>NW_026294749.1:7442795-8070884 GCF_026119805.1 Tympanuchus pallidicinctus | reverse complement strand
TAGTCTTTGGCAGGTTCCTCAGTTTAATACTTATAAGTGTGCCTGTATACAAAGGAGAGAGAAATAAAAAATGCTGACACTAAACAGCAAATGCAAGGCCCCAAATGCATTAGTTATCAAGAAGGAGACAGAAACCAAAACCAGCTCTTCAACCATTTGCCTTCTCAAATCTCTATTCCTTTTTTGGGGGGATCTTTGTTTATTGCAGCTGACTGTTTCCTATGTTTGCACTGGGCTGTCTCAGACCCTCTTTCCACTGAGACAAAAATATGTTTTTTTCTCAACCATGTTATTAGCAATCATAGCAAACGGTTTCCTTTTATTTCTTCTCCATGACCTTTCTCAAGATCTGCCTACTGTTCATCTAAAAGCAAAAGCTACAGCTGATGCTTATCATACTTTTTTAAAATTAATTATTTAAATGAAAAGCAATTCTACCTCTTACTCTAATGTATATGCAAGCCACCTGAAGTTTGGGGTGGGGAAGGGGCAGATTTTCCCACTGGAATACATTTTTCCTCCACGTATTCGAATTTTTGACATCACATCCACTTTTATTTTGCTTCTTTTTCTTTTTTTTGAATTTGTGACTTGTTACCAGAGAAAACATTTTGCTTGGGCTCACTAAAGTCAATTATTACGCTGCCCCAACTTAAACTGTAGCGACAGCCAAAGCAACAAGGCAGCAAAACCATCAAAAAGTCACCTGTCAAAACAAGAGCGCATAAATACTGGTAAAAGTCAATAAATGCTGTAACTTTTGTGACATGCTGGTGTTATTCCTCTCCAATAATTACCAGATGATAATATAGTTTTAAAACAAGAACATTCTGTAATCAGTGACCCATCTATGCTGCTCAGCCATCTGATCCATCTCAAGGTCACTGTCTTTAGTAACTCGGTAAGAATTACATCATCTGTTCTACTATAGGGCACTTACATCATCGATTGATACCTGAGATCTGAGTGTTGTCAACAAATTCACGTTAGGGATGAGTCACAACTGGGCAGATAGCACAAAGTGAAACTGTTTGGTCCAAGCCACATCCCCATTAAGACCACATTATAAAACTATCAACTCCATTACTTATTACTAGTGTTACAATGGGAACGGAAAGCTGTGTGAGATGGGGTGGGGAAGGTGCCACAGCAGCATACCCTCTGCAAAGACAAAAGATGTCAACAGCTTTTGGTTTGAAGAGCTTGCAGCAGCCTGAAGTGTCAAGAGCAACGGAGGGTGGAAGAAAAAGGTGTAAGCAGATGGCAGCAGACCACATGTTATTTCTGCAAGCTTTTGGTGCCGGTTCAGTTTAAGGCAGTCACATGTTCACCTTCAACAGTGATAAGCCTTTTAAGCTATTCTAGCTCCCTTTGCCTTGAAACAGATCTGGCAGATGCAGACGGCAAGCTACAGTGTGTCAGTGGGAGATGTGCAAGCAGACAGATGTTGGGTCCTGCATTCCCCTGCAGCTGGCTTGGGAGCACAATGTGAGAGGACACATTCAGAGAAGGAGAGATCAGCTGAAGACGAGTGGGTGAAGGTCTGGGGAAAAAAGAGGGTAAAGATGAGCCACTCATGAGTGAAGCTGAGCAAAAGAGGCTCAGGAAAGAGAGGGTAGCTAAACTGAACTACTCATCAGCCCGGGGCAGAGAAGGTCAGTGAGCAGCGTGGGCCCACAGTTTGTCCTTTGGCTGTGTTTGCAACTGTGCTTCTTCTGGATGAAGTCCTCACAAAAGGGCAACTCCTTCACTGCCACTCATGGGAGACTGTTCAAGAGATGAAACCTGCTCTACCTACCTTTGCTCATCCAGGCTTTTGAGCAGTTACTGGGACTAGGGTAGACCAAGAAGAGCCCACTAAAAGTTTTCAGCAAAAACACTCAGAGTAAGATTCAGTAAAAGGTGAAAACTTGCACACTAGGGAAGACATAATGTACAGTAGTACCTGGAGACACTGACCTACTTGGCTCCTCCGCAGGCATACTGCAAATGACAGTTTCTGTCTCAAATACAAAGAGCAATACAGGGAATAGGAGCCCCAGGGAGAGAGAACACCAAGCTGACATTTTCACCCCCAGATACACTGAATTAGGTATCAATCCACACTTCAGGACCTACGCAGCCAGCCTCCTTCACAGCAGTGCTCTGTACACCCAGAAGCCCACTGAAGTAGCATGAAGGGTTGCGGGCAACTTGCCTGCTCTGGAAATCAAGCTACAGCCAACAAGGTTCAATAGCACTAGCCTTAACAGACACCTCTGTGAAATGCAAGCACCAGCCCTAGCACCAGCATGGAAATTATATGAGGTTTCTAAATCGTAAGTCAAATGTTGAAAATTAGAAGTTCATGTGCTGTGGCTGCATGTCCTGAAATGCCCTGCAAGGGCAAGAACTTATCTGGCCATTTTAAATGCTGATTTTTAAAGCATCAGATTTTCCATAACCTAAAGGACAGATCACTTCCTTGTCCCCGGGGCAGAACTCCACAGTCAGATACACACAGTACTGCACATTGCTCAGCTTTCTGCCTATATACACACAGACACACAGCAGTCGTCTTTAAGCAGAGAAGAATAATCATAGCATCAGAAAAACGACCACAAGGAGCTCATCTCAGAGAAGAGATTATTTTATGCCAGTTTAGAGCAAGGTAGTTAATAATAACTGTGTTTTCCTGGTGGGACCTGCTCCTGTATACTTCACAACAAGTAGAAGGGAAAGCATATCCTTTGGAGTAACTTGTGATGCAAAGGCTGCCTCAGCGGGGCTCATTACAGGGTAAGGGCATTAGTCCCTTTCTGTTGTTATAAATCCTTGGTGTATTTGCAGTAACAAAAAATTACTTTTGGAGTTGTTTGTTTGTTTTTTAAAGTACTTACAGTTCAAAGTGTTCAGTGCCTTCCTCATGTCACTCTTCCAGCAGATTTAATAGGGAAGCACTGCTGGCATCCAGGAAGTACTTTTTACCTTTGCAGACTAGAGAATAATTACACACAGAGAGGCTAAGCCTACCATCCCCTGCGTCAGTTTTCTGCTGAAATAACTCTATTGACTGTTGAAATTAAGACAGAATGAGACTGCAGTAATCTATTACTGAATCAGGCCATAAAAAATAAGATCCGCTTTGTTAGAAATGGAGTTGACTCAAGAGACTTCCTTTCTCATTCCCTATACAGAAAAGCTCTTCTTCTATTCTTTCCACATGAGGAATTCTGAAAAAGCAAGGCCTGTAGGATTCTGGGCTCTTGGTTTTTTTTGGACTGCAATATGCTCCGCAGAAAGCTCAGCACAAAGTGAAGCGCACATTCTCCACAGGTAAGAGGAAATTCAAATCCAAGATGATAATAACCCATCCCTACAGCTTACCCCGTCGTTTATCAAGCTGATAAATACGAAGTGAAATAAAAAGTTAAATGCTGCTTCAGTTCCATGACTGCTAGCTCTTTGTCACAGCCTCAAAACCCAGCTGTGTTCTGTGGAGGAGGAAACATGTCAGTGCAGCAAATCTCACCTGCAACAAGAAGTCCTTTATTGTGCCTGTGAAAAGCAAATTGGTATCGTGATCTGCAAGTTTGTATCTCCCAAGCGTTGCTTCTATAATTTGCCTCTCTTTTGGAAAGAGCTAAGATTAGAACAACAATGCAAAAAGTTGCAGTTGGAATTAAATAAAGCTGAACTTCAGGTAAAGTTGCTAGATGAGAAAGGCTGGATGGAGATGGATCTACAGCACAGAATGAAGCACAACACAGTCAAGAAAAATTACACCTTAATTATTAGTGAGAAACTTTATTCTCAGACATCATGACAAAAATCTAAGAAAAAATAAACCAACATCTTAAAACATCTCTCCAGTAAGCCAGGTTGATAATTTAAGAAAATGAAAGAAGAAATGAATGGATATTAGAAATTCTTTTCTTTTTTTTTTTTAGAGATTCTGTGTTCACCTAAAGAAGACAATCTACGTAAATGACTTAGGAGAAAGAATGAACTGGAAATCTAAATAAGGAATGAAGTAAAAATCCAACCCTCAATCTGAAGAATCTCACCACTGGATTTCTTTCAAACCCTTTTAAAACACCATGACGTTTCCCAGCAGCGAGAATGAGAGCTTTTGTGTTTCACTGCTGGAACAGTAGCTAGCTGAGACTATGAAAACTGAATAGGATGGGATGGGCAACAGTTAGGACAGGAATCCCATATGTCACTGGATGTTCCCATTGCTTTGCAACTCCTTCACTGAGTAAGAAGCACAGAAGAGGAGGGCTTTGCAACAGCAGGCTTATGTCTCCTGGGGCTGAACTCTTCATTCTGCAGCCACTCAGCTCCCAGAGGCAAGATACTAAGGTCTGAACTCTTACAAGTCCATCTACATTAATAAATTCCAGTCTTCTACACTGCTGAAGTATGATATACAACAAGGAGCCTCCTGTTTCTCATCCCACTGCCAGCACCTGCTGGTACACTCAGCTTCCACTCTCCCCTCTCACTCCCTCCAGTGTTTTCAGCCATCCTGTACTCAGTCTCCAGCAGTTCCTCCCATCTCCTGTATCTTCCCAGCCAATCCCTCAACCTGTTGCTCTTTTTCAAGTTGCTCTGCTTTCCCACTTCTCTCCCAAACACTGTGGTTATCCATCCTGCTGCTCTTTCTCCTAGATGGCAATCTGATTTTAGTAAAATAGGGTGGTGGTTGCTTTTTCTTTTTCCCAGTAAAAACAACAACAACAAAAAGGTAGCATGAATCTATGGTGCGTTGATGAAAGAATGAAGTACCACCTTTGCTCTCCTTCCTTCCAGAAGGTGAGACACAAATATACCATTATCAAAGGCAGAGATTAAGTTTATAAAAGGTAATTAGAATCAGTTTTTGGGACAGATGAGTCGACACCCCTTCTTGTCCAGATAAGCATCAGGCTCCCACTGCCTTGTTATTACATGATTTCAGAAAGAAGTCACCTTCCTCAGCATAGTAGCTGATTCATAGAATCATAGAATGGCTTGGGTTGGAAGGGACCCTAAGGATCATAAATTTCCAGCCCCCACCACAGGCAGGATATTCTCACAAGAAGCCTTTCCATATATAAAGGAAGAGTGGGAAAACCCCACAGCATAAGAGAAAAAGAAGCACAGAGTGATCAAGGGTAATGCCCCTACATGAGACTGCAAGTTGGCAGCACCACTGTAAGTGCACAGAATACAGGGTTTGTCGGCCTCAGCTGCACCAAGCAGATAGAGGAAAGCTCTTCTCATAGAATCATCACAGGATGACTCGTGTTGAGATGGGACCATAAAGGAACCATCTAATTGCAATGCCCCTGACGTGGGCAGGGACACCTCCCAGTAGATCAGGCTGTGAAAGGACCCATCCGACTTGGCCCTGAATGCCTCCAGGAATGGAGCATCCACTGATTCTCTGGGCAACCCGCTCTCCTTCCATAGCTGGGAAGTACAACATAGCTGCAGAAGCAGCCTTTCTTAACCACAGACTTTGGTTAAAGAGATGCTTCACAGGACACAAAAGCCAGAGAGGATGGTCCTCAGAGAACACTTCCTTACTGAGTTATAGAATCCTTGGAGTTGGAAGGGACCTTTAAAGGCCATCTACTCCAACTCCCCTGCAATAAGCAGGGACATGCACAGCTAGATCAGGTTGCCCTGGGACTTATCCAGCCTAACCTTGGAAGTCTCCAAGGATGGGGCATCCACCATGTCACTGGGCAACCTGTTCCAGAGCCTCACCACCTTCGCTGTAAAAGTCTTGTGTCTAACCTAAATCCACCCTCTTTAAGCTTGAAACCATTTCCCCCCGTTTTATTACTACAGACCCTGCTCAAGTCTGTCCCCTTCTTTCCCATAGTCCCCTTTAGATACTGTAAGGCCGCTATCAGGTCACCCTGGAGCCTTCTCTTCTCCAGGCTGAACAGCCCCAGCTCTCTCTGCCTGTCTTCTTTTACTGAGGCTGGGGATGTGCACTCCTCTGGCAGCCACACTTAATGACTGTTTCATCCTAGTGCACCTCTGAAAATTGCACCTCCTCACTGCAGCCAGCCTTCATCTCCAAATGCTGAACACCATGATGAAAACAATGAACAGCAAAGTGGCATAAAAGCTTAAGTGATGGCTGACACAGCAGGTGTGTTCAGTGACAGCAGCTTGGAGTGTGGAAATTATTAACCCTTTTTTCCCCTCACCCTCCAAATGAGCACCTTCTGCTTCTCTGAGGACAGGCCCTGGAGAAAGCAGAACTGCACAGGGGCTGCCACGAGCAACAACTTGCTTTGCAAAATGAGCAGGCCATCCCAAAGTCCCAAATATGATGGGCAGAAATTCTGCAAATGTGTTCAACCACACAGAAAGCTGTGCCATGCAGGCTGCACTAATGGCAAGGAAAAGCTCAAATATGACCATGTACCACTGCAAAGGTCTTTGGTGCAATGGGTAGGGGACAGAAAAAGGTCTACCTTCAAGGAGAAAAATGCACTCAGTATAGAAATGAAGGTGAATAAAGCAGAATCTTCCTTCCAGAAACACAATTTGGTGCCCACTGTCACTGGGGAACGAGAGCTGTGCCTGTGCAGTACACAGCTCAGTGATGGCTCTTTCCTGCTGCCCATGGCTTCAGGACTTCAGCAGAACTAATGCTGCTGCTTTCTAGCAGAGAAAGCAGGACCAGATGTATATTCAAACATGGATTGAAGTACACTTACTCTGTTGTACTCCTGAACAGCAGAAACTGATGGTAGCAGTCAGTAAAGACTTGTTAAGCATATTCAAATGAACTCAGTGCATTTCTACGTGCAATTAATTTTGATTTATTTGAAGGCACTCTGTTAGCATTCAGTTTTTCTGCTTCCTAAAACTCCAATTAGTGAGGGCCGAGCCTCAATCTGAAACTATTTCATGATTTGAAAAAAAAAAGATGGAAAAAAAGGGTTATTATCCAAACCAATGAAGTATTTTGGGGGGGGGGGGGGGAAAAAGAATTCTTTGCATCCTGAAGAGGAACAAATGTTTTAAGGACAGAGGCTGGGCAAGCTAGATTAAATAACTGAAGCAAGTCAAGACTCTGGAAGCCAGTTTTCATTTAATCAGAAGGCTCGTGGTGTTTCTGCCTCCATTATTAGCCCTCTACTTTCTGCTGTTCTGATTAGCGTTTACGTGCCCTGCGGTCTCGGAAAACCAACTAGCTCCAGCATCTCTAAAGCAAAGCAACAAAGAAACAAGCATGCCTTATTTGTGATAAACTTGAATACGTAGTTAAAAAGCATTTCCAACAGCTTTTATTTTGTAATAGCTTTGATTTTCCACTTCAATTTTCTCTATTATTTCAAGTCAAACATTTAGGAAAAATAAAACCCAGATTATTTCTTAAAACACTGCTGCCCTAGTCAGAAGCACATGGGGTTGGTACTGACCGTTCATCTGCCTTCCCCAAAGAACTTCAACACTCTTCAGCACCCACCATGGTGGGCCCTCTGCTCCCAACAGAGGTGGACAGACCATGCCCACGGATTGGCATTGCATTCCAGCATCTACACAGACTCATCAACCTTCAGGTTACAGGTACTCCCTAAAGAGAGGATATTTGTGGAGGTATGCTTTCATGGTTACATTTAGAAATACTGCATTTTGACACAGAATAGAAATCCACATGTGGATTTTTCAGTTACTTTCCAAATACCTTTTCTTTCTCAGTCAAACAAAAAAGCTAGTTATACTTAACTTGTGCTGCATAAGCAAGTTCCTCTCACAATATACCAAGAGCTTTCATACGAAGCTGGTTGGCACTTCAGACCCTGAGCCAGGTTTGTTAAAATCTGTCCAAATACCGTAAATGAAATGTGAAGGGGCTGTGCTACAAATAGAGCAACTGCAGAGTCTACGGCCCTGCCTACATTCGCTCTCGTGTATTTTTACACAAAGCCTAGCACTGTATGATGTGGGTGCCAGCTATAGCTTGTACCGTGCTGCCAACACAACAGGATCCAAAAGCAGATAACAAGGAAAATTCTAGGGCAGGAATAAGATTCGTTGGGTTGTTTTTTGGTGTTTTTTTTTTTAAGAATCATCATTGTAACACGTTTTATAGACATCGAAAATATAGATGCAAACTGCACTACAACTGTCAGTCAAAAATCATCTCAAAGTTACCACCTTCCTACCAGAAGGGAGACTTTCTGAATAAGGTACTGCTCCAGCTCCTGCCTCCACTGCAGGAAGTTTTGTACGGTGATATGACAATGCCATGACAAGTTCACAAAGCGCATTGGGCTGCACGGGATGCACGAGGCCATCTGACAGCTCAGGGACCCTGCTACAGCCCTGCCAGCACACAGTGCATTCAGGTTCATGGGAACTTTATGACATAACTAACTGCCCAGCAACATCTTGCAGCACCAAGTTTGCCTTCTTTCCTCCCTCCCATCTCACTGAATGCAGAGGAACACTGCCTGGCCAAGGGCTTGCTCCTTGCTCCTTGTTCTAAGGGTGAAGCACGCTCTTTAACACTCGGATTTACCACAGCAAACTTTTAGAAAGTGGCATCAGAGGACAGAAAACAAACAAACAAAATCTCGCGTGGGATTGTGGAAGAAAAACTTTTGAACCAGTCGCCTTTTCGTTTCATTAAATAGTAACGAAGTAATTACAGAATAGAAATCCAGCTTGAGCTGCACATCCCTACCGAAGCAGCTGCAGACTTCTTGAAGAGTTGACTCCTACTGAGGTTTGAAAGGGTCAATAGCTCTGCCACCCTTGAAATATTTTCATCTTTCTTTCTCTTTCTTCCCCACTGATGATGCTATGCTGTAGTAACCTTCCCTTTGTCAGAGATACAGACAACCTAGGAGCTTTCTTGTGGTGCTTCACACACACGTACAGAGAGCAATTAGAGCAGTGCAAGCACCCCCACTCTGCTTGTCCTTTTAGATGCACTCCCACATATGCGTGGATGTGTGAAAAACAAAATGCAGGTTTCAAGCAGATAGGGAGCACTCACAAGGCTGTGGTTCCCAGCCTGGTACTGAGCACACATGGGTCTGTGCTGGAGAAAGCTGTCTCTGCAGCAAGAAGAGCTTCAGCAGTAAAGGTCTGGGTTATAAAGATAGCAGCCACATGAAAGAAGAATGCCCAAGCAAACTGCACATATCTACCACATTATTTATGTGCCTGATCATTACTATAAAACAAATTATAATGCGTGCAAGTGCTTATCAATCCCTGTAACAATCTAATGTAATGCTGTAACCCTCCAAACTCTACAATACCACCCTGTGGCATTGCCTTGGGGCTCCCATAGTGCCGACTGGACTGCAACAGGATTTAAGCCTCTGGCTTTTTTATCAAGGATTTGAAAGACTTGGGGCTTTTTTGTTTTCCTTTTTTTTAGTAACTACACAAGAAATGCTGTACTCCAAAATATATGGCAAGTCTGGGTTCATTAGATTCCTAAGCAGAATGATCTGTTCCTTAAAGAACAAAAAAAAAGAAACAAAGAAACAAAGACAGTTTGAAATAGAAACATTTCTAGTAGACATCATCAATATCTATCCTCTCCTGAGACATCAGGCCTGCCACACACACAACTTCTGGAAAGGGATCAGACAAAACTCCACCACCCTTGCCTGTTTTTTCTACTTTACATCGATTCCTAAAGACTTTGGCTGACAAATGCCATCAGTTTCAGGCTGGATCTTAGCCCTGACCAGGTGCTAACCCAGCACACTGCTGAGCTCTGCCCATCACAGCTCCTCTCAGCCCCTCACTGCCTTCCTGATGTATTTATTTGGCTGGCAAAACAAAAGTAATGCTCACTGCACCCAGTGTTAGCCACTCGTTATTATTACTATCACTCTTTCTCCACATGGCTCCAAGGAAATCTTTGCATTAATCCCCACTTGCTGAAAGCACCGTTCAGACTGGCTGCCAGGCCTGAGCACCCCGAGCCAGCCCACAGTCCTGCTGCAGCCCTGAGGGTGCTGTGACCTCAATAAGCACACACAGCCCAGTGACAGGACACCATGCCAGCATAAGGCTCCAAGCTAAATATCCAGCTCCACAATCAAACACCGATCACAAGGAGCTTTATTACATTTGGGATTTATTACGGAACTGCCTCAAATTTCTGTTTTAAATTATTCCTCCCAGCAGGTTCTCCTTCTTTTTGCACTGCCTTCCTTTCCACCAAAGGCATTTTAAGTTCTTCATTTTTACTATAACCTGGAGAACAAAAAAGGCCTCAAACACCTCTACTTCGTTTGCAGAGCTGGAGAACATCTGGATCCTGAGATGACAACAAAAGAAGGGAAGTTGTATAACTGCATACCTGCACTAAGAGGGTGAATATTCCTAACAATATTCAGAATGCAACAAAGGAAAACTACGGATAATCAGAATCTTCTACGAAGTGTTTCAATTTTCACTCACGGAAAAAGAGCTATATTTAGTAGGCATTATACATTACTTTATCTTCTGGTAAATTCAGTGGAATTAAGAGAACCAGATGGCCAGATATCTATGGAGTATTCAGATCTATTACACTGATGCAGAAACATTAGAGAGGAAGAAATCCTACACGTCTTGAGAGTAAGTAGCCTGTGCAGACCACATAATAACAAATGACATCATTATGCACTGCCTTGAAGAAAATGGCCTTTTGACTTTCAACAATTTATGTGTGCCGTGGAATGTCAAGCTCTTCACATTTTCTTTTCCATTAAAAAAAAAACCCTGAAGCGCTATTCCCTTTGATTAAGCACTAAGACTGTGCAGTGAAAAACCTCTACTCCCAAAAAACAATCATTTGGCAACCTCGGTGATCACAGGATTTGAAAATCCTGGTATTATAAAACACTGGTTTACTATTTAAGGGTGAGTGAAAAATGAAAAGCACAGCTCCGAATTCCAGCCTGAAAAAGCCAACCCGCCCACCTCAGCATCACTGATGCACACAGAGAAAAACATCCCAACCATGGGGAAACATTATCGCTGGCTTATTGATCACTAGCAAAGAAAACTTCCTGGACCAATTGTGTCAGCATCCTCTCCTGATGGAAGAAGCTTCACAGTGTGCTGATGGCACAAAGAGCAAGCCTTTGTTCAGTATGAAACCCACCCCAGGGTGCAGCACAGAAGAAGGATGAAGCATTGCCAAGGCTCCATGAGAGGTGCAGATTGAGCACCCTGCCGAGAGCCCAGCTCTGGGGTTGATTTTGCCATTCAAGTGATGGAGAAACCTCCATGTCCCCACTGAGGTGCTCAGGCAGGTATTAGTGTGCCACATGCAACCTCCAGAGGCAGTCCCTGGAAAGCAAAGCCTGACCTGCTGCACTCTGCTGTCCAGCAAACAGACCCCGAGAACTGGAAGACGAAGGAAGGGAGAAACATCAAAGTTAACATACAACAGAAATTCAGCCTGAAATTCCACTTGAAGAATCACTGTTTCAGGCACATTCCAAGAATAACAATAGCAGCTCTATTTCAATGTTATGGCTGTAGTTACCCTAACACTGCAGTACCACCGTGTTTCTGAAAGACAATCAATGACCATCTGAAAAGGGAATAGTTTTGAGATGAAATCTGATGTTCCATTTTCTCAGCCTGCAAATAAACGTGATGAGCACTGACATGAAAAGCATTTCAACTGTGCAAACACTGTTTTGTTCTATAAACACTAATAGGAAAGCACCTACCAACGCAGCCACGACTAGGTCTAGCTGATTAAAAACTATTTTAAGCAGCATCCCCATACATCGTGTTAAAAATAATTTAATGTTCTGTTTTATAACAGGGAACTGAAAAACAAGCTGACAACCAAAGAACTGTAGCGAAACACAGGCTCTGGTTTTAAAGGACATGTTGTAGAGGATCATGAGAAGATTTTTTTCTTTTTCCTCCACAAGTTTTAACACGAATACGTTCTCTAACAACATCCCTAAAAAGTATCTGCTGGAGGGTTTCCCTCCTGCTTACCCACTAACTGCCCAGCCCCCACAGAACTGAACAAATTGCATGTGCCAGCCCAGTTAATTCAACTCACAAATCGCTACCCCATCACTGGCAGACATGTACCTACACAGCGTTCTCCCACACAGGTTTTACTGGTTTACGTTTAGATATTGATATTTAGATATCCATCAGTGTGAAAAGTGCACAAAGGCTAAATTAATTAGACAACTCATATTTGTTTCAAGCTGTTTCTGGAGTGTCAAATGCTCTTTATGCACACGAAAATGTCTGGGACTTGTGCTTTTTATAGTACTGATGTGAGAACCCTGCGCCATACTCCCAGTGCTCCCAGCTTACATTTCATATATCTTTGTTCAATTCACTGTGTTGGGGTTTATAGCAAAAAAAAACAAAAAGAAACAACCACCCAACAACCGCTCTCAGCCGTGAAACTAACTTGTGATTAACTGGCAGGAACATCGCAATTACAGCCAGGAAGAAAAAAGCACCGCTCAAAACTCTGAATATTTTTATCTACACATATGTGATTACAAGTGACTTCTTTGACACCAGATATGCCATGCATTCTGTGCACATCGCTGCAGCTTTAACTATGAACTTCTCTCTCCTTAACCCTTTTGAACACGAGCAAATTGTTCCACTCACAAAACCAAAATCCAGAAATCAAATCTCCCCAGGGTTTCCCCAACTAAATCACAGCATCTTGTCCCATGCAGGGGCAATGTCAGTGTTCGTGTACCTGTGAATTCCTTTTAGACTTCTTCAGCTAACTCAAGCACCTGGAACACCATCCTGCTAGGGGCAGGATCAGAAAAGGCAGGATCAAAGCCCCTTTTATTTTTTGGAAGCAGTTCTGACTTACCATTATGCTCAAGTACTATCATTCTCATTAGCAAGACCTGACGCAAGCCAGCATGTCAGCTTTGGTGCCTTCCTACTGGAAGGAGAAGAAGCCCTTCATGAGCAGATGGACCATCCAACACACTGAATATACTTCAACTACTAAAACTTCAAGTGTACTAAAAAAGAACTTTTAAGGAGAAACCCTAACTGACAGTCCTGTGTGCGGATCCCAGGCACAGCACCAATTGCTGCCATGTCATGTTGCAGGCTGGAGAAGACAGCCCAGTTGTCTCCAGCGAACATGTCGTCAAGGGATTGTTTTCTGCTAGGAAATAATTAGACTAGCAACACATTTCTGTTAAAACACTGCGCAACAATAAAAAAGGTTCCGATACCAGGCTTAGATTTCAATAAGCATAAATTGATAATGCACATCATTTCAGAGATGTGACAGAACTCTAAGAAAGGGTTTTGTCCTTTAGTGACCATCAGCGAAGGTCAAATACAAACATGCAGTTGGGAATGAGAGGTTCTGAGCACTGGGAACACATCCTGCACGGGAGTAACTCGGGTCAACAACCAGGGAAATCAGGCTGGTCAGGACTAGCTGAAAACACCACAGCTGTGGTCTGGACTTCCCTGTATGAAGGATAAATGTAAGAGCCAGGTTGGGCAGACAAATGCTAAGAGCTCTGCAGACAATCCTCTGGCAGCGTCACCCACATAAGGCAGGTACTGACGGCATCTCACAGATAATACTTGTGGAGCTCTGATACTGCAACACAGCTAAAATCCAAGGAATGCATTTTTCAAGTAGCAGAGATGATAGTCCATTTATTTCAGAGGAGAAGGCCGATAACACGCTTCACGAGTCACCAACACGGTGGAATTCATTTATTGCCTCTCATTCTCAGAACACGTGGGTGCAGGAATTACCAAACACTTGTACCAACTTGCTAAGCAGCGGTCTGTCTCCTTACGCGTTTTAGCAAGCAGCTCCCGAGGCTGCAGCCCCAGACTGCTGCTGCCACTGACCTGCAGTGCTTCACTCCCACCATTGCTCTGGGTGTGAGCAGAAGCCCTCCTCCCCGCCACGCACGCTCGCTCACACACGCTGAGCGTTACATCATGCGCTTCGCCGCTAATAGTAAAGCCGGCAGAAAGGAATTTTATTTTTACACTTTCACACCACCCACTCCTAATTACTGTCAATCTAGTGTCTCCTGCATAGTACACACTGCAAATGTGCACGGCCTTATTTGTGCTGGGGTTTTCGGCAAAAATTTCCACCCTTGCTAAAAACCAACCAGGCCCCCTGACTGCTGATGGACGCATGTAGGAGCAGCCGGCAGGCACGCTGCTTTCCCCAGGAGCCATCACAACTCTCTGACTTCAGGGCACGTTTCTATCAGTGCACTTCTGCTTCTCCTCTGCCAGGACACGAGTGAGAATGCGTCTGTAGTTGCGCTCCCAATCTGTCCCAATAACCACCACAGCAGCAGAAGCCGAGGGGTAATTCTGCCCCCAAACCTGCTTTCCCAGCACACGTGCCCGCACACCACTCATTTCTTTTTATAGCCTGCTTTTCCTTCTGATGCAAAAGTAAATCCAGCTCAGATGATTTCCCTGCCTTAACTTTTGTACAAGAGGAAGACAGAAAGCTAAAAAAAGAAAATTAGACACTTCAAGAAATCTGTGATTAAGACACAGAAACTAACAAGACAGATGGGCTGAAACGTTCAGGGAGTTTCAGTTCATCAGCCCGTGTTTTTCAAAGTAAGCTATTGTCTTCCTCATTTAACGTTCTTAAATCCTGTTTTTATGTCCAATAACTTGGCATCATTTCTAAACTTGGAGTCCCCTTGCTGGGCATTCCAAAATAAACCCCAATATTTACTCAGAGGGCACAGCCCTAAAACCTCACTATGATTTTTCTCCTCTCCCATCCTTATCCTCTGTCGAGTGCAGATACACACCATTGCTGGAGCGCCCTGCCACAGAGCCCTCAAATCTCACCTGGCTGCATGCATTTGCCCTATGAGGCTTGTTAGCCAGTAGAGACAGGTAAGCACACTATCACAGCTACACGTGCCAGCCGGTGTTCCCTAATGCATCCTGCAAAGCAACAGCTCACAGTTCTCAGGTGAAGCTCCACCTGGTGTTACTCTCCAAGCCACATCTCGCTTTGCTCCTGCATGGAGGAATGGCTGCTGACCCTGGAGACATACTGGAGGCCAGCTCTGCAGAAATGAAATCCCTAGGGCTAAGGAGAAGTCAGTGCTGTGCTCACTGAGAGCAAGAAGGGACCGCTTCTAGCAAGGGGCTCCCCAGCACCCAGAATGAGAGCCCAGGCCAGTCCCCAGGGCAGCCCTTTCTCCACTGAGAATCAGTTCCTCTTCTCTGCAGGGTGCACAAAGAAGCCACCAATTGAGGGGGAAAAAAAAAAAAAAAAAAAAAAAAGAAACAGATGAGATAGGGGGGAGAAAGAAGGAAAAAAAACCAACAAAACCTGTGACTCCGCACTTGGCAAAAGCCAGCACTCAGCAACAACCGCCGAACGCTGAGTCACTCCTTTCCCTTCCACCTGGCGAGAGGCTGCCCAGATCCATTCAGCAGAAAGCCTCTTTTCATTGAAACTGGCATAAATCTGGAGTAATTCCCTCCGTTCCGATGGAGCAGCTCAGGATTTACGGCAGCGTGACACGGCAGGCAGAATCCGGGCCACGAGGAGCTGCAGCCCAGGTTCTCCTGCGCGCAGCGTGCAGCTGCGTTCCCGTGGGCCCCGCTGCAAGCCGAGCTCAGCGCTGACGCCGGCGCTGCTTCTATTTTTCACGATGCTGTAATCTCCAGCAGATGCTCTGTGAGCAGAACCCTCAGAAGAAATTTCCCTTCTTCACGCACTTGGGGAAGATTTTGACAATCCATGAGCAGAAGAATGTTTAATAGTTTGAATTAATTATTTTTTCAGATTTTTTTTTTTTTCAGATTTCATTTAGTGCTCTAATTTGGTTTTGCCAACATTTATATAATAATTATTTTTAACGTCTCACTGGACTGTGTGAAACAAGAGTTCAGAAGGCGGCAGAAATATCTTCTGTGCAGATGATGTGTGAACAAGCAAGGGAGAAGATCAAGATTCAGGGAATACCAATCAGCTTTACCAGACAATTATCTACTGTATTTATGCTCTCAGCTTAAGGAACAGCATTGTGAGAGGATTTAAGCATGCATTAGAAGGCTTCTATGAGAAGGAAAGAGCCTGAAAAAGCTGCAGATATGCCCCCCCCTCCCAGTGTACTACTGTGTAATTGCAACCAAAATAACAAATGGCATGTGAGCACAAAAGGCAGCCTTCGAAACAGGGCTCTTTCAACAGATAAGAGTTTCCTCTTTGCTATAAATATAACACCTATGTAAAAAAATGCATTTGTACATATAACCGGGGTTTTTCCAAACAAATGCAACCGGTCTTGTCTGTCTCGGTTAAGTACATTTACAACGTTTAAGAATAGGATGTAACTGCTTAGAAATGGCAATGTGCTTGTAGTGCTTTCAATAGGGGGAACACAATGTGCTCTACAAATATTAATTTAGCCTGAACAACCAGAGAGGTATGCAAATATTACTCCCAGCTTCTACTGGAGAAGGCTGAGCATGGAAGGAGCTGCAAGGGTGATTTTCAGCAGCCTGCTCTGAGCCAGAGAAAGCTGGGGCACCTGCGTGTCTGTGAGAACTTCTTGCAGTAGTCGTGTCCTGACTGACCTCGTAGCTACACTGCAAATCACAGCCCGAAACTGAAGCCCTGCTTCTCCTCAGGAGGCCCAGACAAGCAAGCACTTTCTGCATCCCGACAGGTTTCGCCGCCAGAATCAACAAGGCAGTGTGTGGACATGGGTGAACCTCATGGCACCTCCCAGCTCCTGCCTGCCCCAACCATGAGACCCGGCTGGGACACACCAGAGCTCCCTCCCTATGGAAACCAGATTTCTGCGGACTGCACAGAAGTAAGTGGTCTGGACACAATCAGAGACAGCACCTCGACTCACAACCAGGAAAGCAAGAGCATCACTAGTTTTGGCACTGACCAAGATAAACCACTGCAGCCGTTTGTCTGGGCAAGAGGAATTGCAAACAATCCACGTTGCGTGTTGCTACTCAAAACATCATTCAAAAAGCTGTTTTGGTCATCGATGGGGTAAAAGCAGAGCCAAGCAACTGTCAGCAGCTTCTTGTCTTCTGGGGAAGGACAATGCTGAATAACCCCTGGGGCACAACTGATAAGGACAGGCCTAGAATGTGAACAAGGCCGACAGGCCTCACTGCCTATTTTGCTTGTTTATGTTCCATCTCTAATTCAAAGGGTGGAAAGAAACTTGTGAAGTAAAAGAAGCAGACAAGGAAAGAAGAGCAGAAATAGTAAGGGATAAGTGACCTAAAAAGAAGCATCTTCTGGGCCATTTTTTTTCTACTATGCAACAGAATATCAGCAGAAGAGCATGAAAGGCAGAGAAATGGGTTATCTCTAGCAGACAGCGCCCTGCAGCTCCTTCCATCCAGTGACAGCACTTTTGACCAGCAGCCCAAAGAAGAAAATCATCAGAGCAACCGTGGCACTTCAGACACGGTCCAACTCCTTCCCTCCAACACCTTGGGTTTCCATTACTGCTGTTTGTTTACAAATATTTTACTTAGAATCTTCCATGTGAGCATCTGTCTCAGAATGATCTTTTAGGGGGAAGTTTCAGCAACATGAAAGTTCACATATGCTGCAGAAAGAGAGTATGCAAATAGGTAGCTCAGACTCTATTAAATTTACCCTGCTGCTGTTGATGTTACTGGTTCACTGAGATATAAAAGTGGTTTCAGGTTGTGGAGTATGGGTAAAATTCTGGCAAACGTGTTATGCTGATCAGAAATGTGTCTTTGGCTACTGCTCTAAAAAAAATCACCTAAATGCAGTCCATTTCAAATTGTTGGGGAAGAAAAAACAACAAACAACAGCTAGCCTTCACACCTTTCATCAGAACAAACTCATGCCTCAGGCTTCAACACAGCTCCATCCTGGCCGTGGCATCTACAAAAGGGTCTGTCCTCATGGGACTCGAACAGCTTTGGGACTTTCTACATCAAGAAGCTACAGTTGGTACAGAGAGGTGTAATTACTTCAATATGTTGTTCTTTACCTGAATATGAACAGAAACAAGGAAGAAACACAGAAACATGAAAAAAGATGTAGAGATTCCTGTTTGATTTTGCTTACAAAAAGTAAGTCCAAACTAGAAGCAAGGCACCAGCAGTTAAAATATCTCCAACACAGAACTTATTGGTGCAAATATTTTCTGGTAACACAGCATGACTGTATCTAAGATTCATGCTCTGCTGTTCTCTGAAATATTTTTCCCTTTCAAGATCAACACAGAGAGAGTGACACTGCCGTGCCAAACCGTCCTCCCTGTGCTGCAAGGCACCTTCACTTCAACCCCACACAATGCTGCATCTTAATTGTCAGAAATCTTCGTTAACAAATTTCCCTTTTCAGTTTTTGTGAACTGTGCTTTTCTTTTTGTTTGTAAACAAAGAAACAAATGAACAAAAAGCCAGAATGTAGAAAAGCTCTGCCAGAACTCAATTAATAAATAATGAGCATCGAGTGTTTTTGATCATTTCCTTCTGTCTGAGCCTCACAAACTGAGAGTAAAACAGTGTATGACCCTTTATAGAACAATTTTACTATCACATTACGTTCTCACTGGAAATGAAGCAAAACAAATAGGACATTCTGATTGGGAATGGCTCATCTAATTTGGTGCAACGTTACCCACTGGAAGTACAGGGCGAAATACACCATGCAGTTGCACAGCAGGATTTGCAAAGCATCTAGCTATTCACATAGAGAAATGCAGCAAGCCTTAGCAAAACCTGAACTAACATTCTCCTACACTCTGAGCTATGGAAATGTAACACTTTTCTCCTCAAAGGGCTGTATGATTTTTTGCTGAGCCTTTTGCATCGTGTTAATGAAGTTACAACTTGAGCTTGAGCTCAAGCAGCTTCTCCAGAGGTATGAATCCAGAGGGAGGGGCAAGAAAGGAGAGAAGTAAAGATATCCTACCCCCTTGCTCTAACTGGAGGCACGGGAATGGGACAGGTTATTTTCATACTGAAAATAAGTTACTGGAAAATATTAACTAACAAAGGGTTTCTGAGAAGGGGAAGAGGGTCAGAGGCTGGAAAAGTATGTTTTGTTACTTTACCCTAGAGGAAAAAAAAGGATGAGGAGGGAACACTTTGTGCTACATAGTATTAGAGAAAAGAAACACATATAGAGACAACTACACAAGAAGCTTCCACTGCTGTCTTAAAAAATACAGGGCATGAGAACAGATTCTATCTCTATTGGCCTAAAGTTACATGACAGGAATACGTCAATTTATACCAGCTTCCTTCATTTATAGGACACAGGATACAGAATAGCTTTTTATGTCCTGGCGTTCCCAAGTGCATCATCTGTTTGCATTTGGAAACTACAATGACTGAGGTGCCCACT
Source organism: Tympanuchus pallidicinctus (assembly GCF_026119805.1). Taxonomy (NCBI): domain Eukaryota; kingdom Metazoa; phylum Chordata; class Aves; order Galliformes; family Phasianidae; genus Tympanuchus; species Tympanuchus pallidicinctus. The sequence continues at coordinate 8,051,530 of NW_026294749.1, read as the reverse complement.
GTACACACTGAACATGAATTCATGAAGTGAGGGAAAAGTCAAGCCTTCCATTACTTCAGACCCAATTTGACGAAAGCAAGCTTCAATTCACCTCTATCCAAAGCATAAACACTTCCCTTAAAAACAGCTTAAATGCCAGTACTTTTAGAGGGTTCTGTCTGAATATTATAAACTCCATAGTGAATAAAACACACACACACACACACACACACACACAAAGTAATGTTTGTTGACACGTCACTGAAAAGAAGCAAATAATGCCTCACAACACAAAACAACCTAATGATAAATGTGGGGAAAAGTACTCTTTGAATGATTTATGCATGACCCATAAATTTTAGTAAGATACAAAGAATATAAACTCAGCAGTTCCAATTTGCTTTCACGCAGGCAGTATTTCTTTATGCATGTATCTCAGTGCATACTTGCTCTCTCTCTGAAACTCCTGTTAGACTTGTAACAATCATCTGTTTTGTGAAAGACTGCACTTGACCTCTCAGAAGAATCACATGCACACCAGCTTTCTCAAAAAGACAGCAACAGCAACAAAACAACAGGTGGACACCAGAATAGAAGAGAGGACAGCCTTTCTCTTCTGCCTCTTTAAAAGATACCGCTGCCTTTCATGCAGATGGATAATGCTGCACTCACATAACAGAACACGGATTTCTCCTAGAAACTGCAGCTATAATTGTAGCTATTGCTTATACTGCTTCCACCCTGTTAGTGTTACGACTGTCCACAATGCCACAGCTCAACCCAATTGCCAGAACTTCTGATAAATGTCTAACCGTTCTGTGTAACACACAAAAAAAACCACCCTCACAATGCTACCTCCTTTATCTATTACATTATTTTTAACAGCAAGAGCATTAAAAAGCAATACTGTTTCCCTTCCCTTCATTGTCTGGAAGCCCCACATCAGTTCAGAACATGGATTCATTGGATGCTCTGCCCACTTTTGCAGATAACACGCTTTTAAGGAGAACATGCTGCAGTTTTATTTTTAATCATTCATCAAGCGCTATCTCATTCAATCTAGTAAGAACTGGCTTTCATCATCTCCTTTTGCTGTATATGTTATCTGCCTGCAGTTACTACACATTATACAAAACAGCCATCCAAATGAATGGGCTGTGTTGTCCTGTTTACTCATATTGACAGCTTACACCTTGGGTAAGGACACATGAGAGGCAATATGTATTCTCATCACAACAGGCGAGGCACGGCGAGTCCATTTCTCTGCACAGAAATAGCATGTTGGGCCAAGCAGCAGCAACAAGAAACCCAAGAAACAAAGTTCCTGACCACCTCTTATTTCCCTGCACTGACAAGAAGAAAAAAACCCACACAGTCAAAGCGCTGGGCAATTCTACCATTTCATGCAACCAGCTAATCTGCCTGGGACTCGGTCTGTTTGACTGGAAAGCATTCTCTATGGAGCACACTAAGATTCTTAGTAGATGTTGTTTTTTTTCAACTACAAGTATTTTTGCCGCTTGCATTTCCTTTTTTTTTTTTTTTTTTTTCTTTTTTGCTTAAAGGAAGGATGGCCCAATAAAAATTTAACGAGATAACCAGCAAAAAATACAACAGCTCTGATTTATAGAATCAGATAAAGAGATCAGAAATCTAAACACTCCTTACAGTCTTCCTTCTCGATTATTTATTGTTTGGCATATTTTCCTTATTCCCTCGCAATAACATGCTGGTAGGGCAGCCATCTCACACTTATCTGCTCTTTGCCTAACAGATTCTTGCAATATTATCATTTCACATTTCAAATAATTGAGTGTAGTCTTGTTACCACAACAACACTGTAATGTCAAAACAACAGAGTGGACTTCAACATACGGTTCTGTGTCACCTTGGCAAGCTCAAGAGAGCCATGCAAAGGGAAGAAAAAGAAAGGACAGCAATGAGAGGAGAGGAGAGGAGAGGAGAGGAGAGGAGAGGAGAGGAGAGGAGAGGAGAGAGAGGAGAGGAGAGGAGAGGAGAGGAGAGGAGAGGAGAGGAGAGGAGAGGAGAGGAGAGGAGAGGAGAGGAGAGGAGAGGAGAGGAGAGGAGAGGAGAGGAGAGGAGAGGAGAGGAGAGGAGAGGAGAGGAGAGGAGAGGAGAGGAGAGGAGAGGAGAGGAGAGGAGAGGAGAGGAGAGGAGAGGAGAGGAGAGGAGAGGAGAGAAGAGAAGAGAAGAGAAGAGAAGAGAAGAGAAGAGAAGAGAAGAGAAGAGAAGAGAAGAGAAGAGAAGAGAAGAGAAGAGAAGAGAAGAGAAGAGAAGAGAAGAGGAGAGCAGCACTTAACTCTTCTATATGGGAAGATACGCCAAGAGGACAGCCACAGTGCTTCACAGTGATGTACAAGAGAGACACCAGTGGTGGCCCACAGGTGCACCCAAGCCCCCTGCTCACCACAGCCACGTGCAGGAGTACACCCACATCACACAACGGGCAGATGACAGTACAAACACCAACCTGACACATACAGACACTGTGGCAAACATCAGCCATCTCTTTCACCTCAACACAGAGGTCAAAGAGCAGTGGTAGAACAGCTGCTATCCCAGTGATGCAGGGATAAGAAAGTCACAGAAACAGCATACACTTGACACATAATGGGAATTAAACACAAGTAACTTCCTCCTCCAAATGCCACGAGAATGCTGAGCAGCAACTTAAATGAAATAAGTCCTCCAAAAAGTTACTTCTCAATGCTTGCAAAATATTCCTGGGAGTTTTTCAAGCATCATGGAAATCAGCGAATGCCTTCACCTGCTAATCGAACAAGGCTGTTTCTCATCTCAATGAAATCAACTTAATTTGAACAGTATGCAGCCGGGGCCCTTCCTACTGCTGTGTTCATTACTAGAGCTCTATAAATGTCACACCTTTATTTTATTAGTGAAAGACATATTTTAGACATTAACAATAAAAGCATTCTTGTACGTGAGGTTTCTTGGCCCCCGTTGTGACTCTGAATTCTTGAAGGTCAGATAAAACAGTCTGTAGAAAGGGAGAGAAGAAAATGTTCTGCAATTTCCTTTTAAAGATCCTCTGCAGCAAAAAAAAGACAATAAATAGTCAATTTGTTACATGACTTAGGGGCAGCCACAAATGCTAAGACCACAGTTAAATGAACCTGATCATGAAAGAAGCAGCAGCTTGTTCAACGCTGCATCTACATTAGTTAAGTCGTTTTGTGATTCAAGTCCAAGATTTCACATTGTTCTACTTCCTCCTATTCCTCTGCTCTGGATTCCCTTTGTGACACTTTATCAATGGAAAATCGAGGGAGGGGTTTCCAGCTGGGAGCCCAACAAAAAAAAAAACAGGAGGTTCAGTCTGGTTTTCTCACTTGCACTGCAAGAGCCGTTTCAGTGCCAGTAATAAAAGAAAAGCTACACAAAGAAAGAAAAGACACGACCTGAAATTATTTTATCATCACAAATGCTGCACTATTCTTTATTCTCCGGTACGCTTAGTCTCACACATTGCCACAATAAATTGCTAGCTTAACCAGAGCTCCTTACAAATAAAGTATTTGTACTGAGGGACCATGTCAGGTAGAATTCCAGGGATATAATAAGAAAAAGTTAACAGTGCTGTTGGGCAGACCAACTCTTGGGTATGCCCTTGTAATCTTATGAATTTATAGCTGCAATGTCCCAATTTAAGAAAAAACAATTACATACATAAATACATACACACACACCTGACTGAGCTCTCTGCTAGCCTTGATGAAACCAGGCACAACCAGTAAGGGAGGCTGACTGGCATACTGAGAGATGTGCAAATTCCTTTTTGCTCAAGCACATGTACATGGCTACATCTGGGGGTGTCATTACAGCAGCTGTAGTGTAGGTGCTTGCATTAGAGTTGTAACCTTAGAGGTGGTTTTGAAAATGAGATCATTGGCACTAAGAGGATTTTCAAGGTAAGACAACAGATAGATTTGGTCTCATTTAAGACCATAAAAGACTATTAATCATACATTGGAACATTACAGAAGCACAGATCATTCGTCTTGGGAAGTACTCTGTGTAATAACAACAGAGCTCACATAAATGTATGAGAGCACAGCTCAACACAGACGACAGGTTCCTTGAACTGTAGGGTAGCTATTTTCATACAGCACCAAGAAGTCCTGCCTACCACCGCCTTCTCAAACATAAGGAAAAATGCCTCAGAAGCTTCAATATACAGTTACCCAGCCACTGCAGGCTCTGAAAGTGTCCCAGAGATGAGGGAAATCTCCTTCTCAGGCATACACTGCTCCTGTAAGGTGGCTGATGTGCCTGTAATGGCTCTGTCCAGAAAGCACTTGGAGATACAGCATAAATCAAGGTTCCTGTGACTAGAAGGCAGTAGCTATCACCTCAGTCATCTAAACTTGGCCAAGCCATGCAGGACAGAAGAGTAAAGCTGAAAGGAAACCACTATGGTGTAAAATCAGGTATGAAGACTCTCAAACACAAATACAAAGCTGGCAGTCGTCAGGATCAAAGAGCCAGAGAGATCAGAAGGCACCTTGAGACAGCACGGCATAGTACCTGGACTGCCTGAAAATATTCCTCAGCCTCTAGGACAATTTTCAACAATTTTTTTCAAAAGGCAACGTGGGTATCTTGGGTACTTACACCATAATCAAATGTAAACCTTGAGAACCAACAGTTAGGGCTCTCCAAATCTGTACTGATGAGCACCTGCAAGAAAGAAATGTTTGGAGGAACTCCAGCATCATACACCTGCAGTTACCAAGACACCATGACCATGCACTGTTTCTGTTGAGACTGTTGAGGAAGTGCCTTCATTACTAATGGCAAACACAAGTTTTTCAGTGAGGCTCCTGTAAAGCCACTACCTGCTCTATTTCACATCAAGCTTAGGCCCTTATTTACTACTGCTCATGCCCTCCCTAAAAACATATATGAACTGCGTGGGCACTCTCTCTAGCTCCAGTCATTTTTACTTTACTGCCTTCCACAACACACAGAGTAATTCTAATTAAGCAGCTGAATGTGAAGGAGTTTAGGGGAGAGTTAAGGAAGTATCTAATTCAAATCTAATCTCAGAGGCAAACAGTGGAAAAAAATTATTTAACTTATGAAGTAATGCATCCTACACCACAACCCAGGCAAAAGGAACAGGAGCAAAACAGCCTTTGAATACATTCCTTCTCAGAACCAAATCTTGATACTGGACATATGTCAGTCACATCAAGCAAAACCATCAAAGAAATCATTGTATAATTTGTGACCACGACTCTTGTCTACTGACTCATCTTTGAGATAAGACAACAGAAAAGATTTAAAAGATTAAGAACAAAAATCCCAAAAAAACAACCTGAACCTAGAATGGATAATTGTAAACTGAAAAACGGACTGGGGGGAGAAATCATTTCTTGTCCCTGCATCCTGAAGCACTAGATTTGAGAATAATTAATTAGAGACCAACAAGTTTTAAACAGCCTTAGAGGGTCTTTTTAATTTATTAAATGTATTTTGCTTTAATCACATTAATTTTTCAGAGATGTACAATAATCTTTGTGGTTTAAAATGACTTTGTATTCATTTTTTAATGGAGAGTATTTTTACTCATTTCATACATTATCCTTCCAAGAAAAATTATCATACTTGACTATCATACTTAATGAGGCACTAATTAATACTCCTATTTCTCCCCACTTAAAACTCCTTTGGGAACTGAGGTCAGAAACCTGTTTTAATGCACAAGACATTTATCTACAGGACCCAAAAGGCATCTGCTTCCTGACACGCTGCTCCAAGGAGTACATTCCCTTTGAAAACTCAAGACCAGCACAAAAGTGAATCCCATTTAGGAGCCATTGTCTCTTACTGGCATTGCCAATATCCACCTGCATGCTGGCCCAGCAAGGCTCCCCTCTTCTCAGACACTGCCCTGCCTTTTGTTTAGCAGCACGAAGTTACCTTCTCCACTCTCATCAGCCTGCAGCACGCAAGGAACATAACTGAAGGGCTCTGGCACCGCAGTGTGCTTGTAAAGCTGCTTGTTCTCCTGTCAGATCTCTGCCCAGCACCGTGACACAATGAAAGGCAGCTCCACCTTCCTGCACTCAGTGGTCAGATGGAGCTGTGGCTTCCTGCCAGCTGCTCCAGCCCTCGCTGTGCCTTGCGATGGGTGCGGTAGGCCAGTTCAGGTTGTAAACACCTCCTGGAGCAGCAGCAGCTGTCTGGTGCTTCAAGGATTTCAGCAGGTTTAAAAAGCAATGACCAAGTGCAAGCTTTCCTAAAGTTCTTGTGAAATTTGCACAACACTCCAACTTCACACCTGCGTTTGCTCCACATTGTATACTAATCGCAATTATCTAAGAGCAGCTCTGTGACTGGAGGAAGGGAGGAGAGGAAGGCTTCCTTTTGGCACAGCTTCTTCATAGTTCAAAGGACACATATGGCCTGCAAACACAGTGCAGGGGATAATTTAAAATTAAAGGAGAGATGGGAGGAAAATGAGAACACAGCAGCAGTAAACAGTGTTGCTCGGGATCTATTCGACTGGAACTTTAAATAAACAGAAAAGAAAAAAAGAAAAAAAACAACACCCTACTTTCATTTCATATCCAAGCAGTCTGAGCAAAGGACTCCATATAGAACTTGCAAGGGTAGCAAGGAACATCTGTTTGCATTGTAAAAGGATAAAGACAGTGTCTAAGGCAGGCCTGCTCTGCTTTGCAGCTCCTAGAAGCCTTGCAAACGGAGCCACGTGACGTCAGCAGCCTGTGAGCTGGTGCCTCTGCCCGCACCGGATCCCAATGGACATCTGCTCATGGCTCTACTCTCAGTTACAGAGACACCAGTTCTGACTCAACCACCAAAGGGCACTAAATAAATAAATAATAAACAAACAAACAAATGTAAAAATAGCAACAAAAGGAACCATCCACAACTACCCTCAGTTGTAATTTCTACACAATTATTGCACAACAACCGCCCATAACGAGAGAAATGAATTTATAACCACACGCAAGCTATATTTACCGGTGGGCTGGTGACAAAGCAGAACAGCAGGAAACCACAACGTGTGTCTTCATACTTGTTCCTCCATAGAGCAGAGCACAGCAGGCTCCCTGTGCCACGGGGAGGGCCAGGTGATCCTGGACAACCAGCACGAGAGGAGCACGGCGGCACGGGGCAGGAGGCAGCAGCCACGTGGGCACGATGGTGCCACCTGACGTCTGGGGGAGGCCATGCCAACCTGGGGCTACAGAGACCTGCGTGGCTGCCAAGTTTCACAGCTAGGCCACCCAAACAAATATGGAGTCTCATCTCCAAATGTACCTTGCTTCCCTAGACTCCCCAAAAGGCATTAAGTAAGAAGAAAACTAAAAATCTCTACCTCGCTATTGGACTGTTCTGACCTCCCAGGACAGTCAGAGCGTGGGAGGTATTCCTGCCCCTGGAAATGCACAGTATTCCCCAGGAGCACTGCTCTCTTCTCTTGCCAGCAGTGTAACAGTCAATTCCCCCAAACCGGGGGTCTGGGACACCAAGACCAGTCCTCAGGAGGAGGCCCACAGAGGGCATCCACTGGGCCTCTGCTGAGGAGAGTCAGCTGGGTTTGACTCCATCACTAAGCTCAAGGGACCTCCACCAACACCTCTGAAAATGTCACTTTTGGGGTAAACTTGGCTGAAAATGAATCGCAGCTTCAGAGATTACCAACAGGACAGTCAGGCCAACAGACTCAAGGAAGACAGGCGGCACGCTGAGGACAGACGTGTTTTCTCAGGCTGACACGGCACGCCGGTGTGCTGTGTCCAGGAACAGGTCCTGCTGAAATTTTATTTTCCTTTTTTCTTGAGGGATTATTTTTAACTTGGACCATTTCCCAGGCCTGGCTCAGAGTATGACTACAGAACGCTTATGTCAGCACAAGGAAGCGATCTAACGAGCACCCAAGGGGGTAGGGGCGGGGGTGGGGGCAGGATGGCTGCTTTCACCATCCCGGCCACCTTAATGAGCTTGTAACACAACAGCTTACGGACAGCAGGTTAAAAAGTCACAGTGCCAAGTTAACCGAGGAAAGCAGATGACAAAAACAACAGCGCTCACTGGTTTCTGATAGCACTGGGCCTTCCCTCTGGGAACAGAAACCTTACATTCAGCCTCAGTACAGCACGGCTCCTAACACTCATGTAGGGAAAGCCCTGCAGCCTACAACGCGTGCTACGATGCAGACAAACTCCACACATGCTAATTACTGCTTCCTGCATTTATGCTGACCGACGCAGTACTCTTGCTCTGACAGCAATGAGTGAACCTGTCATGAAAAGGAAGGACACACTGGGCTCGTTATTGATCCTGCCTAAGTACGATCACACTGTCTTGAAATGAAGCCCAGAAGGGCACTGTTCTTCCAGAACCGAGTTGCTTTTGGAAGATGAGTCAAGAGCATTTCCACATACTTAGAACTCTTCTTGATGCTGCTTACAACTTTTCCTGGCTTTACAGACACATTTTCTGATCCTTAATGTATTTTCTTTCCCTTACTGCTGAGAGAAAGAGCCACATAAATAAAGAGAAATCTGACTATCCCAGGAAATTACATAACTTACTATACAGAGTGCTGTCAAATATGCACAAAGTTAGCTAACTGAAATAATACGATCTTTTTCCTTTAATACCCTTCATTTATAGTCATTGTAGGTGCTACATGTAGCAACAATAAGTGGAACAATTTCAAAGAGCACTTTTCGTATTGAGACAATTATTTTATACCCCTGTGTGAAGCAGACAATTACTACAGCTCACTTTGCGTGATGGCACCAGAGAAGGGCACTGTGAAGTAAACCCAGAGAGGTTAACTGTTCCCTAGAACAGAGCTAAAGCTCAGACCAGAGGGAGGCAACATCCACAGCCAAACTAACCTTCTTAACAGCACCTGTATCTGGCAGGCTGAGGAAGGAGCCTCCAAAAGGCACAATTCTGCCTCATCCCTGAAGCTTCCTGCAGCCCCAGCAGCGTACGGGGCTGACCTCTGCTGCAAACAAAACATCATTTGGGATCGGCACACGTGTGGGCAAGTTGTTCAACACCAAAAAGGATGAGCTCAATTTGCAAAGTATTAGACAAAAGTTACATAAGAAGCTTTTATTGTAATCATGTGGATACATTGAGGCCTTGGTTGACAGCACTGCTCCATTCCCATTGTTCAATGGGGATGAAATAACACCCAGCTTAAAAAAACAGAATAAATAAATAAATTTAACAAACCACCAAAACCAAACCATATACAAGCCAAAGAATAATGGACAAAAAGTAAATGCATCATCAAGCACTCACTGTGTTTTATGTTCCTTTTCTTCATCAATTATAATTATTGTGATGTTAATAAAGTGTTAAATGACAAAGTTAGATCACAAAGCAAAACAGAGACAGAGAAGGAAGTTAGCATATACCATCAGATGTGACGTGTGATAAATACCAGGAAGATAGCACAGCCCTATGGACTAAGTACAATTTACTACTAGTCATCAGATTATGGCATCTAAGCTCAATGCAGAAAATAAGTATTTCAAGCATGGCTAGAATAATAGCACCGAGCTATGATGTATGTACCAAAGTATGTATGATACTAATTCAAATGTTGTCTCAAATTATTCTTCATAGCTGGAAAACAGAAATATGCCTCTAAAACTTATCATGACAAATCTGATCTCATTTTCAAGTGTTCATCTTTGCATTATAGCATATTCGTAAATGATGCATTTGTGAAGGTGGGAAAAGAAACGAGAGTAGAGGTTAATTAGTTAAATGTAAATAGTAGGGAAAATGAAAGAAAAAAATCAGAAGAAATTTGAGCTAAGAAATATGAAGAACATTTTGTGTGTGTGTGTGCATGTGTGAAATGTAATACAATTCCAACTTTAGGTCACTTGGATTACATCTGTTCATGCTGTTCAGTTCTCAGTTTCAGAAGTTTTAAGGTTTTTTCACACATGGTTTTAGAAATGGTGCATACCTCCAACTTGCATTACATATTGCCAATGTTTCCAAATAATTTAAGGTAAACCACAAGTAGAATGAGGTAGATTACTGCCACTATTTTTCATTTTTCCAATGTGCTGTTAGGCTATTCATAACCAAAAGGAAATTAATATTCTTTGAATTAGCAATTAGGACAAAAAAAGTATTTGGCAAATCTATTTAATACAAGTACTTAATAAATAAGTGTTCTAGGCCTCGGTTTTTTAGACATTCATTACTGAATTATGCCTTTATTCTATTAGCACTTTCAACAGTTTTTTTAATGTAAAGCGTAGCCTTGCTGATTTGCATTAATATTTAGGATACATATTCTAAATAAATGAATGAAATCAATAATCAATCAACAAAAAGTATCCATCGATCCATCAGTCAACATAAGCCTTGGGCCTCGGTTCAGGAGCAGGCCTCCTTTGAGGAATACAGAAGAGACATCTGAATACTTAATTGTATTTGACTCGACATACTAAATATTTCAATGCAATCCCGCCTTGGATCCAGAACACTGCAGACCCCACAGCAAGTCACACAGCATCATGCAGGCGGGGCAGGCACTCCTGTAACAGATCCCATGGACACAAGCAAGGGCAGGAGGTCCTCTCACAGCCCCTGCCACAGCAAACAGGCAAATTCCCAAAGCTGCAGCTTGAAAAGTAAGGCAGCAGTTACCTCACATCGTGATACTCCATTGAGAATATGAAGATAAAGCAATTTGCTAACAATTATCCTCTGGATGCGAAGCCAGGGTCTAGGTAACACCTGTGGGTGACATTCCAGACACAGGCAGAGTTTTCTAAATTACACCAGTGAGCCTCAGAGAAGAGGCTGAAGAGCAAAGCTCCAAAAATACAATCTGTTCGCGTATCAACAGGGCGCATAAAGGGTTAACAAACCACTGCTGGTTATGTTCTTTATTAATCTCACCCCTCCCTTATTTAGCAATTTCCTCCTTAAATCCCGGCTTCTCTTGACCATTTCCCTCCCAATTTTGGGTCCTTTTCCTCCCAAGATTATCATCTGCTACAAGTTCCCCCTCCTGTCCCATGCCCGCATTCCAGGCTTTGTCCTGCTTCTCTGCAACACCCGACTTCTGGCTGGGCTTCACGCTCACTTCATGTTTATGGCTCTCCTGCTCTTCCAAGCTTGCAAAGCTGGTTTTCACTCTGCTGCCTACAACTGCCAGGACAAGGAGTAGAGTCTGCAAGCTGGAAAGAACAGCTCGTGAGCACCAGCCATCAGGAGAGCTGGGCTTTGTCCCTAGAAAACCAAGGTGGAAATGCACACCTTGCGACTTATTTAGTTCGAAGCCTGAATGTTTCTGTCTCGAATGTCTGTTTGTATCTCAAGTCACAAAGAAGCCATTAGTACCAATAATGTGTCATTACGGGGGCGTCAGCAGAGACTCTGCAGCTAAGGTTAATTTGAGATGCACAATTTAAAGCAGAACTAAAATCCCTCCATTTCACACTTTAATGACTGAATTCAAATCATTCTTCAAATTTGACACGGTAGCTGTTAAGGGGACCCCTGCACTTTTCTTTTTTTGCCAATTTTTAAGTAAAATGCAAGCTACCTATTTAGAAGAAAAACATTACAGATCCTGCCTTGCAATCATTTTAACCCATTTTCCCCTTAGATTTCTTCTCAGCAGCTTAATTCTTTGTGAGTCTTCATACTTTGGCCATTCATTCTGACATGCAAGATTATGCCTGATACAGGCTACTTCTGCAATTTGTAAAACAAATAGGCAGAGTTAATGATTTCACTCATAGTAATCCACATGACTTTGCCAAGATTTGCTTACCTTAAGCACACTACATCACTAACACAACAGTAGTATTTGCACAATTCTCTGTTGTAAGTATTTCTACTCTCAACATCCTGCTAAAACACTGGAGCCATACAATCTTCATTCTTCCCGTGGAAAACCAAGGCAAAGACAGAAGGATGCTGCAGTTCAACAGCTTTAAGCTGATCCAAGCAATGACCAAGAAGGGCAGTAGCACCCTGTTCACCTCTTCTTCCAAGTCTTTCTGACTTCTCCCTCCTGGCAGAAACACCACTCCTGATAAACTAACCAAGTAATGGGGACTCCCCTATTTGAAAACCTGCTTACCACAACAAAACTGAGCAGCCCACACTTAAACAGACCTTGAAGCAACCATTCAAGCAACTTAGGATCATACAGGGAACGTGCAACACAGCAAGAAATTGAGCCAAAGTCTCCCAAATCCACTGATGGTTTTTATCAAGACACTTCCCTGACCACAGCTGATAAGATACAGTAAATAATTAAGCAGAATCTCATTACAACACAACAAATCAGCATGATAGGCTAAGATTCATGCTGTTAAGCAGAGATGAAACAACTATCAGTGAAACACCTCCTGCCTTCTCCTGTGGATTCCTCAATACAGCTCACACTATGTCAGAAAAACACATAGAAATGCTTTCTTGCCATCCGACGCTCAACTCGATTTTGTTCTGAATTTTGAAGAAATCACAGCACCAGCACATAGACATTCTTTGGAGAACTGCCCTCCATGCTAAAAATGGCAATGGAATTGCACAAGGGGGAAAAAAATTCCAAGAAATCTTTGACTCATCCATTGTTATTCATCAGGTTTCTGGAGCAGAGAATGGAATGCCGTCAAGCTGAAACTGACAACGCTGTTTTCTGATCTCTAAGTGATGTCAATCCTTCACCAAGCCACAAGTGCTGAGAAAATTTTCTCTGCAGAAATCTAAGAATGACTCTTAAATTTTGTTAGTTTGGGGGGAGGAAAAAAAAAAAACAACTGAGCTAAAAGAAGCACATGAAATTAAACTCCTACGTAGGCACGGTTTTGAGTACTGAGAATATTAGGATTCACAGCTTTGTGCTCTCCGTGACTCAGACTCAGACTCGCTGCCACAAGAGTCAAGAGACCTGGGACCCAACTGGAGCTCTGCAGAAACCTGCTGTATTGTGTGATTTTATTTTTTGCTTCCTTTTACTACGTAGCAGCAGATATGCCCCCAAAGACTCAGCACAGACTTCGTACCTGTTCAGTTGATGTATTTTGCTCCAAGTAGCTTTCACCCAGCAAAACCAGATTTTTCCGCTATCTAGTTCTTATGGTTTTAGAACAACACAGCGCCGACCAAATATAACAGCAGAAATGGCTTCAATAAAGTTCTGAGAATAACACATCTACTCCGGCATGCCAGCACACTATTTTTAATTATAGCTCATTAAAGATGTAATGGAAGAAGAATCACATCCACTTCCACCACTGCTCTGTCAAGGCAGTGAGCTAATCACGCTGCTGTATCGTACAAAAAGGAACACTTCTGCATAGTGATTGAGGTAATCTAATTGAAAGGCAAAAAGCAGTGATTCACTCCTTGTTCTATCTGTTACTGCAACATGTTTTCTGCCTATCACGGGGCCCAAGCAGCCACACAGCAATTGGTTGCAAATGTTAGTAAAACAGAGACCTGGAAAATGAAAAAAAAAGCAACAAGTCAGATGAAATGCTGAACAGGAAAAAGAAAAAAAAAAAAAAAAGAAATCTGGACTGCAGACGAGAAGCACTTTACAGAACAGCATGCAAATGCAGGCCTGTAAGGTAATTTAAACCAAATGCAGACTGCAGACTGAAACTGAAGTAGTTTGGTGAGTCAGCACAGTACGAGGACATGAAAACTACACATGAAAAGTGCAACTTTTTTTTGTATAATGCATACTATTTCATACCAATTTACCAGAAACAAATTAATTGTCTCCTTCATGATTAGCCTCCTCCTCCTCTTTTTGGACTCGACCTCTACCTTCCAGAAACAAGCTGCGTGCAGGCTGACTAGCTGTGCACTCTGATGTCTAGGACTTTCATTTCCCTTTCACAGAAATTTCATCTCCAGACCATGACAACGTTAATAAACAATCACTGTTTTCCTGTCTTCCAAGATTACTTTCCTCTGGAAATGAAAAAGTACTTTAAACCAAAGCTGCGGAGAATCATTACAGGCTCCAACAATGTAAATGTCTCCCAGATTCTGCCAGCCCAGAGGCTTCAGCCACCTACAGCTCTGGTGCACACTAGGTCCTTAGCACTGACCATGCAAAGGAAAGCCAGCCTCGTCTCTGCTTCAAATATTTTCAAAGCCATAACAGTTTTTAAACTTACAAAGCAATTTTCATCTTCGTTTTCATCTCATCCTTGCCTCATACTTTCACAAGAACGTAATCCTGTGAAAGCCACAACAATTGCTTGTTCATTGGAGACTGTCACTCTGTGAAGTGCTTTCTGAGATAGATTTGTATGGACAGGCGTGTGTAGCAATGAATAATCCAAAAATATCCACAATAGATAATAAGCAGAGTCTAGAAAAAAAAATACCATGTACTGCAAACATGGCCCAAGTTGGAATGAATGCCGACAGTAGCAACAGGACAGGAAGAGCAAAATGTTATTGTATGTTACTGGCACGCAGCCCATAATTACAAAAAATACTGCAGCATTCCCCAGCAGAGCAGAAAATATTATCATTGCAAACAAAGCAGCTGCAGCACCCTGCCTGTTGCTGCAAACACACTGCGGACACGCAGCAGAGGCAACAGAGGAGAGGGCGGCTGGCTGCTGAAGGACTCCCAGCCTGCGGGTGGCACGTCTTCTCATGTCCACAGCTGCCCCGCTCCAGAGCATGAGCAGCTCCTGGTCAGCAGCAGTGGGCTCCCACATGGGCTCCAGCTGCCAAGCCCTGTGGCATAGGAGAAAATGGTTTTAGCAGTCTCACAAGTCTTTCTGTTCCACCTCTTCGGTGTTAACTGCTGTCTTACCTGGCTGTCTCCAACCCTCTACGAATGGTGTTTAACAAGAGGCTAGCAAGAGGCAAGAGCCTCTGTCCGAATCAGACGACACACAGCAGTGCTGCTACAACCAGTACAATTCATCTCCCACGACGGTGAGCAGCCGCTCCACTGTGTATTACCCACACAGAAGACAACAAGCACACAAGTTTATGGTCAGTGCTCTTCCCCACCCTCCACCCATGGGCTGTCAGCACAAGGCACGGTCCCACCAGCTACAATTAAGCCACAGCTCAGCTCCTCTGCTGACAGGCATGTAAAGCATACAGATTAGCAGCCCTGGTTCATCATTCATAAGAAGTAGTTCTATGAAGTTTGGTTTCTACATGAGTCATGACAAAAAACTCAGCTAAGGAGCCAGACACTTTCTCCAGGCTTTATGTATTTGCAGAGTAGAAAACAGAAATAGAAGTCTGAGCAGTGAGATTAGCAGAGAAGGAAACCCCATTCAATTGAAAGATACTTATTTCTAACTTGAGTTTCCTCCATAGACTGCAGACAGTTACAAAGTCTCTGGACAAAGCTGCAGAACCTCAGCTTAGCCTCAGCTATCAACAGCACTACCTGTATTCAGAACCTCCCCACAGTCCTGCAGTGCTAAAGCTAAGTTTGAGACACACAACATCAGCTGCTTGCCAGTCTCTTTTAGAGATACTCTAATCATCATCTTATTTTCTTACTGCTAACCAGAAAGATGACACCTTTAGGAGGGAGCACATTAACTGCCATACCACAATGCTGCCCAATTCACCAGTGCTTCTTGTCTTTCACACAGCAGTTTTTCTGTGTCAAACACGGAGATGACTGTAGCAGGAATGTATGCAGTCGGTTGCAAGACTACATTTTTGTATTCTCATAAGCCATTCATTGGTTTATAGATACAAAGTCCCACAGGGAGGGCTGCTAATCCACATAAAGTCTCTGGGTGCAGGATCTGACTCTCTGACGTAGCAGATGTGTAAAATAACATCTAACCAAACATCTCCCCAGTAACTCTGCAGCTAGAGACTGAGAAGTCCTAAGAATGTGTCCAAGGGCAATGAAGAAGGGGAAGGATAAGAACAGGGACCTGTATCTAGAAAGAAAAGAGAAGGTCAGGCCTTGTGAATTGTTTTTTTTTATGGTGCAGTTATTTTTTCACATCCATAGCCAAGCTGCGGCACCACAAGTGAGGACTACTGGGGACTGGGGAGCACAGCCACTGAGGCCTGCTTTGATCCACAGCAGACTGATCAACTAACTCCTTGGTTTCTGGGAATCTTAAAGATCCTACCTCTGAAGCCTCTACTGTGCCTCCAAAGACCTTCTTCCAAAAGGAAGGTCTAACTCCTCGAGAAGAAAACACTTCTCAACAAAAAGCACACAGCTCTGTAACACTGCTCACCACAGAGGCCCCTCTCCACTCTCAGAGCTGACGTGTGGAAAACACAGCCCCCATGGTTTTACATGCAGAGAAGAGTGGCGGGTGAGAAAAAAATCAAGATCTTGTTCAAAAGTCCCAATGTAAAACTTCTGGCTACTCCCATTTTATGAAGTTAAAACCAGTCTCTGCTAGGAGCTGCCTGAACTTCAGATCTGGATCCTGCCCTTTGCAAAGCTGCTAGTGGGCTTGGATCCAAGGCTTGTGTTCAAGCTCTTATCTACTCCATGCTAAAACGACTAGAACCATGCATTCTTTATAACAAATAGCCTCACAGAGAGGAAGCACAGTATTGGCACGGTTCATGTTTACATCACTCTTCCAAAAGCCAAAACACATGGTTGAAGTTGGAAATATAACAGTTTTTGTGTATTTTGCCTAATGTGGTTTACAGCCAGAGCAGTCAATGGCTGCATCAGCTTCATCCATTTCAGCGGGTGAAGCTCAGGAGCAAAAATCCCAGGTGATGCTCACCAGCACTGAACACAACATGGGCACGGGCAGCAGCACAGACGTGGCTGTGCCCTGCTGCAAGGGGGCCCTGGCTGTGCCACGACACACTCAGCTCCCCGCAGTGAAGGTCTCCATTCTCTGTCCCCACCACCTCCTCTTCACAAAGGCTTACACACACTTACATAAACAAATGAACAATTCCATTATGTGCCTGGCAGCCCGTGCACTTTCTTTCTGCTTCACAATAGAGGCGCCCCATTGAAAAGATCCATATACAGGGGGAAAAAATCTAAGCAAGTCTCCAGCAAGCACACATATTATCAAAGCCTCATTTCCACTTAACACAAGTTGCTTTGGGAACGAATGCAGCTGACTTGAGGGGAAAAACACAAACAAACAAACAAGCAACCTCTTTTTCCATTAGCTAGGAGAAAAAAAAACAAAAAAAAAATCGAACCAGTGCCATCTTTGTTGAAGGGCTCCACTAAAGTAATGGTTTAGAAGAGCTGAGGAGCATGGATGGGGGACAATTTGTGACTGATCACTGCCATCTGAACATGGCACGCTGACAGCTGAAAGAAGAGCAGAGAAAGGCAAAACAAAACAGGCATGTGTTTAATCCGGGCAGGCTCAGTCCCCCATTTTCATTCCCAGTGAAAAAATAAAAGGCTAAAGGAAGCCGGTCCCTCCGCCTGCTCAGCACGCACACAGCTCCCTGCCTCACACCACAGGACACGAGGATGGAGGCACTGCTTCTTCACGTGCTGGAAAAAAACACTGCCATATCTTAAAACGCATCTCTCACCACCAAAGAACCTCCCTTTCTCTGATACTGCCAGCGAGCTCCTCCACTCCCAAATGCACTGAAATCTAAACAAGACTCAACAATTTTGTGACGGCGACGGAGAGCTGATCGAATGATTATAAAGGTCACGCAGATGCTACAAAGATATATTCCCCTGAACTTCAACATGAGTTTCCTCAGAGACCAACAGCAAAAAGGCTGCTGTGAAAGGAAAATCGTGCACGTTTTCTTTGTCAGATGTCAATGAAAAAAAGACAGGAATAAAAGCATTGTGACTTGCACTCCACAGAGCTCAGAAGGAATGCTTGCTGACAGAAAATGGGGACTGGGAGGAAACAAGGTGGGCTCACAGATGTCACAAAGGGCTCACTGTGGTTCCTTCCCTTTCTCACCAGCCTGGTCTGGCCACAACTGTTGTCCTATGCCTGTAGTAGGGTGAGCCCCAGAGAGCAAAGTCTTGTAACACCTGAGCTGCAGGGATGGGGGGAGAGATGGCGAAAGGAAGGGGGAGTTGTAAGATCCAGAGCTCCTACATGGCATATGGCAGCTGTCTCAAATGTATTTGCATTAATGCCTCACTTCACAACTACAAAAATTGCCTCACACTCCTACTGGCAGAGTCTCGTATCCCCTTTTGTGCTCACAGTCCCTAATGCAAGAAGTGTATGTAAAAAGAAGTCGTCCACACTGATTTGCAAGTTTCTAACTTTTTTGGATAAATCTGTACAAATGCCCACAAGGACTGGTGCAATTTCCCAAGAAATGGCTCCAGTCCACCAACCAGAAAGGAAATATTTAGCTCCCTGCAGCGAGTCTGTTATTTCAAAAGAAACTTAATAGCTCTATTCCTACAGAGCAAATACAGAGCAATCACCAGGGGCCAGCTATGCTCTCCTTTCTTCTGAAACCTGGTAAGCAACAAATGTCTGCAAATGCCACCAGGCAAAGGGTTTTGATATTCTGTACAGTTGTGAGGTTATATGCCCTGCTTCTACCAGCTTATGTTGGCTCTTCTCATTCTGCAGGTTTCTTACAGTAATTTTGCCTTCTTCGGCACACTTGTAGGTCAGAAAGGAATAAATAACTTTTATTTATTCCTTCAAAAAAAAAGCCTGCTTTCTCAGTTTTCATTTAGGCAGCATTTCACTGGCTGGTTTTACAACTGTAACATTTCCTCTGAACTAGACAAAACAAGAAGACTCAGAGGTCATTCTTTTCTAATGAGAGCAATGAAAACAAAAAGAGAAAGACTACAGGGAAAAGGTGGGCTCTTCATTGGAGTTCATAATTAATTGTCTTTATTAAAAATATTTAATAACTCAAGACAACACAATTCAGCTTCATTCAGGGAACTCCTAGTTCTGCTGCTAGTCGAACATCTAAGTGCAAATTGCAACTCTGGTTATGAAAGGTACGTTATTTTCTTTATACTTTTAACTCTTCTTGTTCAAAGACACACTGATGAAGCAATTAAGGGCGACGTGTTTATTACAGCTGGTGGAGTACTAACAGGCTCCGTCAAGAAGTTTGGTAAGCACCAACGAGGTGCTTGAACATAAAAATGAGAACTATGTGTTTAATACAAAAGTATCACTTAAGAATGCTGTAAGCTCCAATTACTCGTGACGTTATCAGCAACAGTAACATAACTGTATATGCGTTCTTCTGGCAGTGCATTGCATTTTCTTCAATAGCTTTCCTCTGCAGAGTTCCCATGTCACACAGATTCCAAACGTGGAAATACTTAGGCGCACGCTTAACTTTCAGGGAGAACAGCCACATTGATTTAAACAAGGTTCAACCCGTACAAATGTTAGAATGATCGCCTGTGTGCAGGATGGGACCTCACGGGGCCCATTTTCCAAAAGATAACTGCATTACATATATTTTTGCTGCTGTTCTTCTTTCCCTCTCTCCGCTATCTTTATCGCCACGGGCACAAATATGACACTCGGAGGTAAAAAGGATTAATTTAATCACAAACTAACCGTAACTTACGAGATGACCCTCCAGTCACTCACCTCAAACCATCTGAGTGTTTCGAGATGTTACTGCGCAAGTCTCCTTTCTTCTCTCCCCTCTCTCACATGAGATGCTGCAGCGGTTTTTTTCTGATGCTTCGCATTAAAACTCTTTCCTGGGCTCCAGGATCTTAAACAAAAACAAACCAAGAAACACTCAGAATGAACATGTCATTTCAAGCGACTGGTGGGTGGCTCGGGGGAAATCCCTGACCTTTCTCCAATGTATATTTCATTACCTTCAGTGAGCGTGCTAACTCCCCACAGCAGAAGCACTCTTCTGTGGGCTGCTCTTACAACAAAACAAACCAGCAACTATTTTAGACCAGTGAAAAACATGCCATTTTTAAAATCTCTATGGCAGTATGCTACAAAGTGTTTAAAGAAGGATCTTGTGTACAACCGGGCTCCGCAAAATAATGAAGGAGAAAAGGGATGAAAGCTCAGAGATGCAAATCAAGAAGAAAAAAAAAGATAACCATTATGTAAGCATCGAACTGTTAGAGGGGAGAGCAACGATTGGCTTTATTATCATTGCAGTGCTACCACTGATGTTATTACTAGCAGTAACATGCATAGCTCCCGAATCGGAGACGTTTTTGGAACAGTCAGGGGACACAGCGACGTGCCAGGGAACCTGCACAGTGCCTACACCACAGAACCCAGCCCTAGCAGAGGAGAGGAAGGAAGGGAGGAGGAGGAGCGACAAAGCACTGAGTAAGAGAAACTGGCAGGTCTCTAACACAATCAATTCTGACGTTCTCCACCATCGCCAAAAAAGGTCTGAATGGGTCTGACCGCCACCTACGTGCTGCTGCGCTACGCCGAGCGCTTCCTCGTCCCCTCCCGCACCCCCACTCCTCTCCTCACCCCTACCTGCGGTGCCTCAGCCAGCAGCCGAGAGCCGGCAGCCCAGGCTGTGTCAGCAGGAAAACCCCTCGGCTGCGAGCAGCCGGCGCTGCCAGCCGACGCAGAGCTTGGACGGCACGCTCCTGCATTTGCACGGCCCCGCTGGAGCGCAGGCATCCCGGTTATTCCCTCCGCACCATTTTTAGCACCAACAACTCTATTCCTCTGCATTCATTCTTGTGCTGCTGAAAGCCTGAACGGCGAGCCGTTCCCGTGGCTACACCTGTGACTGACCCCACCGAAACCAACAACCTTTCACAACGTGACAAAGAAGAGAGTTTGACCTTGCGTGCAGTTGAGCCGAACTGCTTCGGGTTTTCTTCCCTCAGCTATGACAGACAGACACTCTGAGCAATTTTTTCCATTGCTTTTAATTAAGAAATGGAGACATTATCCACAGCCTTCTGTGGCTGTACATACTTCAGAAAATACAACTAAAGTGGTCAGAAACTCTTAGAAGTACAGCTTTTCGCATCACACTTTATCTCCCCCCCTCCCTTAAAGAAAACCCAAAACTCAGCCCAAAGACCAACACAAACCAGGAGCAACATGGGCTTCCCTAACCCTGCCCAGGGCCTGCACCTGTTTCACCACTCCCACAAGTTGCTTACAGCATGAACAAATCCCCAAGTGCTCCATTTAAATTATCCTGCTCCTCTGTGCTCCTCCATGCTTAGGCTGCTCCTGCTTCCCTTGGGGAGCCCGCTCTCACGCCTAGCAGCCAAGCCTACAGATTTGCAGGGAGGGGACAGAGCCCTCCAAAGCTGTAACACACATCCAGAGAAGGCTGCGAGTTCAAAGTGAAATGAGGACAACCTGTCCGTGACTCATTCCACCCAGAAACGATTCTTAATTTAAGAAAAACTGTTAAAAGAATTCTTTTACAGAATGCCCCCCCCCCCCGAACCAACGAGCTCCTGCCTCCCTCCATCTTTCCCCAGCTCAAATACAAGGTAGCTGGGGACTCTATTTTAAGACTGAAAACAGTGTAAAACCCTCCTGCCCTCATGTCTCCGTTAAAGAGACAGACTGTTTTTTGAGGGACAGATTCCCAGCTATCCTCCAGACTTTTCACACGACCTAGGGGCAAATGATATGTGACACTTCCTGAAGGGCTGGAATAGTTATAAATGACACCTGAGCTTCTACGGTGCCTTTTAGGCATGAGAGTTTGGCTCCTAATCATAGAATCATAGAATCACCAGGGTTGGAAAAGATACACATGGTCGCTTCACCCTGATTTTCCTGTGCCTCAGTTTCCTTCGTCTCTACAACAAAGATAACAGCATCTCAGAGGGCTGTAAGAAACACAACACCCACACTGAATTAGTGGTGATGTGGTAACGTGGGCAAAGCTGCAGATACCTCTTAGCTCACGTGAAACTGAAACTTCACATCCCCCAAATGAACAGAAACAACCTGGTAAGCCAAACCGAGGTGCCGGACGTGGCTCTGTCCATGTCTGAATCTGTTCTGCGGGCAGCCCTTCCACCCATACAACTCCCTCCCCCTGGGTGCTCCCAGCAGGCGTGGGGCAGGCTGAATGGTTTCACTGTAGTCACACAGCAGCTTTACAGCTGCTCAGAAAAGGCCTATTGTAGCCCTGTATTTTACTATCTCAAGTAGCATACATTCATTTGCTGTACAGCTCCTGTTACCCATCTGATCTTTACAGAAAAAGAAGCAACAAGTCAGAGTTTGCCAAATGAAAAGCGGTTTTACTGCGAGGGAGAGATTTTTTTCGGTTACGGTATTAAAAACAGTGGTGAAATCTTAATGCACAACGATTCAGTCACACAACTGACAGTCAGATGAGACGGACTTTGCAAAACCCCACGCGAGTAGATTTGACAGCGTAATTCTAAGCGCCTTGATTTTTCTGCACTGTGCCCAGGCTTGAGTCAGGGCGGAAGGACAGTTCTGCACAGGGTGCGCTCCTCCAGCATCCAACTACTCCACTCTCCCCCTTCTGGAGAAATGGATGCAGCTTCGAACAACTCTGCAACTAATGAGGTGGTGCAGAGTTCATCCAGCCCCCCAGCACAGCCAAAGGCAGACTTACTGTGAAGCATAAATCCTCATCCTCCTCCCATACACACTGTGTGGCCCTGCCAGCTAAAAAGAGGCTGAATTTAGTGCGGGTTCCATCACAACAGCATCTCATCGAGCCTACAGCATGCCATACTCCTAATCCCCAGAAATTAAACGATGATCAATCAGCTCACATTTCCCCCTAACGTATTACTTTCTTAAAAGTTCTGATATCAGACAAAAATCACAGGGCCTTTTTCTTTGGCTTTGGAGCTGTAGGAATGCAACAAGCGCTATGCTGCTCTGCTGTTGCAAGATGGAAATATTTTGCCTTTTAATGCAAGCTGAGACAGAGAATTCCCCTTGCTATGTCAGCCAGGGACTTTAAGAAAACCTCCCAAGAGCTGCAGGCCGATGAAATGCCACCAGTGGGACCTTTCTCCCCCTGCAGCAATTGTGTCTCTCTCAAAGCGCTGCATGAGTTGCATGGAATGAACTGATTATGCATTCCAGTCAACTGGTACATTAATTATTTTAGCATGGCTTGACTGTGATCAAAACTGATGAAAAACCATGGCAGTGGAAACAAAGAATCAAGTAAAGAAAGGAAATAAACCTCAGAACAAACTATAGAGGAAGACACAGCTTATGTTTTCTGTGGGTGGGGAGAAGATGGCTCTCCTGTCTATGTTTTGGGATTTGGGGCAGGCTAAGTCTCATATGATGGCTAGCTACAAAGGATGGGGAAATGGCAGCACCAGGCTCTTCGTGTGCCCTCATTTCACCAATAGGAATTCTTGTCCCCAGACACTGCACAAAAGGGTCTGCTGCCCTTCCCTGCCTCTGACAAGGAGTCAGTATGAAAAACATAAACTCTCCACTTAGCAGCTCAGAGTGATTTTTATTACCTGATTTTTGGAGCAAGGGCTATCAGCCCTCACTTACTGCACCTGTGCCTCAAAGCATCCTGTTTATCACTTAAAAGTGCTGCAGAGACATGCTCTCCCCCTAGCCCAGAAGGTTGTTAGGTCTTTCCAAGTCGTAATCACCCCAGCTTTCCCAGGCACGGACTGCAGGCCCTCCTGGGCTCCCTCGTAAATACCTTGTTATCCCAGGATCTGAGCACAGGAGCAATGTCTCAAGAGAGATGTACTGTGCCACGCACCTGAGGCTCATCCTGCTGCACGTGGACTTGATGTACAGCCACCTACATTCATCCGGATGCAAAACTCCTGTGCTCCTCTCTGGTGAAAGCCAAGAGTGCCAGCACACAAACACCTGAATGCCACGTGTTCACATCCTCACAGTCTGTCAGGTAACAGCTTTTGTACAACTTGTGCTCTGCCCCTGAAAGGCAGTAGATTAGTAACTCTGCTAAATGCCGTGTATGGCCTTGAAAGAGGTGTTAAGAAAAATCAAGTGTGACATGATGAGTTGCAGTGTTCAGATACATTACGAGCTCCTCAAATTCAAGGGCTCTTAGAAAAAAGAAGAAATTTTATGCTTTTTGGGACAGATGAGCCTGGAATTTTTCCTTTTATCTTCTGCCTTACTTGCTCAGGCTAACCCCCATTCTAGCTATACAACACCGGATTCTGAGATGCATTAATTTGATGATACATACAGAGATTCCATAATCCATATTCCTTATATATTTAAGTATCTCCAGCACCAAGGAGAAACAGGACACTTCAGGAGAAACCTCTGGCGACCTCTGTTGCAGGAAAGGTCTGACCACAAGCTTTTGTTAGAACAAAAATATAACTGAGCCACAACCAGCTCAGCACTATTGCAGTCAACCAACAGTGGCCTTACAATTTGAGATCAGCAAGTCCATGGGAGCAGCCTGGGCAGCAAATAAAACCTTCCACACAGAGAACAAATGTTGTCCTCTGCCTGGGTCAAGAGAGTTGGTTGGCTACAAAACCAGGTTGGCTACTGCAGCCAAATCTACCCTTCTAATGAAGGAGAGACAGGACACTGAAATGGATGAAGCTTTTGTACAAGCCTACTTGTCCAGACGTAATTTCTTTTCTTTTTAAAGCACTGTGCTATTGTCTCTGTCATCTCTACTTCTACTTCCTTTTCCTCAGCACAAATCATAACACAAGCACTTTGACAAATAATGGGTTTGGTAGCAGGCTCTCTGGGCTGCCAACTGTCAAATTCAGAAAGCAGGACTGTCACATCTGCCAGACAGGCTCTCACACCTACTGTCTAAGGTAACATCATACATTTTGCAAAGTCATGCTAGCAATAATGACATTACGTCTCACCATACCGTATGCTCCTTCCCTGCCTCAGGACACACACACCAAAAGGAGTCTGCACACCTTTTTATTACAATGGCTGATAACCTCAGTTCACTGCAATATCTGAGCACCCTCTTTTGTTTAAGGATGTCAGCGCTGTCCCCAGCGGCACATGCTGATGTCAGCAAGTCACATAAATGTGAGATGGGCCATGATTTGTTTAGCATCTAACAATCACTTGGCATTTTTTAAGCTCCTAAAAGAAGATATGACCCCTCTTTTCGTAGAAGATTTCTTCTTTCTAACTTCTCAAAACAGCCTTCCTTCTCTGAGGCTTACTCGCATCAACCTTCCCCTTTCAGTACTAAATGCAAAGAAAAGGGAAGAACATCAACTAAGAAAAATGATGAAATGTGTTTTATTAAGTGGTATGGCCACAAGACCATACAGCTGAAATATACCTTTCTTTCCATCCCTTTATTTTACAGTGTCCCTTCAGGACACGTCTCCACTGCTGCTTTTGTTCTGATCAGGGCTATGGCTTTTGAAGAAAGTCTCCCTCCTGCCTGGGCTCTTGCTTGTGTTATGGGGTGAGCCTGCAGCTGAACTGAATCTCTCCCAAGAGGAACTAAATAAGAAGCACCAAGCTGTCCTGGAGCACAACTAATGGGCATGCACTCCGTGGGACCTTACTGCTCAGAAGGAAAAGAAACCCTGAAACGTGCCTGATGTAGTCCTCAGGATCCCAGCAACAAGTTTGGCACCACAAAGATCCTCCCCAGCTGGTCTACATGACTTACTGATGCTGTTATAACCATAAAAACAAAGTATTTTACTGTCATTCATCTTATTGTCACCATAAAAAATAAGAATATTATATTTTAATTTAGTATTACAACAGCCTAATGGTGACAGCAATCTTGAAGCAAACAATGGAGAGAGAAGGGAAGAGAGAACAAAGTAGTTTCTGTTAAAACAACTAACAATTTCTGTAGCTGTAAAATTAATTCTATTACTCCTTAAAATATTTCTCTGACCTTCTTGCCTAAACAGTAGAGAATGGTTATAGAAAATACAAACCAAACTGAATTTAAAAAAAGAGAAAACACAAAACACTACCTTTCTCCCACTAAACTCCATGAACAATAGAAAATTCTAGGTAGTAGCTGCAAAAACAGTCAGTAGAAAATTGCAGGCAGTAATGGCTTTCTAAGATGACTGTGGTGATATCTCAGCTTAAGGCAAATACCCTTCGATATCTTTCTCAGGATGGGCCTTCTGTACTTTTTCCCACATCATTAAAAATCTTGAAATTTTAAAACTCTTTCATAATTAGTTTTAGTTGTAAGATGCTCAATCCACTTTTCTCCAGCACACGGAAGGTTAAGAATCCTGCGACACGATGCCTAACTCTCTCAGTCACCTCTTCCAGCTATTAGGAACTACCCGCTGAGCTCACAGAGGTTTGCAGGCCACTTGGAGGCTCCCAGAAGCCACCCATCTACACAACCTACAACGCTTGTGTAACAAGAAGGGACACAGCATCTTCTGCTCACAGTCCATTTTTCCCCTTGCAAGCAATAAGAGCATAGATTTTCACTGGAAGCTGTTAAAAAGTACGTGGTGATGGAAACTGCCTTGCGCTCCCAGCGCAGGAGACAAACTACAGCCAGTTGCTCCACCTGCTCAACTTCTGTTAGACATTTCTGGACTTGATAACAAATTTGAGACCAGGAATGACCCCCAGTGGTCTTCTGAGGACCTGGCCGAGGACAAGTGAAACCCCTTCCTTGTACCCCAGTATTTCTTGAGAGCTTCCCCTCTCTGTTCCATGCCTCACATTGGCCCTCCACACGAGACAGCTCTGAGGTCCCTGCAAGCCGGAAGCCAAAACGAGGAGGAAGTCTGTGTAAAATCCACAGTCTCACTTCACAACTACTGTCCGTATTCATGAATGAAAAGGGCACAGTCAGCAGGGGAAGCTGGGCCCAGTCACCACAGCTAACAGGCTGTTTGTCCCCCTTCTTAAAAGCAGTCAATTTGCACATGTTTCCTTCAAAGATAACTGTTTCTATGAGCAAGACCCATAGTTTCTAGTGAGCTTGACTTTCAAGAGAGTAGCTTTGCCCTTAACCTCTCATCTTGCAATTACCAGAGCCACCTGATAAGGTTTTGGAGCTCTAATAACCAACCTCAGTGTTTCAATCTCATTCATTAGGGACTCTGGGTGTGGAACAAGAGTGAGAGGCTGTAACACTAGCTCTCCCACCCAGCCCTTGTCACATCACTTTGTCACCCTCTGGTTCCATTTGCTACCTGTAGGACACGGCAAATGAAAGAGAGAGCTGTTGGCTTAGAACAGAGGAAAGTTAGAAACGTAAAAACACTAAATTTATTAAGCCAGTACAGGAAACACAAAAGGAGCTAGGATCCTTAAAAGACCAGCTAGTCCCGTAAGTGGTGGAGGTCAGGACAGCTGGTTCATGGGGCTTTGCCTCTGGCACAGTAAGGGGCATGCTCTGAGCAAAGCTGGCCCAGCCCTGGGAGCCCCACAGCTGCTCACACCCCCGTGCCCTCTCTCATCTGCAACAGCACAGACGAGCCTTTCCTTCAGAAGGTCACCAGCCTGTCGCCGCCCTGCATCCGACCGCCTGTTTCATAAAACTGCTAGGAATTCAAGGTCTTTGTGATCTCAACCTTTCTGTTAAATTTAGCTCAAACTGGCCAGCGGATTCCAAAGCTATTACAAGGAGACTAAGAGAAAGATAGCAAGCTCAGGAAAGAAAACAAGCTAAAATATCGGTCCTGGCCCTTGAAAAATGATGTTGGACTGGCAAGAAAGGTAAACAACCAGATCTGATGTGAAAATTCAGAGCTGCAGTGCTAATTCTGCAAGATTAATTAGTACCAAATCCAAGCAGAGCCTTGCCCAGGGAGATTTATTTTACTTATGCTGCTGTGAAACACAGCTTTACTTTTACTCACCATGAATTGCATTCTGCTTATGAATAATATTAGTTATGTTTTTTGGGGAATTAAATTGTAATCTTTCCTCTGTTCCATTTAACACATTCTATTTACTACTGTCACTTGTTTGTGATACTACTCAATTGTAACTAGAGAAACTGGGACAACATTTTGTTCCTATGCAAGACAGGAAAAGTGTATCTGAGATTTAGGTACAGATAATAGAGTCAGATCTGCTTCAGATGACACAGGACAAGTGGGTGTCTGGGGTTTTTAGAGGGAGGTGAGGAAGAGAAAGGGTTTTTCCCCAGGAGGATCGAAACAAGGTACTTTTTCTTTAATGTGATTCATGATATAAGATAGATAATGACAATATCAGTTACAGAGCTCAGTTTGTGGAAAATTCAGAATGCTGCATATTGCTATGCACTTAGCGAGCACAGTTAGTAAACAGAGAAAAAAAACAAATTTCCAACTTATTTTGAATATTGTACCTCTACATGCACAAACATGGAGTGATGTGGGCTGCAGTACAGTCTGCTCTCTTCAGGACTTACTCAAGCCGAGGATAAAACTGCTTCCAACCTGCAAAGTTCTGCCATCCCAAAGCCAGCACTCACTCAACACAGTTTCATTTTTCAGCGCCAACCAGCACACATTTTCACAGTCTACTCCCCTCTCTGCGTTCCTCGATCTCACACGCAGTGTTTCGTTTTGCTGCCCACCACCAGTGGCTGCAGCACCACATAACCCTCCTGTGGCCAAGTGCGCAAAATGAAAGTAACCCAGCAGCCTCTGCAGAATCGCCAACTGCACAGCCTTCCTTCAAAGGGGCAGAAAAGACAACATCCAGCTTTCAGCAACCGGAATACAACTAAATAAAGCCAACAATCAGCACAAAATCACTTTAAAAGAAACACAGCAGTTTCTAGAAAGTGACAAACCCCCTCCCCTAGCGCTAGTCTCTCGACTCGTGCTTGATGCTAAAATGTACAAGCTTCAACCAGCAGGTATATATACATTTAAAAGTAAAATATACTTCAGATTAACCAACGTATGGCTTTAAACACAAACTAAGAGATTTAAATATTAGCCAGGAACATTAAATTCCTTTAGGCTTACGCTAATCCAGTATGATACAGAACATACAATTTCAGCTTAGAATCCCTTCAGAAGCAAGAATCACCCTTCTTGTGCATGTAAGGGGACATCATTCAGCCCAAAAACCTGCAGGGACATCCAAGCTCTGTGAAAAGATTTCATCCACCCATGAACTTACTGCTTTCCTGGGGGTTTTTTGAAATTGTTAATGGGATATTATCATGAAAAACCAACTGATTTTCAATAAAATCTCTCGCTGTGAGAGAGATTTGGCCACAAGGCCAAATCCCCATGAGCACAAGTATAGCCACATTTGTGTCACAGAAAAAAAGCTAAATGGAAACCAAAAATCCTTCACTGCCATTTGAGCATTTTTTTCGGAAGTGCTTTCCTCAAAGCTTCCTCAAGTTAGTATTTGCTATTTAAAATCTCTGCCTTTGAAAAATAACGGCAGCTGATCTGCATGCAAAGAACATGGGGTATTTTGGTATTTTGATTTTTTCAAACATTGAGGATTACTGGCATCTGTGAACAAATGGCCATGGACTCCCTCTGCTTTCTCTCCCATCAACATCACAAGCCACCCGCTGGAAGTGGTAAAAGACTTGTAATTTGGGGCTTTTCCTGCATCATAAAGTTTTGCTGGAAACTCTCCAGAATAAGCCAACGAGGCTCTTTCAAACCCCAAACGTACCCATTTATGTGCTTAACATTCACGACTCCAAGAAGTGAGCTGGGCTGCTCCGATTTGTAAGCTAAACATCGACACAGCCAGCAGTGTAACCCAAGCCGGGTAGCAGTACCACAGCTGACTGCCCGGGGAGCTGAGCCTTCCTCCCTGCTTCTCCAGCTGCCTTTCCCTCTGTATTGCAGGGACGAGGCCAACAACAAACGGGCCTGCTACTGTTGGTGCTAATCGCCTGCTAGTCACGTCAGTCTGCAAGGCAAACTGACACGTCTATTCATTTTCACTGTTCCTAGTATTTATAATATCGTTTCTCTAGGACTGCAAAGTAGCTGCCAATTATTACTAGAATTTGGCACGCAGAAGCTCATGTGTATGAAAAAACATGATCAAACAATATGTAGCTCATTAAAGGAAGTTTGTAACTCCGTTTCCTGCTCTAATACCTTGTTTTTATCTCTTGGAAGTATTTACCACGCCACCTGATTAGGCTGAGCTGCTTATGTATTTTGAAAATACAAATTATGCCATCAGTCGTCTGCTGCATGACAGTAAACTTGCAATTACACAACTTCGGGAGCTCCTGCAGCACACCGAGCACAACCCAGCCCCAGGTGCCAGCAGGTAACAGCCAGGTTACCCAACTGGTATCCACCCACAAAGAAAACTGGGGCGTAAAACAGTTGAACCTTGTGCCCAGGGTGAACGGAGCTGCGTCTCTCTGGGTTACCTCTGCAGGCACACAAAGGTGGCAGCTCTTGCAGAGTGGCTGGCAGGTCTAACAGTGCTACCTCAAGGCTGATCTTTCACAGTGGGGCAATGTCAATAAGGCATGGAGTCCTAATCCCATTTCAAAACCTCCTCCCATTCTTTTTCTTTCCTCTCCTCCAGCTCGCCTTTCACGGCGCTCCTCACAGAGACTAATGCAGACTATTCAGCCCTTCTCATCTGCACAGAAACACACACCCAGGGTCGCTCCTGGCCTCCAGGGCAGGATCCAGGACTGTGTCAGCTCACCGCAATTAACACACCACCAGCAGGAGACACAGCCAGCTGAAGGACCTTGAGAAACCCACCCTTAATACGTACATTCCTCCTCATTTCTATCAGCCAACTTAAAAGCCCCTCCCCGCACAACACGGACAGCAGTAGTCAGAAAAAAAACGCAGGTGTAAGTGTTAAACTGCAGGGCTTAGGAAGGCTTTCCAGTCTCGTATGAAATAATTCCCTCAATGGTTAACAGCCGGCTTTCTCTCTGCTGATGTGACACGCTATCTCAATTCACACGCTACCGGATTCCCGAGGCTGCAATCCATTCAGAAAGCCGGCGCAAACGCCACGGCCAATTTAAGATCTAAAGGAGGCTTTAAAGCATCGGCTTACACCTGCGGAAGCCCAGTGCCAGCCTCCATCGGAGGGGAGAGCAGCACCTGGGCGCCTCGCTGCCCTCAGGAGCCCCCGCCGCCCGGTGCCGGCACCACGGCAGAGGCAGCCGCAGAGCGCTGCTCGTCTGCTTCTCCTCGTGATGCGGGAGGGAGCGGCGATTGGTCCCGCGCAGATCTGCATGGCACCAGCGATCTATTTATACAGCTCCAGCGGGATGAAACTCTGCCTAGAAACTGCAGCCGGCTCTGCAGCTCTCGCGCTGATGAGGGCTGGGTGTCTCTCGTTCTGATTCTCGTGGTATTCCCTGCTAAATGACAATGATTTTAATTTTGTGTGGGGGAGAGCTGCCGGCGTGTTTTGCACGCCTTTCTGTACGCCAGCTTCAGGATGCTTGCACCCAAAGGATTATCAACTTCGTCGCTGGGCTTTAGATTTCACATCTGTGATTTACAACGCGACCACCAAAATTAGGCAGCGGGTGACACTCTCCATTAGGCTCAGTCAGTAGGCACTGACAGTTTCTTTTTTTTTTTTTCTTTTTCTTAAACATATGAAATAATAAAACAACAAAAAAAACCCAACAATTATTTTAGAGTCATTCTATATCCAACTGTCATTTGTGAGACTTTCTTGTATTATTAGTCAGAGCTTCTGGTGACAATGTAACCCACAAGACTGAAACTTGAGTGGTTTATGCATGTCATCAGAGCCTGAGATAAAAATGCTGCCATTGAAAGTGGGAGTATTTAATTTTTTATAATACTTTTGTACTAGTATAAAGCATTCGTTTAATTTACATCGGTGACTCTTTTCTTGAAGTATTTCTATCTGTTTGATCTTTTACAAATATCTAGTTCTTTTCTTCAGATCCAGCTCAGAACTTCAAAGACATTTTGCCACAACTTTTTAATTAAATTCCTACAACTCCTTAGGGTTTGAGGTTTTTTTCCTTCTTTCTTCCAAGCCAGGTCACAGCAGTTACAAACGCGTTATTGCAGCCCCCGTTCCCAAATCTCAAATGCTAACATGCAGCTGAAGAGGCAAGGATCAGTTCTGTTACATGGACACTGCTCAGCTGCTCAGTGTAGTTACTGCTATGAGGTCTCCACACCAACTCATCTCCACAGGCCCTAAGAGGCAAGGTTACAAATCCCCCATTCCAGCAGAAAGGCTGAACCCCACCACGAACTGGCCATGAAGGAACACGGTGACTCCATGTCAGCACAGGCACACTTGTGGATGCCACAACTGGTCACACAGCACTATGAACCAGAACCTCATCACTGGCTTCACTACTACTAGAAAACCTCACAGAAATCGAAGCATATCAGAGCATAAAACAAACAAACAAAAAAAAGCGTCTGCTGGAATGAAAACCAGATGGATCAGTTCATTTCACTGCAATTCTCCAACAGTTCACACCGTTCCCGTGCTGCTTCCCCATGCTCACGGATTCACACATGCACAATTTTGGGAAGCGGGGGGTTAAGAAATAGGTTTTATGAACAAGCAAAGAATTAGAAATTAAAGAACTGCTTCATCAAACTAATTAAGCACATGATTAATTTCCGTTGTCTTCAGTGGAGCTTGACTACGGTTAAAGAGCTCTGTCGAATGGGGGTCCTCAAAACACAGCGCTCCTCACCCTGTTTGATCTGATCAGGGCTTTAGGTGAAATGAAACACTTTAAAGGAACTAAAGGTAAGGAAATGCTCAGGTTTAGCAAGTTAGAGCCTTGTAGGAATTCTGCTGGTTAGGAAAAGCCCCATAGTGGCTGTGTAAATTTTCATCACCTCTAGCAGATTTTGAATAATGCAGTGGCCTTTTTGGCAGCTTCACGAAGCTGTAATCTGCACAAGAAGTTCTACAATGTCTCAGCACTTCCTGGGGACTTTTAGCAGTAGGATAGTCTTGCAACACAAGCAGAGATTAATCATTTTCTAATGCATAGTAATAAATAATGTATCCCCCATAGTACATAAATTAAAGCCGTAATTCCATCCCGGTTCCGTGATGACACCAGAAGCCCAAGATGGAATTTCAGCTTCGTTATGACCAGTCAGGATACACATTATTCCTTAAATTATGTTCTGAGTGTTGATAATGAACTGAGAAGTTCTGAAGGCATTACCAAAAAGAAAGAACATGCAATTACAAGAAGAAAGCAAAATTATTAATTCAGATATTGTTTGCAGAACTTGCGAAAGTAAGCACTAAATCTCATCCCTGAAACACCCACTCAGCAGACTTTTGGCGAGGCACAGATCACTACGACTACCAGCAAAACCTGAAAGTTCTGCGAGTAGCAGAGAGCAATGCCCCCACCACAGCAAAAAGCATGAGACTACACATGAAAGTACACGGTAATGGACCAACTGTACATGACACTGCAATGTACTTACAGCCCTGAAACGACCCGCTCCCGGAACCATACACTGTATTTTACTTACAAGTCTAACAAGTATTGTACACGTACACAGCAAGCCTAAAATACCAGGAGAAACTCACGATAAGCTTCAAGTCCATGCTCCTCTTCGGTAAGATATCTACTGAACAAAGTAAAAAGCTCACGATGGAATGTTTTGGTCCTTCTGATGACTGTAGAGAAAACACTGTGTAAGCTCTAAAACCTTTTCATGAAGAACATGATCGTAAATCTTTTTTCTGCTGATAATTTCAAGAAACCTTGTGAAGACTCTGAAGACATCTTGCAGCCCTAGTAACAAGCACGTTAACAGGAGTAGTTTAGAAGCATGAAGAGAGAGAGCCAAAAGAATCATCTAGAGTTATGTGCTGTAGTCACCCTGGACTTCTGTTACCAATTCCTATGACTTTTAGCAAGCTTTCAAGTAGGCCCAGTGTCAGCTTTCTCTCTAAAGCAAGAAGAAAATAACCTTCTGACCATCTTATACAAACAGAGCACAAAACTTCACAGCATTTCCCATTGCGTGGAGTGGGTCCAAGTTCTGAACTTTTTTTTTCAGTTTTATTCACAAATTTGATCTTCGATCTACCTCTCGTCCTTCTTGATAATGCGAGAATGTAAGCAGCACTCATGCTCTCTTGCTCTCCCCTTGCATTTTCAGCTTAGAGAATTATGAGGAAAAGTAAAGAAAGGGAAGCCTAAAGATTACGATAAAAAGTCATACAGAATGGTGCAGGAAGTTGACATTCAAAAAAGCTGAAAAAGTTCAAGCCTCGAGTAAGAGTTTTTGAATATCTGAGGCTTCCCCACAAGCCACGTATTACTTGTTCCTTGCCTCCCTCTTTCTCTTCCTCTTTCCACTTCCTTCTTTTGATGTTACACAAAGCCTTCAAACCTGAACACCTGGCCTCACATTCCTTAGAGTGTAGAGCACCTTAACAGGAGTGGGCTAACACCCAGTGACTTCTTCACTTTAACTCGCTTAGATAACCAGCAACATTTCACATTTGGATACAACTATTTGCCTCGGCAATTAAGGGCACACATTTTCCAAGAATCCATTTTCTCACCTTTTACCTTTCGTGACTGTTCATACGATTAAAAAAACACCAGAAAACATAGTGAGGACAAAGAGAGCAAGACAATCAATGCCTAGAGCTCCTTGCCTTCATGGTATCTATACAAGAAGCATATCATCACCTCTAAATAGCAACCTGAAACCTACTCAAGAGACTTACATAAGACGTGACTCAAGAACTAAAGCAATGAGTGTCAAAACATTCAAAGACACAGTACCCTCTGCTCCTAGTACTAAAGGAATAACTGCTGGCAATATACAAAGGAGATCATTGCATCAGAGAAAAACTGCAGTAAGAACTTCTTAAGAGATTCAAAACCACCCAAACCAGTGAAGCCACACACTTTGTAACAGAAGTACAATACAATACTAGAAAAACTTCAACCAGATGTGGTCTGAAAGGTTTCTTCTGTCTCAGCAAACTGATATAAGCTCCCACCCTCCATCTGCCTTTCACTGGGAGCTCAGGGAAAGGAACGATCTTCTCTGAGACCTTTTAGCTAGCAGGTAATATTGCCTGTGATATATGATTCATAGGAATGGCAACATAACACAGAGACTAAAAGGTGACCCTGTAAATAAATGTCAGCTGCAAAATCGAATACCTTTCCAGGTCAGAGCCGAACAAACACTGCAATATTGACAACATAAGCAAAATGCTGAAGAAGAAAAAATCTACAATGAAAAGAAAAAAAAACTGGAAGTAAGCAAGAGGCAACGTGAGAGGGAGAGAGCGCGTTGCAAAGTTAACATTTGTACAGTTCTGACTGATTCGGGTTCTTCCCATGCTCATCACCACACCATCTGTGCTTAAATAAAAATGGAAGGGTTCTCGATCACGTTTCCATGCTTTGTGCTAATACCACTTTCACTTTCATATTTTTTAAGGACTACACAAGTTGTTGATTCAGAAATTCATCTGAAATACTGCTTACATAATACATACTGGATTGATTCACAATTTCTGCCCAGCAAACTTCAGGAATACCATCACTGCACTGGTCATAAAAACATACAGCAGGAACTGTTGCTCACAGTGCTTTTCTTTCAATCTGGGAATTATGTTAAGCGACTTGCAATCTGAAAAGACATCACATATCATACAGCTGAGTTTGAGCACTACCCTGTTAATTGATTTTCTTTCCTTGCTCACTGGCACAATGCACAAGCCAGCATTCTTACTAGCAGTAGTGAAGATTCCAGTGCTTGCAACTCAAGGAGAAGAGCAGGACTTTAGAACCATGTAATTACAAGGAGGAGGAAAAAGTGTTATTAAAGGGTCCACAGTGCTGGCACAGCACAACCCTGGAGAACACAACCCTCCAACACTTGTTACAACAAGCTGTATAGTGAGGACTTCCCCCACTGATACTGCATCCAGAGATGCTGACAAAGCACTACAGAAAATTCAAATTTCCCTCCCAGATGAAGGATGGGGGTAAGAGAAAATAGTTCCTGTTCATAAGATTTTTAAATTATCTAACATTACTAACTTCAAATTACCCATTGCCAATGAGCTTTTAGGTTGTTTACATAGAGGCTTTAAGAATCCAAAGCAGAAGCTGTTCCTACCATCAGATTATGGCTGGTGATTCGTTCTTGACAAAATATAGGACAAATGAACACACAGCTAACGCATACTGTGTTAATTATGCTGTGGTGCCACATAGTAACCGTGATGGGAGTTCAAATAATGGTGACAGACAGGGACAGAAACAGTATTACATACAGTTTACACTCATACCCCGTTAAGATGGCAGCTATAGCATGGGAGGACTGCACTGTGAGGCTGAAATGATCTCACGTGTTAGATTAAATACCAGAATGGGGGGAAGTTCAGAAAGCCAATTTCAACACTGTTCTGTAACTTCAGTATAGCTCCCATTCCCTATTACTGATACCAGCTCGAGAAACGATGTCACTATTTACACTGTAAGCACACACCAGCCTTACAACCTGCGAGCACAGCGCTGAGGATGCTGTAGGGAGTGCTGATACTTAAAGACAGCACACTGCCAAAACACAGCTCGTTGTGGAGGATGAGGTCCAACCAGCCCTGGGCAGCTCACCGGGTGCAGATCCTGTGGCTGAACACAGCAACTCCCATGGGAGGCTGCTCTGGTTGGAGACATGCCATAGCCAATCCAAAACAGCTCGCACTGACCAAGATAAGAGAATACACGCTAAACATACATACAAGTTTATGCATATACACATATGAGCCCCTTCAACAAAAGCACACGTTTACAATATGCAATTCTATTTTCTGATGTTAAGGTTTTGTCGCCTCCTCCTCGCACTCCCTGCAAAAAAAAATCTCCACTCACTTTCCTCAATCATTAATCATATCAGACTAATAAACATTCTGGCAGTGACACTGTTTACACAGCCTTCTCTCCACCCAAAATCCACCAGTAAATATTTTTGCATACAAGACGACCATCCCACAGCCCTGCCTTTGAACGCTAATCTAACAGAGCTCTGCAAGCCAGCACAGTGAAGAGCTGCTCTTTGGGAGGGGGAGTGCAGGAATGAAATGAGAGAGGGGCCTTTAAGATGAAATAAAAATAGACTCCCTTGATCCTTCCATGACATGGCCCAGACATTCTCCCTGTGGGGGAAGAAAATGTTTCTTACTGCAGTGATAGTTTTTACAACATTTTCTTCTTCACTTTTTGTTGGTTTTCTGTTTTTGTTTTTTTTCCCTGTGCAACTCTGCTTCCTGGAGAATGCTTCATATAAAAGACGAGACACTTGGCAACCCAGCTCTGCTGCTTTGTGAAATCATTTTGGCAATGGCACTATGTGCCAACTGCATTAAGCACACTGTTTATTTATTTATTTGTTTAGGGAAAAGTCAAAGGGAGCAAGCCATAGAAGTAATGTGTGGCACGAAAACCAGAGATGAGATGGGCAGGGAGGGGCTGGAGCCTCTGCTTTGGGAAAACCTCAGCATCCGAGATGAGATGATTCCAACCTCAAAGCGTTGCCGCTGCTCTGGGGCACGTGCAGTGATTCCTGGATCCCAAGGCATTTAGCAAACATCAATTAATTAATTAATTAAGCCTCAATTCCACAACAAAGCCTGGTATCATTACACATCTATTTTGCATATGGGTAAAACGAGCTGCACAGTAAACCTAAGCCGCTCCGATCTCGCCCCACGCCCCAAGGCAGGAGGCACGCCGTCTGGCTCTGCCAACCTCCTTCCCTCCCACCTCGAGTGAAACCTGAAAAAGCAGAAGTCTCCCCATGCCACCCTCTCCTAAGGGCACATGACCTCTGGGGAGGGACGTCCACTGATAAAATCAATCTCCCCCACACCACACAGCATGGCTGGGACGTACCTCAGCACCTCGTTGGCAATGAGTCAGGGTGAGGCCCTATAGATGATCCAGGGTCGTGTTCTTACAGAGGCAGCAGCACAGCCTCCAAAGGGTTGAGGACTCAAACAAGAAACCCCGATTTCCTACTCGTACCACCATGTGTTCAGCAAGATGGCCGTATGCTTGAGGACTGGGGCATGGAATGTATTCACACTTACAAGAAAACAAGATGCTTTTCAGAAACAATGGAGTATTTTGCTTACAACCATGATTAGCTCCGTTTATTTACACCAGGGACCAACAAAGCTTGGCAAGGCACCCAAGGGGACACCCAGCAACAGCAATTCACAGAACTGTCAAACTTTCAAGCTGAACAGGAAGGAGAAATGTGAAGGGAGAGGACATAGTCTACCTACCCAGAGACAGAAGCAAACAGCCAACTCCAGCACTGCAGAAGAGTGAAGTTCTGCACTTACTGCTCTCCCAGTATTTCCAGACTGCAAGCAGCAAAAGGCCTGGGCCACCCCAGCCACTGCTCAGCAGGCACACCATCATGGAAATGCTGAAGCGGGGTCTGGTGCCTTCCAGACGATGCTACCACATAACTAACACAGCCTGCTGCAGAAAGGTACAGAAAGGCCTTTTCCCCCACCTCAGAAGGGGGAGGCTGGAAAGAACAGCCTGGTCTTGGAAAAATTTTAAGCAGTTTGGTCTAAAAGAATGCTACAGCATTCTCAACATTTGTTTGGGCGACTGTTAAAAAAGCATTTGATTTTGTTCCTAGATAATTGACACAGCAATCTAAATCTGTCTAGACTCTTGCTAGAAGAATAGGAGTAAAAACTTCCGTCACTTCCCCCTGCCTTGCTTGTTCTAGAACATTTTCCAGGGATTTCCGACCTTCATTTCTAGGCCAGTCAATGTGATAAAGGTGGTTATCTCAACAGCAATGCACAAGCCCAATTCTACAAGATTTACTCAAGGCAAAGTGACCGCCAGTTGTAACATAAGTTCAATGGGACTAAGGGCTCAGGACAGTGAAAAGCAGAACTCAACACGCAAGCAAACCACACAGCAAGCCTTGCCAATCATCTGTCCTCATCCTCCTCAGTGGAGCCCACGTGCAGCTCCTCTGAAAAGGATCTGATCTCCGTACTGGAAAGGGTCAAAGATACGAAGCCTCCACAGAGAAGGCCCTGGCAAAATTCCCCTCACCTGAAGGAAAGAAATGCCAAGAATCCACAACTAAAAACCATAAAATAGCACTTCAAAGTGGGGTTTCAATCCCTGTACACCACTTTACAGGTTGTCCACAGCAGATGCACATCGTGGGCTAGGAACCGCTGCTGGAAATACAAGTCAAGAACAAGCAAGGGAAACCTCAGCACGAGTTGTCTGAAACCATGGTCTAATTAGCCCAACATAGGCAAATCTGAAGTCAAGAGGCTTTGC
This sequence comes from Tympanuchus pallidicinctus, assembly GCF_026119805.1. Classification (NCBI taxonomy): domain Eukaryota; kingdom Metazoa; phylum Chordata; class Aves; order Galliformes; family Phasianidae; genus Tympanuchus; species Tympanuchus pallidicinctus. The sequence goes on along the minus strand of NW_026294749.1, from coordinate 8,012,350 downwards.
TTCTGTGTAGATACGCTAGGTATTAAGAGACACATTTTGTCTCAAGGCAAAATTTCACACCAAAACATTAATAAACACATTTTTTCTTTAAATGTAAACCTCTTTTAAAAAAATAATTATTCTGTACCAAACACATCAGCAAAGGCAACTAAGGGGAATTGAGATATTTTAGCTTGAGTCTGTCCATCTCAAAAGCCTCAAGTGCACAGCACTGATACAATATGAAAGACAAAATACCACTGTTTAAAATTCAGTTGCAGGTAGCTTACTTGCAGGGGAGAATGAGCTTGTGACAGAGAGACAAGGTTTGAGGGCAAAGGGTAGGACAGGACTGCACAGATGAGAGGGACAAGACTGACTTGTTTTTGGCTTGACACTTGCCAGTGAAAAAATAAGCGTGAGTCATAGTAAAGGTAACTCAAAGTGTGATGTGACTGCAGGGGAGAGCTGAGCAGACCACACTGCATGAGTCAGCAGCACAGATAAAAAGGGTGATAAGAAGCAGCAGATGGGACGTGTCTTTACTAAAACAGCCCTGCAGGACACAGGCCTCCTCTGCTCTAATAAAACGTCCGTGCCAAGCTGCCGCGCGCTGGCGCATACACTTGAGATCCCATGAATCAAAGCAGCCTGCGCGCCGAGGTTAGGAAAGCAGCTGGCAGACAGGTGCAGACAGATCCACGTGCAAAAAGGCATAGAAAAGCAAAGCAACACACACACACACACACACACAGATCTGAGCAAGTGCCCTGGGACAGCTCCAGCCTGGCTCAGACAGCAGGGTGGGGAGGAAGGGAAGGAGGGAAGGAAGCTGTCAGTGAGATCGTGGCATTCAGGCTGGCCGGTGGCCAGCTCTTCTGCTGCTGCCGCTCTCACTGCCTTCCCAGTGCTTCGTGCTTCACTGGCCAGCAGGCAGCCACAGCAGCACGGCTCGTCTACGCCTTGAGAAGCTTCCGGGCTTAAAGCTCTGTCTCTCTGTACTGGATTGCAAACCCTGCAAAGCATTTAACCCCAAGAGACCAGGCATCGTGTCCTTGGGTAGAAAAAGCCATGCGATCATAGCTGACCTCAAATCAGGTGCAAAAATGCAACTTGCCACCCTGACCACAGCTTGCAGTAGTGGTTCTTCGCTTTGAGTCCCGTCAGAAAAGACGAGGGCCTTCTGTCAGCAGCTCACATGAGGACAGAGTCAGCAGGAGCTCACGGCACCTTTCATCTTGCTTCTTGGCTGAGGTAAATTTATACCCTGCCTGCAAGGAGTAAGATGGAAAGGAAAATGCTCTATTTTTAGGTACAGAATCCTGCTTCACCAGGTTCATCTAATTTCTAAGAAACAAACCTTGGCAAAAGGTACGTATTTGAGGGTGATGAGAGATGACTTGTTTCATATCCTTTTAGTGCAGCTCGTAGCATGGCTAGCATGAATCTAAGCAAATCTGCTTCAGTCACATACATGTGACAGTTGCTTTTATCCGGGAGAGCTCGTACATTCTGGCAAAACAGATTATCAGTATTTCATTTTTTCCAGCCTGTCGTGACAAAATCAACACGTTGTGCCCAAGTATTTCAATGGAGTCAGAAGGTGTGTCTACTCCCTCCCACCTCAAAACATCCCTATTTATAGGTGTCAGAAATTGGCAGGTACATCGAGGAGGAGCAGCTGCAGAGCCTCACACACTCTGCACAGCAACAGCTCTGTTGTAACAGATTAACAGGCAGAGACAGAGAGAGAGAGAGAGAGAGAGAGACAGGAAAGCACTGCACTTTCCTTCTTTACACACGTCCCTGCTTTCAGACACAGCTTCACAGTGGCAATGACAGTCCCAGTATGTCTAAAGCCAAGCTGGACAAGAGCTGATGCCTGCCCGCCCCAGCCATGGCAGGGTCTGGCTCTGCATTGCAGCCACGTGCTTTTGTAGGCTGAGCGCGCCCATGTGGAGGAGGAGGCCAAGGAATTGCTCTCCTAAGGACAGGGCAAGTATCAGCAAAGGGGGAGGGCGGTCAGCGTGTAAGAGAAACGGCAAAGTTAGTTTTCATTTCCTGTCGGTTTTAGTCTCGTCAAGAGGCTTTGCTAGCTGCTACTTCCATTTTCTGGCCTGCCTGCTGAGGACTCATTCCCTGTACCCAATGGCAGCAGGCCCCTGCTCAGTGCAGCCCTGATGCCTGCAGACCCAGTCGTTGCTGTGAACCAGGCTGCAGCACCAAATCCATGCACTGTCCCACCTCACAGCTGGACAAAGCACACGTCAGAGCTTCCACGGCTTAGAAGAGAGAAATGCACCAAGTGTCTGAAAGCAGACGTGTGACTTTTCTTGCACAGTCTCAGCTCTTCCAGTTACACCTTGAGGGGTCTGGCCATCCAAAAACAACTCCGCGCTCATTTAGCCACTGTTTTTTGCACTTAGTGGAGTCTTCGATTTTCTTGGAAGATGCATTTCTGTGCTCTCTGCAGGCGATCCCTGAAACACACTGCACCATTTGTGTGTGGGCACAGAGTGCTTGCTAACCTGATGGGAATTACTGACAAATTGCCATCACAGCTCGGGCGCAGGCTCAGTAAGGTCCAGATAAGTGCTGCACCTATGTAACTCCTCAGAACAAATTAATGACAATTACTGATAGCTCTGCAAAAAGGGTTCATATGTCACTCGGCCACATTGCACTGGTAATATAAGCATTTACGTGCATTGGCTTTTAAAAGCAGCCATCAAATCGCTCAGCCATTCAACCCAAGATGCGAGACACAGCCTGGCAGGGGTGACACCCCACAGCAAAGGTGGCTGAGGACAGACAGGAGTCGAGCTAGGAGAGCAGAAGGCAAAGGTACAAGCGATAGAGCACAGGGTTCGTGTTGCTTAAACAGCACACTGTGTGCCAGGAGCAGTAATTCCTACCCTGGGTGAACTGTGATCAGCAGCAACACCAGAGCAGAGGAAATCATGGCTGAAAGAGATGGAAGAGGAAAAATCACCCAATCTTCAGCCTGAGCGCTTCTCTGAAGATTTGTCTCATCCTTAATTCCTTCCCCAGTTTCCAAGAACTGCCAGTTCATGCACACAGTGAAGGACAACACTGAGCCCGCCTTGTATCTTTGCGTTCAGCTGATGTTTGTGAAGCTCTCTCAGAAGAAAAGCACCAGAGTCCAGCAGAGATCAGTGTTATCTCACATGACCCACACGTGTCTGTGAACTTGCTGCCCTCCGTGCGACCCACAGCCATCTCTGCAGTCCTGAAGAGACAGGGGCGTAAAGCAGTAAGCAGCATTCCGCTGGCCTTTTTCCAGGAGAGATTATGTAGCTGCAGCACATCAGAAGACAAAATATCTAACTTCATTTCTAAGACCTCTAAGCGCTCAGTCTCATTTGCCGGTTCACAACTACATGAACTTGAAATACAAAGTCACTTTCACGAGATCCAAGAACACAACTGGGAACTGGAAATGAATCACTTCCTTAGATTAAGAAAAGGGGGCTCAAAGGGTACCCCCAAAGACCCACATTCCAGCAGGTTCGTGCTTCAAAGTGCATCTATCGCACACCAAGGCTGGTTGCCCAGGAGCAGGCCAAGGTCTGAGCGCAGAGCAGGAGGAGCCTCATGCCCTCCTGGGAGGAATGGGTGCTAGCTCACATACATTACACTCATCCCTATACACATGCACAAGCATGTGCACATGGTAGGTAGGGTTTGTTTTATAAAAACATGTTTATAAATGTAAAAACTAAGAGGCACATTTCATTATCAGATTACGACAGTCCATACCACATTCAGATGCAGTATCTATTGAAACGATTCAAATTCAGTTTCTCTTGACAGCAACATTCAGGAAGTTAGGTGCTTGCTGCTGAAGTCTTGAAGAAAAGTACATCTGGAACCGACAGAAGCTATTGACTATACTTGTTAAACCAGGTACAACCAACATCTTACATCAGCTTTCAGGAGCTGCAGCCTTTCTTCTTCAAGGCCATACTGAGAATCTTCTTTACTCCAGTGTGTTCAACAGGCCAAGCTTAACACTTAGCTCAAGTAAGAGAAAGATGTAAAAGAAAACAGGAGCAAAAATAACTTCTTAACAAAAGCAGTGAGAAAGAGATCAGGATCTACAATTCACAAAACTCTTTCAGATCATCATTACAAAAAAAAAAAAGTTTGACTTAATAACTACACTTAATTGCAGTGACTTAATTTTAGTGTGAAACAAGTCTGTTTTTTTCTTTTCCTCCTGTTTCCCAGATCCTAATTTAAGGAAACGTTTGGTTATCTGCCAAATGTTTCATAATCTCCTTTTTGTGAGTTTTTGCTGAAAGTCTGTTTTCACTTGTAGCTTGATGTAAGTCATATACAAACATATAATCTATTAAACAGCAAACTCCATCGCTGATTATAAAAAGAAGCTGAAAATTCAGAAGCTCCCCCAGAAATACATGTTGGGCTTTATTAATGGTGAAACATGCAGAAATTGTTGTCTGAGATGAAAAAAGACATGAAATTACCAGAAGTACTGAAAGCATTCTTTTCCTTAAATACAGTGCCTAAAAAGAGTAAATGCAAATCATGATTTAGAGACTGACCGTTTTAGTAAAGGTTTCCTGCTCGCTGATTTTAGTCACGATTGAAATCAGCAACTTTAATCCCCCTGAATAACCCTTCCCAGCAGGAGCAGTGCTGATTCATTTCTCATGAGATGGGACACTAAAGATCATGAAGAATGTTAGTTCACTGATGCATGGCAGATACGCTGGCACAGAGACAAAACACGTGGTGGTATTTCAAATTGTAAAAAGGCGAGAGGCTAAAATGCATGCACGTACGTGCACGTGTGAATGCATGCCCTCATCCTGCTACCACGCGAGATCAGAACACAGATCTGAGCAGCACCAGACCAGAAGAAGGAAGATTTTGCACAGCTCTCGAGTGCTTGGGGCAGTTCTTCCAGATACAGAAACACTGCAGCAGCTGTTTTCTCAGAGTAGGCACAGCACCACGTGGCCGGAGCTGCACGGCTCTGGACATCAACGTGGTGATGTCTGACCACTCCGGGTTAGAGTGGATCCTGCCAGGATTACAATAAGCCTCACTAAATCCATGCTGGGCGTACAGTAACTCTGTGCCGTCCTCCGTCAGTGCTGCCAGCGACAAAATAGCCCTTGGTGCTGCAAAGCTGGGAACAGCGCAGAGAACCAGACTCAAACTACCCAGTCCCACCTTCTCAGGAGTTTCACACAGCTGCAGGATGAGTGAGGCTGCAAGGGTCCTCTGCTCCCTCCCGGCCCCAGCTCTGCCCAAGCAGAGCCATCTGGAGCAGGATGCCCAGAGCCACGTCCAGGCAGCTTCTGGAGATCTCCAAAGAGGAGACCCTACAGCCTCCGTGCCAGAGCTCCGTCACCCGCATTGCACAGAAGTGCTGTCTGGTGTCATGGCACTCCTACAGGTGTCCTGCAGCACCTCTACCACTCAGTTTGCTCTTACCAGCACATATCTCCTGCTCCCAGCACTGCCCAGCAACCTGGGGTCTGGTGGGACAATATCATTTAAAAAAAAAATAATAATAATTAAAAAAACACCCACATTTTTCTTCTACAGCAGAAACTCAGCTAGAAGGCCTCAAGAGACCTGGCAAAGACCTAGAAACTGGCAAAGTCCCTAAGGTGATCCTCCCAAGAGAATAAAAGGAGGAGTGGCTACGCAGGGAAACCATCACACAGTCCTTTAGTCACACCACGCCACAGAGCACCTCCTCCATCCACACTCCACCCCTGAACACCAAATGCATGGGGAGATGCATTCCCAGTAGCTGCAGAAGCTGCCAAAGCCTTTTCTCCCAGCAGCAACGAGTGAGTTTGAGGTTTGCTCTTCAATTGCTGTCTCATGCACTTGTAACAAGACAACGACAAACAGCTCATACACAGATAGCAATGAGGTAATTAAAGCCTGATTCTGCTCAGCCTGCTCCCCAACTCCACGTCAAGCAAATGCACAAGCACACAAACATCTAGCTGGAAAACACAGCCTCATGCTGTAGTGTAAAAGTGCCATGCCTCACGGAGTGCTGCTGGCTTTACTACGGCCACGCCGTGCATTAGCGGGTACTGATTGCGTTTGCACAATATTTCAGCAAGCAGAGCCAAGCAACATCACTTCCTCTATTTCTGTATACGAGCAATGTATTTACAGGAACAGCCTTTTGAAACGTTCCAGTAAAATTAGCTTACTCACAGAATTTTTTTTCAACTAGAACAGAGAGCAGAAGGATAATATCATCATCACTTTTTGTGCATAAATCAGCTGTCTATTTACCACTGATGTGTTGCAATAATGAATTGCCATTATCTTTTGAGTTATTTGTTGTTATTGCAGTTTACCTAAGTTCACAGGATCGCACACGCACAAAAAATGTTATTCATGATTCCCTAGGAAACGACCTTCAGACGCATGTATTCCACCTCCTTCCCCAAGGCAGTGCCCAAAATACTCCTGGAGGAGGTTTGTCTGTCTTATAAAAAAACCCTCCCGTGATGATGCTTCCACAGCCTTCTCAAAGGCAAATGACTGCAGCACCAAAATACCCTTACCGCTTGAGAGCTTTCTTACATGTTTCCCTACAACTTGCCACCTTCAGATGAAGGCCATTTCCTCTCATCCTAGCCCCAGCAGTTCAGTCTCTCCCCTTCCTCCCTCCCCGCCGCAGCCGTCCGCATACTTGCACACTGCTCTCATGCCTCTTATTGGCCTTCTTCCTTGTAGACTAAACAATCCCAATTCTTTCATCTTCCTTCCCAGGTGGTGTTTCCCAAACCTTTGATCGCTTTCACTGCCTTTTCTCTGGACGCCTTCCAGCTGGCTCCTCACTGTGCTGTACCCCAAGCTGGGTGCTGAGCCACTTCCAAGCCCAGCGGATGGGGTATTTCAGATATTTTCTCAACATATCCCAGAACAATGTTTTGCGGAAAAGCTCACTCTGCAATCCCTTTACTCACAGCCACGCTGTTCTGCAAGCACAGATCAGGTTTGGGAGCAGCCAAGCTGGGCCTCTTTCCCATGCCAAGGCAGGGATGCCAGCAGCAGGGTGGGAGCCCAGGCATGCAGGGGAGGGAGGGCAAAGCCACCAGCTCAGCACAGCCCCAGCAGCACAGCTCCCGGGGGAAAGGAGAGCAGGACACACTGCAGGCTGGTTTCTTCTGGTAGTCTGGAAGCCAGCTGTGATTTTTTAACACCCTATTGAACTAAACCAGGCCAATCTGCCTGCAGCACAGCCCCACTCCAGCCCACAGGCTTCCTGCTGCAGGACCGCTGTCAGCCATTCCCCATCCCGTGCCACGTGTGGGCACTTCCCCACCTATACACGGTGCTTATAGGTTTGTTCCCTATAATTTTTCCCCACAAAACCATTCCTCCAGTTAGTTAGGGCCAGTCTGAACTTCAGTTTTGCCGTAGTTTTGCCATCCTAGGAACCTGCACCCCTCTCCACACTTCTTATCCTATGTAAATTTAATAACTGCTCTCGCTGCTCCGGCAGCCATTTCAATAATGAAAACAATGAGTATTACCACAGCCAGGACAGATCCCTCAGGAATCTCACTCACGACAGACTTGCAATTTAACAGTAAACCATGAACAACCACTTTGAATAGTGCCTGGTAAAACTCTCTGCACCCACATAACAACCTGCCCAACTGAGCCCCCAGCCTGCCTAAAAGAGAGCTGTGTTAGAAAGCAGCCAAAGTGTGCCCCACTAAAGACAGAATAATCTCATTTCGGTCAGACAGCGAAGAGCAATTACACTGCCACAGGCACCGCTGGAAAGTCTGTGCTAACTACTGCCATGAAATTATAAAGCATGCTGATAGTAAGAGGAAAAGGGGCACTGATAACCACGCTTTAGGATGGCAGGAGGAGCTTCAGCTGAGCCTGAGTTCTTGCTTCCAGCAAGAGAGAGTGAACTGAGATCCAGTATAAAAATGACAGGAATTCTGCACCTATCTTTGACCACTGCTGACTTATCAGAGATTCAATAACATAGGTGGGTTGGGTTTTTTTTCCCCTTAAACATTTTCTTAGGTCTTCCAGATGTTTTTCAGATTACATTCCTTACCTCTCCCTGACAACCTCCCCTGCTCACGAACCACAAACACACTATGCAGCAAAGATCACAACTCCCAGAGCCCAGACCGATGGTTTCATCGACCACTAAAAGCACCCCCAGAACCAGAACAAGTGGGCAGCAGCTGGTGCCTGAAAGACGGAGAAAGGGTAAGTTCCATGGAAAGCGAAAGGTGAGGCAGCTTTCCAGCTCTGACTCCCTGCTTGCCAAAATAGCAATGCCCGGCCCACGCCTCGCTCTGACTTCAGCGGAAGATGTGCTTGTTTCCCAGGAGAGCTTCCCCTCACAACGCAGATGTGCTGCACTGAGGCAATCGCCTTCCGTTGCGTAATGCAACCCGGAATTAAACATTATATGCTATTTAGTATATTTCTAAACTGTAAACCAGAAGTTATAGCCAAGTTCCACGACGCTGCCAAGAATGTGAATGCTACGATTGTAGCGGGGAAGAACACATCCTCCCTCCTCCCACAGCTAGCTCTCAGTCGCAGTTTTGCTGAACTCTTTTGTAGTTGTCAGTAAACTATCGAGTCGCACATCTCCATTGCTTTCATCGTCATCTTTGGTGGCTGGGGTACCCCTGGCTCAGGACCTCGTGCTGCCGCCCACAGACCATCAGGGAAGAAGCTAGCAGGTGGCTGCACCAAGGTACACGGGGCTGAGGCCACACAGTGCTGTTCTTCAGAAGAACAGAGGTCTTTTCTAGCATGTATTACACGTAGGCCAGGTCTCCACAGTGGAAGACTCACCAAGGGAATACTGTTTGCTCATACCAGCAACGTATCCCAAAATCACGGTAATTTACAACTTCATTTCCATTGACAAAAGAAATAATATCATTTTCTTCTGACAAATATCAGCACACGGAAAAAGCAATGAATAAAATGTCTATAAACAGGTATCAAATAAAGCAACTATCAATCACTGTAACCAAGTTTTAATTAAATCGTACATTAAAGTAAAAGAACACTGAAGTAAAACAAGCCACATAATCTGAAATCAAAATAAAAATCTGTCAATCATTCCAAAGCAAGAAAAGCACAAGTCAGATAATTCAAATACCACAACCTGTTAACTGAATGGTCATATAATAGTTACTTGTCAAATTCCAAATGTGCTAACAGAAGCCAAACGCAGGGATTCAGCAAAGTATTTAAGCCTGTGCCAAAGCACATCTGTATTTTAAAAATGTTTTTAATGTGACAGAGAGCTTAAAACTGTGGGAGCATTCACATACACCTTTACAATGATTTATTTCTGAGAGAGAAAGGGAACGCTCAGAAAGCTATCTGCACTGTCCACATTTTAGTATTACAAATCAAGTCAGCTTTTAGCCTAAGCTGAATACACATTTCTGGAGACACATTAGAAAGAACCCCAAGGATTAGTTGTAACACAAAAGGCAGAGGGAGTTGCCTGTCATCATCCTGCCAGTTTGCGGAATGGAAGAGTTAGCAAATGAGGCATGAAAAGATGTGAGAAAAGAAACTCATACCTGCAAAAAACGCAGCAGTTATCAGGTGTGCAAGAACATTACGGTAAGTACCATCATGCCCAATAGCAGGAATTGCTGGCCAGCCAGAAGTCCTCCCAGCCTCCTCAGGCAATACTTTGCATCCTTGAAGCTGGTTGCATTTATAAGCTGTTCTAATTTAATGTTATAAATTAAATTTGAATATGCAGCACTTTAGTTTTTAAGGCCCTGACCTTCACTTTAGAGCCCTCCCTAAGGCTTCTTCTACATCAAGGAAACATTCCTGTTTCTCCACTTCTGTTACTATAAAAGCTACAGCTGTCTGGTTTTTTAATTCCCAACACTGATGAGGTAAGTGAAATCAAACATACGCATCCACTGCTTTAGGGAGGGCCCAAAAGCTTCCCTCCAGGGCGCTGAAAATCTCTCACTGATGCAGAAGGCAGCCTTCAGAGTGCAATGAGTTATGGTGCAGTGAAGAAGGGAGGGCACTATTCAAGTGTGTGGGTGCATGCATGCAGACATGCAGGGAAAGTGAAGGAAGAGGCACGAGCAAACTACGCGGTAATTCTCTGAATACGGAAACCCAACCTTGGACAGTGCAGATGGACAGTCATGTCATGAAAACACAGAGTCAATTCAATACCAGAACATCTAGCAAGGTGGGCTGACAGGTTTCCCAGAGCAAAGGCTGCTTCTCTGGGGAATGGGGAGAGCTGCAGGGGGTAGGAGGAGCTCTGCACCAGCCTGGAGCTGCCTCAGAAGTCACTCTAATCAATTTGATGGATAAAATTCAACAACTAAAGAGGGAGAAAGAACAAAAGGCCTAACTTACTGAATAAGATGCCACTTTAAGAGGTTTCCCCACTTTCCCTGCTGTAAAGCACTTCTGAAAAACTCAGCCACTGAGCTACTGCTTTTCTTGACCTTTTCACTGAAAGAGAGCAGAGTAAAAACAGGAAAGAGCTAAAATGATATGCAATAAAGATGCTTCACGCTAGGGAAGTCTTTTGAGTCACAGTTGCAAATTCAGTCTGTGTAAGATCTGCCAATATAATGCTTGTTAAAGACTATCTATTAACAGCACCGGCTGTCAAAACGAGTGTATTGTGTCTCAGTTGTTGCAGCAATATAATGCACACTATATCATGCAGCTCCGCGGTATTTCATTCTGTTGCTGGCTTTCTGCACCCAAAAACTCACTTTGACTAATTTATAATAGCCTGAGTCCCACAGAGATTAGCTCTTCTGAATGCCCTTTTCTTAACAATAATGCAAATAAATATGGAAATAAGTCTATTGTCTGAGGAACCCTTCCACTAATGTTGTTCTTTGATGGTTTGACTGATTTACTGTAGCTAGGAATCAAGAGTAAAGTGGATCACAGCTTAATATAGTGTGTGGTTAATCTTCCCTTTGCAAAATGCTGGTACACTATGGCCCAAATACCAGAGATTTATTTGATGTGTACATGCTTTCAAGCATTAGTAAACAAGTTGCAGCCCATTATGAAAGAAGAGCAGATCCAAATAGTGGAGAAGCTCTTTCTGTGTGCTAGATTGACAAAGGCAGTGGAATATACATAGATTTCTATGTGTAATAACTTTTTTATTTTGAATACCATTTCAACAAGGAGTAGTTGGTTTTTTTGCTTTTTTTTAATGACTAAAATGCACCTGAGATCATCAGCCATGTCCTAATGCAGCACTACCTGAAGCATCACAGAACTGGCAGAGAGGCAGAGTCTTCTCCTTTCCTTCCCTAATTGATTTTATTCCTCTTACCCACTTAAGTGCACAAAAGTTACTTGCATGGATCAGCGCTCTGTGGATAAGAAACCCAGTGCTTTAACACAGGCAAAAACACTCAGGCTTTAAATAAGCCATTTGTGCAATATGGTGCAGTTTTTCTACCCAGTGAAAAATGCAGTCCTATGCCCAGGCACTGGTGGTAGAGGACAGCACCTAATTCCTTACCTCTCACCCACACACGTGACTTTCCCCAGTTCTCCTGGTATTTATACTACGCTCACTGACACTTCTCATAGGCTCCACCTGGACAGCATCAGGCACTTGCTGTCTTGGCCCTGATTTTACCTTCTCTGCTAAATACTACCTTGAAATGACTCAGGAACGGTTGCATCTGTTTTTTTCCCCATAACAAATGAAGATGCTGTGCCTGGCAGAGAGAAAACAGGGGGTGGAAGGACCTTTCAGCCAAGAGAAAAATCTCAGCCACAGAGGGGATCCAGAAAACCTACAGTGCTAGAGCAGGCTCCAAGCCAAAGTCTCAACATTGGGCGGCAACTAGCAAATGGACATAGACACATACACCTACAAAAGTGGTGCTGTGAGAACAGACACACAAATGGGAGACTCCAGGACACCACAAGAAAGCAGCACAGCAAAAAGAGAGGATGCCAGTGTCTCAGATAAGCAGTTATGGCAATGTTTACTTAAACCGTTCTGCTAAGTTGTTCCCATTTCAAACAGCAAACTTTGATTTAAGGAAGAGACATGCAGTACTGCCTTCATTTTTTTTCCCCTTCAAAGCACCAAAGCACTTCCTTCTTCAAAAATTAAATGAGCAAAGTTTACCTCCAAACCCCATCAGACCCAAAGACCTCAAATCTCAACTCTGTTAAAAGCAACAGTTAGTCCAGCCAAACACTCTAACAGTGTATTTAATAGCCTATAATATTTCTGATGCCCTACTGATCTGGAATGCTGGTCAAGCACAGCAACCCCAGGGCAGTGAATTCTACAGGGAAGGCACATGAAGAGATGAAGGTCCTCCCTGGCTCTGCAAGCTCTAGTCTGACCCAGAGCACCACAGACTCAACCATTGCAGAACGTAGGATCTTCTCTGCAGACAGAAGCCCGAAGAAAGCACACAAAGTAAAAATTAAAGCTGTGCCAAGCTCGTAAGCACAGAGCTACTCTTTCAAAGTAAGTTCTGCAGTTTTATGTGTATGTTTTACTGTCTGATTTTATCAGACTCTCTCCTTCTCCTAGACTACTGCTTCCCTCATTTCTCTTAAGGCTCTTCCCATTCATTCCTATTTTACATCCTTCATGCTGGACGGCTTCTCGGATCACGCCCCCAGTTAAACTACAAATAAACTCAATGACAAGCTCCTATGACTCCAGTGAGAACAAGATTGGGCATTTTCCCTCAGCAAGGGTACAAGCATCCTTCACATTCAGCACTACTTTCCCCTGGCTGATCTAATGGATGCCTGGGAAAAGCATTTTGATGCAGACTGCACGCTTGCCGATCTTTACATTGGAAAACGTAGTTCATGCTGTCTCCTGACAAAAGCCACAGCACATGTTCTTCTATACAAGGTGCTCATGCAGGAAATTAAAAATATCTTTTCTAGTAAGCTATGCAAAGCAGAAACAGCCTCCTGGTACCATACAAGTTAAAAACATGCTAATTATAGAGTTCACTATGAACTCCAGTAAGGTTCCACAAGTCCTAGGTGCCCCTAGAATGAAGAACATTGCTTAAGCGAGGTCCTGGGGGGCACCTCCCTGCCACCATGCGTGGGCAGGACCCCCAAAAGCATCAGGGGAAGGCAGCCAGGAGCAGCAGCTCTTCTACCTGCAGCCCTTCCTCTACCGCCGTGCATCACTGCTGCTGAGGGCAAGGGGAAGGAGCCACACCTTGCTCCACTTCTCTCCAGGTGCTCCAGACCATGCAGACAGTACTCCTACAATCCTGGTGATGGTCATTCACGGGTCCAACATGAATTCTGCAATACTGAAAGCCTTACGTGCAAACTTCACTCCCATCAGAGAAAGGTCTTACTCCCCTACGCTGTACAGTGCTATTCTGCACCTCAAGCCTGCTACTGAAGAGCACTTTCCACCTTCTTGCCAGTCTGACATTTCCAGTTATTATGCAAAACTCCACAGCTCACTACACATTATTGTGCCAGCGGGCTGCTGTGAATTTGTGATGAAGCAACAGATGATGTACATTCTACTACACCAAACTTTCAAGACCTCTGTTGTGTGCCCATCTACAGGGAGTGCAGTGGAATTTTGAAAAAGCTTTCAGACAGAATGCAAAAAAAGGAAAAGGAAAAAAAAAAAAAGATTATTTGCATAGTAACTAAATAATGAAAGACAGGGTTTTTCAGTTCCACACTTCAGCATCTAAAAAATGGCCAGTGGAGTATGATTATGCATTAAAAAGTCATATGAAGGGAAAGATTCCCACTCACACTGACAGCAGTAGTTTATTCCCCTTCACCATGAAAACAAGCAGAAAGCATTTCACTCAGAAAGATGATTTTTCCAAGCAAACTCTTTGAGTACTGTGAAAGCAGCCATAACTACACCAGCACTAACAGCATGCTCGTTAACTTTACAGAAGTCATTGCCTTATAAAGATTAATTTTAGAATAAATTCACCAAGCTATTGTACCACGTTTTTTATGTCACTTGAATAGATTCCTTTATTGGAACAACAGTGAATTCTGGATATGAAAAAAAAAAACCTGCACCTGCATTCATGGAGAAAAACGAAGATGTCAGTCTGCTGAAAATGGACACGAAGGAAGCAGGAGAAATGACATGAAAAAAGGAGTTAATGATGAATCTCTCCATGAAGGCAAGGGCCAGTATGCTTTCCTGAGAGAGATGCTGCTCTGGAGAAGCAGCTCTCAGTCAGAGGGTGCTCAGACCACAGCTGCTGGTCACTATCACCACCACAGAGCATGACCTGGAAACCACAGCTGCTTTACAAACTGATTAACCAAGGTAACCAGCGAGGCTTTACAGCACATGCCCTCCAGCCAGGACTGTGATGATGAACGTTTTCCCCAGGGAGCAACACTAAGGAAGGGCAGCACAGGTACTTTTGCCCAGCCAGGAGCTCTGCAACCAGGAGCGAGTGGAACACCTCTCTGGTGCCAGGCCTTCAGGGAACATTGGGCCAGCGTGGCCCTGTCACCAAGATGACCCCCGCTGCACAAGTGAGAGCTGGCAGTCAATGGTACGTGAGGGCTTGAAGGCTGTGTGTGTAAACACGGCGCAACTTGCCTTCATGCTCCAACTGTGGTGGGTCTTGCCTGAGACAGTTTTATTAACACCTGCAAGATACAGGTATAACAAATGCATTTGTTTCACTAAGGCTCTATCACACAAAAATCCCACAGAAGTTTGTGCACCACGCATGAAATAAACCTGCCCCACTGAAATTCAACAGCAAAGAGGGGGCAGGAATGGGCAAGAAAAATGCAAACCTGGCTGCCCAACTCCAGGCAGCTCCCAGTTCCTCGAAAACAAGACATCAACATTAGGCAAGGCCCCAGCTTTCACAGTTTCAAGCAGGACGCCTCTAACGCTGCAATAACCTACGGTCTGGTCTCCTAAGTGCCCTTCAGGACAGACAGGTAGACCTCCATCCCCAATTCAACATCTGCTCCTGAAGGTTCAGATACGTAATAGCTGAAACTTCTCCAGACTCTATGAAAGGAGGCTCTGATGCAGCACCCAGCCCTCTCTCACTGCCCAGGGCAGGCAGGCAGGCAGTGAGCACACCCCAGGCAGCAGGACTCTGGGCTAACTCACTTCGCTGCTTCACATGCATAAGGAATGAGACAGTAATATAGGAAGAAAACTTGCAGAGTTAGTCTTGACTGCAAGGCTTGAAAATCACTAGCTGAGATACCTACTCCCCAGCTGGCTAATGACTCAGCTTTGCCAGCTTTGAAAGCAAATATTTAATAATTACCTAGTAAAGGGAAGTTGTGGACAGTTACACCTCAGGGTATTTCCAGAAATGACAAGTATTTTAAAATGGAAATTCACAAATTCTGCAGCATACATGATTTGAATATCTAGTGTACATCCTGGCCACGTACCATACTGCACACAAATACCACAGTGGGAACAGTTTTCCAAGACTACATATATCCCCAATGACACATCAGAATGCACTTTTAAGCAACAATGCAAAGATAAAAGCATGCTGTCTATGGCATGCTTTAATGCTGCTACCATATTCTCTGTCAGTAGTCTATGGATTAACAGGGCCCTGATGCACTATAACACACTGACCACTCACAGCTCCACAGAAGATTATTCCTTTCACCATGAACATTAGCTGAAGATTAGGTATACTGTTGTAATTATGCACATTTTTAACTTGGTCGGCTCTTAAGATACTCCAGTTTAAGGTTTTTATTATTATTTTTCTTTAAAGGTCTGATCCTAATTCCATTAACTCGCACCAATATCAGGGGAGTACGTTCAGGCTGTAAGTGAGAAGATTAATGTTATCTTAACAACTTCTGGGTCCTTAACACTGGCTATACTAGGTTAAAAAAAAAAAAAAGAAAGATTCATTTAACCTACTGTCTCTCCATTGCCATTAGATGTAGGTGATACTTAGAGAAACAGTTAAATAAATAGAGCAAGTATAGAACATAAAAAAAAGTATTTGGGTATGATCACTCCCATTTAGGCTGTGTTCAAAATCTAGATGCCTTTCTCAATCTTGCTATTAGGAACAGGCAGTAGAACAGTAAAACACATCTATCTATATAATCACCTGCAACAGCAACCCATCTTCTAATAGGACAAAATCTCCTTTGTTTGCTAGGCTCTCATTTAGAACAGAGTGGATAGACAGGTGGATAGCTGGCTACAAAATAAATTTACTGGTTGAGACTCAACCTCATGTATGGGAGATTCCCCTTCAGCTCCCTTCTTGCTCTGGAGGCTCCCCACACAACCATCTGCATCCATACCCATGCAAAATGACTTCGAAATATTAACAAACTGGAACACTTCCAGAGCAACGTTTTCTATCCGCTCTGTATATGTTGCCAATCAACTCACAAACGGTACAACCCTAGAGAGTAAGATCTCCATGTATTAGCAACTACTTTTCCCAGATCTCCTTCACAGAGGTAAGATTGTCCCTGTTACTGCTAACAACTCGGGCAAGTTAAAAGCCACTGGCATCAGCTAGCAAAAATGAGACTGCTTACACTTGAAAATACCGAATGGTGCATCTTTAGTGTAAATATGCTGAAGTACCTCAGAGCACGTAAACATTTCAGAAGATAGATTACATTTGGGTTTGGTGGCTTTTTTGGTGTTTTTGTTGTTGATGATGATGTTTTTTTGAATACATACCTATCTTTCTGAATTGTCTGGTAAGCAGTTTGTGCGGGGAGGAGTATGATACAGTGCAGAAGTATGCTAAAATTACATTTGCATATTCTAAAGATAAAAGTTACCATTCATCATATCCGAAAACAAGAGTCTAAAAGCGCAAGATATACATTTATTTGAAGGGAAAAATAAGTCACAAGTACCAAAGCACTTTCAGAAAGGAGGCCGACAAACTTTTCCTTCCTGCCTGCAGAAAGAAAACTCCATTAACTAGCTTGCACGCACACAGCTGAACAGCCAGCTGCAAATTGGGCCAACCTACACCAGCACAGTAAGGCCAAAAACATGCCCTACATACTCCATGACAGGGAATTTTGGAAAGCAACACTGCTTGCAAAAGTACCAATGGAGACAACTTGGTAAGTCATTACCTGTAACAGAATAGGCAAGAGCTATCAGAGCTTTATCAACAGTAGAGCACCGTCCATAACAACAGTGCACTACACAGAAAGACAGAACATAAATAGGAATATTGTGGTTCCTCGTGCAGGCTCGGCTCTTGCTGGCTTGTTCTGTCTGCAATGCACAGGATCAGCAGGGATTTTTCACCAGTCTCAACCTTTATTTTTGCATCCTCTTTGGAGGAAGTTTGCTAATTTGTGACTGCAAAAAGGCAACGGTCCTTGGGCCTCCTCGTGTATGAAGGCCGCCCCTTACTGTGTATTTTCATGTTAAACACTGTACTGCCTCTGATAGTACCACATATTTTTACAAGAAGAAGGTAAACTATAATGGACTTTCAAGTAAGAGGATGTACAAACACACTCATCTGCACACAGACACAAGGACAGCATGTTTGTTTGTTTAAAACAAAAAAGAAAAGAAGAAAAGAAAGGAAAAGAGAAAGTCGGCCCTTGTTAAAAGAAAAGAGAAAGAGAAGAAGACAAAGCCAGCCCTACTTTGTTCTTAGAAAAGAAAGACCTCCCTAGCCAAATCTGACCTCAGTAGCCAAATCTCTGTAGCCTAATCTGGCTGCTACAGAAGATAACTCGTAACATATTTCAAGTGAATTTGAGACTGAACAGTGAAGGCAGTACATCTTCTTGAATCTTTCTGCACCCAGCCACATTCGTGGATCTGTACCAGCACCCCCAATCCTCTTAGTAGGTCCATGCCATCGACCATTTTGAGAAAGTCTTCATCAGACAGCAGGGGTGATGGGGAAATTACAACAGAAAAAAGAAAAAGAAAAAAAAACAAAGAAAAACACCTGATGTCTCTGCTACCAACTCTCAGCTTACCTCTGGAGGGCTACTCCCCAAACTGAAGACAGACTGCCCCAACCTGAAAGACAGTTTTGCCCCAGTTTTCATTTGGCATTTTTTTCAACGTATCTGCAGGGCTTTAGAACTGCTATGTTTTTATCTGATGAAAAAGCTGTCTTTCCTCCTGCAGTCCTACAATTCTTTGTGGGGAGACTGTTTCAGTATCAATATTAATATTCAAATGTCAAGTTTGTGACACTACATTTCCTGTACTATTTAAAGCATTCAGAATAATTACTATCTGTGAAATATTAAACAGTAAATTTCTGCTACCTGCTTACTATTTCAACAGCCCTAACTGTGACAGAACAGCACTTACACCACTCCTATGCAATTTTACATAGAGATGTATTGTTCTGCTTTTCTAGCAGTACTCACACGTTTTCCCAAATTGACTTTTGTTGTTTTAGCAAAGCCACCATTCATTCTCTTCTCTGGAGTGCCACTGAGATCTGAATCTCAACTGAGTTTGCACTACTTATTGCTTCAGACTTCGGTCCATACATATTCCACAACCAATAGCAATTTTCATATATAACAAGCCACCAAGGATTTTTTAAGTATTTATGGAAAGGTAATCCTTTCTTACATTAATTCTACTGCTCTTAAAAAAATACAAAACAACAAAGCTTTCCTTTTGCCTGTTTTTCTCCATTTCAGTACTGAGTTCAATCTTTTTCTTTTGTAATTATCTAACCTTGGGTTACAAATATTTTTATTATAACAGATAGGTGTCTTCAGAAGTAACACACATCAGAACAGTGCAGCTGAGAAAGCACTAACCTGCCACTCCTTCCAAGCTGCCAATGCTGTAGAGAAGCCTTCATATAATAACATCAACTGAAAATAGCAGATGTCCATTCTCACATTCAGAAAGGCGTACAGAAAGGTTAATTACAGAATGAGGTTTTATCCTGGTCAAAAAACAGCTTTGGGAAGAATGCACAAAAAACATGTCCAGCCTTCCACTAACAGGCAACTTTATAAGCCAAAGGTCAAAATAAACATTCCAAATAACTCAAGGAAAGTTTTACTTTCATTGTATGGCTTGATGATACCACAGAGTATCAGTATCACTGCAGAGGTCAATTATTTCCACTGTTCTCCTCCCTGAAACTGCAGGACTGTTTCAGAATGTGCATGCTTCTTTCAGTCTTAATTAACTTCACCACAAATTCGAGCCAAAGGGGTCTGATCCCAACCCTCCAAAAGCCAACAGAAGGGACGCCAGTGGGAATAAAGCCTAAAACAACACGTCTACAGTAGTCAACAACTCTTGAGTTACATAAATGCTCGCTAATATCTCTATACTGACTGGCCATCAACATTTCCATTATAATCCATTTACTTGGGGACATTTGTATGCTGGATTTTATCCATACTCCTCTCTAGCCAGCTGAGAGGAATTGTTTTTGAGTGAAACAAACCACCTCCCTCCCCTCCAGAGACCTGCAAACAACTAATAAAGCCCTCATTTTCCACATAGACAACAGGATCCCACCACCCTGGGCTGAAAGACAGTCTACCCACTTTGCTACACCATGCTGTTGCAGAATGGTAAAAGGCAGCTTCAGTACTGCAGCAGAAAATCAAGGGCTACCAGGTTTTTCATGTAGTACACCATGACATGAATAATTGGGACCAGGAATGCAACAATGAGGTTTGAACAGTTAATGAATAATGTGCCCTGTGATTCGTCATCATTCTGTTTACACTGCATGGAGAATTATAAATGAAGTAATAAACAGTAAGATCCAGTCCACTAACACAAGAAGCGTGTCTTGATGCTTTCTAAAACGTACAAGGAGTAGTGTTAACATCACAGCCAGTATTCTTCCCATCCCAGTCAGTGAAACCATCCTTAGATTTGGTCTCCTGTGGGCTTCAGAAGTACAGCTACATTAGCCCACAGATGCATAGGCATATTATAACTGGACACATTATTTTAAAGTGTTTGAAGTAGCCTGAGTAGAAGTGTTCAGAAGACACAGAAAAACAAATTCCATTCCACAATATGCAATTCATACTAATGTTAATTAATTCACATTCACAACATAAGCTGAAGCTGTTCCAAATAAACCATTATGATACATTCTGAGAACATGTACTTGAAGCAAAACAGAACTTGGCTTAGTTCAAGCAACCTACCGACACAACTTTACGTATTTCCCAAAGGAGTCTGAGTCTACCTTCTCCTGTCTGCTCCTGGAAGGATGTCAGTACCAGGCCCACCACGCTGCTTAGTCAACAACCAGCTCTACAATAATTCAATTAAGGGGTACAACATTAACAGTTTTTAGCAGTGATGTAAGAAAGATTCAAGTGCAAATGCTTCTAAGAGACCTAGCTGAAGGAATGGGGACATCTGTTGTCCTCAGCTATCACAGTAAAGCACGGTCCTTCTTCCTCTTCCCCTTCCAAGAGTTCTCCATACCCACTTACTCGTCCTCAGGCCTCCCTCCCCAGATGCCTAGAAGCAGAACAAGATGAACAAGAGTATGCAAGACAGCCCTGCCATCACCCCCCAGGATGTCCAACTACTCTGCCCACCTGCATGAGATGTAATTCTGCTGAAGTGAACTCAATGAGACCTCAGAGCTCCCTACTTTGCAGAAGGTAATACAAACTAAGACAGAGAAAGCTTGACAATCATCAGAATCATCAGAATCAAGGCACCAGCTAAGTGAGGGGAGCCCAGCAAGGAGGCCGGCAACAGGTTCTCTCTCTGGGACAGAAGCTTCTCAGTGTTTTGTCTAAGGAACAAACACACAAAGTTGATACACTTGCCTTGGCACGTGAACAGATTTGTTCTTGGTAGTAACCACAAATTCTTTTCAAGTCCTGAGCAGAAGTTAAGAGATGACCCAGGTCAGTACTCATGCATCACACACCACAGCCCTTCTCAAGCACACAGGCAAAATACAACAGAACTCAGCTACAGACCAAACCCCACTTGCATACACCACAAACACTTTCATTTTCCACGCCCATCCAAGAACATAAATTGTCCAAAGGCTGAATACCAGCTCTTCACAAAGGACCTCGGAGCCATCAGAGCTCCCTGCCAGCTCCTAACAGGGCACTTGCCCATCATAAACAGCCCACATGCTCATGCTTTTCCCCAGGCAGAGCCATGCACTCTAGGCAGCAGCTTGCTTTAACTGCACACTTACTAGGACAGGTCACAGTAAAACGCACACAAAAAAGCTACTCGTAAGTAAGAAGGGAAATCAGTGGCTACGACTGCAAAGCGCTGTTGCTAGCCAGAAATGAAGAGCACACAATCCAGCACTGAACGACTGCCAGCAAGGAGGAGTCCCAGTTTAAGGCCGCAAAAACACTTGGAAAGCTGTTACTTGGCTGATTACGTCTCTGCTGGAAGGGTAAGGTTTCAGAGTAGTGTGCCCAGCAGATTAGATGTGCGGCTCCCAGCACAGCTCGCAGGAGCTGCAGATCTGAACCACCACGCACAGTGCAACTGTACCCTTGCACGTAGTGGCAGTACAACCTGCCTCTGAGCAACACTATGACAAAAATAATAGCAGTATCAATGAGACTCTACTCCGTGGGCAATGACCACAATACACGCCACACTTCCGTTGAAACAAACTGCTCTGTAAGAAATTTTATAAACCAAGCAGGAGATATAAAGAAAGTGGTAAGGGCAGTGCCTTTTTGGGAAAAAGAAAAAAGAAAAAAGAAGAAGAATAAAAAGAAAGGAAAAAAGGGACAATTTGGCATTTGCAGTGTGTACAAGATGCCTTCATACACTTTCCTGATTCCTTGCCAGTAACTATTCAAAAAAGACCACTTAACAAGCAAACAGGTCTTCAGCACAACAAATAATAAAAAAGAGAGCAAAGCTTGTGCTATTTAAATATCATGAAACATTCTGCTAATCATGCACAGATGGAAGTACAGACGCTTCTGCCAGACGCCTTGTTCCAAAACTTTGCTCTATTTTTAATTATTTGATGCGCAGAGGACCTGTTTGCTGATTAAAAGGGCGCTGCCTTTAAAAGGACTCCATCAATATGGAGTCTGGTCTTGTTTTTCATGGGAATGTAGAAACTCCTAACTGTGAGCTCCCCGTAACAATTTGCTGTGGCTGTTTTCGCCAGATACTTCTCTCACCTTGGGAGACTACCTACAGATGGGAAAAGCGAATCTAACTATGTGCAGTGCTGTCTGAAAAATGCTGAGTGATTTCATTTGGATAATGCTTCTTTTCTCACAACTTCCTTTTGTCTGTAACTCTTTTGGTGCTACCTACAAGC
This sequence comes from Tympanuchus pallidicinctus, assembly GCF_026119805.1. Lineage (NCBI taxonomy): Eukaryota > Metazoa > Chordata > Aves > Galliformes > Phasianidae > Tympanuchus > Tympanuchus pallidicinctus. The sequence goes on along the minus strand of NW_026294749.1, from coordinate 7,990,043 downwards.
ATCGATTTTCAGATGCGGGCATTATTTTTGACAGCTTTCCTTTCAGTCAGAGCATAGTTGTTTGTGAAAACACCTCCAAACTTCATCAACCAAAATACTCAGTGTAGTCAGAGGCTGGCAAAAACATTTAGATTAAAAAAAAAAAAAAACACACAAAAAATGGTGTGGGGGGGAGCAAGCCTTGCATTTTTCCCTTCATACCTCCTGTGAACTTCACTCAATTCAGTGGGTACTTCATTCCTGTGCTTCTCCACAGCAGTCAAGGAATTCTTCCCTCAGTGAAGAGCCTCACTCAGAATGCACAGCATGTTCAATTTTTTTTCCCCTTTCTTTTACTGAATTAAGTGCTTCTCAAACATTCTTTTTTTGGCTCAGTTTACCTTTTATCTCGAAAGTTTTGCAATCTATTACTGTAGCATTCTGCCAGTATGAAAATGACTGGACATTTAAGAAAAACAGCTCAGGCCGTTACTTTTGTCCCACTAGTATAATGTGTACAAAACACCACATTTTTAAAGCTCGCTAATGTTAATGACTGAAGCTGTGCTATTAGCACAGTAAGAGCCCTCTGACTAGCAGACCACATGGTACAACAAGAAAGTAACAGTGACCCCATTATCTCAGGAACAAATAACCCAAAGAGGGTGCCTCCCGGCTCATGCCCAGCTACAGAGAAAACAGCTGAATTACTTTTAAACTGCCAGCGTGTAACATTATACAAACAGATAAACGCGCCCGGTTTGTGAGCAACCAGCTGACCAGCCTGGAAAGCAAGGTGCCAGCTGAAGAGACGCTGCAGCTGCCAGCCAGGGAGGACTGGCAGGGGCAGGCAAGGCTGACAATCCAATGCACCGCTCCAGAGAAGAAATAAAGGCTTTTTTTTTCCCCGTGAGGAGAAGGGAGGGCTGTACGGAGGGAAAGGCTTGTCCTGACACATCATCGGGGCTGCAGAGCTCAGAACCCTGCTGTGACTAAGGAGGAAGGGAGGGAGATCAAACAATGTTCAAACTGGCCCTTCTGCAGATAATGACCGAGGTACTGAAAACTTCTAAGTGAAAATGGACTCTGGGCACACAGGAACACACGCATAGGGCGAGCCCAAAGAAGGGCAGCATGCAGCAAAGCACTGCGCAGGGAGCAAATGTGGAGTGGGTGCCCTGCAAGTGGGTCAGGAGCTGCCAGGAGTGCTGAGCGTGGAAGAAACTCTGCAGAGAAGGAGGTGAGAAGAGAAACTGACAGGCCAGCAACAGGAGAGTAAATCAGGGAAAGGTTACAGCGGGACAGAAGGATGATTGGGCAAAATACTGGCTGGCTGTATGAAGATGAGTCTAATTCACCAGCACATCCACATGAAGGCCAGAAAGTGAGGACAGCTGACTGAGGAACGGTCTTCATTCTCTCTTCACTTGAAGGAAGAATCAAGCTAACACTCAACTACCAAGCAGCATCCTACCAGCAAGCAAACCAACAGCTCCAACATCAGAGGGCCTCAGCCCTCCCACAGACACACAGCCAGATGCCACATTCTGTTACAGCTCACCACACGCAAGCATTCCACTCAAACCTCAGCAGTAAGGACAGAGGCGGGCACCAGACCCGTTACCCACTGCTGGCTGTAGTGGAGCACCTTGCTGTAACACAGGCAAGAAGCATGACAAGCTGTGCTGCAGCTCAGGCTGCCCAGCACTGCTGGTCTCACAGGCACACCAGCTAGGGCATGAGCTGCACAAACAGCACCAAGCACTGCAGCCAGCCCCGCTGACAGCTCAAACAAACAGACTGCACAGTGCTGCTGCTAACGTAGCAAAAGCATGTCTTAGTTTGCATTTCTTCCATTCCTTTCAACCAGCATGACGTTTCAGCAAGTTCAGGTCCTTGTTCTCTTTCTTTGCTGCTATTTTACGCCTTTCAGATGCTTGCTACATACCTCCTATCCATCTTAGGGCCCATTCTGGCTGTTTTCTTAACAGATGTCAACATCTGGACAGTAATGTCATATAACAAATGTCATTCAGGAAGTTTATTATCACAACTTTATTTCACTCAGTCAGTGCACACAGTTTCTCCTGAATTTGCCACAGATCTGCAATCAAAATAAGGTCGTGATGACCAACAAATCCCAGGCTGTACCCCTGTCAGTTTGTGGCAGCCTCATAGTGGAAGACCACGCACTGGGACGAGTTATTCCCTCAGCTTGTACAAACATAGAACAAAATACAGATTTTGATTCGTTCTTCAGTCCTTCCAATGTCATAGTGTCACCTATATTTTAAGTTAATCCGTAACATAGTTTACTAAGACTGACAGTAGGAAACTTGAAACTCATTCCTGATTCTAAGAGGAGGCAGAGGAGACCTAAGGTGAAAGTTAAAGCATCTCCTCAGTTCTGCAAACCAGAAGATGCAAAAGAAAAGTGTTTGCCCACTTATTTGTCTTTGGCCTTTACACCAGCCCTGCAGAAGTACTGCCCACAGAGGAGTGTTGGTAACCTGGCTGGAGCAGCTGGTGAGGATGCACGCAAGGAGAACACAAAGGAGAGAAACAGAGAGTCCAGGATGGATTTGTCCCTCATCTGTAGTAAAGCAGGATGGGGTGGCACCATTTCACTTTTTTGGTTTTTGACACTGCCAAACAACTGAAGCTCTGATTAATCTCCACACCTATTAATGACATGGTCTGGGAGTTTGTTCATTAAAATTGGATGCTCAAATTTTAAGACATTGGTATGAAATTAAAGTCTTGTAATAACTAAGAGATGATGTTCACAGTATCCATACTATAGTGTTTTACTTGTGTAAGGACAATCACTACTGGTACATCTGCAGCAAAATATTTCACTCAGAAGTTCAATTTTAATCAAAAGGAAATTTGCATCCCTTGCTGAGGGAAGAAAATACCAGTGATCAAACCTACAGTACTTCAGCACAGCCTAAAGTGATACACAATGCTGCCCACGCAGAGGCATCTTTAAGGCAGTGCTGCTAAGCCTGAAGAGGAAAGTGATCAGAGAGCGGTAAAATGGAACTTATGTTTGTCTTAAAAATGAGAAAAAAATCACCCAAGTGGCAGCAAATATACAAACAGAAAGAATGTGATTGAGTTAGCATTTGAATTCTGTACTTCAAGCTACCTTTGATCAACTTGATTAACATTCCTTTCTAAAAATCTTATAGCTGATGCACTTCATGAACACAATTAAAGTAGATTAATCTGCTCTAAATTGTACATTTCATAAGATTACTGTTCCTCTGATTAATTTTACAAAAAACACGTGCAACTATGTATTTTTGTCAATGATAACATAAACCCCTGAGAGAGCTACCAGTAACTGGCCAAGAGACATCAGTGTGAACATCTAATAAATCAGCACGCCGTATGATGCAATGTTCCGTGATCTCATACACCAAATACTACACTTCTTGTTCGAGTGCAAGAGAAAAAGAACTCAGTTGTCAGCTTATACCACCTGACTGCTTAAAATCTAATTCTTCTGGTGTTACTACCTACATGAAAACGCTGACAGATAGTCAAAGTGACTGCAATAGGTCCACAAACCTTCCTCTACTAAAATTGGTGATAAAATATAAATCACATTCAATGGCGCGGTTTGACACAGCTAAATTTCAGAGGCGCTGGGTCTGAAAGGGACCCATCTGAGCCTCGATCTGAGGGGAAGGCTCACCTTGACCTCCCCAGGACAGCCGTGAGCAGACTGATGTCCCTTCACCCCACAAATCCCCCTGCCTGGTGCTGTAGCTAAGCGCTGCTGAACTCAGGTACCCTCTGGAAGCACTGCAAGGCGGTAATTAGCGTGAGGCTTGTAATGCATTCCCCAGCCAGAAACACGGGTTGCTGTGGTCACTGGAGTCAGAGAGTGTGAAAAGGGGCTGGGGGGGGAGGGAGATAAAGAAAAACAGGTAACAGCGGGGAAAACACAGTGATATCCTATTTAAGTATCAAATATTCACATGATTACCACTATCAACTGAACTGTCAAATAAGTATTATGGGAAAATGGTGATTAAAAAAAAAAATTCCCAATAAAATAATCATTGCAGTGGAGAGGATTAATGATGCACAGGAGATACCTCTGACACAAACGTGTACTTCCTAAATCGCGTTTGGCTTCATTTTGATTTTTAGAGAAATGATGCATTTAACATCCTGTCTGCAGATGATACAATTTTAAAACGCAACCACAACACCACAACAGCAATCTAAACCCTTCTTCTATGTTCTGGGAAGCTCTGTGCACGGCTCCCATTAAGCTTACCGGTAACTGCGAACTGTTAACATGCCTTAGTGTGGTTTCAGCATTCCTAGGCAAGGCTAAGCAGCAGTCAGAAAACAATGATATCCCCAGGCCCACACTGTAGTTTCTCAAGCAGAGATTAAGCACGGTATTCTGCTCAACAAGCTCATCACTGTTAAGTAACTCATCAGAAAATAAAGAAGGAATTATCAAATGGGAATTGCCAAGTAATTAGTTCTCTGAAGCAGATGACATACAACTGTTAAAGGGAGGGGCTTCCCTGTTAGTCATATGTCAGAGTAGAGCCTACTAATCTGTAAATAAAAATGCATTTCATATGATTAGCGCAATGGGTTTTTAACCACTAGCGGTACATGAAGAATTAATTTGCAACTTTTTGTGCTGTAATAAGCCAGTGAGATTTTCTCCCTTTGCATACAATGAGTTTTCCAACACTGCCGATTGCCTGCTGTCAGACTGCCTGGGGACAGACGGCCATGCAGACAGGCTGCTACCAGGGAGGGGACGTGCTCAAGGGCTGGGGAGGAGGGTAAGTGCATTTACTATCATAGTAAGCGGAAAAGGCACTCCCTGCTCAGCTGCTCCACGTGACACTGACAAGGACGGCACCGACGAGAAAACGTTCCCTGGCACACAAATTCACAGGGATTAAGCCTGCTTTCTGTACTTAGCCTTCTCTGTTAAAGCCTGACTTTCTTCAAGAAGATCATCTCACAGAAACGTTCAATTTGCAAAACCTGAAGGGCCTTCATGCATGGGTACCTGACAAACAAAAATGTGGTAACGCTCACAACCACATTCCAGTACAAACAAGAAACACTTAAACTTCTCTGCTTTTTATAGACTGAAGAGTGAGCCAATAAACCCCTAAATCAGGCTTTCGGCTAGTCCCAAACAGAACTGCTCACTGCTAACTCACCAACAACTAAAGAAGCAATTACCGAACACACCAAGGGTAAGTGGAGGAGGGCATGTATGATGCTGAGGCCGCACAGAACTACAGATCAGGGATGGCAATCACAGCGTTTTGACCCTCAGCATATGCTCCGTTTCTAATATTTGCCCCATCAGCCAAAATATCACACTATAAAGTAATGCTAGCACAGGACAGATCTCCACAGCATATCACAGAAGGTGAATCAAACCTCAGGCACTGGCTTATATCACATTACCAATGAGAGCCTAGCACTTCCATCTAGACAAGTCACTGCAGCCAGCTCTGTTTATATTTCAGACAGTGTTACAAAACCTCCAGTCAATCTGACATCGGGCTACAGCAGCATCTGCTGAGGAAACAGCAGAGCAAAGTCAGGGCAGGGCACCACGGGGGTGATGGGGTAGGGCTGGGGAGGTGACCAGGCCTCATCTCCAACATCTGACACTGCATTCACGTCTTTTTATTCAATTTATCACAGAGTTATTCACTCAGCCACAAAACAAACAATTTAAAAAAATTAAAATGATTTCTAATTACTCTCCAATTATACCTAGTTCATATCATCATTTCATTTGTGCTGTTAATGTGCTCACAGTCTCCACCGCTGCCTTCTTTTAGCCCTACAGCCATTGCAGGCCCTGATAAACAGTGTAAGAGGGAGGAAATAAAATCAGCCGTGATAAAGGAACACCGATATGGCAATCAAAAAATTGCCTTTGGACACACTAATATTGAGACCGATTACCTCTTTCTACATTCAGTAAATAATATTTTAAGAGGACAGACTGCTGTTCATTTACAGAGAGTGGCAGCCAAAAGCCTGTGCAAAGCACAGCTTAGGCCTTCTGTACCTAACAGGTAGTGTGCAGATATACTTATGGAAAATTCAGCAATAAAAATTTACAAACAGGCTGTGGCTGCAAATTCAACCCGATACTACAACATGATTAATAGATATCAAGTGACTCAACAGTGAAAAAGATTGAAAAGAACACTCCAGTTATTCAAACATCCAGTGCCTCATGCAAAACCCTCTCGACACAACTGCTTAAAAGAAAGCATTGAGTCATTTGCCTGCGTGGAAGGAGGCAGAGCGAGTTCTGAACAAATAACAATAACTCAACATTTTTTAGCTCAGGCTAAAATTAACTGAAGTCAGGAATCACGGAAAAAAAAAAAAAAGCCATATCTCAACACATGTGATTTTATTTTCACTAATCCCAGTGTCCTCATTCAGGCAGTGAGCTCTGCAGACTCTGCAGGAAAGCTGCTTGAAGCCGAGCAGCAGGCACGCCTCAAGCTTACACACCGCAGCGGCTTCACTCCTTGCAGCCACACGCCTCCTTCTGTGAGTACAAACGCACGTGGGGGGGCACCAGGGCTGAAGCAGAGTCTCTGAGCTCTGATACTGGAGGTGCCAGGTGAAATAAGCATGCCTGATGTTCCATCCCTCGGACAGAACTCGTGGCGATAACCTGGGTCTGCACAGAACAGAGCAGGGCTGCTGATGCTTCACCCCCCCCCGCCAAAAAAATGTGAGCGCTGGAAAAGATGCTGGGTCTGAGCATGCAGTGCTCGATCTCAATTCATGAAACCTATTTGTGGCTGATCACTGTGCTGCTCTGGGTCATGTTTGTTTCACGTGTTACTACTTTTGAGTTCCCTTCTGTTAAATCAAGCACTTGTAAGAGATAACGCTTGTAAGCAGGCAGTCGCTATCTCAGTAACTTTCTCTTTACTCTTACAGTAGGACTGATTTTGATCGATCCCTAGAGAAAATAAGCACTAACTAACAAGGCCAATAGAGGAACCCACGCTCAGCGACTGAGACAGCACGTCCAAGAAAAGGAGCTGAAAAAGATCTGATCTGAAGGCCAGAAGACAACGCTGCATTTCAAACTGCACTGATACTGAGAAAAAGCAGCACAGTCCTGCCCTCCTCTCACGCTGTAACCGAGACAACTGCAGCAGACTTAACTAGGTTATTTCTTCTTTAATCCAAACTGTTCCCAACACGTAACATACTTTTTCTCATGCCATCGCAGGAAGTGCCAGATGCTAAAATATTCTAAGTGATTTAGAGATACATTGCGGGTAACTCACACAGGATTCAACCAATACGCTTTAAATCGTTTCTTCTAGTTAAGAGATAGAAAGCTGTCCTGTGGTAATTGTCTGTGCAAATAAATACAACTTCATAAAACCTGTGCCAGTTCTGAAATAAATGAAAGGTTTTGTGGAAACGTCGCTGTCATAACAGAGAGCTCCCTCCTATTTGATCTCCCGAGCCCACAGCAGCTACCCAGTCAGTTCTGTCCCAAAAGTGAAAGATGAAATGTGTCAGTGCACAGGCACTTGGGCTGGCTGTTCAACCAAAAATCTCCTATTGCTCTGAAGGGGCATAGAGCCCATCAGTCCACCCCCACTACTCCAGCTCATCTGTAAACCCTAAGAGGCATGTCTTTACATGTAACTGCTTGCTCAGACAACTTCCCTTTACAGCACAGCACCCTACCCCACAGCCATAATAAAATATAAATTACGTGCCACACACCTCTCTGACACGCTGCATATATTAGAAAGTTATTCTGCAACAGAGGCTTTCTGGTCAACCCCTCATATGTAGAATGCTATAGTAATGGAGTTTTCTGGCTGCATAAAGGGGAAAAAAAGCACCTTAACTTCTGCAAGTAATTGCTGCATTTAATTTTCTTTTATTTAGAGACATCACATTTTCTTATGACTTTTTGTCTTTTCTTTTTTCCCCCCAAAAAAAGTATTAGTAGCATTGCCAATCTGAAGCACTCAAAAATCATGAAACAGGTCCAGAAAACCAAGCTGGCTTAATGACAATCAGATTAAAGAAATAAAATAAAAATTTATGTTCTTTTTATTGGCAGTACGATTGTTGAGCCCTTAAACTTGGTTCTTTCAAGGTATTTCCCCCAGCCACACAAGAAGGAGAAGTAAGAAAGAGGAGAGGGAGCTAAGCGTGCTACTCCATCCTGTCTGGTTCCAGAACTTCGGGGAAAAAAGTCAGAAGAACTGAAAACATTCCTGAAACTGGAGTAAAAGACACTCGAGCACATCACTAGTGACCAGCTATCTGGGAAGCATCCTCATGCCAGGCAAAGTTAAGTGCTTGAGGGGAAAGCACTTTTCAGGATACTGAAAAGTCAAACGAGCTGCAAGGAACAAGAACTGCTAAAAATGTTCACAAAAGCACGGGGAGGATTTATAATAATTATACTTGTGGTATTAACCAACAAAAAAATCAAAGACTGTAAAACTTTTCCATTCGTGCTACAATCTTTAGTAACTGCATATACTCTGACCTGAGGTATACATAAAACCACTCATCTGGAACCCACTGTCCTGTCAGTCACCCAACTGAGTCACCAGAGCTAATGGAATTTCTATGATGAGTTTCTCCAGGACCTCTACTGCCAGGCACGGGAAGTACAGACGTTGTGCAGGTAGATAACGGCACGGACTGCATTCAGGTGCCTGTGCTGACCAGAACCTGCTGCAGACAGCACGTGCTTGTTAGACAAAAGAAAAGGCAGCACTTTCTCACCTTACTGACAGCGCATCTCTGTACGGCAAAGATGACGGTGAAGGTGGTCACTGTCCTGCAGGGGTCAACGATAAATTCACAGCTTGTATTGCTCGCCCGTCTGGCTCGGCCTGCGGCGTGACTGGAGGTCCCAAAGTTGAGGAGGTGGGAGCCAAAAGAAAACAAAGCAAAAACACAGGTAAGACTCAAATGGCAGCACCCTAAGACACTCTAATGAAGCCTGAGCGGTTGCTTTGCTATTACTCAAGCACAAATAAACTATAGATTCAGTCTCGCAGACAGCACACATACAGCACAGAATGTAGCCCACATATTCCAACAGAGTGCTCTTTTCCTACATGTGATCTTGACGAGGTGAAGAGCCATAAGCGAGTCGAGGTGACTTCAGTGCCAGCAGAACTGGCTTGTGCTGTATCTGAGGAGGGGCACCACTCAGAATACTGCTGCAACTGCTGCCATTGGGTGAATGCAGTCAGCCAGGGGAACGTGGCATTACCTTGTCCTTAACCGCAGCACATTAGAGCCAGTGCACAGTGCTGCAAATGCTCAAACAACGTAAACAGCAGCCAATGCTACCAGCATGGTTCTTTTTCTTCTATTTCTGAATTTTCTTCAGTAAAAATACTGAGAGCAACAGCACTGACATTCTGTTGACATCACATATTCAACAAAATATTTTTTTTTCCCCCCCACTTGGAATCCTACCAAATATTTTTATCACTCTTGGGACAATAAAAGGATTTAGTGGGACCATTTCTCCCTCACTGAGAAGCACTTTTGTTGTTTCAGTTTATGAGCACGCTGACTCGTCCCTACCCTATTTATGGAAGGATTTACACACATACTTAACTCCAGATAGATTCTTTAATCAATCCTCATTCAGCAAAACCCTCGCTGGGACGTGTACTAAGGCAACTTTGCAGACTGGGACCAATACACGCACACAGATTTGCATGTGTTTCAGAGCCATCTCAGACTCCAGCTTTTAGGGGAAAAACAGAAAGCATCCAGCATTACCCTCTCAGTGTTTGCAGGGGGATCAAAAAGGAATTACAGCCACAGATCCAGTTTCTGCCTTTCCACAAAAGTTGGGAGACTGCAAAGTTTCTTCCATTTAGAAGCATCCATCACCAATCAGCTAAGCCAAAACCGTGTAAAAAAACTTCAACTCATAAAAAAATGCAAACCACCGAACAAGATGCACGTATGACATCAGATTCCAAAATGCTGTGCCTCTGACCGAGTAAAACCGAATGAGATCAGGATTTCTGGCTTGCAAGCTCAGGCTAAGCATACAACTTCCTACAGAGTACTCACTGGAATACAGCACCTCGTTTCAGCAAACTGCAGCATTTACCTGTGCCAAGCCTGTCAGACTGCTGCCTCTTCAGCTAATTGTGTTGGTATTTGTTACAGCAGTCGGTACCGTACCTCCGAGGAGACCTACAGCTCCATCTGCCACCCGAGCCGTGCAGAGCACCCAGACCGTACCTGTGCAGTCCCCACCCAGCCTTGTGTGCCCACCAGGCAGCCCTGCCGCACAGCCCTGCACCCAGCCAGCGCTGCAGCCCCTCGCCATTCTGTCACGCGTTTGCTTTAAGCCCCGCTGCAGTTCTTCATCGCGTTTCCCCTCAATTAGCACACCACAACAAAAGCCACCGCCGCACCAGCAATGACAACGACAGTCCTCGCTGCCCTCTACTCAGACGTGCTGCTGAACTTCAGCACGGGGAGAACCAGGCCTTCGTTTTGCTCTGCTAGGCATGGCACTGAGACCATTACTTTCACATCCTAATGTTTAAATCAGCAGTTGCTTTTCAGGTGAGCACATTTAACGTCTATTTTCTTAATTAAGATGAAACTAGGCCACTGGATCTATTACATAAAAATGTTGGTGAAGTGAAATTCCAGGCCTCTTGTAAATGTCTCTTAAAACAAGACCAGTTCCTTCAGCCTCTAAGTAAATCAGACCAGGCCAGGGAGAAGAGCTGCGTCTTGTACTTGCAGGAAGTCTCTTAACTACACACAAACGGCCTTTTCGAAGTAACTGTTTTGCTGTGCTCTGTCACACGGTGAACTGCCTCTCCATGGAGCACGTCACCAGCAACACCGGGCACACAGTGGCAGCTCGACAGCAGCCGTGCTGTGAGCGCTCACCTTCTGCTACCACTCCTCTCCACGGGCTGCCCTCCTTCCAGCCCCCTCGGCACGCAGAGGAAGGCCGTTCCCACCAAAGGCAGGCATTAGGATCGAGCTCCGGGCACAGAGGGCCGGTCAGCACGGCCCACGGGCTGCCTGAGGGCTCCGGTGCTGCACCGCGCCGGCAACTTCTCCCCACCGAGATGTGAAACGCTCCGGGCTGCGCTCTGTAGCAGCGTGGATGCACGTGCGGTTAGCAATGGGAGTCATTCACCGCTCTTGCACGTGGCTAACGCGGCTCCTCCAGGGGGCAAAACTCCCACGGTGCTTTTTGCCGTAGAAAGATATTGGAGAAACGATGGCTCAGGCAGCGGATCAGCGCCTGAGCTCTGCTACTCTGCTCTGTGCCTGGCCGGGGTCCAACAAGCGGAGCTACCCCAGATACACACCGTGTGCGCGGCTCACAAGCAGCCCCTGGAGCCGCTCCAGGCCCACGGCATTAGGATCGAGCACCAGATTGGGCGCCTGTGTGCAGGCAGCGGGGGGGAAGGCCGGCATGAGATCTTCAGTTCAGCGCTCCCGGAGGGCGGCACGCAGCGCGGAGCTGCACTGCCTGCTCTGTCACGGCGTTACGCTGTCTGAGGCGGAAAGTTTCCCACTCTATTACTCTGCTGTATTTCAACGAGCACCAATGCGAAATAAAATAAATCGGAATACCAGCAACGAGTTGTTTGCCGATAAGAAAATCTTTATATCGTACGCCCCTCGGTTTTTTTTTTTTTAACCGAGGGAGCAGGAAGCCAGCCGTCCCCCAGCACACAGCTCCTTGCTCAGTCACGAAGCACCGGGCATTCCCACCGGTAATGTCACGGCTAGGCGCGGGACGGCCCCGCGGCCTACGGCGGACGGGCGGGAAGAGGGGAGCAGCGGCGAAGTTTTCTCGCGCCCGCAGCCCCCCGAGCACCGCCGCCCCTTCCTCCCGCAGTCCGCACGCGGCACGGGGGCGGCCGGGCGCACGGCGCGCGCACACCTGAGCGGCCGGGGCCGTCCGTTGCCATGGCAGCGCGCTCACATCGCTCGGCGGAGCGGGGCCGGGCGGGTTCCGGCGACGAGGGGCTGCGAGAAGAGCCCGGGACCGCGCGGGGGAAGGGCCGGAGGCGCGGCGCGGCGATCCCGCGGCGGAAGGGCTCGAAAGCGAAATTAAAAGCCTTCAGCGTGCCGCTGCACGGACGCGCTTTGCCCCGCGCACGGAGGGGCTCGGCGTATCCCCCCGCCCGGCTCGGCACGGCTGCCCGCGGAGCGCCTGCTGTGCAGCCAACGGCACCCAAACAGCCGTGGCTCCCCGCGCCGAACGGCGCATTATATAACGGCTTCCGACTCGTTTGCTCCTCCGTTAGCGCCCGGCGGTAATTCCTCCTCTGCCGCCGCTCCGTCACGTTATTATCGCTATCACAGCGGGCGCTGACGTTTCCCAGCGCCTTTAATTCAGACTTCGGTACCCCCAGGAATCGCGCTCGCGGATCGCGGCCCTACCGGGGCTGAGGGGGGGATATCGAACAACACCGACCCGACCCCGAGCTCCGGTCGGCGCCGGGGCCGAGCGGCGGTGCCCCGCGGCCCTCCCTCCCGCGCTCCCCCGGCGGCGGTACCGGGCGTTGTCCGCGGGCGGCCCGGGCCCCGGGAGCGGCGGCGCGGGGTGGCCGCCGGGCACAGCCCCGTCCCAGCGCCGCCTCCTCCTCCACCGCCCGCTCGCTTCATTCACCCTCAGCGGCCGCCCAGCCCCTACTACATGCGCCGTGCGGCCCGGCCGCGGCCCCCCCGCTCCCACACACACACACACACACACACAGGGGCCGTGTCAGCACCCCGTCACGCACCGCACCGCCACACACACACAAACGGGTACAAACACACGCCCCGCAAAATGTCCACCGCGGCCACCGGCGGGGTGAGGAAGAAGGGAGGAGGAGGAGGAGGAGGAGGTGGAGCGAGAGGGCCGTACGAGCCCCAGGCCCAGGCCGCTGCCCTCGGCCATGTCGTGGCCCCCGCCCGGGCCGGGCCCTGAGGCTGGGCCGCAGCGCTGCCCCCCCCGCACACACGCACACATACACATATATACACACATACACACGAACACAGCCGCCCCCGGCCCCGTGTTTTTCCAGCCGGGAACCGCGGGTGGCTCCGCAGCCCAAACAAGGGGAGAAACCGGGGGGGAGGAGGAGGAGGAGGAGGAGCGGGGGGGGCAGAAAGCAGAGGAGGAAGAAAAAGGCACTTACTGTAAAGTGTCAGTGGAGGTGGGGCTGGCGGGGGGGTCGGACCGAGACTCGCGCACCGCCGTCCTCCCGAGGTGGGGGTCTGTGTGTGTGTGTAAATGTGTGTGTGTAAATATGTGTGTGTAAATATGTGTGTGTGTATGTGGGCTCCTTCCCCCGCGGGTACACGCTGCGGGCCGCTCCGCCGCTGTAGTAGAAATGATGTCTGCGGTACAGCGCTCGCTGCCGCTCCGCTCTCCAGTATGTAAATGTGTAATAGAAGCCAAATATGGAGCAGTTGGCTGCCTCTGCAACAGCTCAAGGATCCTACTTCACGCGAAAGCCGGGGGGGGGGGAAGGGGAAGGGGGGGCAGCGGGGAGGAGGAGGAGGAGGAGGAGGAGGAGGAGGAGGAGGCAAGGCAGCACTCTGGCAGGCGGCCAAGAGAGCCACACAGATTATTGCATACGCGCAGCACCGCCGGGGCCGGCGGCCTTAACCCTTTGGGGGCCGCCTGGGGCCGAGTCGCCTTCCTCCCCACCTCTGCGCTCCCCCCGCCCGGCCGCTCCTCGCTCCGACGCCCGCTGCGCCGACAGCCGCACCGGCGGGCACCGGGAGCGGCGCGCTGCCGAGCGGGGAGAGGAGAGCGGGGCGGCCGTGCGGGATGCGGGAGCGCCGGCCGAGGCCGGGCTGTCGCTAAGGGAGGAAATAAACGCGCTCCAGGGAGCCGGGGACGGCTCGGAGGCAGCGCCGTAGAGTCAGGGGAGGGTGATTTTATTTAAGATGCCATATTGCGTTTTGCCTTGGAGAGCTGTGAAGCTTTGTACAACAGGAGCCCGCATCCCACTCCCGTTTTCTGAATTAGTTTTATTTTTCCGGATCCTTGGCGTATGCTCGAGTCGCTTTGTAGAGAGTACCTTCCACTTCATTCAGACCAAAGAGGCTCTGACTCATTCCGTCGCCGCACTACGAGGCAGGCAGGGCTGCACCACGCATGTTTGGGTACTCGCTCCCGCTGCGCTCCTCGCACACGCTCCGGCAGGATCTTCGCTCGTCTCTCCCGGCTGCGCGCAGACCACTGCCCGCCTCTCCCAGAATAAATGAATGGGAGGAACACAGCCACAGGACAGCGTCTGCTCTGCTTGCTGGCAACCCGACTGCTGCACAGGGAACGGCTCGCTCTGCTTCGGCATCAGGGTCACGGCACAAAATGCTGCATAAGCCCCCAACCCTGGGTCTCACCCCAGAAGGGTTCTGAGAGCACCCTGCGTGCTCCCTATGCTGTGGCTGTCCAGAGCAGGCTGTTGGCTGAGCATCTTTCAATCCGCCCCCAGTACAGCTATGAGCTCCAAGCAGATGTCTCTAGTGCCAATGTGTACGTGTGCGTCCACAGGTAGTAACACCGTGTTTTAGCATTGGAACTAGGATTAGTATGGATGCAAAAGACCCTACTGCTCAGTCAGTATGCAGCTCAGCAAAGCAGTCTCTTCTATGAATGACTGTACTCATCCTCCGTACTTCCTTGAGAATGTGCTAATCTGCACAGCTCTTGACTGAGAGCTGGTGCTGTCATATAGACCGGCTTTATGAGCATAAGGATATTTTAACAATGCAACTTCTACCTCTCCAGATCAGGTTCACTACATAACCCAAAGCGACTGCCTGTTTCAGAGCGCTCTGGGGACAGCAGCAGGCCCCAGCAGGATGTCTGGACAAATGTGCCACTCAGCAATGAGATGGTGCATCTATGGCCATGTGGCAGACAGCAAAAATATCCTCACCCAGCTAATGCAAGGTTCATTGATTTAATGAAAGGAACCATGGGAGAGAGGCAGAGGCTGGAGACAGCTGGAAATCAAGCGAAGGCCCCGCAGAAGCTGCTACCCCATCCTTTGCATTCTGTTCTGCAGACACGGCATTCTTCCTCCTGCCACCTTTTTTATTCCAGTTGTACTCCTGTTACCTCAGGAGAAAGGAATCTTTCCCTCTCAAACCTCCACCTTGCCAAGAGGTGTGGCACACGCCGTGGAAGAGAAGCCACATTCATGCTGAAGCAAGTTTTGGGCAACTTTCCCTTCTGCGGCAGACTCATGTAAGAGGCTTGTGTGTTCCTCCGGCCTGTGGCCATGGTGTTTGCCGCAGGACCCACACTTTTTGCCATGAACCAGCCTCTGGCTTTTAAATCTTTGTCCATGTTTCTGCTTCAAAGTTGGAAGAGCATGTCAGTTGTAAACCAAAGCAGTATTTTTTCCCAGCAAGGCAGCCTCTGCCCATGTCCTGGGGAAGTGCCATAACTGCAGGCAACCACATTGGGTTCACAAACTCACCTTCGTTTTGACGGTGGTTACATAACAGAGATAAGGGGACAGTGCCTTTGCTGGCATTGCCCGGTGCGCAGGATGCGCTTCCACATCACAAGATGCCATTATGCCTCTGCAGTTCCTCTTCTGAAGGCCTGTGGCAGGGTTCAAAGCATTCCCCCAACAGCGAGCATGGTAGGGGCACCAAGGGTGGGAAGCAGCACCTGAGCAAGATCTCGTGTGCTGCCATGGCCAGGACAAAGGTCCCTCACTGTCTATCAAGGCACTGCAGTCTATTGACCCAGACGTGCAGAACTATGCCAGAGGTGAAAGTCATTCACTTCAGAAAATAGACACAGTTGCAGACCAGGACAGTTCTGACAGTAAGAATGGAGACAGGCACTGTGGCAGTGCAGTACGTGCAGATAGGGGCTCCAGCACCACAGTGTGAGTCGGACACAGGAACCCACTCGAGCAGTGCCTCCTGCCAGTAACATGCTGAAACTGGTCGGACTCCCACTTGAACACGTTCTTGACCAAAAGACAGTCATCAGTTTGATGTGCAGGAGGCACGTTGTCTAGGAGAAACTGTCTTTCAGTGCACTGATGTCGTGCCATCAATGCGCATGCTTTATGTAATTAGTATCTGCACAAAATTGGAAAATAAGAGGTAACATAAGTTGGAATTATTGTTTTTTTTAACATCCACATTCAGGGAAATCCAGTGATTGACGACACGCTGCATGCGAACAGTGATTTTACAATTAAAAATCATTACAGTCTAGGACTTCAATTTGTCATAAAACGACATTGTTGGTCTCATTACAGCCTCTAGTGGACAGTAGTAATCCACCTCACCGACCTGTCATACAATGTGCTCAGATGACAAGTGTTATCCCATGGCAAGAAGGATTTCCCAATATAGTCAAAAGTTTGCTGGCATCGCTCTGAAGGTGCCTTGCTTTATGCTTCAGGTATCAGTGCTGGCTCGTAAATAAACAGAGAACTTCGCTCTTGATTTCAATCTCAGACAGCTTTCATAAAAAAACCTAAATTAATCTCAAATGTTTTTATAACAGAAAATATTGGTTGTCATGTTTTTGGCTTAAGTATGATGTTTTTATTCCAACTCAGGATCTGCAGACTGTCCAATCCACCTCCTCTCTATTTATAGCCTGCTTGCATTCAGATAATTTTTGCAAATGCAGTTATTTTCATTGTTATTTCAGACATAGGCAGCTGATTTAAGGTATTTTAACAGCTTTAACGAATGAGAAACTGTAATTTGGATTACAGCTGGCTAATTAAGGTATGCTTTCCTCCGGGAAGTTAAACATGTACACGACCTGAACAATAACATATTTAGAATGTATTCTTTAACTTGAAGTGCCTCTTGTGTGAGCACAATAACGCATGACTAACATCTTCATTTTTCGTGTATTCGCCTAGAAATGAGTGCATCCCTGTCAGAACAGGGAGGTTGATGATGGCCTCCAGAACTCTTAGCTGGGACTGTTTTCAGATGGAAGGAAATGGGAGTGGAGAACCAACGCTGTCTCTTTAAAGCCACAATTATCTCAGACAAATTAACAGTTAGTGAAGCCAGAGCCAAGTATTCATGAAGACTAAGCAAGTATGTAGTACTACACTTCGACACAAAGAGAAAACTCTATGGTCTAAAATGCTGAAGTCCTTTGCAAGTGAATTCAAAGGAAAGGCTGTCATTGATTTCTTTACTGCACCCCTGTATGGGCTGCAGGGTCACTGAACAAAACATTTTTGTCATATCTTGTCAGATAGATAATATGATATCAAGGTAAAAAAAATGCGTACCTCATCATTGCCTTGTTTTTTATAAAGAAGCAGTCAAGTTCTCCTTTAAAACAACAGCTTCAATGGCTTTAAAATGAAAATATCTCATTCAATGAAGACGTGACACAAGATGCTTTTTTGTTTGGTTGGTTTTGTTTTTTAAATAGAGAAAGCAATTCATCAAGGTAACAAAGCCTGATGACTCCTCTGAAGTCTTAAAATTGAGACAGATTTCATCTTTTGAATATGTTGTCAGTTAGTTGTATGTCATTAAGGCACAAGTAAAAGCAGCTAAGCTACCAGCAGTGGCTCTGGGATGGACCACAGCCAAACCTAGCCCTAAATGCTGTTCCAGCAGTGACCAGTGGAAAATAAAAATGCTAAGTGCTTCTCTAGAAGCACTCAATTGGTCTAGGCACACTCGAGTAATCACAGAATCACAGGGTTGGAAGGGACCTCAAGGATCATGAATCTCCAACCCCCTGCCACATGCAGGGCCACCAACCTCCCCATTTAATACCAGACCAGGCTGCACAGGACTCCATCCAACCTGGCCTTCATCCTCCAGGACAGGGCATCCACAACCTCTCTGGGCAGCTGTTCCAGCACCTCACCACTCTCTCTGTAAAGAATTTCCCCCTGACATCCAACCTAAATCTCCCTTCCCCCAACTTAAAACCATTTCCCCTTGTCCTGTGGTTGTCAATCCTTTCAAAGACTTGATTCCCCTCCCGTTTGTAGGCTCCCTTTAGGTACTGAAATGAGGCCTTCTTTTCTCCAGGCTGAACAAGCCCAGCTCCCTCAGCCTGTCCTCATACGGGAGGTGCTCCAGTCCCCAGTAATAACCTCAATAGGTTGTTAGGTGCTTTGCAGCCTACAGTGTCCAGATGTCAGAGGTCTCTGTCCACATCGTGGTCTCCATAAAACTCTTCTGACACTGCCCTTAACCCTGCAGGTGGAGCGAGCAGAACCTCAGCTGCTGTCTCCTTCCTAGAAGCGATCTCTTCATATTGGGGTCAAAGTCCACCAGCAGGGAACAGAGGGAAGGCTCCATCACATGGAAAATTCTTGGCTTCCAGGACTGTCAAGGCAGCGTTGTTAATGAGGATTAACATTCAACCAAAAGGAAGGCAAAGTTGTAAGGACAATTCACTGGCCACTTTCTCGGAGAGGGCTCTCTGCTTCTGGCATGGAGCAGTCAGAATCCACTTGTCCCTTTAAACCATACCTGGTACAGAGACTTATCTGGGAGTTCCCTTGCCAGTTTTTTCTCTGTTACGGGCATTATGGTCTAGATTAGATTAGCATCTATCATGTAAACACTTTGGATTGGGAAATAACTCTTGTCCTTTCTTAAAGTGTTCTTCCTCCTTATAAGGCAGTGAGGTTTCTAAAGCCTGTTACAGTCTCGCTCATCAATACTATTCATGTTTTGGTAAGTGGTGCAAGTGTTCATGGGAGGAGAAGGGGCTTCAATGGGCTATTTGCCTGTTTGAACAGGCCCAGGAATTGATAAGACAGATTTTTGACAACTCAGTACTTTAACAGCCACAAGTGAGCTTTCCTGGTCTATTGAAGAAATCCATCCTACCTGGATCAGCAACCTAACAGACTTGCAGAAGCAATATGCTTAATCCTGCTGCCAAGGCTTCACACTCTGTCCATGTGCTAAAAATCTTTACGACATCTTTTGTTGAGAAAAGTGCACCGTATGAATAACACCTATTTTCTCCCCACATTGTCTCTACCCCTCCACAAAGTAGGACACACGAGGGCCTTGGCCCCAAAGCTTTCATGCATATTCAGAACTGAAGTTTACAAAATTCAGACAATATTGGCAGATCTGGGCTCCTGCCTTGGTTTCAAGAGATACATGTAAGTTGCTTTATGTCCAAGACTAGAGTTACTTTGCACCTATCTATTCACAGTCATGTGAGAGGACAGTCAGTAACTAACGTTAGTAACCTAAAGCACAGTCAACAATAGTCCTGAAATATACATATCTTGTGCCCAGAAGAGAATGCGTTATATTTTGTTGTTGTTGTTTTCAAAAGGTACTGTATGCCACAAATCTGCAGCCACTTTAAGCACATTAATGAAGACTTAGTGCATAAGCATCAAACAAAAATTTAAGCAGGGTGAATAAGGGATGAAGCAATTGCAGCACCCTCTAAGACTTAATCCATAGTCACTATCAATAGAAAAGTTTTCAGGCAGAGAAGGACTGCAGACATGGCAGAACAGTCAATTGCTTGCAGGGTAGGAAGTCCTCAGCCTGCAAGCCTTTGCCTAACAAGGTAGGTAAGCACAGTAAACATTTACCTTGTATCCAATTACAAGTTAGTTGAATTGGTCTTTTTCTAGTTTCTGCTGCTGGGTGGCAGGGATGTGGTGTCCCAAGGAGCTCCCAAACTCTGAAATTTAAAAAAACATCCTGAGAAAAGTGACAAGTCATCAGTGGTTAAATTAGAATTATTGCAGCATACGTAGATTTGTTCAAAATTAAACCTGCATTGCTTTGACTTCTTACTATATGAAGGCAGCACCTCAGAGATCTTCCTGGTTCTGGGTCTCATGTTCTTTCTTACCCTTCAGCAGAGGCCTTCCTATAATAATTGTTCCCATCTTGGATAAAGTGATTTATCATGTCTCTCTCTTTCCCTTCCTACTTTTTCCAATGGAGAGTTTCCATTTCCACCTGTCTTTGTAACTTGCATCTGCTCTCATGTTGTCCTCAGATGATATCACTTATTTATTTGTATATAACATAATGATAGACCTATTCAAAGCTCTGGAGGTCTATTAGCACATAGCAATTACAAGAAAAAAAAAAACAGCAGTGCAAAAACAGTCTTCTCCACAGGAATTTTGCTAGGCATCCCAGTACATCAGGAACATCTGCTCCAAGCACATCTTCAGCCTTCTCCCAGCATATGTGTCTTTTGCCATAAGGTTTCTCCCATAATAATAAAACCCAAGCCCTTGTGTCTGTACTTCCTACCATTAGGATTGTTCTGCCCTGGGGTCAAGAATAGCCAAAAGAGTGGGCTGGGCAACTGGGGGCAGGGCCATCTGTATAATCAATGAATGTTAACATGTTATAATTACAAAATAAACAAGAGAGTTAGGCAAAGCAGATAACGATAACAAAAAGAGAAGAGATAGAAGGCTTACCCCTATCCTGGACTCACTCACAAAACTCCAGCAGAGCAGATCTCCAGCAGAGACCCTTCCCCACTGGCAGCCAGCTCTTCAATAGGTCTAGGAGAGGTGCAGCCAGGCTCCCCCCCTTCCGGCACACAGCTGAATTGCCTTCACCTGTGCTCCTGTGGCTGACTCAGTGCTCGCCTCAGGTGGTCAATCAGAGGTTCAGGCTTTGACTCAGCAGTTGCCATACATCTCATCACAAGCCATTCCCATGCAAGAGATACTAGTTCTTAAATGGTTCCTCGCTATAGATTTATTACAGCTCATATCCTCGTTTTCTTTGTGCAAAAGGACATAATGGCCATACAGTGGCCATAAGACAATAGTGGTCATAAGCAGATGCTTTAGCAGGCAAGTGCAGCCACATACTACTTCTTCTACATATTCCCAGCCTTCTGCTATTTTCAGCTCACGGACATCTCAAGCGGGATGTGGTTTCTGCCTAAACCTTGACAAATTTATCTTTCAAGACTTGTGCGGTCTCCCCATGAGCTCATGTAAACCTGATGCATCCACATCATACTATGTTGCATTGCACAGGTTCGTTTCTGCTATATTCAACGCTCCTGGTTCTTGCACTGAGTCAGAGTGGCCAGTCTTTACCCACACTCTCCAGGCTACCCAGACATCTCTCTTACTTCCCTTTAGTTGTACTTCTTCCAAGCTGGAAGGCCTAGTCTATGCTGTTGTTACACAAACCACTTTATTGAAGACTTCATTGCGTGTGACACAACTCCAACGTGGTTTTGTCTTTCTCCATCTCAGTCTCAGTTTTGTCACACCTTCATTGCCTCTGTTCTTCTGCCTGTCAAATAGGGACCATAAAAATTAACCTGTTATCTTGCAGAACAGTGATGACACAGTGGACTACAAGCATCATTATCCCCTTTTCCAAAAGCTTAGCCAAGGACTCAGAAAATCAACAATTCCACATATCAAGGACAAAAGAAAACAGCATCAGTATAAACAAAAATAAAACCGGGATACTATCTACATTTTTTTCATACTTGTTGAGCAACACAGGCTGACTGAAACCCTTTCCATTTCACAAACTATCCCTGTCAACCAACCTACTCTGGTGTTAAAAATCTGAAGCGATAGGACATCTCCCAGCAACCTCAGGGGATTATTTCACATGCTGACATGCAGCTCAGGTCTGAGAAGTCCGAAATGCTACAAAAGTTGGATTACCCATTGGTTTTCATGCCATCTAATCTGTCTCTCCCCTTTCTTTCCACGATAAATCCCATTTGTTAGGACAGAAAAAATTAAGTCGTTTCTCTCCCTTGTTTGGCCCATCGTCAGCTGAGATGTGTAAACGTGGTGTCAGCTTTAAGGTGTACAACTTGTCCTGTTGTCGTAATGATTCTGAATCACATACTTAAAGTTTACTACGTGCTTGAGGGTATGCCTTCGAGAACAAGTTATGGTGAGGCAATCAAGGGTGTGGCTTTACAGGACACTCGCTACTCTGCAGTAACTGCAAGGATGAACACCCTTTGCCTGCTGGTAAATGCAATATAAATTAGCCCAGAGAGATGGCCAGCTCTGACCACTTCTGCCACCCCACAGTGCTTTTGCTGCTGTTCTATGAGCACTGCTCCTTTTAGCTGTCCCTTCCCAGCAGTAATGCTATGCCCGGAATCAAACGTGAGAGTTGCACATAAAACTACCACCTCCCTCCCCCCACCAATACCTGTGGTCTTTTTATACATGATGATTTTTTAATTTAATAATTTAACTTTTTAATTTAATTTAATGCATTATTAGTTTTTGGATTGATTTTCTTAATACGCTGCTATAATCTTGCAAACTGAAGTCATATTTGCTAGGTGTTATCTCCCTTGCTGCTTTATGGCTCCAGCTCTTTTTATGCTTATATAGGAGGATACGAACTCAGCAGAGCCTTCGTTGTTTATTATACCTGAGTCCTCTAATTTTTGAACCCCTCTGTTTCCCTCTGCTGGTTAAAATCATAAAGAGGGATGGGGACGTGAGTAGGGAGGGTGGGAAACAGCTAGCAGTCCTTCAATAATTCACACAGACAAGCCATGTGGCAGGAGGGGGCAGTGGAGACAGAGCTCCCCACTGCAGAGTAGCATGCACTCACATACACCCCAGAGATACCTCTGAGACCTGCATTATTTTCACAGAGCATATATTCTTCGCAGGGTCCTGGGCACCACTTATCAGCTGTAAAGAAATTCCTGCGCAGTTTAGAATCTGGGCAAGCATCCCAGCCCCTGTGTTGTCTCTCACTAGAGTCTCTACACAGTATCAGAGGTTCCCAGGAATGCTCCCAGAAGCTTTCAGCTCAGCCTGAGTCTCTGCCAAGCTGATCGGTTCCTCGGAGCTGCCTGGAGCGATCATCCTGAAGACTGCAGGGGGAGAGCCTGCGGGCTTCCCAAGAGTCCTGAAAGGCTCTGTTTGTACAGGAGTCATGACTGGCCTCCAAAAGCTCTTATCTGAACCAGGACGTATTTATCTCAACCTTGCACACACTAAAGGTCCCCTCCAGTGAGATCACAATACATGCATGATTTCTGTCGTAGAAATAAAAGCCTTTGTATTGAAGTTACTTTTTCTGTGATTTCCTAAGATCACTGTTCATATTCTAGTAATCCCTCAGATCTCTGAATGAGGATCGATGCCCCTTTCCTGTTTTAACTAGATGCTCACAGCAGTTAGATGAGGCCAAGCTTCCTCCCCAGGCAGTTGGCACAGGTTGTGTGTCTACAGTGAACGATGCTCTCAAACACTCCACTGTTAGACACACATATCACATATCACACATAGCTCTCTCTCAAGAAACAACTGGATTTTTAACACCAGCTGATTGTTCAGAAATAACATATGGTCAGTGGGGCAAAAAGGCAGATCTTCCCAAGGGAGAAATGACAACGTTTTCTTATTTTAACATATGAAATTAAAATTTCCCGAAAGCAAAACAAAAGAAATTCCAAGAACTGCAACCTACCCCCTTTTATTTGTTCTTTGAAGAAATGTTACTTACTCTGGTTTCTTGTTGACTGTCTTGTTTCTTCTTGTCTGGATGAGGAGCTACAAGAAATGGTTTAGTGGCTTGTGGTACCAATGGTAATGGGTAGGACCAGATGATCTGGCAGGCCGTTTCCAACCTTGTGATTCTATGATTCTTAGGATTCACCCATCTTCCTAAATGTTAGCATTTTTAATGCTTTTTACTAGACAAGATTTTCAGTGGGTTTCTTCAGATCCTGCACACTTTTCTCTCAGTCTGCTATTCCTGTGGCTGTACTTTCCTTGAATGGCATATTGGATTCAGATAGTTTATGGTCAACAGTTCCCAGACTCCTTATAGCGCTCTAACCTTCAGTGGAAAGAAAGGTAAGCTGGGAGCATTTACCAGCTTGAAATCTCTGCTGTCTGGATAACAGGCAAAAAAAAAAATAAATTGTTTTTTCCTTATTTCAGGACTTAAAACCCCGGCTGCATAATAAAAGTCAGGACCGATAGAGTCTACCAAAAATACATTTACCAGGGGAATGTTTTGGCTATTAGTTATTCCCCTTCAAACCCTTCCGACTGTGCGGTGTTGCTATTTTGCTTTGTTTTGATTTTTGTTCCTTTTTAAACTAACCTCAAGGAATTTCCCTCTCTCCCATCGTGGTCATCAAGCTGTAGCTTGTCGGCGGTGTAACTACTTGTGATGTATGATGCTTTCTTCTGCTCTCCTAGGCTCCTTATCTCTGGTTAGCATTGATTAATGTCCCTTCCATACTGGTATTTCTGTCTGGAGGATGAGCCCATTTGCCAGCAGTGCCCACCCACTGACAGCCTCCACCACCCAGGGGCTCTGCTCCTGGGCCCTTCCTGCACTCCTGGTCGGGGACATTTGGAATGTAAATACTCCCCTTCGTCTTCAGCTTTTGTTTCGAGGATAAGACAAAACCAAATAATAATAAAACCTCCTCTATTCTGCACGCAGGGAGCGCATGCCATTAATATTAATTAATTTATTTATTTAAAGCCGGTAAAAGAATTTGCTCTTAGGCTGGGAATGCGACTGCCAAGTTTCCTGCCTGCAATTTGTTACGGCTCAGTAGTAAACTACCCCTGAAAATAGGAATTTGAAATGGAAATACTGACGGGCCTTTTAACGAGGCTATAATAAGCAGGGTGCTTTATCCTGCGCGCCGCACGTCCTGACACAACAGCAGCCTATCATAGCATGCACGGAAAACAAACAGGGCCTCTCTGCATCGCGCTCCTGCCTGAAACCGGGCCGACGCAGGAAGGGAACGGAGCCGAAGACAAAGGCCCTGAAGGTCAAGCACACCACGCCCCAGCCTCACTGCTGCTCAGCCCAGCGCCGCCATACACACAACTTGCACTTGAATAACTTCCCTTTGATCAGCTCGCCATGAAAAAGAGGTGTAGCCTGCCACGCTGCTAGCGGGGTAAAGAGGCACACTTTCCCATAAGGCTTAAGCTGCAAATTCGTCAATCCAGGCTTGCTCTGCTACATAGAACAAAGCTCCCAGAAGTGTCTGCTTGTTGCAAATGTTTCTTATCTGCTTAGAAGCATTCATTCCTTGTAATGCTCCATATGTACAACATGTGGATGCTGAAGCTGGTTTGCATACTGGCTCTCGACCGTCCGCTGAAAATGCTGTTATTCAGTGAGGCTGAACACTCACAGTCCCAGCAGCAGTCAGCTGAGCATCCCCACACTGACACCTGTCAGTGGCAGCACCACTGCCTCGCTGGAAATAAAACTTCTCCATCTTTTTTCACAAGCTATTTGGCAGTCACAAAAATAACTGAATCACACATATGAAACTCATTCTCTGGGACCTGATCTGCACACTTGTAGTCTGTAGGACACACGCTTAAATGCCGTGTATTGAACTGCCACATCATGTCTATTTTTACTAATCGAGTTTACTTGCGTTTGGGCACGGTACCAGCTACTCAGCAAGTCCAGGAGATTAATGTAAAAGCCTCTCTCCATTTAGAAAGTATAGGCACTCCAGATTTACAGCTGCTTATTTTGAGGTGGCTGACTGCTGATCCTGATGTCTTTGAGTAACAGATGGCTTTCCGAGCTGCGCTGATAATGAAAATGATATAATTTGTCACTTAGCATTAAAACAAAGCAGAGAGGTAGCACAGAAGGAAAAGCAATGCATTCGCCTTCTTCAAATGGCATACCTGAGAACAAGGGGAAAAAAAGGCTGGGCAAACCCAAAGGCTATCAATAGTCCTGGATATTCACATGTGGAGTAACTTACATAAAATAACGTGGCCTGATCTGGACTGTGAGAGCATTGGCCCCTGTAATGTTAGAATTTATAGCTTTAATCTTCTTAAGAGCTGCGTGGCTCTTCACGCATGCAGAGAATACAGATTTGATGTTTCTGAGATTAAAACTACTGAGCTGAACTTTTCTTGTTACTGGCCAAAAGCATTTGGAAACTTAATAAAGCATTCCATTAAAATCTTGGCATTTTAGTGATACAAAAGCAATAGGCTGCTAGCTCAAAACGTGAGTCCAAGTCAAAAGGACCCTTCTAGGGAGAGATTGCGGAATGTAGGTTTTAACAAAGTTTGCAATGACTTAAAAATAGATCAAAGGAAATGCGAAGTAGAATGGAACAATAAACGCTTGATGTAACCAGCAATGCACAAGCCTTTGTTGTTTAAACTTTATGACATTTAAAGATGTTTCTTCATGTTCTTCTAAACCTTCTACGTCGGCGAGTCCATGAATAGCTGGAAAAAGTACAGCGCACATCACCGACGAGCTGTGTGGTCTTTAACAGGTAACATAAGGCCTGATTTTTCACAGTGATGAGAATCCACAGCCTCAGCTGAGATAAGCGTGAGCTACTATTACAGCTGTAGACAATCAGCTTAACCCTGGAAAAAAATGCTCTGTCAAGGCTTGCTAGGCTACAGTTTTAGCTGCATGGGAAGCCCATGCAGAACACAGTTAAGCACCTATGCGTCAGTGCATGGTTTGGTTTGATCAGTGAAGGTGCAACTGATGTTTTTGTAGAAAGAAGAATAATCATAGCAACAGTACAATGCTATGAGTTCAAAGCTACAGCACGACTGGAAAAAGGTGCTCTTGCCAGTATTGGAAAAGCCTCGTGCAGTTCCATTTAGGCCAACAAGAGCAGAACTGCCCAGTGGCAGCTGCACTGCTGAGACTCTCTGCCCTCTCCAGCAAGGGAGAGTGAAGAGAAGCCTCTCTTACTGCTGTGTTACTGTGCTCAGCAGGTAAACAAACAAACAAAATGAAACAAGGACTTATAACCAAGCATAAAATAAATAAAGATTCATAACCAACCCTAAAAGACAGGTTTCTTGCTTCGGTTCATTGAAGCGGTTTGGGGTTGTTGGTTTTTTTTTGTCACAAGGTAAACAACATTCATTCCAGCATGCTTTGAAATGGCTTGCTCCTGTCAGTACTGGCAAAGACAGCTTTGCTGGAGTTTGCCTCCACATGGTTATATCTTGTTTAGATCTTCTAGTTACAGTCTCCCTGAAAG
Source organism: Tympanuchus pallidicinctus (assembly GCF_026119805.1). Lineage (NCBI taxonomy): Eukaryota > Metazoa > Chordata > Aves > Galliformes > Phasianidae > Tympanuchus > Tympanuchus pallidicinctus. Next base: position 7,963,009 of record NW_026294749.1, on the reverse strand, counting down.
TTGTACTACAGAGGCTGAACATACATAGATATCTCCTGGAAAGCCTGTGGTTAGAGCCTCGGGATGCCTGCAGTGATAGCTTGGTGATGGAGACAACCTCATGCCTACCAATAAATCTCACAATGGATTTTACCCCATCCTGGGTAGCACAGCGTTGAACCTGAACCACGTGGCTGGTGTGAACGAATGCCACACATAACACAGGCTCACCCACTGTACAAGCCCCCAGCCCTTTCAAAATATAGTTGCCTTTACACTGTTGAACGTTGCAGGGTATTCATAAAAGTGGCTGCTTCCACGGCTGGTTTGCTTTGTTTTTTGTGGCACTGACATACGATGAGCTATGTACGATAACAGATGCCATTTGACAGCGCAAAATAATGGCGCTCACACTTAAAACTGTAAATTATAAACAATCCCTCTCTAACTATAAAACGAATACTCAGAATGGGGAGCCTTGTCAACTCAGATACTAGTAAATCAAGTTGAGGAAGACAAATTATTCACTGAAGCTGAAGTAACTAAAATTTTATTCGGTTAACACTACTGCCATTGGAGTTCAGCTGTTCTTTGATATAATTAGTAGATAGGGAACGAAGTGATTATGGGCAACATAGTAAAATCAGCTACATGTTTTCTTGCTGTGTAAAAGCAACAAAGTGTTTCTAATCTTCTGTCTTGTTTTTGTTGGTTTTTTTGTATGTTTGTTTTGTTTTTTTGTCAGTAAGAAGATGCTGCATAAATACTCGCTATGGGTAAGATGCCTGGCCACATCAAGACAGCCATTTCCCAAGGGGTTTCATAATTATATTTTCCCCACTGAACCACAGACATGAATTAAAAGTGACCCTGTCGGCCCACTGGTGCAGCTGCCATGTATTTGATTACAAATTCACTGGTACCAATGCCAAGAAGGGGAGTTACAGCACAAACTGAATGTGAGTTCAGGCTCAGCTGTCCGCACGGAGCATCTCTGGTAACCTGGCCACAAAAGGCTTTCAGCACACCAAGAAATAATATTTACAATTTTTTACCCTTTAAAGAAAATGCATTCCTCTGGTCTTCCTCAGTGCCAGCACTAATCCAAGCCACACCAACCTGCCTAGCAGCTCTTTCCCATTTCTCTACAGATCCAGGGAACTTCAGTGAGAGTTATCAGGAAACCCACAGAGCCTGTTACCTAGCCTGTTAGGAGACCAAAGTTGAGACTGTTTTAGGTAACATGGTGAAAGGAGCCCACTGCCTGCCTCCTAGACCACCAAGCAGCCCTGCCTGGCACCTAAGCCATCAGATATGCAGAGCCTCCGCTTGACTGCCCTGCAGCTCTTGTGCTCTCAGCCAGGGACACCATGGGACAGAAAGGTCCCGTAGTCCCTGTTTGCTGGGACTAGCAGGTGAGGTGAACTCATCAGTCTCATTTGAATGCTGTGGCAAAATCACCACGCAAATCAAACAGGGCTGGCAGTCTGTGCCCATGATGCAAGCGAAACCCAAAACAGCTGAACGGTCATAAAACAGGGATTAAAGTTCAATGAGGAAGCTGATAACAAAGAAGCCTGCCCAGACTATGCCCTATTCTGGCCAGCAATGCATTATCTTCTAATTTTAGAACAGCTGAAAATTTTTCCCAGTCCAGAAGTTGACAGGAGGCTGAGCAGCACCAGTACCATTAAATCTTTGTTTTCAGATGCCATGCTGTCTCCACACTGCAAGAAGTTGCTTCAGCTTGTGAAATTTTACAGGAAGGCACACGCTGTTGCTGGATGCCCATACAGGGAGCTATGTAATATGTTGAAACCATCTGGCATTTTGCAGTTTTACTCTATCAGTCAGACGCGCTGTCTGGAAACACAGGACTCAAACCCGGAGTCCTTGATTCAGGTCAGATACCTGCAGATGCCTGCAGACGTTTGGCTGGACTGGGAGCTGCAGAATAAAGCACTTAATTAAGCGGCTGGAGTTTATGATTGATTTCAAGGGCAGCTGAGCTGGAAGCCTGTTACTGCTTAGGAAGTTTTAGCAGATGTAATTATTATGGCATGTTTGATTTAATACAGGTCTCTGTGAAATGCTCCAAAATATCGTTTTAAAGACTAATTCTGTTGCTGTAGTGCTCTGTACCTCCTGTCAAAGCGATGGACTAGATGGGTCCCAATGTGAAGCTTCCTAAAAATTACCACTAAAATTAATAGACCATACTTACAGAAGACTGTTTTGTATAGAATGACTTTCTCTGGACTGTGAACAATGCTGCAGAAAGCCGACTCTGGGTTACATTACTCCTGTGATCCAAATTTTTTTAACCAGCTGATGTCACTAGGGAGATTTGAAGTCTTTATAATTACAGCTCAAGGCCTGGAGGAAGAGGGAAGGAAAGACAATGAAATTATGTTTCATATGTTGATTCAGAGAGTAACCTGCAGTGGCCTGTTAACTTGCTGCATCTATCAGGAAAAGCAAATTAATCCTGTATCCAGTCAGCTTTATGAGTGGCAGCTCAATTTACTTCCCCAGTTACAAAGGGAAGAAAGTGGCCTTTTTGTCGCAAGCAATCGCTTCCTGCAATGCTGAGGAATAAGATGTAAAATAGGCAAAGAGCTTCTAATGTCCTACTAAGAAGTAAAAACTGTTTCTTTCATCTTCCCTCAGAGAAGGAATTCAGGTTATGCTCTGCACTAAATTAAAGCGTTCTGCTCCGTTATATACATGCACAGCTTTGAAAACTGTTCCTGCTTCTGGGTCAAGGGCTCTCCCTGTGGCCAGGTGCCAGCTTTATCCCTGGACTCCCATAATCCCTTGAAATAAATCAACTTTCCATTGAAATCCTCTGCCAGTTCCACTTCAGACTAAAATGTGCTGTCTGTAGCATGATGCTCTTTTATACTTTTGTGGAAAAAAAGAAGGGAAACAATGTGGTCATTGTATACTGGACACAGTTCGACGTAATCCGCGATGTGTATATTAAAGGCTATCTTTGTGTGTTGCACTAGCCCTGAGTTTCAGCAGTTATTATCAGAAATGAGAAAAATACCTCTGGATGAAGGAAGGATTTGACTGGTTGACAAGGATCCCAGCCTGCGTGCGTGTGTACCTCATTGCTACTCTGCTCACGTGGACTCAAGTGTGGGGATGCATTCTACTACTGTTATACCACTTCCCAGCCCGGGCAGATGAAGCCCTCAAAGATTTTTTTTCGCTTTCCTTTTTATCTTTTCCCCTCTAATATCAATTTTCTTCTCTGTGTGTTATAAATGAACCTGAATACATTCACACGTTCCTGTGGAAGACTAAAAGCTGTCACTTCATTTCAGGGAATCAAGCGGTTTTCAGCTCAGCTGCAAGAAAGCCCAGATGCTACTACATCTCCGGGGGAAACTTATCTATTCAGAGAGGGGGAAACTTCAGAACAATAACAACAAAATAGAACTGAAAGATGCTGCTGCCATTCTCCTGCCGGTGCCAAGGTCAGTGCTTTGGAGAATGGGTGCCAGCCAGAAGCAGCAGCACCCTTCTTAGTAGTCTGACATTTCTGAAAAGCTCTCCTTCTCCCCACATCTCAGCAACTTTAAATGGTCTGCCAGTTAAATCAGAACAGCCTGGTATAAAGCTTCCAATTTTCTGACAACCTTTATATTCTCTTGGCTCCTACAAGGCCCTAAAGCTGATCGTGTATAATCCTGAGCTGAATGTAAAATAAATATGAAAACCTGTCATGATTTTACAGTTTTCCAAAGGATATTTCACTAAATAAAAAGAGCTGTACTTCTGGCACGTAAACTCTCCCCATAAAAATCACAGTTAGTGCTTTAGAATGAAGTTAGGCAGCCTGGTGCCAGACTCTGCCCTCCACAGCTCCCCTCTGGTCCTGGCCAGGTGCTCCCCCAGGACCTGCTGGGCCCCAGGTGCCTCAGCAAACCCCATCCATGCCTCAGACCTGAGCCAGGCCGGCTTGAGGCTCTCTCCAGCCTGCTGTGGAGCGGGGTAGGTCCCAGTCATTGCCATGTTGGGGCACAGCCCACACAGGCTGCTGAGTCCTGCACTGGCCATCAGTGTCATGCAGCCCAGAGCTTGTGCACTCATTCAGCTTTGATGCCCCTGCCCGACTATAGCAATGGTTTGTAGAAACCTCTTCTGCTGAATTTGTATTACTTAGCCATCTGCCTTACTTGCATGTGCAGGCATGGTTTGGAGTGTCCACAACGCTAGAGCACAAAAACAAGTTTCAGCCATTGACAAACTAGAGGTGATTTCAGGCTCCACTGGCCTTTTCAATCTTTGGACGACTTGTACATCAAAAGCATTGCTGATGTCCAGGCAAGAGGCATGTGGATCTAGCAAATAGAAACATAGAATCACAGAATCCTTAGTGCTGGAAGGGATCTCTGATGGCCATCTAGTCCAACTCCCCTGCAATGAATGGGGACACCACAGTTAGACCAGGTTGCCAAGGCTGCCCAGCCTTGCCTTGAAAGTCTCCAGGGAAGGGACATCCACCACATCACTGGGCAATCTGTTCCAGTGCCTCAGCGCCCTCACTGTAAAAGATTTTTTCCTTATATCTAACCTATATCTATCCTCTTTGAGCTTGAAACCATTTCCTCTTGTTCTGTCACCAAAAGTAGGAGCCAAACACAGCAACCTCGACAAAGGACATGCAGCGCATGCAGACTAACATGGTATCTCTTTGCCATCTGGTAGGGGAAGTTAAAAGACCAGTCCTGCAAGTCTTGAGATACGTTGCAGTTAAATTGACTGCAGGTTTTGTTTGCACTGCACTGTTTGGATGAAGGGTAGCTAGGAAGGAAGAAATAGAAGAAAGGCAAAGAAAGTAAAAACCTTCATTATTGCTCACAATGTTTCCAGGTTTGTATGTAGAGATCCTCTGTCCAAGGCATCCTGCAGGTGTCCAGCATTACACACCCGCCTCTCTTAGATTCTCCTCCTGGAACAGGAAACAGGCAGTTGCACTGTTTAAAATCCACTGTCAAACATACAGCCAGGCCTTTAATTTTCAATCAGAAGGAGTGAAACTATCTGGTTTTCCCCTAGAAGCCCCTAACCGGTATTTTCTTCAGTTAGTTTCTCCACCTTCAGACCTTGCCTTTAAGCAAGGAGTGCAGCTGAACCCAAAAATTCAAAGCAAAACTCAATTGGAACCATTATGTTTTCATCTGGTTACATGTCAAAACCTCAAAACTCAGGCACACAGCTCTCAAATTATAAACCCATCAGGTTGAACCCTAAGGCTAGGCCCAGGTTCGCCCCAAGACCCTGCAAATCTTCTAGAAAAGCCAATTCATGTCTCAAGTTCATAAAACCCAAGACAGTCAGGGAATTTTTCCAAGGTCAAACAGTAAGTTAGAAGGGGAGCTAAGAGGAGACCTGCAGCCCTGGCCACTTCACACTGCTACCAACAGAGGTAGAAACTCACTCTGCCTGAATTTCACTGTATAGCCTTAGCCAAGCCACTCAAAATAACCACTTTTTTGCCTGTTAATTGTCTTAATAAGTCACAAGGAGATGAATGACTAAACACTACATCATCCCTCAAAGGATTCATTTGTGGAAAAAGCATCCATTTAGCTGCAGGGTAGTTATTACTGCATGGCTTTGATTTTGCTACACAGTGCATGCCCTGTTTATTGAAATGCTTATATACTGCTCTGGGTGAAACCATCACTTACAGGTAGACTCTGAAGCTAAAGGAATGAGCTCAGATCCACTCATCTGGTCCCTAAATAAGACCCATCCAGTTATGTGGATCTGCAGAACTCTCTGAGATGTTGGTTAATGACTCTTTGGACACTTTTTTTTTCACGCTATCTCTGCATTTAAAACACAACAACAAAATTTCAATTTGAGAAACCACAATTGCAGTCACAATGTCTCTCCTGCTTAACTCTGTCCATGGCCCAAGACTCAGAGGAGAGCACGAGAGTGATACCAAGTTCACAGCATAATTTGATGCAGTCCCTCCTGAAACTAGATATGCAATGGTCACCCATTTGCATGTTTCATATCGATAACGCCAAAGCTTTCATCTGTAAGACATTTGGCAATACAGCAAGCATCTGTTTCAGGGTCCAGGCTTGATGCTGAAATACCATCAGTTGAGAATTTCTACACATTGCTTTCTAATAGTCCCTACTGTTTGGAATGGCATTAAGGAGTTCTGGCTCTGTTTCCAGGACTTCCCTATCAATGACTGAAAGTGCTGCCACAAGACAAGAGAGGGATTAGCATTCAACAACTGAGTCTGTTTATAGCATTAAAAACATTTTTGTGAGACAAAGGGTCAGCATTTGAAAAATAAGGTATGGCTTATGTATATAGAGTTAAAAAAAAAAAAAAAAAGATTAAAATAGATAACGTTTTTCCCTTCAGATTAATTACTCGTTTCCTGTATTCCCAGCTAGTTTTGCTTGCAGGGAAATTTCTCCTGAGCTCAGCAGCCAGCATTGTATCTAGGGCTAAACATTCCCACCATATCACTCCAATATTAAAAGAATCTTTCTGTCTTCCTGTTCAACCATACACTGATTACAAAATTCTTTTGCTCATTTAGGGCCAGATTCAATACAAATTCTGCCCAGTTTCCGCATCATGGAAGGCCACAAAAGCCCTGAAATATTTTGGTTTTGAAGCTTTTGTGGGCTGCCATGGTTTGGATGCTGGGTAACAATTCCAGCGAATGTGGTCCTCATAAAGCTTTTCAAGGTCCCACTCCATATGGACCTAGTGATTTCTCTTTATTGTCTCCAATGTGGATTACAATCCCCTTCAGATAATCTTTGAGTTATGCCTCCAGCTACAAGCTAAATCCTGGAGGAATAGGTCCTTTTCATATCAGGTCACATTCCCTGCAGAACACTGACAGAGAAATTAGTGTTTCTGAAAAGAAAGCACCACTTACAAAAATCTGGTATGTTTTGCATGGAAAGGCTTCAGATGAATGTAAGTGAATGGTAAAATCTAAAAGGAAATTCAATAAACTACTCATTATCTATATTCATATGACTAAGCTACACATGGAACGTAGCTTTTATCCTGCATAAAAAATGTACAGATGTTCTATAGAAAACTGTATGAACAAACTTTAACCTCACGACTGCTATTATTTTGTAATAAAAGGCTTACAGCATAATGTGAGCTTTTTTTAGAATGTAAGTTCCATGTGAGTAGTGTGTTGTTAATTTAATATTAATGCAATGCACCAGGAAGAAGTCTGCACAGAATCTAAAATAGAGAGAATCACAGTGCTGCAGACAGGAGATTTGTGGCATGGATTTTATTTGTTTCAGCACTCGGCACAAAATTCATTGACCAGGATTCCCATTGCCACAGGCCACGGGATTCATCTATAGTTACTTTACATGCTTTGGCACGAGGATTTTGCTGCAGCATTCCTGCCACTGATCCTAGGAATAATGTGGATAAGTCACCTTGCGCTGCACTGAAAATGTACCTCTCACTGTCAAGTGCATATGAATGAGCTTCTTTTTTTGGGAACAGCAAGAGGAAAAAAAAAACTGAATAAACTTCTGAATTTCTTTTGCTGAACCACCCTTCAGGTAGCAGGTGTGAATGCCTTTACCAAACTCTTGCAGACTGCAAATGCGGCTCCTGCTATGCTTGTACTGCAAAGCAATTCAAACAGGGAGAGCAGAACAGAAATTTAGGTTCACCCATACGGTCTCCCATCCTAGTGCGCGAGCCCTCTCCTCTGCAGTGTCTGCCACTCAGAATACCTATCCTGTATTTCTCTAAGGACTCAGTTCACTGTGAAGTGGTGATTTATGACACCCGTTATTACAATTGCTTAGCAGCTCCCAAGCAAGTAAAAATAGCAACAATCATCCAGCCCACTTTTCCTTCCTTAGCGCCCCACAGGAGAAGGAGCTTGATCAGTCCTATAGGGTTTCATACGCACTTGGGTGTTTCTGTAACTTCCAGCAGGAGTTTGACATTTTCTGTACGTGACGGAGTCTACAGCCATCTTATTCACTGCGGAAAGGCATTTCCTCGGTCTGCTTAGAGCTTCTGGGAAAGCTGCGTGTCCAGAAGCTGCTTTCTCTAGCTTGACAGTTTCATTGCTTCTATGAAATGCACTTGCATGTGATCATGGTCATAAAGGAACGCCCAGTCTCAGAATCAGTGAAGGCCACTTCCTTGGAAGCCTTCCAGGATCAAAAATGGAAACTTACCCTGAACTCCACACAACGGAGCACAGCTTCCATGCAGAGTAGAGAGAAGAAAATGGGGAGACATTCATAAACAACAGACATACTGCATTCACAAACAACAAGTCTATGGCAACAAGCATGGTAAAGATTGCTGCCATTTGTTCCCCTTCTCCGCGCAACTGATTTTAAATGCCGTTATTATTTTACAGGTACCATCGCAGCTGCGCTGCATGCAAGAGAGTACAGACAGCAGCCCAGTCCCTGCAGAACAGATGGATCCTTCCTATTTCTGTGCCTGTTCTGTGGGCAGGTACTGATGCCCAAAAGTTCACAAAAGTGTAACAAGCTTCAGAAGCCCTCAGCACTTGGAATAATTACAGAAATACAGATTTCTCATCTGCTGTCGTCTACAGTCATCACCTAAGTCTCAACTACTAGGAAAATTTATGTTCGTTTAATATTAGTTTCCATTTAAACTCCCTTTTAGCTGAGCTGACATAAAAGACAGAGTGGGCATTTTCATATTTCAGTGTTAAACCATGTTTTGGTTTAAGCTTAAACCAGCTGAGGATCTGATTTCATACTTGCAAATAAACTGGTCTTAAGCTAGCACAACTACATACATACAGTTGAGACCTTAGGCTTGCCTGGTTCCTTTTGGGCCATTTGCTCTGCGGTGCAGTGCCAACTTTAAACAGTCACTAAGACTTGGGATGGCAGTTACCACGGTTGCAGTAAGGAATATGAAATCATAGATATCATCTGTATAAGAGCAGGCTCTTCAGCTCACCACGTGGTCTCCCCAGCAGCCAGTTTTATCTGCGTATAGTAGAAACCTTGTCAGCTTCCAGAAATGAGGACTTGAAAAGAAGAAGACAGCTACTCCTTGTGACTTGTGTAGCTCTGTTTTAGGAGGAAGATGAGAATGATTTCACGGGACTTCCACTGATGTGCAGAGTTTCTTCACACAGGTTAGCGGCATTTGATGACCAACAGTACAGAATACCAAGAGAACATATCATTAAGCTACTGCCACTTCCCACAGATTGAAGTTACAAGGACAGTTTCAGTACCCTGTGCTTTCCTGAAACCTCAGTGATCAAGTTACTGGCTGCCTCACAGCTGATGTTAGAGATTAAATTTTGTCAACTCGATTAGCAGAGGACACTAAAGGTTTGGGTGGTAGTTAGAGGATTGCTCTTCAAAAGACAGGTGGATGACTGAATCTTATGAGAGCACATATTAACCATGATGGAAGACTCAAATCAAAGCAGGAGGTCATAACCTCCATTATGATCCAAATACCCTGTTTCCATACCTATTTGATCAAATTTGGAAGACTACATCACATTACTTCTCCAAGTTTAGCTTAAGTGCCAGGGATGTTTCAGTAGAAGCTGTGAAATGAGACATCTCACACACAATGTGGCAAGGTGACTAGCATCAACTGACATTTATGAAGCTCTTTTGGTAACACCAGAGCATTTGGCAAGTTCCACTTGATGTCCGTATTTCTGTCAGGCAACATTTCTGCTACCAGCACTCGCGGGACGTCTTCCTGTTCTGCTCTAGTCCTCCCCTGTGCCAGGTTTTGTACTGCTCCAACCATGGTCCGTCTCTGCAATCTGTTTACTTACTGCTGAGTTCTTAGAGAAGCTGACGTGTTGGGTGTCAGACTAAGAGAACTTATCAGGGATGGGAAGAATTCACCACCTCCCTGCATCGGTGGCTGTTACTTCCGTTGCAAGTAATTGCAAAAATGTCTTGAGGAGAAACATTTCCTGTGCAGATGATGTTCCCATCTGCAATAACCTGCATGCAGGTACCCTTGTTCCCTTCAGGAAGGCTCAGAACTCCAATTCTTTGCTGTCAGCCCCATCACAACACCAATAACTTTGGCTTAATTTTCCTCAGCTGCCTCAGAAGGTCACACAGAACTATGCACATGACAAGGACACCGGGCACTTTTCAGAGTCCTGCCCCCACGTTTTTGGTGGGGAGGTGCAACATGCCCCAGGAAGCCCCACATATCCTGTGCTATTATAAAGCAACCACCACCAAAAACAACTTGGTGCCTTCTACGTGAGAACTAACGACTCACGGGCGAACTATTTGTCTATTAACATGTTTCAGTAAAACAATCACTCCCAGTCGAGACTTACGAAAGACTCTGCCAGGCCACAGGATCAGCCCAGTTACGCTGTGTATTACCACAGTGCCAGGCCAGCAGGGTTTGCAGCAGAGGATGCAGCCGACATGCTCAGACAGGAGTTCCTGCCTGCGGGCCAACTGCTCCACAAACAGGACTCATGAGTGTCAGATGTCAAGTTCTCGTTTCATATCCTGCCTTCTTCCCCTTTGACCACCCTGGATCACTGTAGCTGTTCAGCAACTGGCCAACACCATATCAGGCAGGGTAAGCATCAGCGTTGTCTCAGTTTTACAGCTGATGAAAGTCTTTGTTTCAGCTTTCCCTATTTTTAAACTACTCCAGTGTGGCTTTGAGGATTTGTGCCTGCCAGTTAGGCTGGAGGAGAAGGTATGGCTTCTGCAAGGTGGCAGTTGCTCCCCACAGCCAGGTGCTTCAGGAGGGGTGGCTGAGGGCATTTGGAAGCCTCAAGTCTGTGTTCAAGTCATGAGCTGGTCCTGGTGCAAAGGCAGGCTTACACTGGGGTTTCTTAATGGAGTTCATGGAAGCGGGTGGAAATTGAACCACAGCCAAGGTGGAGAGCCATGTAGAACAGATGTTTTTGCAGAAGGTAAAACAAACAAAAATACTCAGAGCTGGAACTTTTGGCCCACAGTAAATCTGTAAAAAGCCCCAAAGTGCTGGCGAGGGAGGCTGTCCGACACGCTAAAATTCCACATGAATAAAGTAAAACACATTTGCATTGCTAATTTAATAAAGGACTTCTTGACCCAAAGTCAAAGACTAGTGCAAGCCTTCTGCATGGAAAAGCTCTTTTACTCTCTCTATGAGCCTTCAGCAATGCTGCTTTTTAAAAGTACATGCGCTTTTCCTAGTGTCTGATGCTAATTATCAGATAACAGGCAGCCCTGTGCTGAGTACGTATGTAATATGTTAGCCTTGGGGGAAAAAACACCTTATCGTTCAAGTGGATTTGAGATTGCAGATGATCTTCTCAGCCTGTGGAAACTTTCCTCTGCGGCACGGGGCTTACATAAGGAAGGGAAAGAAGAGAAAATCAAACGCGTGCAGCTTTCAGGCTGCAATCCTCCCAGCAGTTCCATTCTCTCCTCTATCAGCATTTTGGAATGACACGCAGGTTAAACCGTTGGTCTGGCATGGAAAGCAGCTTTGGTAATTGCAAGTTTACATTACACTACAAACGAGCGGATTATAGTAAACAGATGAACTGTGTAAATAAAGTATCGCCGCTCTCTCTCCTTTGTGACTTGTATTCTGATACCACTGCTGCTGCTTTTACTACAGCTACTATGGCTTCGAGGCTCCAGCTGACAGCTCCACCTAAAGACCTTTATTCATCTCTGTTACTACTTCAGCTGCTCTGAGAGCCAGAAGGCACCGAGGGCTCATTGGCCAGAGGCTCTCTAACCTCGCGGCCTGCCCAGGAAATCAATATGCCGCACTCGAGAGCACAAAGATGAATAGTGAAGCCGGGGCCGGCGGAGGAACGCGCGCTGCATCTGGAAGGACGCGGAGACAGCCAGTTCTGCTCTGACAGCAGCCTCCCAGCCCGCGCATGTTTGTACACCAGCCTCGTGGCATCCTTCCAAGATAATTTGTGAACCTTGGTTCACACCATTTTCAAAGTAGGTCACATGCAGTAATCTCAGTCGAGGAGAGATACATTGTCAGCAGCAGGCACCGCAAGGAAGGTGGGAGCTGCGGCCGGCGAGCGAGCAAGGGAGTGGGAGAGCAGTGGAAACGCACGGTGCGGGGCCAGCTGCACCATGGCGCTCGCCCTGCTCAGACAGCTGGTGGGCGAGCTCCAGCAGCCCGGCCTCTCGCCGCTGGTGGCTGTAAAAGGACCGACTGTTCTCCTGGACGCACCGCCAGCGTGGCTTAAATATTAATCTGAATGAAAATACATGGGAGAGATCTAACCTTTACTTAGCTCTGTGCTCCCGACAGCGGGAATCACAGCTAACTCTGAATTACGGGGTTTCAGTTTTCCTCAGGCCGTGGAGTATTGCTACCTAACACACTCCCCTCACCTTCCCCTGCACTGACGGACAAATCCCAGGCTCAAAGGGAGATGGAACCTTCACTTGGGAGAGCACTCCCCAAACACCTGCAGTTTCCCATATTTTTCCATGCCCTGTGCTCGTCTCCTTCGGGGCATAGAATTAGAAATGGGTGCGTTGAAAGGTACAAGGGCTGCTCTGAAAGTGATGCCTGCTATTTTATTTTGTGGTCCCTCAGTGTCCAAGCTGGATGTTCATGGTATGGCAGTTGAGGCTGAACCTTTCTGCCACTATTCCATCACATTTTGCTGCGATGTGACAGATGGCAGCAGAAGGACAGTCTGACAGAATGGCATCTGACATGGAAGTGTGGATGAAGCAAAGGTGTGTCACTGAATTCCTCCACGCAGAAAAAATGGCACCCGTTGATATTCACTGATGCTTGCTGATGGAAACCAAACAGTGGATGTGAGCACAGTGAGGTGATGGGTGGTGTATTTCAGCAGTGGCAACAGGGACAGAGGATCCCTCCTCTGGTGCAAATTTTTACAAGTGCAGCATGCAGGCTCTTGTTCATCATTCTGGCAAAAATGCTCACCTAATGGTGATGATTCTAATGGAAAACACTGTTCAGTAGCTGAGAATTTGCTCTACCAAATAGTGTCATTGTGCTCTTTGCATCTGTTGCGGTTTCCATGGAAATAAATAAGAAGCATTACTTTCAGAGAGACCTACACACATTTTTCAAAGATGGTGTTCACGAAAATGAATGCAGAAATGAGTTTACATACTGGTTCCCAGGCTGTAAGATCAGAAAGATCATCAAAGAATTACCAGTTGAAAGCAACAGCACAACTTTTCAGGCATAGCAGCTGCTGGCAATGCGTTGCCTTTAAGCACAGCCCGCGCACCATCGGAGATGACTTAACGCGAGAAAGCTGACTGCTCTGCTTGCCTGAAGAGCATTGCAGTGTTATGTAATTTTTTTCTTTCTCTCTCTCTTTTTTTTTTTTTTTTTTTTTCCAAATGGGTTAATTTTTAAACAGGCTCAGCTTAACCTTGCTTCTGGTCAATGGTTACCTGAATCTGAATGAATATGCAGTCCCTGAATAACTCTGCCCCAACGTAACACGTGTGCAACATTTTTAGCACTCAAAGCAACATGGAAACGGCAGAGCTGGGCAAGCATTGCTTTTTTTGACTCCTACAAGGAAAAGGAGTGTGTTTCCTGCATCTGAGAAGTTGTGCATTTTCCTTTTCTTTTTTCCCCTGTGAAGTGTCAGGCTGGAAATTTCAAATAGAAAGGAGCAAGTCATTTCTGACATTAGCGTGCTCTGTGCAAAGAGGGAGAGGAGAGCCAGCACGCTGTGGAATAGCAACCAGGCTCACATCTCATCTATGAAACTGCAAAGAACAACTTTCTGCTTCTTTAGAGCAACTTACCCGATCGATAGCTTGTCTAGGGAGCTGTAGAACATGCAGAAGCATGCGACAGTGTGCAAGCTTTATCAGTTAAAAAGGTGCTGTACTGACTTCCTATGCAAACGCATAGAAAAATGGATAAATCCAGAAAGGGCTCTCAGTTGGTACAGAACAAGGGAACAACTCATTCTGTAATGCAGGATGTGATACTTCCCTGCCAAAATCCTATTGCTTGCCCATTATCACAGAGTTTTGACAGAAAACTAACCAACAAAAATCCCTTCTGTGCTGCCTTCCTAAAAGAAAATCCCTTTGAGAAAATCTGCAACATAGAAAACCCCCAGACACCTCACATTTTTTTCCAGAATGACAAGGAAATCTAGTTGTGGTTACAAACGGGCTCAGCATTGTGCAGTTTCACATCATGCGAGTTTTATTACTTTTCAGACTAACTTCAGCATTTTCCCAGCCAGCTGCTGGCAGATGTCTTCTTAGGATTGAGAGCAAACCACTTTGAAAAGAAATTTGTTCATAAACCTTTTTAAAATGGTACAGAAAAATTCTTTTGTATTTCTCATTCCAGCTTGGATGTAACTTCTTCTTTTCTTCCTTTTTTTTTTCAGTCTTTAAAAGGAATGAGTCTGAAATGTTAAACAGGTCACACAGTAATTAAGCATCTAACTGAAAATTAAACACACATTCAAGGGCTCAACTAACGGCACATGCTAATTCATAACAGGCATGTGCCACTCACGTTTTTCATGGCTGATCATTAGGATGTAAGCAACCCTGGATCCCATCAAATCCTGAGAAGTGACATAGTTGTCTTTCTGTGGTGCTAAAGGGAGCCCTACGCCAGCAAGGCAGCGCTGTGTTTGTGAAGCTGCTGTGATAGGGCAGGGCAGCTGCAGTCCATTGGTGTGCCTGGCATGCAGGCACTGTGGCTGGGAAAGGTCTGATGTAGCCAAGAGCCCGTGTGCCTGGTCAGGTCCGCAAAGCCACTCCTCACCCACACCAGCATGAGATCGAATCTGAGGGGCTGTGTTCAACTTTGGAAACTTTGTGTCTCAACCGAAAAGACAGAGAAAAAATTCAGCAAGTCCTCTTCTGTTTAGCCCGGCACCAAATTTATTTCCAGGGACGTGCACAACTGCTTGGCCTTGTGTTACTGAATACTTGTGGTTTGCTCACTTCTTCTTGTCCCTGACCTTCCGTAGCACAGGTTTGGCAGCAGTATTTCAGATACACAAAAGGAATTGAATCCATATTTCCTTTGCAGGGTTGTGTTTGGGTTACTCACATCTCTGTGACAGGCTTTCAGGTGGTAAAGAGCATTTTTCTTTGGCCTAGAGAGGGGAATGCACAGTGCGGGATGAGATGAAAGGACCTCAGCATGGTCTTTATGGAGGTGCAAAAGTGGCACAGGAGAGCTGCAAATGAACATTGCTGGTCTGTATGCAACCTGCCCACCTCCAGCTGAGGACTCACTGCAAGCAAGCTTGGGATTGCTGGAACGAGATCTGCAGTACTCCAATAAACTGCGGTTAAAGGAGATCTTTGGCCATTGCTGAGATTGAAGATGGATTAAAGGTGGCTTAGTTCAATCTTTGCTCCCTTACCCTGAATTTCACGGGATCAGCACAGGTAAGGACTGAGTGCTGAGATATTATTTACTGCCTTTTGGATTTGCTGCTACAGGGAGTTTAAAGACAGCGTGACCTGGCTCTTCCCTACTCCCACTGCACTTAGTAAGGGCTCTGACTTCACGGCACGCCAGACACCTGCAGCACCAAGACAGGAAACCCACACATCACCTCCCAAGAGATTTTTAATTGTGTTGAGACTTTTATCCTTTTCCAAGGAACCAAACAAATTTTTCCAATGGTATAGTTTCTGCATTACTCTAGTTGGGGTTGGAGAACTTCACTTGGTCTCTTCAACCTATGACTGGCAGATAGCTAGACAAGAGAGGACATACAAAAACTGAGACTTACCACTGCATATTCATTAGCACACACATTTCTATACAAGAGAAGCTTTTCCCTAAAAACATCTCTATAGCACTAATACTACTGCAGAAGCCTCGACTACTACTGCTTGGTTTTTTTTGTGGCTTCACAGTTCCTGTTGATCCAAAGGATCACCCTCTACCTGGCTAGATGGTTGAAAAACGTGGAAGGGAACATGCACATAGTAAAAGTGGAGGATGCATTTTGGATCTATTTACCTTTCTCCTTCTTTCTGTGCCCTCTTCTCTGTCCCAAGGAGCACTGAAATAAGCCTGATGTGGGAAGCCTAGGAAGTCAAAACAGGTGGAACTGAAAGCAGAAGAGGCTCAGAAACCTATGCATATGTATCACCACTAATGTTTCTAACCAACTTGCTTAGCTGACCACTGGATTTACAGTCTTAATTTAGTGTTTTACACTTCCTACACTCAGAACAAACTATGTCATCTCACTCAGGAGCCAGAAGAGCATGTCCCTCCATCTCATTCATTCAAGAGACAAGTAGCACAATAGCTGGCTTAGCCTGAAACTCTCCATGCCCCAAGGCCATGAGTGTACCTGGATTTTATACACAATGATCCTCATAACCTTAACTCAGCAACACACCCATATATATGTATCCTTCAGCTTAAAGTACGTGAGGTTTTCTTGTGTTCAAAAAAGTGCTAATCCTTCTGGGATTAGTCAAATGGGGCTTAAAAACCCTCTCAGATGCTTTTCAACTGCAAGATTTCCCTGGCAAGTGCGGACACTGGTCTCAGTCATGATTTCCCACAGAATCTAAGCTTTAATAAGAAAAAAAAATCAGACTCACAGTAGCAAATAACTTTTTCAAGTTCATACTCAATGCAAACTGTTGCAACACTGGCTTGCTGAGTTTGCAGAGAAGCAGCTCCTGTGTCTGTGCTGTTCCTCCATCCCAGCACCGAATGAAATTACTGAGGGGACAGCCTGATCTCTTGGGGATCCATGTGCTGCACAGGGCAGCCCAGCAGCCCCTTAACTTCATGCTGAAGCTTGTGAAAGCTGGAACCAGAGGCAGGAACGGACACCGGGATGATTCACAGGAGATAAAGATCCTGAAAGAAGGAGGCCGGAGGAAAGGATGAGTAACAGAAATAGCTTGCTTGTTTCCTCTTCAGAAAAGCAAGGAGAGTGAGGGATGCTGAAATGAAAACATACTTTTTTCCCATGTGGCTACCAGGAAGTTGACAGGAAAAGAAAGGCCTGCTCTCGTTCAACAGCTAGAAATGGGAGCTTCGCCCTGAGCAGATACTCACAGGCTATAAAATGAATGAAGGACTGTATCTCCAAGCACAGTCCCACAGCCATTTCCTCACAGAAAGTCCCCAGAGCTGGTAGGAGCAAGGGACTGAGCTTTTCAGGAGGACAGTAATAGTGAATGACAGAAATTGTCTGGCCTTCTGCAGGGGTGAGTTCCCAAATCAACCTTGCAGGTACATTTCTTGAGAACTTTTCACTGATCTAAAAGTGCACCAATTTTCTTCTATTTTGTGCAGTGAAATAGTGAATGTCAGCTTGGTGAGTATTCTTTTTATGCCACTAAATTATGCTTTTTCAATGAAAATAATTACTAAAAAATAATAATGTTTGCTGGAATGCACTATTATTTCAGTATTCCTTGTACCCTGAACTCTGCATGTTTTACTAATTCAGATTGCTCTTCCCTGGACCACTGTCTTATTCATTCACCTGAGAAACACAACAGCCCTGCTGCTACCTCTGCAGTCCCTGGGACTCACACAGTCACCCAAAGAGAGACTTTCCTCAATGTAAATAATGTAAATTAATCTTTTTCTTTTTTTTTTTGCACTCCATTTGATTTGGCTTAAGCCACATAATGCAGAGTTCTATCCCATCTGTCACAATTAATTACAATAATTGCAGAACCTAAATTTGCTTCCAAACATCATTAATTAATACTATACTACAGTATGGGTGGGTAAGGGGGGACAACTCCTCTATTTCCGATTCCTAAAAACCCCCAGTCAAACCAAAACAAGGTCTGGAAGATTTTGCATTAGTTTTCAATGTCAGTGTTGAGGACTTAATAACCACAGAATGTGCTCTGTGATCTTTAATAACTTCATATCATAAGCAAACATTGTTTGCTGGCCAACATTTTTGCTAAAAACATCTTAACTTGAATTCTTCTTTGTGCCAACGTACAGGAGATTTTGCTCCAAGTAGGAAAATTTACATAACAGGATACATAAGCCCTGTATGCTGTACTTAATTAGATTTTTTTTCTGTTTTTGAGCAACGTGTTACCAGTGTCTGAATTAAGCCTCAGATAATACTGCTTTAGATAGAGCAATCTGAATCAACCACACATAAAATCAACCACATGTAACCCTATCGGGTCACAGGTTGGGGGGGGGGGGGGAAGGGAGAAGCCATCTAGTGGACAAAAATGTAATTATTTACCAGAAAACGTCTTCCTGCATAAAGCTTTTGCTGAAGCGATGGGTGTTTTTTTTTTATGTCACTTTATCATCTGCAGTACCACTTCTCCATGAATCCTCTGGAAGCCTCTGGGAAAACAGAGTTTACTGGAGAGTGACAGCATAGATCTCTCAGCACAGGTTCCTGGCAGATTCTGAGATTAGCAATCACCGTGAAACTTAGGATCAGTTCTGTTCCTCCTGTCCCCCACACTGAAATTATCCGTGTATTTCTTACAGCGCCGTGAGGGCCACCAGCCGACTGACTGAGCGCCTTATCGTTAGATGCAACACCCTGCGCCAAGGAGACTGGTGTTGCCACAGGGTTTAAATAGCTGAGCTAATATTTAAACGTCTGTCCCCTCTGATCTCTGCAAAATGAGGAGAAGAGACTTTGTGACTGCACACAGACAGCTGCACAGTGCCCAGAGCGCTCTGCAGGCTGCAGCAAACCTCCTCTCCTCGCAGGTAGTGGTGCAGCCCATGCAGCAGCACCCAGCCTCTCTCTGACATAAAGAGCAGGCAAGGGGAATGAGGATTTCTCCTCCTGATGCCATTTGTGGCACTGTGCTGAAAAGTTGCCTCTCAGCACTGTGGTGCCTTGTGCAGCGGGTTCAGTACCTGAACCTCCAGCAAACCGGCCTGCTGTGCATGGCTCTCTGCTTCCTTTTCTGCTTGTCACCATGGGGGAATAAAGCTAGCAGCTTTCTTATGCTGTATTCTTGGAGGCCCAGCCCCAAATTCATTCTCCTCTGCCATGAAGTTCACAGCACTAATCTTGAAGAGCAGATAATGATCAGCCATGCCCGGGCAAGCCTCAGTACTGAAGCCAAAATATAATTTCTGTGGGATTACAACAACACAAACCACCATCATCAGAGCCTGCACTGCGATGATGCAAGCAAACATCTGTAACTCCTGCTGCTCCAGGCGAAACACCGATGTGGGATTAGTGAGCTGCCACTTGGAGCCTGCTCTGACTGCAGCTTTCGCTCCCCTGACCGCACTGCTTTGGCTTGACCCAAGACACAACTCCAGACACTTTAGCCTTCCATTAAAATTAAAAACAAAGAAACCTCAGTCTTTCTAAATAATTTGTTTAGGAGCATCCCATGCAACAGTTTTCACCGAAGCCACCTTTGCAGTGGCAAGCTTTTACCAGGAGGTCTCCAGGGCTTCCCTTTTTCATTAACCCTGTGCGGTGCTCTGAGCTGCACGGTGCAGCAGCAGCCCTCTCCTTACGCTGCTCCTGTGTTTGTTCCAGCGTGAGGAATATCCCATGCATCACTCCTGACAGAACCACCTCGCCATGCTCAGATGATTCCTGTGTTGCTGGGTTATAGGACAAGGGAACAGCGGCTCCCCAACTATCTTTCATAGACCTTCTCCGCTGTCTCCTATTCATCCCCTTCCTAATGAATCACAGCCTTTTCTCTCTCCTCATAATAACCAAATAAGGATTTCAGAGTTTGGCCCATTCATTACATTCTGTATTTTAATACGGACAAGAATGGAATACAAAATACTGCCAAAAGTTTAGCAGCAGGGGCAACCTTTCTGCTATTTGCATGTCTACAGTTCCCAGTTCAACAATGCCGACTCGCTGTTACGCACACCCTCAAGGCAAGGAATTCATAAACAATAATAATAACTACCCAACTGGCCATGCAAATTGCAGGATGGCAGAGAGCAGAAAAATGCTGCTTTGCTCCTTCACAAAGCATGCAGCATAAACTTTGTGCTGTCAGTTTAAAACTTTGGCATATGCGTCTGCAAATGGGGAGGAGCCCATTTTCAGATACTTGTGAAATATAAACTTCAGTTGTTGCCAAGCTCACAGATAGATTTGCTCCTTTTTATTTTTAAGTTTCCTGAATCTGTGAAGAAACCCACAAAGCCGTTTTAGAGCTGTGTAGCTATGAAAAATGTACACGCTTCTGTTTTTTTTAAGCAACATGCTCAATCACTGCAATTATTCCTTGAGAATGCTTTTTAAAAAACAGAACCATGGCTATTTTTCACAGCTACAAAACCCTAAAACAGCTCTGCAGCTTTCTGTGAAACTTAACAAAAAAAAAAAAAAAAAGCCTTTCAGCTAAGAACAGTAAAAATAGATCAAAAACCAATTAGCTGGACCACATGGCAGAAGACAGGTGTGCTTTGGATGTGGTATTTATACAGAAACCAGATAATCATTTTTTCACTTTTACAGATTCCTGAGGACTAAAAATATCACAGGCCTCCCTTCACAGAAGCCCACTACATCCAGTGAAGACACTGTCCACTCAGAGAATAACCTGAGGATGCAGCCTGGGACATTTTGCCCTGCCTCCTCTGAAACTGAATTAACATTAAAAGCAGCAAACATATGGGTGAATTATGGTAGCAAGCCTTCAAAAGCAAGTCAACTCCTTTAGAAAGTGCAGCCAGAGAGAACGCCAGAAACACTGAAACCAATTAAGGTTGCTTTAGTGTTACACCTGTTTAAATGAATGCCAAATCCAGCCCAGAATTATTTACATTATGTTATTAACAAAAGGACATATGAGTAATGGGAAAATAGAAGTGGTTTATGCAAAACAGGCTCTGCTGAAACCAGCTGCAAACCTCAGGTACTTGCAGCGGGTAACAGAGGCTGTAGCCAGATGTGTTACTGCCCTGGGTCAGGCAGAGAGACTCTGTATTCCAACCCCACCAGCTGCCTGTCACTGTCCCCAAGCTGCCCGGTGTGTGCCAGAGTAAATACTCACATAATTGCTCCTTATGTAGTTCAGTTGGAATGATCTTCCCCGTCTTGTAACAGAAGTTATTTTTTAAATGATATTGTTTAAGCAGACACAGATCTAGTGACTGATCATACAGGAGACTGCTGTGAGATGTGCAGAGGATAGCCCTTTGTAGGCAAATGGTGGGGGACGAGCAAATGGTGAGAGGCTGGGAGCATCAACCTCTTCCCCAGGCTGTTGTCTTACTGAACAAAGAGAAACTGGGACTTTGTTCCTGTAGCTTACAACCCCTTCCTTCCTGCCCAATTTCCCCACTGTATGAGACACTGCATGCATGAAAACCTAGGACTGGCAAGCAAGGGACATGGCTCCAAATGCGAGGCTGGGAACTGGAAGTGACCAAAGGAATCCCAGAAGTTGTCCAGCAAAAGGAATACCTGCAGGCCTCAGAGCCCTGTCGTGCCTTTGTCTTGCCTTTAGGATCTTGTCCTGTTTCTGATGGTGCTGGCCAGTGGCTAAAAACTGAAATACCTTCTGCAGAAGAAGGTTTCCAAAACTACTTCCTCACTAAGCCCATCTTCTCATTGAAAACGGCCAGCTATCTCATGCAGATGACTTCCCTTACAATTCCCTGACACTTAGGTTAAGCTTAAATCCTCTAAATTCAGCCTTTTGTGATGCATCTACTTTAACTGGTTCAGAAATGATCTCTCAACCCAGCAGAAAATCAAGCTGTCTCTTTTACTTTCTGCAAGCACATTCAATGGATTTGACCTTGAGATAACTATTGTCCATTCCTGTCACAGCCAGAATACACATAATTCACTTTGAGCATTTGTTTAAGTCAGCAATATGACAGAAAAAGACATCTCTATATTTTACACTAAAAAAGCCTTACAAAAAGAGCTATTCTGTATAAAGAAGGTACATAACAAAGAATAGCAAGTTTTCACAATTCTGCTTCCAGTTTCACTAGGGCAGCAAAATGAAGTGGCTCTGCTCCATCCCCATACCTAACACACACACTACACAGATAAGAAAAGACAGGCTTTACAACATGTTGGATAAATGCTGCTCCCCATTACCGCTGTGGAAACTAAGAGCAGAAATAAAAGTTGTATAACAAGCAGCAGAGCACAGAACCAACAAAAAAAAAGCACAATTCAATGCTGTGCTCAATGCACATCTCAGAGGACTTTGCTGGATCCTCGCTCTCTCCTCAAGAAATGCTCATTCCAGGAGTGGTTGAACACCGCAGAACGATCATGGGCTCCAACAGAAGTCTGTGAATATGTTCCCAAGAAGCTCCCAACTGTGCTTCAAAACGCAAGATGACTGCCATTTAAGGTTCTTGAGGGCTGAAAGAGCTTACACATAAGATTTTCCTCTTGAAACCAAGAACATCAGGACCCAGAAAGAGTTCCAGCTGATTTTCCAAGCAGTGAGTGACTGGCTTTCTTAAATACAGCTGCTTTCCTCATTAGAAGACTAAAAATAGTTCTGCTCCTAGCAGGCTGACTTCCTCTTAAGCGTTCTGCCATATCCATGTGTGTATTTCATTCAGGGTTTCTGCATGTCTACGCCACTGTGATTCTATTTCAGCCTTTAAGTACATTCAAGAAATTTTTCATTTCCCTCTTCCATATTCAGTCCAGATGTCCTGAACTGTCCAAAACTGTTTCATGTTAGGAGAATTTGTAGGGATATTCTGGCATTCACACTGCTTGCATCTGCTTCAGTGTTTTTAGGAAAGATCAACTTTCTTCCCCAACTGCTAGCAAATACAGACAACAAGTTTATGGTTTTTAAACATCCATGATTAACAGTAGATGCTTTGCTTTGTTTCTCATGCAGAAAGAATAACTAAATGCTACCATATCAAACTTCCTTTTTTTTTTTCTTTTCTTTGCAATAGATGCTAGAGTGAGAAAACTGAGGAACTGAAATATTTCCATATGTCTCAGAAAGCATACTGCAACGGCAGCACACACTTCTTCACAGCGCCGTGCCAGCATGCAAAAACCCTGTTTTGAAAAGATATCCAGACGGAGAGCTGGGAGACTGTTGAAGCACACGTTGCAGTGCTCCTCTCAATACCAGTCACCTTGTTTTCCAGACCATGCAAAAACTGTGCACTGCTGCTCTCTTCTAGCTCTCAGGGTGGTTTTGAAAATCAAAGAGGAGGGTAGAATCAAAACCTCTACCTCTACCCTCTACATAAGGTAGAGATATATCCTTATGTTTCCCCTGAAGATTAAGTTTGTATAGAAACATAGAATACCTTAGGTTGCAGGGAACCTCAGAGATCATCTGCTTCCAACCCTCCAGCCATGGACCCACCAGATGAGGCTGCCCAGGATCTCATCCAACCTGGCCTTGAACACCTCCAGCGATGGGACATCGACAACATCCCTAGGCAATTTCTTCAAATGCCTCACCACCCTCTGAGTAAAGAATTTCTGCATGTAACCTAAATCTCCCCTTTTTTAATTTAGGATCATTCCTCCTTGTCCTGTCACTATCAGCCCATGTAAAAAGTTGGTCCTCCTCTCATTTATAAGCTCCCTTCAAGTACCGGAGGGCCACAATGAGGTCTCCCTGGAGTTCTCTCCAAGCTAAACAAGCCCAACTCCCTCTACCTCTCTTCATGGAAGAGATGCTCCAACCCTTTGATCATCTACATGGCCCTCCTCCGGATGCTCTCTAAAAGCTCCACATCTTCACTGTGTCAGGAGCCACAGGCCTGGACACAGTACTCCAGACGGAGCTTCACGAGGGCAGAGTAGAGGGGGACAATCCCCTCCCTCTCCCTGCTGCCATCCCCTTTTGATGCAGCCTAGGATACTGTTGGCCTCCTGAGTTGCATGTGCACACTGGTGGATCGTGTACAGCTTTTCATCCAACAGGACTCGCAAGTCCTTCTCCGCAGGGCGGCTCTCAAGGAGCTCTTCTCCCTATCTGCACTCATGCCTGGGATTGCTCCAATTCAAGTGCAACACCTTGCACTTAGCTTTATTAAACTTCATTCAACTCCCATGTGCCCACTTTTCAAGCCTGTTGAGATCCCTGTGAATAGCATCCCTTCCTTCTATTTTATCAGCTGCACTACTCATCTTGGTCTGTTACCAGCAAACTTGCTGGAGGTGGACTCGTTCCCACTGTCTATATCATTCATAAAGATTTTGAAGAGCACTGCTCCCATGACAAGACTCCCAGGGGATACCCATCATGAGCGGCCTCCGCTTGGACATAGATACGTTGACCCCAATCATCTTGCTGTGACCATCCAGCCAACTCTTTGTTTACTGAATAGTCCAGCCTTCAAATCCTTATCTCTCCAATTTAGAGATGAGGATGACATCAGTTGACCTTCCTTTGCCCACCAATGCCATCATTCCATCACAGAAAGCCACCAGACTGATCAGACACAATCTGCCCTTGGTAAAGCTACGCTGCCTGTCTCAGATCTCCTTGTATCACAGGGGCCTTAACATCTCTTCCAAGAGGATCAGCTCTGTGATCTTCCCAGGCACAAGTATGAGGCTCACCAACCTGTAGTTCCCCAGGTCTTCTTTTCTTCCTTTCTTAAAATTGAGAGTTTTGTGTCCCTTATCTCTTTTTCCAGTCACCAGGGACTTTGGCCAGACATGGCTTTTCAAATATGATGGAGAGTGGCTTGGTAACCACATCAGCCAGTTCTTTCTGGACCCTAGGATGCATACTGTCTGGCCCCATAGACTGATACACATTCAGCCTCACGAGGCAGTTTCAAACTCTTACAGTGGGAGGGATTTTGCTTTCCCCAGTTCCCTCATGGAGGTTCAGGGACATGCGAGGTATTGGAAACCTGGCTGCCAGTGAACACCAAAGCAAAAAACTCATTGAATACCACAGCTTTCTCCATGTTTGTTGAAGCCAGTTCTCCCTCCTCATTTATCTGAGGGGTACATTCTCCTTAGCCTGTCTCTTCTGACCACTGTATGTAAAGAATCCCTTACTGTCTTTTTTCATATCCCTTGCCAAGTTCAGTTACACGTGCATCTTAATTTTCCTGATCCCATCTCTGCATGTCCAGACAGCATCCCTGCATAGCTCCCATGGTACTCATCCCCGCTTCCACAGTCTGTACTTTCCTTCTTATCCCTCAGTCTGACCAGCAGGTCCTTGTTCAGCCACACTGATTTCCTACCTCCTCTACTTGATTTCTTATACTGGGTAATGGAGAGCTCTTGTGCTCTCAGAAAAGTGTCTTAAAGAGTTACCATTCCTATGTTCCTACAGATGCTTTCCCAGGTGTCCTTAGGAACCATCTCCTCAAAAATTCCTTAAACATGCTTGGCTCTATGTAGCTCTGAAGGGTACTTGAAGACCCAGATCTAAAGTAAGAGTCTGTGGCACACGTTCAGTGTTGGACAAACTGCATTAACATTAGACTGGCACACCAATGATAGTCTGGCACTGTTGAAGAAATGCATTTGCTTCTGCACCAGGAAAACTTCAGATGTCATACCCAGCCACTGCTCAGCATTCCCAGAAGCCAATGGAAAAGTTCTTAAAGCTTTGTTAAGAACTTCACGGATATCCCATGGATTTAAAAGGATGCAGCCCCTGAGATAAGAGTTAAAATTTGCTTCCCTAGGAAGATCAGCAAGAGGGACATTGGGGATCAGCTGCACTATGGATGAGAACTTAGCAGAGCTGAATCCCCCAGTTCCCATGACTGCAAGGAAACTCTTTTGTCTTGAATCCCTGAGCATGACTCTCCACATTGCTTTACAACTCTGAATGGTATCCTTTGCAACAATGGGAACACCAGTTAAACCAACACCTTATCTCCTAAAATTCAAACTAGGAATATATTCACTTTTCCAAAGCTTTGGTTTTAAAGTATCATGCACTTCACTGAATCTGTCCAGGATATAGCTGTGAAACAACAGTTTTCTAGTATTCAAGATATTTCTAGATAAAAAGGATTTGCATAAACATGATGAAACACTGGTAGCATTTCTGCCCAACCCTAATCTTCTTCCAAGTGTAGATGTGTTATCTAATGAACTTAAACAAGTACAACCCTAATACAGATAAGCTAGTTGCAAAATTTTCATGCTGGGGAAGATAATTTAAAGAGAACTCAAAGTCTTGTTTTCAGTCTTGAGTTGCAATCATGTGGATTACTAAATGTGTTGAGAATCCCCAATCCCTTCTTACTCTTTTTACTTCTCGAAGAGTTGAAGGTTGGTTCCAGCCTCACAGTCTTGGGTCAGAAATTGTTCTGAGGATGTTACTGCTTTTGGCTTCTTAAAGAGAAAAGGGAAAGTAGAAACATGGTGATATCCAGAAAGCTGAAAAAGATAAATGTCATCTAACTCCTCCCTCAAATGTACACTAGGTAATACCACCCTGAATAAAATAGTCTTGGCCATTTGTTATGCTACTAAAAAAACCTCAGGTTTCAGCCCCTTTTTCTTCATAAATAGGAAATAACAACTCACAAGAAGCCAACTCAAGTAGAAAGTAAATTCATCTGGGTATATTTTGCTCTGAACTGCGCTGCTGCACTCATGGCAATGCCAACCAAGAACAAAACTTGGCTTGCTGTATCCTTCCCTCTCAGTGTCTTATTCTGACCAAACAACTATTCTGTTTTCTGATTAAACACTATATGGAGTGTGTTAATTTCTGCTTCAGCTGATTTTGCTACACTAAATGCAAATACTTCCTGTACTTATGAATACAATCTGTTCATAGTGAATAGTTTAGAAAATCTGGCTGAGTTAAAACAGCAACAGTATCCATGTGGGACCAATCTTCCTTGGACAACTCTTGTACTTTGATTCATAAATTCTTTCCATAGGAAGTATCTGTGGAAAATCTCCAGCACATCCAGAAATGCAGAACTCTGTTGTTTGAGTTATTATAAGTCCTGAATACTTACTGCTTCTCCCTTTATTTTGTAATTTATATAAGCATTGGCCCTTGGGTTCATATGAGACACTTCTATACCTATTTTTCATTACTATAGAATGTGTATTTTAATAACTGCAATACCATCCATCATTAGCACTACCACATGAACCTATTAAAAAACAACTGAAAAACCTAATTTCTGTACCTCTTCACCTGCTGCTATTATTCTGTATATTTGACCTATGGAATAGGTCAAATAAATAAAATAAATATCCACTTGTTTGATTATGAAGAAAATGTACCACTATCTGGCTTAGAGAACAGTATGTCAGGAAATGACAAAAAAACGTCTTGTAGGTGGTGAGGGTCACAGCAGAGAGCAGTGGTAAATCTACAGAGGAATGACTAAGACCCATAGTGTTCATGAACCAGCATGTTTGGAGCAGAAGAGCACTGGAGGTAAGTGTGGCAGAGGGGATGTCAGAACACATCCAGTATTTGTAAGAGACATTGGAGGCTGAAGGGTTTGTTTCCACACCAACAGTACATTTTGGACATGCTTAGTTGCCCAGAATGGAGAGCTTAAGCATGCCCAGGTGGTCTTCTGCTCATCTGGCAATAGGAGCAATTGCAATTTGTCATGCATTTCTGCAGCAGTGCCAGGTGTAGCCTTGACATGAGAAGGAGCCCTTGTGCAGCTCAGAGCCTTGTTTATGAAGTGGTCCCAGCAGAGGGACCCTAAGTCTTTCCTGAATTAAGACGTACATAACCTTTACTAGAACATCGCAGGAACTCGTCAGGAAGAAAGAAAAAAATAGCAGTTATTGCATATGAGAGTCCAAGAAAAAACATTTTAAGTCACAGTGGCACCTTACTAAAATCTCCTGTCTGTCAAAGTTCTCTTTAAGTTCACTGCAACAACATAAGGCCTTTTCACAGAGCATTTGTCCTCTGTTGTTTGCCTCTGTCAGACTTAGGTTTATCCAGTATCTCTTTTCTATTTTTTTCCCTGCTTTCTTCAAATGGTTTCTGTTCCTCATGTTTCCACAGATCATCAACCAAGGAAGTGCAGGTGTACCCTGAAGGTAGTGCCCACTGGATTTTGCAGTCCTCGTCCCTGAGCAGCAATTCTCTCACAGCTTGTCCAACTCCTACCCAGCCACTTCACTCCAGGCTAGGACAAATATGAAATTGCAGAGGATCACAAAATGGTTGAGGGTGGCAGGACCCTCTGGAGCTCATCTGGTCCAATCCCTGCTCTTGTAGGACCACCCAGGGCGGGATGCCCAGGCCCACATCCAGGTGGCTTCTGGAGATCTCCAAAGAGGAGATCACATCCTCTCTGGCAGCCTGTTCCAGTGCTTTATCACTCACACAGCACTGAAGTGCATCCTGACATTTAGACAGAACCAATATCTTATCTTTCACACCAAGACAAGGTTCTAGCTCATTTTTCCTCTTAGCAGGAATGCTGTGGCAGCAGAATTCTTTGGGTAAGCATTCAGTGGGTTTCTTTTAAAAACTGAATTAGTCATATGCAGAGTATGTCTAGAATGGAACAAGGCCAGAGATAAAGTCCTTTTTCAGCTCTAGCTATGGCAGCTGAAGAAGATGATCTTTCCAGCTGCTTCTCAACCCTGCCAGAAGATACAGCAAGTTGACCTGCTAGAGTGAGTATTTTTCAGGTAAAATGAGCAAAACTTACTCAAGATGTTTAAATATTTAGTCTTTACTCACCCAATTTGTCCTGAGTTAAGCAGGTTTATGAGTGGTCCCCACAATGCTGAGCCACAGGTCAGACTGGCCAGTAACCTCTGATGTCAGTAATAAATCTCCAGATAGAAGATTGCTATTGGTAGTAGCTTTCTCAGCTGGCTGGGAAATAGGCATTATAGAACCCGTACCTGAAGCCCTGGACTAATGTAAACGTTTTTTATCACCAGTATAGCTTCTTTTTTCTTGTGGGATTGCCCTAGTGTTTCAAGCAACTTCATGCAGTATGACCTGTTCTATGCTATAGCTGAAAACAGATCAGCTTGCTCATGTAAGTCCTGCCCAAGGTTATTACCCAGCACTTGTGAGAACAGGAAGGATAGCAGTTGTACAATTTTTCTTAAACAGTGCCTGGAAGGAGGAACTTTAATTTCTTCCACATAATAAATAAGTGAAACAATTTAAAATTCATCTGTAATAAGTGTTCACTGTACTTAGTTCACCTAGCGTTTTTCTCTAACTCTCAGAAGATCCTAAGTAGTTTAGCACAATACGAGTATCTTTGATTTCAGAGGCAAGGAAGACTGTTAAGAAATGTCAGAGATTACCTTCCATTAAGCTTGCCAGTTTGTAAACATGAAAGTGCACACACATGGCATCTGACTATGCCCCGATCAGTTTGAGCAAAAAGCAGGTATGACAAGTGCTCTCATTTAAGTTGTAGTCATTACCTCATGCTTCATACTTTCTGTTGATAGCAACCTTGTCATGCAGCCAAACAAACAACAACCAGCATAAACAAAATCGATCATCCTGTTCTTATAGTACAGAAATGTACATAATAAAACCCATCAATTCCCAGAGAGATACACTTTAAAATAGTTAGGTTGCCGCTATAAAAGAGAGACATAAAATAAAAATAGGCTAACAGCATCTCAAGCTATTCTGTTGAGATGTCTGCAGCTGTAAATGAGTTAGTTTGGCTTTTTGAATTATAGTTTACAGACACATCTACACAAGATTACAGCTATGAGTTACTGGTGTGTGCGGTTTAATGGATTTTCCTGCTCTCTGGTACTGAAAGCTCTCCGTCTGGAGTTTTGCTTCTTGACAGATCTAATCAACTAATACTATATTTTACAATATTTTCTTATTAGCTACTAAACTTGTGATTCTTGGACCCAAGGAATGAACTACACATGTTTGATTTATGTGAAAATGGTCTCTATTTTTGTCTGTTTGCGCTATAGATATATTTGCCCCAGAAAGTCAAAAGGATGATGTTTCTCCTACATCTAGAAGCAATTTTTTAAATACCCCTATGTAAATGCAATTTAAAATATACCCAACTGCACTGATTAAACTTTACACAGTTTCCATTAGCTCTATAGCCAGTCCATGGCCTTATCCTGTAACACTCTTTCACATGAATAACTATTATCAAATGCTAACGTATGCAAACTCTACCTCACTCAGCAATTTCCTTAATTGATAACAGCATTATGAAAAGAACTGAAACAACACCTTTGGATAGCATCTGCCTCTATTATTCCTTTTGAATTTCTTGCTTCTATTACTGAGTGTATGGCTAGTGCCTAACAGGATCTGTAAGCAATTTGGTGCAACACAGCTTTCATTTTCATCCAGCTGGATTTCAAGGACACTGGCCATTTGTAAGACATTTTGCCACGGCTCTCCTGATTCACCCATCAGAGGTGGCTTTTGAGAGCTGTCACTAACCTGAGCTAAGGTTTGAAACAGTGCAATGAAAAATTCAGCATTAGGTACAGAAATCTCCTGGCTCTCCCCGCACAGAGTTCACACGACCTGGCTCACCTTGAGAAAGATGGTTTGTTTGTATTACATCGTACATTCGCATAAATAATACCTACATCTTCAAAGCAGCAGCCTAATTACACCAGCTCTGTATACGACCAGCACTAATACAGAAAACCAAGGAGTTTAGGTGAGGTCTAAAATCTATATGTGCAATAACAGTGCATTAGCGAGACACGCTGGGCTGCTGGAAAAAAATCTGCAAAGGCAAAGCATGGAATTTCAGCCAGGAGTCAAGCAGATCCCAGCACGGACTGCAGATGGGCACTGTCATGCCAATCTGATGTAGTTTTCCTGGTGGTAACGAAGACAGGTAAATACCACTGCTGTGAAAATCTTTTCTTCTTAGTAACTCGGCTGCTCTCTGTACTGCTTGTCTCCCAAAAGCATGTATTAAAGCACCACAAAGTGCAACACGTGACACCAGTCGACTTCTAACATCTGCTGCATAGAGCACGGAAAAGCACTCCACAGGATTTCTAAGGAAGGCTGCCTTGTAAGCATGCAAGAGAGCTTTGCTCATTCTTTTCTGTCGGCAATTGAATTCAACCCCAGTTTCTAAAAGTTAGGAAAAATCTATCTGTCCACACCAGCACTATCCTATGGGGCACCAAGGCAGAGCGGGGCTGTGGGAAGGGAACTCAGGCACGGGGTCAGGAGCTGAGAGAGAGCGGGGCCAAGCTGTACTATGGGCTTTGCCAGTCAGAGCGTCAGGTTACGGCGTGATTGGGCTGAGTGAGGTGAGGTGAGAGGACTGGAAAGGAGATCTGTGGCCCTGTGCTGTTACAAATTGAAACCACGATGGACATGGAGGAGGGGACAGCTGCATTATTCGCGAATGACGGGGTGGCATCCATAGAGAAGGCAAGCCCTGCTCATCAAAATCTCACTCTCTCCACTGACCTTATCGCCAGAGGTAAACCAGCCGGCGGGCATAATCCCACATGACATTGCTCTCAGCTTCCCGCTCCAGATTTCCAGGGCAGGTCATAAATACGAGCAAAACAGATGGCTATTCTTGGTAGGCTCTATATCGCGATGGCTTTCGCTGGGAACATCTGCAAATCCCCTGATGGCAGGGGTCTGCCTACTGCCAGCCATCCCGCATCCCGCCCAGCTCCCCCACCACCTCAGCTCAACTTCTGCACCCGCACCGTGTGTAGAGCAGCAATTGATTTCGTGATAAGCATTTGATATTTATACAAGCGGAGAAGAGAGAGGGGGAAAAAATCTGTCAGAAATAGCTTTACAGATGAGTCTTCTCATTGTCTAACAAGCTTTTCATTGTTTTTAATTTTCATTTCTCTCCATGGTTCAGGGCACTTTGAAAAAAATCTATTCAGCAGTTTCCCACTCATAATTCAAGAAAGAGAGTCATGTATTATAATAGAGATAATTAGCTTTGACTGAAAATAATAAGCTTGGCATCAAATATCCCCCCACTACTGCACAGAATAACCATTTATCGTCTTATATACTCTCCATCAAGCCTAATTACTGCAACAGTAATTACTAACCTGTTGAAAGAACAAAAGAAAATGCAACTAGCTCTGTTCCGAAATAAGGAGTACATTCCTGCTTCTAATAAGGAGCTCTTGGTCACCCCTTTTCAGAGCACATTCACGTGACGCCTTTTAGAGCACTCTCAACACACATATTTGTACCCCCAAAAAAGAAAACAGATCCACAAACAGCCTGATTTGAATTGCTAGGTCCCACCCCTTGGGCCAAATTTCTGTTCTGTTACACTGAAGGAATTCCAGGGATTTTTGGATTTCTGGGAATTTAAGAGAGCAGCGCCTGTCCCCAGCTGCCTGCTGCGATGCGGCAGATTTCCATATGCTGGACAGCTTTGCTTGCTTACTTTCCTGACCTGCCAAACCTCTTCCTGGCTGTTATTCTATCTCTCAACAGATATGCTGCCAATCACACCAAAGAGTGACAAGAAAAGATTCAAACAAATACAGCCCCCTGGATTCAAAGAATAACACACACTTAAAGGGTTTACAGTACAGTCTTTAACTGCAGAAGTGCATTGTGTTCATCACTGCATCTCTCCCTAGTTCCACTCTATCACTGTTGCTCCTGTTTAAATTCAGCTTTGAGCTCTACCTCTGACAGCTGATTAAGTGCTGGAAAAAAGCAGCAAGGGACATAACCCATTCTTTCTGCTGCTCAAAGTGCTCCCCATGCCACAAAAGAAGTGGCACTGGGGAGAGTTACACAGCTATCCAAGAAAGAAGAGTGAAGCCTCATCAGCTTCTGCGGAATGGCTTGCATTGGAAAGGACCTTAGATGTCATCTCATTCCACCCTAAGCATGGACTGCTGCTCTGATTTTGGCAAGTAGAGATGGGGGAACCTTGTAGCCACCATCAGTACTTTGCAAAATGCAGGCTGCCAAAGTTGTTACGCTCATTCAATCCAGGAACTGGAACAATGCCACACAGCATATGTAAGCATTCACAGCTAATCAAATTGGCTGAAATTTCAGATATTGAATATTCTCTGGGAAACTGCTTGCAGTCATTCCACAGCGTGTAAACAACACAACCCTCCCACCTCCAGAACCCCCAACAAGCTATAAAGTAATTCACTGCATAAAGACAACCCAAAAATACAATCTTTGCCTCAAAATAATGAGACTGGGTTAAGGAGACTCCGGAGACTATAGGGGTTTTTTTTATTTTTGAGTTTTTGACTTCACCCCCTTGCATTTTGAGGCTTTAGGGACATTACATTTCAGGGCATTTTCACCAGTATGAGGCCTAGAAGTGACTTTAAAATAATAACAATAAAATTAAATTAAAGTCACTGCTTATCACACAACCCCAATGTGATACAGGCTTTAAGAAGAACACAACAAAGACTCCAAGAACTGCCACGCATTTGCTTCCAGTCAGTGTGTTCACTTCCTCTGGTGAATGCACACTGCTAGGTGACATTCAGGCTGTCAGGGGAGAGAGATTCCCAATATTGCAAGGCTACTAACAAATGCAGAAGCCAGGACACCTGTGATTATCCCATGCACAGAGAGAGAGGCACCACGTATTTTCAAAATAAAGGGGAAATGTCATAGCTTAATGGCTATGTCATCGTGGGTTTTGAAAATACACTGCAGTAGGATAAGATCACCAGTGTTTTCCACAGCTTTTTCTTGGCTATAAACAATACACGCTATGTTATTAATAAAAGTAAACACACTTTTCCTTCCCAAAAGCCTACTTAGGTACTATACTTTAACATTTTGATAGTGAATTTAAGAGAAGTTTACATCAGTTTTCTTTGTGACTAAACTAAGAGGCATATCTGATCAGTATCTTAAAAGTAGAAAGTAAATTTGAATACTGAATATGAGTATTTAGCAATAACACAAGACAACATTTAGCATTAACATAACGCCAACTCAGGCATCAAAAGCAAATGGAATGACTTAATTTTCCTGTCTGCCCAGCAATAAAATATTCAGTTAAGGGGTTAGTCCGTGTGCCACAATACATTTCCCCACTAGCTGAAAGAAAATTGTTTCAATGTGTTTGTTTAATGGGGATCTGTTTTCCCACCTTCCTAGCTGATTTCTTGTTTAGTCATTGACTTGCATTTCTCTTCGTTCTTTCCCCAGCAGCATTAATAGCAGCTGCTCTCTGCTACTTGCAACATACTGCCTAACTGGACCAGGACAAAAAAACAGTTCTAAGTTGTAGGCATTACTCCATCTGGAAAATGGTTATACCAGTTGTAAAAGACAAGATACCTTTAGTGTGCCTAGGATTGCTACAGTTTTCCTTGGTACTCTCTTGTAAGTCTGCCTTCACACACTCCAGCTAGCTGCTTTATCCTGCGTGTCAGAGCAAAAAGGCCCACTCAGGAAAAACATCCAAGGGAAATAGTAGCAAACCTGGGAATAGGACAGGCCTACGCCAAAACCAGAACCTCAAACATATCCGAACTTGGGAAATACAGACCTTAATTTCACCTGTATTCCCTGGATCTACAATGGTAATCAGAAGACTTTCTAATTCCTGTAATTATTTCTACTTGTAATGATGTTGTTCAGTCACTAGTGCTGTTTGGCTGTTACGATGCTTTCAGGAAAAGAAGTGGTTTGCTGGAGACAAAGAAAAATGGAGCATAACTCATTTGTTTGGAACTGTTGCTTTCCTCACTAGCAAATACTTCTTTAAGCACTTCTGAGATTCAGACCACTCCAATTCCCAGACACACTCCGTACAAGTCACAAAAATGACCGTGACCTACCTCAGTGAGTGTATAAATCTGGCTTTTTGCTGAAAAGAAGTCTCAAGATTCTAGATGATAAACGTACAAAACACCTTCAGATTTGCAGACAAATCCTAAAGAGACACAGTCAAAACAGAGGATTTGTTTTCAACATGAGCACGCTTAGCATCAGGAGATCTTTGGCCTTCAAGTCTCTTCAAGACTCGCACCACTATCTTTGTTAAAAATCTCACATTAACTCTTCTCAGAATAGGTGGATTCATTTATCTGATGCAAACAGTTTTTACAACAGTTCTCCTTCACAGAATGAACCACACAGAGAGTACATCCTCTCACATGGTCTTATACAGAAAGGACTATTACACACTTTCGGGCTGAACATGTTTTTGACTTCAGCACAGATTATTTCCCCTCTGTAGCAAAGCTTCATTGAGGTTACAAGATTGGTTGCAAAGAGAAATACATTACAAATTCTCCAAGATATAGCTGCCTGCACAGCTGATACAGCAGGGCATTCAGAACTGGGTATCAAGAATAATGCATGCTTTGTTGTAGATGAAAATGAAACTTCCTGCATACCGAGTTAATACAGATCTTGTTCAGAACATTTTTATATCTAGGTTCATTATTCAGTTTGGAACTTCGTAACAATCTCTCCCTGCTGTGGCTTTACAACATACCCCATGGGAATAGTGTAACGACTGGACACGTCTCTAGGATTTAATGTGCATTCTTTCAAAAAACTTGAGATGTGGTCAGAAGTATTGTCAGACTCTCTCTATGAACAAATCCATCTGGACTGGAACTTCTTAGTCATAATAAAAAATATAACTAAGTGAATTAGCACTGCCCTTGTGAGATTCTCTGCTACATACCTAACAATGTTTGACTGTCTTTCCCTATCAGATAGATCCTCTCTGCCCATAATTTGGCTTTGGCAATGCTTGGCTACTGCTGACCACCTGATCTATGTTCACTCACTCTCTTTCTCTCCTGAGAAAAAGGCCAAACATTAACTCCTTCTTCTGGTGTTCGGGCTGGCGCATCTTTCTTGACCTAACCCTGCAGACTGACAAATACCTGCTGCTTGAAGAGCAGGCATCTTAATAGAAAAACTGAACTTCAGCAAGAACTATCAGTAGGTAAGGAAACAATACTATCATGTAGGTTTCTCCAAGGAACGAAATGTAGTTTTCGTCCATCCTACCTTTCTGTTTAACCACAGAGTATTGCAAGATTTGCTGGAAGCACCAAAAGAGAAATAACTGCTGCTGGAAACAGTCTACCCACATGTTTTCTGGATTAACAAAGCTCTACCTCTGTTACAATTCCCAGAGGAATTCCCAGGCTCCCGTGTCTGCCTGCACTGCTATCACCATGTCCCACATCCTTCATTGGTCTCTTTGCTCAGATAGGTCTACTTAGCCAAACTCCTGTAATCGCTGCCTGCTCCTCAGCACTAATGGTATCTCCCACATGGAACACCCCAGAGATTAACATCAACAGTATATGGAGTACAACCAGGTCTTTATGTAACTTGCTCTAAACAATACCACAGCCATCTGCCACAGGTACAAGGTTTCCATTGTCCTCTATGAAAACATGTACTGTGTTCCCTTTCCTCCTCCAAATGAGAAACTGTGTGTTGCTTCAAGTGCGATTAATCATGCCCTAAAGCAAGCAAATCTTCCTCAATTAATCCATCTATATCAGCCAATAAAGCCTGGCTCCTTTCACTGGCACCTCTTCGTTTCCAAATGTCCTGTATTAATCATTTTTCCCATTTCAGATCTGGGTCATTATGGATCTGCAGCTCATTCACTTTTAACTGCTGGTTCAGATATCAAGTCAGCTCTACATAAACTTCCATGCCCACCAAGCCCAAGAAAATCTTCAAAAACCCACATCTGGGTCCTTCTCCCAGTGACCAATTAACTTCCATATTTACGGAACATGACATTTGTTTCATCTGAACCTGTCTAATTACAAGCCAGTAAGTTTCCATGGTTCAGTGTACATATTATCTTTGGTCAA
Organism: Tympanuchus pallidicinctus; assembly: GCF_026119805.1. NCBI lineage: Eukaryota > Metazoa > Chordata > Aves > Galliformes > Phasianidae > Tympanuchus > Tympanuchus pallidicinctus. The sequence continues at coordinate 7,926,306 of NW_026294749.1, read as the reverse complement.
AGCCAGGGCTGCTGTGGCACAGAAAAGGAATTAACACCTCTTCTCCCGTGACAGAATGGTTAGCTCAGGCTAACGCCTACCAACATTAAGCACAAGTAGTATAGCTTGTGGCAAGTAAATAACTTCAGCACTGCCAGTCCTACGATGTTCCTATATAGGAACATCCAGGAAAACTATTATATACTCTCTATAAATACTATTTTGAAGGTATGTATATACTATTTTGAAGTTACGCCAGAATTTCCTTCGTACAGCAGCATAGGTTTGTCATAGAAAAGCTCCACAGATTTTTTCAGAGTTATACCAATGATAGTTGAATTTAGAGTCTTAACAGATATTAAAAACTAAGTGCATGAAGGAAGTATAAAGCAGAGGGAATGATACTGGGACCCAGAGGTGTGACTTAGAGTTGGTTTGCTGCACATGGAAAATCTAGGGACCTCTCCAGGGATCCTTAGAGACGGAGTTGATTGGAAGTTTTTCCATGAGATCACCAAAGAGATGCAATGATCCAAGATTCCCATGCCCAAATTCTGTCCAGAATAAAAACCACTCTGGCCTGGCTATATTAATTTTCATGACTTAGGTGAAAGAAGGAAGCAGTACATACTATGAACTTCCCTCCTTCCAGCTCACAACCTTACACACATTTCTCCCAGTCAGAGAGAGGCAACCCAGAACACAACCCACCTTCCGATGGCTGTGAGAGAGCCTGTGATGTGCTCATCCAGAGCCAGCCCAGAAGATTCCTAATGGCACCACGTTACCTCCAAGCTCCGACTGTCCTTCCCAAAGCTAAACACAAATACTGCCCTGAAATAGGATCTGTTCCATTCGTGAAGTTGAAATAAATAGCATTAGAAAACAGGTCCATCTGGAACTAAGAGAGCTGAAACATTGTTTTTGTGCTTTTCTTGATCCCCAGAGTATTTGAGGCTCCAGATGCATCGAGAAAGAAACTGGTTATTTTAAGAAGCCTTTTTAACCCACTGGCTAGATGGTGGAGGGGGAGAAGGAGGTTGAAATGGAAGCTGCCTAACGACAAAATCCATGAACTCTGACCTTCTGTCTGAAGATGAAAGCCGAGTTAGATGATTTTTCTATAGATGTCATTAAGGCAGCTTTTAAGGCTACCCTATTTGAACTCTTAGCTGCACTTCAGTTCTGTAAACAACCGCCTGAGGGAGTTAAGTGAGTGGAAGTCCAAAAAAGTAAGAAGGGTTCTCAGCAGTGGAGAGTATCAGTTGTAGTGAGAAACCATTTATGTCCTAAAGGGCCACTGGCTGTCACTACCTGTCTGACTGTGGAGCCATATTTAGGTGTTTAACAGGAGTTAATCAACATATTCCTTAATAGGTGGGTTGAGATGTGTTCAATTCACCACATAGGCAACACAGACATCAAAACAGGCTAACCAACGTAATTTGAACCTATTTAAACTCACAACTGGTAGCAAGCACAGGAACTGCAACACAATTTCAGAGAACTGGCATAAGATTCATTTAATTCAGGGTGCTTCTAACAAGCGTCCAGAGACCAGCAGACAACGCTACCTAAGTGGTCAGCTCACAAACAGCAGCTGATCAGTGAAGGACTTCCTCCACTTTCAGCTCACTGTCCTCTGACACATTTTAAGTCTTATCTAAAGCAGTTCTGGGTGCTTTTTTTTTCACACAGAATCACAGAATTACAGAATCACCCGGGTTGGAAGGGACCTCAAGGATCATGTAGTTCCAACCCCCCTGCCTAGCAGGGCCACCAAACATCCACATTCAGATCAGGTTGCCCAGGACCCCGTCCAACCTGGCCTTGAACACGTCCAAGGATGGGGCATCCACAACCTCCCTGGGCAATTTTCCCTTAGAAGCATCTGTAGGTGACTCGTGGCAATGTATTCCACAAGTTTAACGGGTATTATATAAGACTGCTCTGCTTGAATTCAAATTTACAGCATTCAATCTTTGCCTCATACAATTAGGAAAAAAAAAAAACAACAAAAAGTTTTCCACTCAATCCAGGCTTTTATACCATTCATTAATTCATCATCAAAAAACTGAAGATTAGTTGTAGACATGGCCTAAATTGAGAATGAGTCCTAGTTCTCTGCTCAGAGATCCACTTCTTCCCTTCTTCTGAGCTCCCAGTTGCCTGACCATGCCCCAAGGCACTGCAGTTCTTCCCAGAAATATTTTGCTACAGCACATACTGCACGGTTTCATCTTGTGATTCCACTGTTAGTCTGAAGGCTTTAAAAGAAAAAGAGTTAGTCCAAAACTAGCAATTCCTCATAGAAATAAGTAAATAAGGGAAAAAGCTGCTAACATCAGATACTGGGGGGAGGAAGATGACTGGGATTGGTTGCAAAAGAAAGAAGAGAGCAAATGGGCCCAAAGTAAGATCCTAGCAAATGAGAAGAAAATCTCACTTAGCTGGCATGCACTTCAGTAAAAACAGGTTGCATACTATACTCTGCTTCCCCACCACACTCCAAACGCTGCTCACATACGGAGTGTGAATGTTCCCGTTCAAATCCCATAAGGTTTTTATTTCCTCTGCTTATTGACAAAACAGTAAAAACACTATGTTGAACAATTTTGCTACAAGAAAACAGCAGTTTGTCAGAATGATCGAATCAGGCATCCTTCAGTGGAAAAACCACAATGCTATTAAGCAGTGGAACGTAACGGAATAGTTCATTATATGGATATTAAAAGATGGTATTATTTTCTCTTAAAACGTAGCGTTGAAAAGGTACACACTATTACAGGCATATGAAAATTACTTAAAAAGGGAGTGCAGAATGATGTTGAGAGGTTAAGTGAGGTGTTCCCCTTTATCTCCTCAAACAATACAAACCAAGCTGATGCTCAAGGAAACTGAAAGGCAGTGAATTTACCAACAACAAAAGGATTTTTTATTTATTCAGTGCCATGATAAATAAGCTATGAAACTCGCAGTCTCGAGACATTAGTAAAGCCAAGAGCTTATCGAGATTCAAAATGAGATTTTCATATATGCACACAATAGAAAAACTGGCAGTAGCTTAGAGTGGTAGGTTCTTTTGAAAACTTACAACAAGACCTAGACACTAAAGTTCCACTTTCAAAACTGATATAAGAACAAGGTGATTACATCCACATGAATAAAGCCTTGTTCCATAATTGACTTCATCATTCAAGACTGTTCAGGGGCTAAAGAGCTTCTTAACTGGAACTTATCCTGTTTACCCTCATCTGAGACTTTGAACAGCAAATCCAGCTAGCACTCATTTGTCTGCTCTTGGTTTTCTAAGACCATTTCTGTGCTTAAATCTGTTGTATCCTCAGAGGGGATGGCTGAGATGGTCATTCACTGGCAAATTCCTCTCTAATTTGTGAAAGTCCTGGACTCTTAAAGAGGACAGGAAGAACTGTGGCTGCAAGCAGAATTTGGACTCCTAGATGTGTTGGCAATATGTTCTGTATCTACAAAGAGCTTTACCCGCCATCCTGGATTCTGTCCTTCGTTTCTAAACTGCTTTGACAGAAGGCAAAATATTATCATGCAAAAAAATACCCATTAAGTGAGCTGGGATTTGAATTAGGAAAGGGAATTCAGCAAATAGCAAATTCACCAATGAACACAGCTTTTACTATTCCAATGTTGAGCTCAAATATATGTTGAGCTCACTAGCTAGTTTCAGCTAGCAATGGCTATCCTATTTCAGTAAACTACAAACATTAAAGTTTTAAGACATAGAAAAATAAAGGCAACTTAGATACCTCTCTTCAGCCAGCCCATTGGGCACTTAGAGGCAAATATATGGTTACTCATAACTCTGGGACTTGCATTTTTCCAGGCTGAGGATCTTATGACAGAAACTTGGCACACAGTATCTGTGGGCAATGCTTTCAAGTTCACTACCTGCCTGAATACGTATCATGTACTCAGGGTCAAACACAGTGGTTCCATCTACTGTTGCTGCAGGAATGGATCCACGTTCCCTTGCAATTGGTCATAAAAGGACTTATTTTTCTATTATAGACAGAACCTCTCATCCAGAAATAGTAAATGGCTTCTTATTGTAACAACTGTTTCCCTCTGAAACGTCAGCTGGGTCAGGAGATAAATGTTTAAGGACAACAGCAACCAAGCCTCTCCCCCATTACTTGTTTCTTGAAGAACTGTACCAAATTTTTCACTTTACCAGAAGGGATGACTATTACTTCTCCATAATCATATGGCCCTGAACATATTGTAATGAGAGTATGTCATTGGTGCTTCTGTCATACAGCCTGCAGAAACAAAAAGAAAACTTCCTTTTTTTAAAAAAAGATAGAAGTAGCAATAAGATGACAGAGATACTTCTGTAGGAGAGTCAGTTTTGGGTCATCTTCTTGCCAGTAAAAAGAGAATTGTCAGAGCACATACAAAAAGAATTAGTCCACAGCCTAATGTATTACCAGCTTTCATCAGAGCACCATGCACATTAGATTTTTTTATGTAGACAACCCCGATCCAAAGGCAATTCTCTGATCATCTTCTGACAAACAGAAAAGACGAGTATACCCACTCAACTAAGAAGCCACTGGTCCTGCTACGATCAAAGCTGAGACGCTAAGCTGGGGCAGTTTTCTCCATCAGATTGAGTATAGAAAACAGATTTAATGCTACTTATTTGTATCCTAGTGCTGTTAATGGGCTTGATCAACTAATGTTCACGCACTGTTTTGAGGATGTAAGTATTCTTTTAAAGTCTGTACTCATCTCTGTTGGCAGAATATCTTCAGCACTGAGATCACTTGCTATATTAAATTCAAAGCAATAAAGAGAAAGAAAAGTTAATGTGTTTATGTGCTGAGTTTACATACAAGGAAGGTAGGTGGTTTAGACATAAGTACTTATCAGAAAGATCCTATTTGCTCTTCACAGCTATAACAAAGTTTTGGCAAAAACAAACAAGCAAGAAAACAAACAAACAAAAAGTCCAGGGAGATCTGCCAGAAATTTTAGGAGTAACACTTTATTATTTGGCATTTCCATAACATGCCCCCCTGCCACTGAAAAGGCTTGCCTTGACTGAATAACCTTTAATTTGCATTTACATTCTCATATCTTTATCTATTATGCATTACAAGCACATGAAGCCAAGTCTCTGATCATACAGAGATGCTATTTAGAGTACACAAAACTTCCCTGGAGGGTTTCCATTTAGAGAAAGAAACAGATTATCATAACTCATGCAATGGGAAGGAGAATACAAAAGGCACAGCTATTTCCACTGCAGAGTATCAATGTCATTCATATGTCCCTATTTTAATATATTCACATAAAACAGCAGTCCTCCACAAAGAATTGGGAACAGGTTTCCAAGAACATCAGGTAGAAAATAGCTTTTGTTCTCTCTCCTGCTGTTGTCCAATTTGAACAGCAAAGAATTTTAGAATAAAATTTACAGTAATCTGTTATGCAGCTCACCTGTAGTACCACAATTAGAGATTTCAGAAGGCTGCATGCTGCCTTTCATTTCCAGCATGCGTGGCCTCCACCGATGGATACAAAAGGGCAGTGCAATTAAATCGCGCGGTAATAACTGTACAGAGTAAAACAAAGGGGAGGAACTCAACTGAAGGAAAAATGTAAAAAATAAAAATAAAAATAAAAAATTCCGTGTAAACTTACGCTGTTCGTGTGTTTTGCTCAGGAGGGAACAGCAAATCTTAACAGGTAACAGAGAAATCATGCTGAAACACTGGTGACAAAGTTTTGGTATGGAATGAGAAGTGGCAGAGAGGAGGAAGGAGATGGAGAGACAGTTTCTAAATTCTGCTGGGTTTTTTCTTTTAGAGCTTAATGCTGGGTCATTTATGGGAATGAGCTTGTGTGTTGGATTCTCCTTAGGGGCCAGATGGGAATGACTCCAAGGGGATTTTGTTCCAGAAAGAACACTCAGACTGAGTATCTCAGTATTTAGCCAGCTGGAAGCCCAATCCCAACACTGGGGGAATGAAATTCATTCTACTGGGACTCCGTTAGTACTTCTGGAGTAACGTCAAAGATAACACCTTTTTTCTTTTTCCTTCTAAATAAATACACTTAGAAGACACACCAGATTAGTCTTCTCTTGCATTCAGTGGTTGCTCTTTGCCTTCCTTCAAGGAGGATGCATTCAGTTAGACAGTGTATCACACTTATCCACTCCTACTGCTGTATTCTTAAGGTGACTTGTACAAGAAAAACTCTCAGTTGATCTAGTAGTCAGTCTCTGACTAAAATGAGTTACAAGAGATACCTTATTCAAGCACTGATGTTAAAATATCTTGTTAGCCCAACTGGCTAGGATAAAATCTCTGCCTCAAAAGAACTCCCATGTCTGTGACTAACTTTGCCAGCAGTTCCACCAGAGATCAAAAGCTGATGACTTCACACTGGAACTGCTCAGATAACATGAGGTTGGTCCAATATAAGTTTCCAGATACGATGAACTAAAGTGAACAAAAGATCAGACTGCACTGTATCCTGAGCCCTCCAGCTGATTCCTTCCCAGTAAAGCACTTACGTCCCACAAAACATCAAGACAAACTAAAACGACCAGGTCAAGGTTCTGTGCTCATATATTTCAAGAAACAACAAATGGTTTGCATCTTTTCTCAACTACGATAAAGGGAGGAAGCATCTGGAAGCTTCAGTTCTCCAAGCCCTGCTGAAACATTCTGTGCTTTACTGAGCTAATGAGCAAGAGCAGGGAAGACAGCAGAGGTCTGTATAACCAGGATTTTTCTCTTCCGCTGTATCACCAGCCTCATCCCAATGAGTTACAAAATCCTGCAGGCTGGAAGAGTACATTTTGCCATCTCAGCCTGTGTGGACAGCCATAATAAATGGCCCAGCAGTTTCTGTGTAACGGAATGAGGATAAACATGTTCTTAGGTATAGACAAAAAAGAAAGAAAAAATAAACATTTTGTGAGGTGATGGTGCAGGGCAATCCAATTATATTAGTTTTAATGTGAAGTGACACTGGCTGCTAGTGCTCTGCAGCCAACAGGGCTCATGACTCTCTCCAGTATGCTGACCTTCTGCAATGGAGGGAATGGAGAGTTTCTTCTCTCCCTCAGCACCCTGCATTTAATCAATACTTGGCTTCCAGCTGCCTGGTGCTCCTCACAATATCACCTACATCATTCAACAAAGATTTTGCCTTTTCTCCTTCTCCCTTACCCTCCATCAGGATGAGAAGAAACTCTGGAATGCCTGCAAGGGTTACACTGCTGTGGTGTGCAAGAAGGGCAGACTTTGCTGGTCCTTGCACATATTAAGACCTCAGTTCCCATTTGATGTTTAATGTCAGATCCTTGACCGCACCCCCCTGTGTTGATACCTTACACGCTAAGCATCCCTTTACACACTTCCACGCTAAGCATCTCTTTGTGGTGCAACACCTCAGTGGTGCAGCTTGCAAGTGCTGGGCCTGGTGAGATACTTCTGAAGCCATTTGTGAATGGCTGGGGAAATGAAGTAGAAGGTGTGCTGATCCTGCTGCACAAGAAAATCCTACTGCACTTTGGAAGGGCTTCTTTCCCTCTACAGAGGCTATCTGGACCCTCGTTCAGGCACCACATCAGAGGGTACAAACAATATCATCCTTGTACCAAACAACATGCGGCAGAACAACTCATCATAAAGCTTATAAGGAAGTCCTCCATTTTCTTTCCCTCTTCATTTCACCTTCCTTCTCTTAGCACCTCTCTGAAGTGGAAGTGTTTCTAGCTTTTCAGATAAAAAAATAAAAAAAGATTGGTCATGAATCATGCAATTCCACTAATACCTAAAAACTATTGTACTGATGGGAAGAGAATCCTGACATTTTGACCCAAATCTCATGCATTAAAAATATACCAAGTGTCCTTATTATAAGAAGCAGCAACAGAACAAATGTTAGAGATCAAATTCTTTGCTGTGCAGCTGTACAAAAGAGGGATGCACGTTAGAGGTTTAGAATAGTCAGTGTGAAATGGTGAAAAGGGAAACATCTGCTACTTAATGAGATGTTACAAGCTTGTATTTTGTAATGAAAGTACACAAATTCAAGAGGAAAACAGAATCATAGAGCCTGAAGCCAGGAAAATCCAAAGAGTGATGGACTGATCTTTAGGCCTTCAACATCCATAGGACTATTCATGCACATAAATGTTACATATTATATTTTAGCACCTGGCTGAAGAATTAAAGCCTTAGCCTTAGATAGCAAATCAGGAGTTCACTACTGGTTTTCAGCCTGCAGAAAAGACAGCCCATTTTGAGAAATGCACTGATTACCCTAGTTTATAATCTCTTTAATATCATAAGTTCTACAAAGACACATTTTGTTCCCTAGAGCTCCCCAGAAATCAGCTAAGCATATGGACTGCTTGCTTACACCTACCACAGAAGGCTGAGTATTGAGGATTTATATATTTTAGTCTATGTGGTGTAAATATGTATAAATTTATATTGTGTTAATTTATGGCATACACTACAGAAGGTTTTGCGTGAGCTACATTGCATTCCTTCCCACGTTTCTGCTGAAATATTCATCTTCGGGTCTTTTTCTCCATGTTTTCTTTAGTCTCGCCACAGATGTTTGGGCAGCTTGCGTTAGAAGGGAATATGCCTTAGAAGTACATTTAGGAATTTAGGTGATGAGAATACCAAACTCTACTGTGTGGCTACAGCCTGAGAGGATTAACAGGCTTGGTGAACACTCACCAGTGTCTCAGACCTGCCTTCTGATACACTGGCATGCATCGCAACGTAACTCAAATTCAGCATCACCAAGACAGACACTCAGTGCACATAGAGCTGCCAAACTAGTGCCTGACAAACATTGCATTCACACATAAAACACGGATACATAAAGCTGCCGTGCCAAAAGTAGGACTGATTCTCACAAGAACAGGCACCTGTATATCAACAAACTGCAATCGGCATCACCACAAGCAGTCCCTCCCATCTGCCTGCACAGAGCACTTTAGAATGAAAATGTATTACAGTCCCATTCTCTCTGAAATCAGTAAGAGTCTTGCTGTTGCCTCAGCGAGAACAAGGTCAAGCCACTGGGCCAAAGCATAACCCTTATCTTTCACTGAGTCCTTATCACAAGTGTATCAATGCAGCCTTTGTGTACAAGGACTGGCAGCAGCCCCGAAGTCTCAGTGCCAAATCAGGGCCATAACATCCAGTAAGAGATACGAAGACATACAGAAAACCTTTTTGAAAGCCTGACCTAATCAAAAGAACTGGGGCTCCACACAATGCTTATTTGCTTACATTCAAGTTGTTCGGCAACACATAGAATTTTGCTGACTTACTAGAATATAAAAACGCACAACTACAAGAATAGTACCAGAGGGAGTTACCTAAATAAACTAATGCATCACATACAGCTACTTAAATCTTCCATTTATTACAGAGTTGCAAATGCAAAACATACTACTGACAGAGAGCAATGACCAAGAGGATACATCTGCAAATCTTTTTTCACACTGCTGTGAATTACCTTGAATTTTATTGTTGACCCTTTTTCCTCATTCATTCTCCAAAATAATTTATGTGCTCTGCATTTGTAGCAATATACCGGAAGAGCTGGGTTCAAAGTCCAGCACTGCTTCAGATTCTCTATCTAATTCTTGGAAAGTCTCCTTCTCCTTTGAGGCCCTCTGGGTAGAACACAGTAGTGGACATTTTTCTCCAGTTCTTTTTGCTTTTCTTGTGTATTTTGGATAAACCACAGATTTCAAAAGGTCTTCTGATAGTTAAAGCTGTAACCATCGCTCTTGACCATCCCATGAATCACTCTGCTTTGCCCTTGAGTGCCTGTCCCTAAGTGCCTGCAGATGCTCACCAGATCTGGCCCTACACCCTCAAATACCATGTGCAACACAGTTTGTACGTTGCCAAACATAGGAGTGGCAAGAACAGGGTGATGCTGGAAGAATAAAACATGCAGTGGATAAAAGCCGTAGATTGTAATAGAGCTTAATTTAGTTTTACTGGATAGTTGCTTCATAAATACTACCACAACTATACCACACAATAGGAGATGCACCCAAAAATGCTTCTACAGCATTTTTTATCAACAGAAGTTGAACGATTAAAATTTAGCAGACAAAATTTACAGTAAATCAATGAGGATGCACATAACATTACCTTGCCACATTGCTGTACAGAAGCTTATCTAGACCATATATTTTCCCGGTTTTATTTTATAAATAGGCCAGCTAAAGCCTCACACAAAATTATCCACAACCAAAAATACATTTTTCAGATTACAGCCACTTTTCTACTTCAGCTCTGTCAACCCAACTCTTTACCAACTTATTGCCATGACCCTTCTTGTCTTACCTGCTGAAAGTATCCCATAGTGGAGTCTAAAGCAGCTCAGCTCAGAAAAGAGAAGTTACCAAGTCTGAACTTGGGATCAGAGCTTTCTGGTCCCACATAGCTGATCCTAACCTTCTTCAAGGTAAAAGATTTCCATGTCATTGGGAAGATGCTGGTTGGCTGATATTTCCTAGCGTAACAGGGTCAGGTCCTTAGGTAGGGTCTCAAAAGAGTCAAAGATGAAATAAAAATGCTGTCCAGGGCTCCCATGAAGTTTGATTTTGGTGTTCTCATACTTTCCTCCCCCTTTCCTCTTTCTCTCAGAATTTAATGATTGAAGGAATAAAAACAACAAAGTTAGTTATCATCCTATCACACCTTAATGACAACATAGAACAGTCAATGAGTGTTGATGGTTTGATTACCTTGCTAAGCTGAAATATGTTCAGAGAGCATTTCAGTGAGTTTAGGCAATGGACTGAATTGTAAAAGATAAAATGAAATCCCAAAAAGCAAAGTCTGATCTTAGATAATTAACAGCAGAAACAGGGCTAAATTGAAATAAATTATTCAGTGCAAGTACTTCAGACAGCTCTTAAGAATAACACATGGATCTGTGGCACTCTTTAGGGGACTTTGTACTTATAAACTAATTAATAGATCTGACTTCTCCATATGTAGTTTTTCCATCTGTAACAGATAAAGTATGGATAGGCTTCTTCATGTAATAGGGAAAATTAAAGTTATTTTAGTAAGTTGTAGAATTTTCTCTAACTTATTCAGAATGTGAATGTGTGAAATACCACAACAGAATGGAAATTGATTTTATAAAATGTGAGAGTGAACTACAGCATTCCGAAACATGTGGTGTAAAGTCAAAGACATATCGTACTGCTTCTTTCCCCTCCAACCACCACCAAGGCATGTCACAACCTACACAGCAGACTGTAGCCAAAAGGTCAGCTAATAACATGCTCCTCACTAAGAGGAATAAGCAAGAAGACCATAGCAGAAGTATTTTCACTCTAAAATGGAAAAGTTGCTAATTCCTGCTGCCCCAATTCATTGTATGACAAGACCTAAGCCTCAGCAAGCCTCAGTCACAAACTGGAATGGAGATACAGTGGCCATTTTGTTTCCTGTTGAGTAATCATAGAATGGCTTGGGTTAAGCAGGACCACGAGGATCATGAAGTTCCAGCCCCCTAGCCACAGGCAGGTTTGCGAACTGCTACATCAGACTGCGCAGGGCTCCATCCAACCTGGCTTTGAACAGTTCCAGGAACGGGGCATTCACAACCTCTCCAAGCAGCCTGTTCCAGCACCTCACCACTCTCTCAGTGAAAAAACTTCTGACACCTTATCTAAATCTCCCCTCCTTATTTTAAAACCATTTCCCCCTTGTCCAACCACTATCTACCTGCGTAAAAAGTTGATTTCTCTCAAGTTTATTAACTGTCTTTAAATTTTGGAAGGTCACAATGAGGTCTTCCTGCAGCCTTCACTTGTCCAGGCTGAACAAGCCCAGTTCCTTCTGCCTGTCTTCATAGGAGAGCACTCCAGCCCTCTGATTATCTTTGTGGCCCTACTTTGGTTTGGACCCTTTCACAAAAGCTCCACATCTCTCCTGTATTGGAGGCTCCAGACTTGAACGCAGTACTTCAGATGGGGCTTCACAAGGGCAGAAAAGAGGAGACAATCCCCTCCCTGTCCCTGCTGGCCACCCCTTTTCTGATGCAGCCCAGGATACTGTTGGCCTTCCAGGCTACAAGCACACATTGCTGGCTCATTTTCAGTTTTTCATCAATAAGGACCCCCAAATCCTTCTCAGCAGGGCTGCTCTCAAGTAGTTCTTCTCCCAGTTTGTATACATATCTGGGATTACCCTGACCCAAGTGCAAAGCCTTGCACTTTGCGTTGTTGAACCTCATTAGGTTTACAAGGGCCCATCTTTTGAGTTTATCAAGGTCCCTCTGGAAGGAATCCCTTCCTTGTGTGGTATCAACCACACCACTCAGCTTGGTGTCATCAGCAAACCTGCTGAGGGTGCATTCAATCCCATCATCTATGTGCTTGATAAATGTATTAAAGAGTACCGGTCCTGAGACGAACGCCTAGGGGAAATTGCTCATTTCCGGCCTCCATCAGGACGTAGAGCCATTGACCACAACCCTCTGGCTGCAACCTTCCAAACAATTCCTTGTCCACTGAATAGTCCACTCTTCAAATCCATATCTCTCCAATTCAGAGATAACAATACGGTGGGGACCATGTCAGAGGCCTTGCAGAATCCTGGTAGATAACATCAGTTACTTTCCCTTTGTCCACCAATGCAGTTACTCCATCACAGACTGGTGACATTCCCTTGGTAAAGCCTTGTTGACTGTCCTGAATCACCTGCTCATCCCTCATGTGCTTTAATGTGCCTTCCAAGAGCATTTGTTCCATGCCCTTCCCAGGCACAGAGGTGAGGTGCACCAGCCTGTAGTTTCCCAGGTCCTTCTTCTTCCTTTCTTTTAAATGGGAGTGTTTCCCTTTGTCCAGTCCCTGGGGATTTTGCCTGACAGTCATGAATTCTCAAATATGATGGAGAGCAGCTCAGCAACCACACCAGCCAGCTCCCTTAGGACCCTTGGATGCACGTCATCTGGTCGCACGGACTTATGCACATTCAGTCTCACGAGTCAGTCTCAGACTTGCTCTGCCGTTACAGTGGCAGGGGGGAGTTTGCTCCCCCAGATCCCACATGGAGTTCAGGTTCAGGGATGTGAGAATCCTGGCTGCCAGTGAAGACTGAAGCAACAAACCTCATCGAATAAATGCTTGGATTCTTCACTTTAATCAACACAATTGCTTCCACTCGCTTCTCAGGGCATCCACACTGTTGCGTGTTTAGGAAAAACACTGCTCAGCATGGTAGGCTGAACAGAATTGGCACTCATGGCCTCAGCTGGCCTATTGAACCAGTCTAAACTCTGTCTCCAGCTATTTCAACCAGTCCAGGATTTGAACACTGCTAGAACAGCGCTAAGAAATAGCTCGTTTCTATTTTTATAGATAACACCATTTTACAGGATTCACTTTGACACTCCGACTGCAGAGGTAGCTTCCAAACTTTTAGCCAAACTAATGTACCTCTGTCAGGGTCACCCACATACATTAGCTGAACCCCATCCATGAGGGCTGACAGTCTCTCATACTTCTCCCAAACTGCCTGCAGCCAGATGGAGGGCTGGTCAGTGTGGGAAGTTGCCTTTCACACAGATGTTAGCACATATGCATTTGTAAAGGTTAGTTATTTTTAAAGGTTATTTAGCAGAGAGAGCATTTTCAGAATATGACAGTCTTAAATCTCAACTTTCAAAAGGCAAGAATTGTTGCTGACATCTACAACCAACCAACATTCACACAAAACCTAAACTTTTTGAGAGGCTAAGAAATGTGTGGACAGTTTTCTACCCGACATTTTTACTCCCAAGATGGTTCACAACTCTCATCAACAGACTGTCCAGCAGCGGCGCCATGCCTAGCCAGAAACCATACCAAGAATTAGCACTTCTTAGTTGTTTCCCGTCTCATCTCACATCTCTCTCCAGCCCACACCTCATCACCCAGCAGCCCAAAATGTTTGGCCACCTTCCACTGGAAACTGCTTCTTATCCATCCCAATCACTACAATCTGATGCCCAGCAATGTTCCTGCCCTAGTCCCTAAATACAATGCTTACTCAAGCATGTTGACATCAGATCTAATTACTGACTTCAAAATGAGCAATGAGAAGAGTTTCCTTCACCTCATCTTCTGTTGCTGAATAGAAACAAGTCCTGACATCTATTCTTTAATTAGCATGAATAATGACAAACTTCAGATTGGACGAAACTCCAGGTTGTCTCCCAAAATTAGGCCTAAATCCAAACTAACCCAAACATTTTTGGATGCTGTACTCAGATTGAAAGGGGGGGGACAATTTCACTTCAACTATAAGTTGATTCTGCACACAATGCTGCTAAGCTATTTTCTTCTTTTTATCCCACCTTTTTTTTCCCCCCAGACTTCACTCTTTATAGAGTATTCTTCCTATCGCCAGAATTACCAAGATTACCTTGTCTCATTTGGCCTAGGCAGAAATAAAACATTTAAGTGTGAGCACAAAAAAGAAAACCAAAACAACAACACAAACACCTAGATTATTATTCTCTCTCTTTCTTTCTTTCTTTCTTCTTTTTTTTCTTGAGCCTACATATCTTTTTAATATAGCTGGAATTCATTTGCTCCTGCCCTTGCTTTACAGTTACACACATCTTCCTCTTGTCATTCCCCATGCACTTTTCACTTTAGCAAGCTAAGAAAAGAGTCTCACATGCAGAAGATCCAAATTTATGCTATAGAAGAGCTATGACAGCACTTGAAAAGAAAAAGAGGATACAGCAGCACAAGAACCTACTGTCCTCTACCACAGTTCCCCAGCCATCCAGCTGGACACAACATGTCCAGAATTGGTGCAGTCTTCCACAGGGCCCCCCTTTTTCACGCTACTGTATCAAAGATCATTGGAGACCTAAGAAAACCTTCCAGTGTTTCATTTACCTTTCTGCTCAAGTTTCCCTGGCAGCCTCTCTGATCTGGTCTGTATCTACTGTGCTAGATAAAGAATAAAATACAACACTGGAACAAAGCCGATGTGCGCAATTCTTCCTCCCGTGGTCAGTGCTTGTGCTGTTGAGGTGAGGGCAAAAGGAGTGGTTCAGCTCTCCCATTTTCTCAGCTGCTGTCCTGCGTAGGCTGCTCTTATCATGCAGCCATCACGCAGCCAGGTGAACGCTGTTCAACACAACAGCCAGTTTTCCCCAGTGACGGTATCTCTCATCTCCATCTGCTTTGATATCACACACTTTGTTATTTGCAGATGAGCAGCCAGGTCAGTCAGGACCTATGTGAACACAGCCTGAGAGCCTGTTTCCAGCCACAGCTGCTATTCACCGGCCGCGCTCAGAAAAAAGGAAAGCTGCTCTCTGGGGACTGAGCTTGTTTCCTGTGTTGTAATTTCATAGAAGTGAATCTTCCACTAACCTGGTTGGCTGACACAAATGCTACATGGAACAACAGGAGGCTTGTCAGCACTGCTCCAGCATACAAATGAACATAACAGACGGGTAGCATTAAACTCACCTAAAGATAAAATTATGATCTTCAGTCATTGAGAAAGATGATAACTTAACCACAGGATGTATCGCAATTAGCTTCCTCAGCAGCCTACAGAAGCAATATATACAAATTACAAGATAATCTTCCGCAATTTGAAACCATTTAGGATCCTTAGCATCATATACTTGGATCAATTTAAATCTTAAAGTTACTATCATCTTTCCTTCTTACTCAGAGATAAATATCTTCTCATTTTCTAGTGAAACAGAGTGGATGCATTTTTTTTTTTTAATCTGATCTTCCCGTATAATTTCTTTTTTATTTCTATCTTTTTCTCTTTTAAAAGTCAAATAGTGAAACTATAATGAACTCCTCAGGACTCTGGTTGTAAAGAGCAAGTGCTGGTCGCATCAATATCTGTATTAGATTGCCCCCAGTGGCAAGGAATTGTAAAAGACTTTAACATAGAAAGGGAAATGAAAAATGCCAATTGAGAAATAGGTCTGCTGGTGGGAAAAAAAATAATGCTGCATTTAGAAATCTCTAAGCTTTCATCCATTTCTAGGAAACTGGAATGGGAGGAGCATTCCTCCTGCTCCTGAAGACATCTGCACTGTGGGGATATAGGGAATCTACTGCAGTACAAACACGATTTTGGCAAATTAAACCTTGTCAGAATCACAGCAAACTTCCTACTGATCTGAGTTCACTTATGCTTTTGTTACAGTTCTGGACTTCTTTCTGATGTTTCCCTTTGGATGTGTACTTTAAAACTATTTCATGAACTTGAGATGCTTGATTCTCCGCACAGTCTCAAGAGTAGGCAAGATATTTCTTTCTATGGTCGTCTTCTTCCTCCTGCCTTGTTTTCAACTTGGCATCTGGCAAAGCTGGACAAACTCTGGGACATAAAAATTCCCTTAACTGTGAGTAAGCCCTCTTTATTATGTCTTTCTTAATAAAATGGCTTGTTTGATTAATGTCTGTTTGCATGGAAAATTCTCGCTTCTCCTTTGCTCTCTCCAGCAATCACTTTGTGTTTTAGTGTCTGCTTTGGCAAGAGGAAAAAGTGGAATGCTGGGTTAAATTACAGCCCCTTCCTGAGATCCGTGGGACTTCTGTTGTTCATTTCCATGGCACCAAGACGTGACCCTTATTCTTAACCCGAAGTCCCTGACAGTTACCTACTACACCATTTTAAGTCTCTGGAGCAATTGAATAAGTCCAAAGGTGCTATTTAAAATACCAGTGATTTTTCAAAAGCCTGTTTAATTCATTAGGCTTTATCCAGTGCACCCAGTCTGGTCCAGACAAATCCAGTACTGTGTTCTCTCATGCTCCCTTGGCTTCTAAGCGGCAGTACTTTCAGCTTTGCACACAGAAAGAATGTAACACATACCAAATTAAAAAAAAATAAAGATCCTTCCCCATTGAAATCCATGGCTGATACGTGCAGATGTGATGATTTTAGAGCAACTGAATCTTTGCTACAGAAAGATGGTTATTTAAAACCTGAACAGGAGACCCAAATTTTTTTACAACTTGTACTTGAGTTTATGGAAACAAATAACAGACCTGCAAACACTGGTGTACTTGGCAGTTCTGGGTAGCTGTCTGGACTCACAGCCAATGGAATTAAACATTTGAGAGATTGTGATTCATGATATAATCTGATTATGAAGGTAATTACACCTCTTGTCATTGTTGACAATATATTATTATAGAGACAAAAATCTTGGTTCTGCTACCCGAATTCCAAGGGAGGGAATAGACAGGGAAAGAGAGAAGAAAACAAAACAACTTCCCTCTCATTTTATAAAAGACTCTCTGGGTCCAGAAAAAAAAAAAAACACAAAAAAACAACAACAAAAAAAGCTAACAAGAATCATATCCAGCAAGAGTCAAGAATAATGAAGTGTTCTTAAAAGTTAAAGTGAGAAATGTTAAAGAGAGATGACATGCTGGTGAAAGGCTACTTTCAATACATTTCTTAATAAACACATAAAGCATAAAGGCAAGTTTGAAACTTCTAGAAAACTGGAATGAAATTAAAAAATACAGAAAATCCTGAATATAATGTATGGTTTCAGCTTTGCAAGTAAGGAAACATATTCCAGTACAACTTGCAGAGGCAGAGGTTTTTCTAAGACAAAGAGTACATTGTTTTGAGAAGTGCAGGTCAGAATCAAGGACTGGATTCACTAGCCCACGTGCTTTGCAGTCTGTTTCTTAGTTCCATATGTACAGTAGCTAATATAGAGCTATAACTGTAATCCTTCCATATTTTCCCTGGAGTTGCTTAATCTGTATGCTCATCCCTTACTTACTGCTTTTAAACTTCTCCTCATTGCAATGAAGATTAAGTTAATTTCTCAAGTTATTATCTCATAAAATCCTGCGTGCTCGAGAGTTACTACTTTTTTTTCATAATGAAATTAAATATATATATATATATATATATCCCAATAACTACAGGACATATTTCCCAAACACTAATTGAAACCCCAAAAGTTTAATGCACTGATTTCCCATGAAACAAATATTTGAGTAACTAATTTTTCTTAAGATCACCAGTGACCAGTGGAAAATTTCAGCATCATTACTGAAAAGGAAATTTTGATTGTGTGTGCCTGAAGAGCAAGAAAGAGAGTCAGGTAATGAACAAAACCAAACAAACCGAAACAGAAAACAGTTCCACAAGTAAAGTTTATAGCACACACACCTTTTCAGGTTAACTTATTATTATTAACCTTTTTAGGTTACTTGTTTTCCCTGTTGGGCTTGCAGGCAGGGATGGGTCTCCTTGTACAAAGCAGGAGTTCTTTGTGGATTTTTCAATTCTTTAAGTTATCTAAAAGCCACCTGGACTTTCAGCTTGGTTTCTATATCCCTTTTTAAAATAAGGGTATTTTAATTTTCCATACTATCAACAGTGCAGATGGACAGCAGAGGTAGGAAAAATAAGGAGGCTAGATTATTCTGTTCTTGATTATGGGATTTCCTCCATTCTTTTATATTAAAACTGGTATAAAAAAAAATTGCTTCCAAAGCCTCAGGTGAATCCAGTAGTTACAAAGAAGACAAAAACAGCACTTTGGAAATGTACCCGTCCTTCCTGAAAAGAAACCAGACAGCTCAGATAAATGGTGCTCAGATAAATTGAACTTCTGGATTTAAAAAGCAACTTTACATAAGAAGCATAATTGAATCTGAGATCCACAAACGAAAAGGGGGAAAAGTAGGGCATAAACGCTTAAATGTCTGTCAATATTTTACATCTGAAAAGTGCCAATCTTTTAAGACTGGTGGCTTTCAAAGCAGTACAGACAAACTGTCCTTATGCTAAGCTGTGTACCATTCACATTCTGCTCATTCATAAATTTGATGTAAATTTCAGAAGCTTTAAGGAAAAGAGAGCAGGAGGTTCTGTGGAAATGTAATGAAGTATGCTTATGATTATCTGCTTTTGGAAGAGTTAAGTTCATTGTAGGCACACATTAGCCACTTTCAGGACATAAAAGCCTGACTGTTTAGTGCTAGAAGACATTTTTTCTAGGAACAATCTTACATCCTAACCATAGAAATGTGTGCTACCCACAGCGAGGGACACATACGGCCCTGGAAATGCCATTCCCTTTCATGGTTGTAAACCAAAGCAACAAATCATTTCAGTAAGGCCATTTTCTGTTTTCTGCTTGGTTCTACAAATAAAAAAGGGCATGGGCCTATCCTGCTTTGAAACAACAACAAAAAAAATCATTTGGGAATTTAACAATAATTTAATTTGTATTAGCCATGGCACAACATAAACATTTTCCTCAAGGCTGAAGCACAAACAGATTGCACACATTTTCCATGTGTGGGTTTTTTTTTTTTGGTTGGAATTTTTTTTTTTTTTTTTGTCTGTGAGCTGCTGAGCCTGTTTTCATTAAAACAAAGAAAAGAACACTTCCTGTATGAATCAGAGTTTTGTATCCAAACTGCAGGATTCCTTATTTAATGGTCTACTTGTTGATTGAATTAATATGGATATTTAGCAAAGGTGGACTAACTAGAAAAGCAGAGAGTCAAAGGACAGAAAGTATCTTTGCAAAATAGAAACAGGGAAAATAAAGTCAAATAACACAGTGCCAGAGCAAACAGATACGACATGAGAATTTGTACTCCCCCACCCCCATTCCATCAATATTAATTTGTGACACTTCCCTGCCCTATGAAGTAAGCACGAGCTTGAGGCAGGACTGTGAGAACAATCTTGCTCAAAACTAATGTCAGAAAAAGACAAAAGACAAGCTGCGTGAGCTCCGGATGTGGTGGCTGGGCTCGACTCTGTCACTGTATCTTGTCCAAGAGCTTGCAGGAAGGTAGGGCTGCAGCTCTGGCTGACAGTTTTGGTAACCCCTGTGCAGGAAGCTGAAGGGTTTAGTAGCAGCTCTAGACTCATCCTAAGCTTCTATGAGCTCTATCTTACAAGATCTCCCTTTAAGACGTCCACACTTTGCTGGCCATGCAGGAAATTCAGTTCCTTTGGAAAATGAGACCACAGTCCCTCAGCTAGTCAGACCCTTTAACAGATAATCTTTCCCTATGCATTAGGTGTGAACTTTGTACAATTGTTTTCTCTCATTGCAAAAGAAATCAGCATACTGACTTAAATTTAATAGGATTTGAACTCTGTTTCCTGCCAAGAAAGCAGAATCTTTTAGTTTCCTGTGCACAGGAACACAGAGATGTTAAAATTAGCCACAAGCAGTATATTGCTCCCTGAATGTAAGAGAAAGGTATTGCGATTTACTGCACAAACGAAATGACTTAAAACTATCGTATCTGCAAGTAACAGGTTTAAACAAAATGTTTTCTGTTTTGCCGAGACCATGTACACAAACATCAAAATGTACACATTTGGGTTTTGTGTAATGAAATGAGAACCACTTCAGGGTCACAGCAGACAACACTGTTACTTAATTCAGCATCTTATAACCAGTGCTGAGATGCTTTTTTGGCTGTGGGCCACAAAGCACACAGTAACCCAGTTTGCTTTTGCTGCATCTCTTACTGCTTTTTTTCCTGATGGCAGCACAGCCAATGTTGTCAGTACCGTAGGTAGTGCCTGTAACGTTTTGGAAGCTGGGGAGGAGCTGAGGATTTTCTGCCAACTCGGTTTTCAGCTTGCTCTCTACAATACAGCACTCTAACAATTGAAAGAAAAGCAGGAAGGGATGAAAGTACTGCTGTTACTTTTGCTCGGTAGCAAGCTTTTCAAACTGAGCAGGAGACACAGCTGCAGAGTCAGGCCCTCTTACACACCCAATGGCTTGTTTCTGCTTCCCATTCCCAGAAGGTGGCTGTAGGCCAGTGGAGGGTCCCCACAGCACCCAATCTCCTACCAAGACAGCGACTGGGGTCTGCTTCCATGAAACTGAGGAGCAGGGAGTTGTCTGCTTCCATCTGTGAGCTGATTCAACCTGCAAACCTGGCAGAAAACAAGACCGGCTGAATGGAAGAGGCTGGATGGGTGATGAGGGCTGGAGCTTATGGGAAGAAAGAATGATGCAACTGGGACAGGGGGATGGAAAGAAGCAGAGGGAAAGCAGGGAATGTAGACAGTAGGCTTTTAATATTGGCATTGATGCCCCAAGGACTGTAGTGCTGCAGCGTACAAATGAAAGTCCTAGGCTTTCTCCCTCAGACAAAGCAGTATCTACTTCAAAAATACAAAATAATTTACAGCCCTGAGCAGAAACAGTCTGTCTGGAGTAATAAGTGCTTTTTCTCTTCCTTACAGAGAAGGAGCTTCATGAGCAGCAGATCCTACCAGCACCTGTCTCAGGGTTTCGTTTCAGCCTAGAAACTCTGGTGTCTAACAAGGACCAGGTTCTGGATTCTGCAGCCTGCAAACCTCAGCAGTTTCTCACTCCTACTCAGGCACTTCCTTCTGAGAACTTCACAGACTCTTAATACATACCAGCCCCCAATCAAATTAGGTTACAATAGACCACGAGTTCATAAAAGATTGGTCACATCATGTGGAAGGGAGATTAATAATTAATACAGTTTGTTCTAATGCGTAATGACTTTTTTTCATTAGGAAGTATGCCTAACAGAATAAACACATTTCAGCTCTGTTAACAACAGAGAGGCCAACATTGCTGGCTATAAACCCAGAGCAGCTACCTTCAGTGACAGCAAAGGCTAATGCAAAGCCCCTGACTGACCAACACTGACACATACACACCACCTACCCACAGCAGTTCTCAATCAGGTAACCAGGCATGTCTATGAGAAAGGATGGGGACAGCAGAGATCAGATTTCTGAACAACTCCTCACTTGCGCTCAGCAAATTAAAACATTATGCTAGAACGTGGAGCACTGTGTGTTATAATTTCCCTGTTTTAGTCATGCTCTAGAAATAAGAATATTTAAACACGTTTTGGAAAATCCTGTACTCCGTTGCCTGAGGTACAGTATTCTCAGAGGACGCTGCTAATCCAACAAACTCCACAAAATAAGCAAAATGACTTTCCTTTGCTACTTATGGCTGCTAAACTATAATAAAGGAAATGTAAATCTGGGTTCACTTTTTCTATCATTGTTTTATGTTTACTTTTGTATTCTGTTGGATTATATCAGATTCATTTGTTTTAGTTTTCTTTCTAGCCACTTTTCAAGCTCTAGCTTAGTAACAAGGCTCCATTTTCTTTCAGAAAAACAAAGTCCCAACATCTTCCAAAAATGTCCCATTTATGCTACAGTTTCTTAAAAAATAATTGCTAACAATGATAGTATTTGGACTCAGACTAGCTGGCAAAGCAATGTACTCACTAAGTGACAACACTTCCTTTGATAGTTATCTTCAGACTATTTTTTAATACTTTATGTCACTTCATTGCTTTAAGACCCAGATAACTTATTCTAGCTTGCTAAAGGAATTCTTGCTCTTACCTCACCACTGACTGCTCTGCCAGGAAAGCCTCTGCTGTTGCCCATTCCTAAACTGGGTGATATTGGGCCCAGAAGGGGAAGCAGAAAGGTGAAATGGCTGCAACTGTCAGCACTAGAAGCATTAGTTCCCCTCTATGCAATGTCAGGCGATCCATCTGTCCTACCTCCTACCTCCAGTAAGACTGGAGAAAAGACTGCTTTTATCTCCTGTTTCAATCAGACTCTTTCAATTGGAAGCGAGTGTTTGTGCAAGACACAATGGGGCCACGCCACAGTTTGGAGCTTCCCAGTGCTACTCTGGTACAGATAACAAAAACAATTAGAAACAGAAGTACGCTGGGCACTTTGAAAGCTATATACGCTGATCATAAGTGGACTCAGCTTCATTTTCTGCAGCATATACAGCAGGATGCTTTCCCCGTGATAATTGACATTTTGCACTAGCCTGGTTCCAACGAAAATCGATCTGATTCCCTCCTAATAACAACAGAGAGTCATCTTGGATGACAGATTTTAGCCATTAATTTAATTGATCATACATACTGATACAGATCTGGGGAAATATTATTCTAGCATAGCAACACAAATCCAATCAGAAGAGCAGACTCAGAGAAGGTGAGTGACTCTCTTGAAAATGTGGTTTTACAACATTCACTCACTGTGAAAGTTATTTTGATACAGAGTAAAGAGATACAACTGTAAAAATGATTCAGTAAAAACACAGCATCTGGCTTCTGCTGCCATTCCTGAAATAGATTAACTTAGTAACACTGGAAACTTCATGCTCTGGAGCAGCAGTGGCAGTAATTCCCTACCATTTTGTTCATGGATCACTGTCAGCTTTCTGAATTCACAGTGGTCTACCCCAGTGCCTTACAACGTTCACCTTTTAAGGCAGCACAGCTTCACAGGACCTGCAGAGGACAGCTGAGAACCACTGCTCTTGCAAAGTGTGGGCTAACAACAGGATTGCTGAAATGCAAGACCAATTTGTTCCGATGACTTCAATTTTGGATTTGAGCTCTACAGCTAGGGCAAGTGGAATAGTGATGAATGTGGTAGCTCTTCACTTAGAGGTCACTTATGTGCCAAACAGCCAACTTCTGCTGTAACACCTCAGATTCGCCTCGTCATTTGCAACTTCAGCAGAGTCAGCCTTGAGGAAAGCACTGGCCTCATCCTGCGCACTATCCTGGAGTCAGATTGCACAGTAACAAGGAATTCCTGGCACCGTGATACAGTAAACAGTTCTCCCATGTCCAGGATGTAACACCAGAACAGATGATAATAAATAAGCCACTTCAACAGGGCTGTGAAAAATGATCCGTGACATATCTGTGGAGAAGCAAATGTCATCTCGGAACAGGCTTGTCTGGATGCCTACAGGAGAGCTCACAAACCGTCTGGCTCAAGTTTGCAGCCCACTATGAGCACAGTGCTGTGAGCAGATTGGTGCCTGACTAATTTCGCACAGCGGTTCTCTACCTACCGAGTGCTCTTTCAAGCTATTAGCATCACAGAATATCAAACGGGCTGTCACAAAGCTGTTTACCAACCAACCCCCAAATCCAAGGCGGTATCCAGCAGCAGCCACTCAGTACTGATATTTGCACACACAAACACTACCTCTCTAGCAGGCCAGCTCACTGCGTCTAATTCAGGACAGAGTTACAGCCGCCGTGTCTTTGGAAATTGGCACTTACGTGGGATTAGAAGTGCAGCTCCTTACATTAAAAGCCTCTCTTCATGTGGCACTGAAAGAGCTACTCACAAAAGCTAACCTCAGCCTAGTGAGATCACAGATTTTTCTATAGATGCTAGAGGAAGCAGCTCTGATGGCGAGCAAGGTGATCCAGAGGAGAGGCTTGACCTAACTATTCTGGTGGTCCTCCAGAGGCTCCACTCCCTTCACACATCACTCTCTGGGGAGCCTTTTGCAAATACCTCTCCTTTTATGCTGCAGAATCCTAAGACTTCACTGTGAATCTCGTAGTATTTGATGTTTGTCTTGAGGACCCTTTTTATGAAGTCATTTAATTTTATATCAACTTTGAGTTTTGCTAAAGAAAATACATATATTAGCTTTCCTGAATTGGAGAAAACTAGAAAGAGTAAAGCCCAGAGATTTATAAAAATAATAAGAATAATAATAAGGGAAGAGTGTCACAGAAATGCATCAAAATACAAATGAAAGTAAGACATTTCAGGACCTGACTCACCAATGTGTGGCATTAGTAATACTCTGCCCTAATGCAACAGCTGAAGAAGACACTTGTAATTTGCAAAAGGAGTGCCTGCATTCACCCTGTGTCCAGTTTCTCCATGTATTTTAGAATTCCAATCTATTTATCTTTTTAGGCCAAAATCAAATTTTTGCAGTAAGCTGGAAAAGTTAATCCCTTTTCAATATCTACATACAATAATTGTAATAAATTTTCCCATAATGTCATGAGCACTGCTTATAGCTGACAAAATCATAGAATCACAGACTGGCCTGGGTTGAAAAGGACCACAGTGATCATCCAGTTCCAACCCCCTGCCATGTGCAGGGTCACCAACCAGCAGACCAGGCTGCCCAGAGCCACATCCAGCCTGGCCTTGAATGCCTCCAGGAATGGGGCATCCACAGCCTCCTTGGGCAACCTGTTCCAGTGCATCACCACTCTCTGAGTGAAAAACTCCCTCATAATATCTAACCTAAAGCTCCCCTGTCTCAGTTTAAAACCATTCCCCTTGTCCTGTCACTATCTACCCTTGTAAACAGCCATTCCCCCTCCTGCTTACATGCTCCTTTCAAATACTGGAAGGCCACAATGCGGTGGCCTCACAGTTGCTCAAATTAAAAAGGCCTTCTAACAAGTCTGTTAAGCCTCAAGAAATATCAGATCACAATGACAACTTCACATGTCATTTAACTGTCTTTAATATCATGTCTGATAACTTGGATGTTGTTCAGAGATAGAAGCAATGTCAAGTACATGCTGCCATTGCTAGCTGGAGGTTTCCCCAGAATGAAGTCAATATTCTAGGTCAGCTCCTCCTTGCTTTTTGGTGGAGTTCCTCTTGTAATTTAGTTATGATCGTTTGATGAAAATAGGGAAGTTGTTCCATAATTTAGAATAAATCACTTTTCTAAAGGAATCAAAGACACAATCTGAAATTTACTTTAAGCTGAACAGATTTGAGATGATGCAGTTTGATTTTGTTAGGCCTTCTCAAACCGCCTAAGACTAGACTTGTAAAAAAATCAAGGCACATAAGTTAACCCTTAAATTCTCTGACATGAATGAAGGGATTAAATTTGTTCTGAAGAACCTTCACAAGATCTCCCATACTAAACACTGGCACTCAACCATTAAGAGTAATTTACGCAACTGCAGGACTCCAGCTCAGGATCTGCAGAGGAGAAATCAACACTCCAGGGAATTACTGTTGCCATGTCTACGTACCAGGCTGGAGGTATGTAAGCCCTAGACTCTCCCAGGTGTAACCATCTTTTTGTCTGATAGAGCTCTAAGTTCCAACTTTAAGGACTTGCTAGTTTTCTGTATTGTTGGAAGGGAACAAAAGAATATAATCAGTGCATGCAGGAGTTTACGACCTGTTTTCCTGATCTCTGAGCAGTGTATCTTAACTGTAGTATAGCAAAGAGCCCTGAGATGTGGACCTAAGCATGGAGAGGAGAAGATACTATTGTCAGCAGCTCCCTTTGGCACTGTATTCTTCGTGCATCACCTTCCTGGTGTTTTGAGAAGGTAAAAAAGAAAAAAAGAAAAAAAGAAAAAAAGAAAAAAAGAAAAAAAGAAAAAAAGAAAAAAAGAAAAAAAGAAAAAAAGAAAAAAAGAAAAAAAGAGAGAGAGTGAAAGAGAGAGACAGAGATCTCCATTTTATTTAACAATCACCTGTGGACCATAGGAGACTGCTACCATTATCATACTAGTAGATACCTCTATTAGGAAACTACTCAATGTACGTTCATGTTTTCTCAAATTAAACTGTTGAACTTTTTCTCTTAGCCTCAACCTCTGATCCAAACTAATCATGACCTTTCAATTTTTTGGCCCTAAAATCTGAGCAGAGAATTGAAGTAACCATCTATCAGCTATTCAAGATGAACACAGGGACATTTTGCTTTCTTCTCCTTTCTCCAGATTTATCATGGTGAGAAGCATTCTTTATTTACCCTTGAGAGGAGCACAAAGAGTCTCCCTAAGGGAAGGAAGAACTTCCTAATGTGAAAATAAACTAGAAAATACAGTCCAGGCCCATTTATAAAAAGAGATGCAGCATGGAAGAAACAGAAAGAGAATGCTTTTTCTTTGGTAAGTATCCTTGGTATCCTTTGATCTCACTCTACTACCCCAACTCCTCTGTAATCTGCTTGTGGCATTTAACAGCTTCCTTAAGCACAGGTGCATGCATGCATTTATACCCACTCAGCAGCAAGATATTCCTGACTAACATGTAATTAGTTTATTCATAACCATAATCTAAATTGTTGTTCTTCAAACCACTGGATAATATACAAATCTGATAAAAACATACACACACAGATCAGAAATTACTGCTAAATACTTGGTCTACTTAACTGAGGCGACCTCCAGAGCAGTGTAAGACAGCCTGTACTGAAGCTAAAGATGCCAGAAAGGTTGAAGTATACATATACCATGTCAGACAGTCCTACTACTACAGTAACTATGGTAATTCCATGTATGTAAAGCATATAGAACTACTCAGTTGATATCTGAGAGGTATCTACTCCAAGGCAAATTAAAAAACTCAATTCCATCTATTGCATGGACTGTGTTTTCACTGACTGCAATGGGAAAATGATTCTGTTACTCTATGAATTTATGCACAAGTATCTACACATACACTACATCTCCAAAAACCTCATCTAGGGGGGCTTAACCTGGGGCCAAACTGGCCAAATTCAATTCCGAATGGCAATACATCACTTATTTGAGGAACCTTCCATGGAAGATGGCTTGTTGAGCCAAACGATTGTTAATGTCCAGATATGTAAAGTGAATAAAACCTCTGGACTCACCAGCAAATGATGTGCTGCAGGTGCTGGATGCACTGGTCCAAGAGGAGTAGACAGTCGAAGTTGCTCACTGGTGGACTGGACTGGTAAACAGGCACTCATGCGAGTGATTACTTAAAGCAGAGTTCCTCAGCATTTCCTCAGTTGGTGTGTCAGGTAATATTCTGGTCAGAAAAAGAGTCACTAGTCAGTTACAGATCACTTCAGGTGCACGTGTTTGTGGGAACAAACCTGAACAAACAAACTTGGTGCTCAGGTGCAGTGAAAGAACTCACTGAATTTCTAGAGGCAGCCCCAAGGATACAACTTTTACCTTCACAGTGCACCTCAAAATGATACTGCATGAGACAGGGCTCAGCAGTAAAGCAGCATGACAGTGCATTTGGCCCTGGGATAAATGAACACAGCAGTTCTGCACCTTGCCCACTGCTGCAGCTAGACCTCCTGCAGTGGTCCCAAGAGGAGGCTGAGGCTCCTGAGCTGAGCTGCCATCCCTCCAAAGCACCAGCACTGATACCTAAGCAATCCAGGGATAACTAAATCTAGAAGCCTATAGATAAAGAGCAAAAGATGGATATGGGTTTGAATTAACTGGTTCCTCCTTTCATTTCCCTGCCAATCCCCTTCTTGCAAGAGAAAAAGTTGTCAGTCTATGGTAATTACAACACACACATCCCTATTACCATAAGGAAAGAAAAAAAAAAAAAAAAAGAAAGCAGCAAGGTGAATGCCCTTCATGTGCCCTTCTTAGGTCTTCTTTCTACATATTTTCCCACTGCTCCTCCAATCATAATGGGCCAGAGTCAATCTGTTTCCTCTCCTGATGACACTGTGGCAGACCTCCACAGGCACTGCCTGCAGGAGCGTTCTCTCTGACAGCGGAGAGCCAGCCCGCAACAGTTCTATTCATAGAGCAAAAGAGAGAAATCTGCTCATGATTGGAGGCTCCTAGGTGAGCAACTGCAATAACTGATCCAAATGTTTCCCTTGTATTACACGATCAGTGAGAATGTGTTTTCATTTGCATTTTTGCCCTTTGATTTTCTGCATCTGGTAAATACCAGCAAAGTAAATGTGAAGGTGTCAGCTATCTCTTCGTGAAAGTGATTGACAGTCCCTAAGTGCTCTGGGCTTTTTATAACCAATGTGAGTGACAGCTTTTAAGTGGAAGCAGTTCGTGCAAGTTTCAAACATTGGTTGTCTGCACGAATAACGTGGAATATTGGCTTTTCTTGCATCTATCTAATGGTATTTCCTTCTGCGTTGGCAGCAGCTCTAAACTTTAAGTTGTTACAGGGGAAAAAAAGTCTGTGTTCTCTGCACTGCACTTTTCTAAAGCCCTCAGTCCAACAAAAGGAAAAGTAAACTCATGCCTGTGACATAAGTTTCTATAGTTCAAAGCAGCACAGCAGCAAAGAAGTGGTTTCTCTTCATGTCAGACCTGGCTAAAGGACAATGTTGCCCAGTACAGTAACATTTCCAAGTAACCATTTTCAAACAGTCTCCACCAAATGTTTTCAAGAAATCCAAGAGCAGTTATTATCCCACCTATGTTTCCCATCAAAGCAGTTATCAACCATGCTACTGAGCCCACTATCTCTCTCATCCTGTCCTTCTATCAACTGTGCATGTGTATTATACATAAAATCCCAGATAAACATCAGATATGCACATGCTACTTCCAATAAATGAAACCAAATTAGCATTATCATTCAGAGTTTTGCATTTCAAATCCACACTCAGGTGAAAGACAAAAAAGCATACTTAGTGTACAAACAATTGTTAATCTAAATGCACCTACTTTAAATTGCAACAGACAAGTAATATAAGCATTGTTCATAAGCCTGTTTCAACAGTGTATGCTTTTGGACTCAAAATGAGCATTTCTGTCCCCAGTGCTTTTCTCCCCCAGCTAACCCAGCCCTGTGGCTAAGGTGAATGTTATGGGATACGCAGCATGGTAAAAAGAGAGCCTTGCTCTTTGGTTTGTTCCCCAGGAATTTCTTGCTGAGCTGAACATCAGCCTAGAAATAACATCAGCTGCTCAGGGAGGCAAAGCTGTAAAGTCATTAAAAATGGCTGCTGGAACACCATTTAGATTTTATATTGCCATCATGGAGTCATTATCAGGATACAGAACAAACCTTTCTGAATCCATAAATAACACATTGCTGTTAGCAAAGGACATTTATTTAGTCCCCTATGAAAAAGAAACCAGTTGAACGTTAAATAATTACCCACCTCACTTGCTTTGTTTTTATATTTACCTTTTCTTGTTCAGTTACATGACTTCAACAATTTATGCTTTAAAAACATATATATATGTATATATACAAAATGTAAATGGCGGTCATTTGTTAACTGTGCAACATAATCTACCTCAGAGAGTAATACAACTTCTGCTTCTTTTCAGCTTCTCATTTTTCTCAACTTTAATGCAGATGCGTAAGATTTTCCCCTCTCCAGAGGGACAGGCAATAATCAGGTTAGGTGGATATCTTTATGAATGATGCTGACCTTAAAGTTCACTTCATTTTTCTCGTCTATCCTTCCCAGCTCTTCTGAAGTTCTTTCTTCTCATTCATTTTCTATAGCTGAATATCTCTAAAAACAGAAGTTGGACACAGATAAATCGTTTCACCTCAAAATTTATCCATGTGAAAAATAAACAAATCACTTGCCAGCAGAT
Organism: Tympanuchus pallidicinctus; assembly: GCF_026119805.1. Taxonomy (NCBI): domain Eukaryota; kingdom Metazoa; phylum Chordata; class Aves; order Galliformes; family Phasianidae; genus Tympanuchus; species Tympanuchus pallidicinctus. The sequence continues at coordinate 7,896,143 of NW_026294749.1, read as the reverse complement.
GTCAGAAAATTACTTTAATCGTTAGTACCAGGTGAGTTCATTCATCTTCCTTCTTAAGAAAAGAAAAGAAAAGAAAAGAAAAGAAAAGAAAAGAAAAGAAAAGAAACCTTAAAATAGTCCCCTGAAAAAAGATAAGAAAAGAGCCTGGATACTACTTTTGTGACTTTAAAGGCAAATAAATGAATTCACTTAACCCTGCTGAGAGAAATACTTCTGCAGGTTTTAGAGAGGAGTCCTTTATTTACATTGCATTTGGGTATCATTAACAGTTAAAATATTTTTTGTATTTTCTTTGAGTAATTGATTTGAGCACATGCAGTATCACTGATTAAGTGCAATCTACTGGAAAAAAAGTTTTCTTCCTATGTGTGTATTTTAAGACTAAAAATTATGCTCCAAATAGAGCTAGGGAAAGTTCTACAGAGCTACCAGATGCTTTCCTGAGTTTTCAAAACTTTATTCTCCCCTCAGATGAGCAACAGTAAAAAGTGAAAGAAAGTGTTAAAAAAAAGAAAAAAAAAAAAAATCCCATGAAAATTAAGGCACCTGTACTAAGCAACATGAATTTAGGATACCTTCAGTTTTAAATTCCTTCCTTCTCGAATTATTCACCTCAGCACTAACATTCACCACCTGCATTTTTAGAGGCTAGAAACCATCACGAGGTTTGCACAGTATGCATTTGCTATCATAACATATTCATATACTTTACTTGCTGTATTGGAAAAGATCTAGCTAAAGATGTTTTATTTCAGAACGTTTCACTTGGCATCTGCTGGACACATTGGATACTACCAAGGTTAGCTATGCAGGAGTTTTCTCTGACTCTAAAATCTGTTCCAAGAGAATAACAGTAAAATGAGGATTATACCATTTGTGAAGGGCATACAATGATTACAATGCAAACAGCAAATAAGATGCTGTTCTGAGTCTGCTTCACTATCCATCCACACAACTCTCAAAGAGGCCCTGAGAAATTCATCATGTGAAAACAGGAAGATAGGGATAGTTCTAGATTTTCACAACTTTAACTTACCACAGCAGAACTGCAATTACAGAAAAGCTAATGGCTCAGTAGCAAAATATGAACCATGAAATGGGAGAGAATGATGCTTTGCAAGTTCAGCAATGTGGTTTCTAAAGTTGAGACTCTTGTCCAGTCCACCAGCATACAATGAAGCAGCACAACAAGCTCTGAAGTCCTTGTTAAGACAAGAGTATGCAAAGAAATATGGTGCACGTGAAAGTGAAGTCAAGAGATCAATGCTGGGGTTGCTCTGTGGCCATGTATTACTGCACAAGGTGGTTCCCTACATTCTACAAGATGTGACTTCAGAGGAACATTGGTTTGTATAGCAAGCATACATCATATTGCCTTAATTTCAGACAAAGCACATCCCATTTTAGTTTTTACATTTTTGTTTGTTTTGAGGTTCTTTTGGTGGTTGTTTTTTGATAACTAAATCCCTTTCATTCTTCAGACTTCATGTGGTGCAATAAAGCAGGCAGATCAGATTGGTTCCCATACATGCTGGTGACAAAGCTGCTTTCATGTCTTACTGTGTTGGTATTCGTTTTTTGGGTTGTTTTTTTTTTTGCATAAAGATCTGTGGACTGTGTTGTTCATAGATGGTGATGTTTCTGCACATCAGCAGTGTTACATGAAGGCTCTGTGTCCTCCCTGACTCAGCTAGGAATGTGTTGGTAGGACTGGAAAGAGTTGGGCCCTTCTGAATTGCTCAGGAATGATGGAACTACAGGAAGAATTGGCAGTGCCTCAGAGACACAGTGCTCGCAGAGAGAGTTTGGGCTAACCTTTCTTTGGTGAAGGCCTGGTGACATGGATATGGTGTAGCAGTAATTTTATGTTGACATGGGATGACTCAGAGAATTCAGTAACAGACACTGGTAATCTACAGCATAAACAGGAATGATTCCTTTGCAGCCAGCTATGTAAAAGAAAGAGAGAATAAATACGTAGTTTAAGAAGGTATTTGAAAACTCGGATTTCAAACTACTGATTTTGAAAACGTTCCTGCTTCCCTATTCTCTACTGCTTTACATATCCCATATCTGTCATCTCTGTGAAAAAGGAAATAAGCATAAAAAATTCCTATCCTTTGGGAAACATCGAGTTAGCATAATGTAATATTCTCTAGTTAGCCATCAACAGCTATAACAACTCCTTAGATCTAACAGTTTCCTGATGTACTTTTTGAGAGAATATTCTGTGAGATGACATATGCTAATGATGGTTCTAGAGGCCCTGAGCATACATATTGAGGTCTTAAATGGTAGATAACTTAAGCTGTTGCATTTTGACACATCCAAGAATTATATACTGTTAAATGCCAGAAACTGAGTACAGGGATTAATACAGGTCCAAGCTGTCCCTGTAGACTTACAACGCATCTCTCCATTGAAGACAGCGTTGTTGGTTTTTGGTTTATTTTAAGGAAAATTCCTGGGGAGCTCTCAGTCCTCAGCTGGTGTGAATAAATAAGACTAGTTCCACACTTCTGAGCTATAGTTCAAGGAGGCCTTCAGGAGACACAGAAGTCCCACTGCATCTGGCAATACAACTTGCATCCTCAAATTTGCCTACAAAGCTGTAAATGCTACGAGCAAACCTTTATCAATGTATCTGTCCTGTTGTTAGTCATCCACAGTGGTTTACCTTAGGATATGGAAAATGCCTCATTTGTCAGTAGAGATCTGTACTGCCAAAAGCTAGCTTCCATTTCCCAGGTACCCAAAGCTGCTCTAGTAGAAGACATCAGAATCTTCTGACAAAGTAAATGATAGGTGCAAAGAAGGAAGCCTATTTAAGCAGAGTATCAAAGCAGGACAAGAACAGAAACAGCAGAGTTGGACAGAGTTAACAGATCATATCTAAGATTGCAAGAAAAGAATCACATGCTGTTCTGGATTAGCAGAAAGACTGCAGTCTCACTATTTAAAAGGACAAGGAAAATTTGGTTCGGAACAAATGTAAGTGAATTAGGTAACAGAAAACATCTCCTCGGCCATTGGTACAGAAAGAAAGAAATACTAAGTGAAAAGACCATTTTCGGATAGACAAACTCTAAACTAATGTTTAGAAGCTAAGAAAAGGAAGCATTTTGGTCTCAGTTTAACGCTGTCCCTGTGGGTAGCCCCGTTTGTTTATTTTGCAGTGAACCTTCCAACATCCCCTTTGCACAAATCATCCGGCCTCCAAACTCTCGGGCACTGTCCTCCCTTAACCACAACTTGCCAGCTCCTTCACAAAGCACTGGGCCTATTATATTTCAGCTTGCTTGTCATAGAGCCTAACAAGCTATTTCAATAGCTTCCTCACACTTGTGAGTTAGTGAGCTTCTAATGCTTCTTCACCCTTACTTAAAAGAGACTGCTATTGGAAAACCTAATACATTCAATATGACAGGGCAGGGTTTACAAATCTAGTTGTCTGGTTTCTATTGACATTTAAAAACAATGTTAGTGACAAAAATGTAATTATTCCTAAATGATGGAAACAAGGAGCCAGGCGTACTGAATGAACTTGTTTTGAACCTCTATTCATTTCACTTCAGATTTTGGCAGAGGTTTTTGCTGGTTTCTATTTTATCCTAACCAGTTTATCCATGTTCCAGACTTTATGTTCTGCGGCTGTCAAGCTTTTCTGTGGAATTCATCCATTGCCACAGAACTGTACTGGAGAAATCCGGCATGCATCTGAAAAATAAGACAATTGTCTTGTTCTCACATGTACAGATCAAATTGAGAACATGCACTGAGCATATGCTGACAGAGTGCTCTCTCCATCACTTTTCAGGCTGCCTTAAATTGCAGTTTTGAAAGGTGTGAACTACCTCATTTATCTCAGTTGGGGATGGAAGGATTCCCCTGTTCCAATCTGTAGAATCTGCTGATTTGTACTGTGCCATAGAAATTCAGCATTTTTGCCACTAAATTCCCAGCCTTACTGCAAGCTAGTGCTTTGCTTCCTTCCTCCAAGTTTTGCTGGAACTCATTTTAAATGTTTGGCAATCTGCTCAGGGCAACTCTGAGCAGTAGGGCCAGACTGGGCCATTTCTAGTGGTCCCTTCCAATCTCTGCCATTGTGTGACAGAATTTCTCCATGGAAGGAGACGATTGCTCTATCATAGCATTTGCTCTTCCTGCACTGTTCCATGGACACCTCTGACAAACACGTAGGGACTTAATTAATGCATACAGGTCAAGTCCTCAGGTGTCAGCTTACCAGTTAATACACTGCCGTATGCAGGTGGGAAATGATACAGCAGCAAGGCCCTATGAAACCATTAAAAACGCTCTCCTATCTATATGAAATGCTGCTAACATCTGTCTGGCTAGGAGTCAGCTGAGTAGAGCTGCCATGATGAAAATCTGCCATCCCTACAGCCTCAAAGCTGTGCTTTGATGCAGGATGACTCAACACAGAAAGCTCAGATGATCCTTGCAGATGCTGGACCAGTGATGTGTTGGCAAAGACTCTTGCCACAGAGAAGGTCCACAAACAGCTATCTTGACTGGATTAATTTCTCCTTCTTCATACTTCACAATAAGACAAGAATTCTGAGACTTGTATAACCACAACGTAAGACACTTCTGCCCACTTTCAGCTCCACACCACCCACTCACAACATATTTCTTCTACCATGTTTATGTTTTGCCTCAAACTCAGGTGGGATTCGTGTTGGACAGATTCGCGTTGGACAGATTAGTTGGACAGACAACTAAAACTTATAAGCTTAACATCAGCTATTCAGCTGGGATCCTCTTACAATGAATCAATGAAACAGAGATCCCATAAGAACAAGACTTCATTTTCTAAGACAAGTATTTGAGACAGGTGGAATACAAAGAATTCTAGATAGACTTGCTGTTCTCCACAGCACAGAAAGAAACTTAGATATGGAACTTTTAGGTATCAAAATCTGTTTAAGAGGCATTCTGGTAAGATTACAGTTTTTTTGGAACAGAACTTCCTATGGTGGGGACTCACCTTGTCTGTGTCTTCCCTTGCTGCTGTGGTACAAATATGCATGGTATTATAAATGCAGTTATTTGTCACAGTGAACGCTTTTAAGTTACTACACAGCACTTTTCTTCTAGAGTGAAACAATGCAAACTGAAAATCATCTTTGCAATTAAATGTTTTAGTCTACCTAAGAACAGCTCAAACAAGTTTTCTAGTGTCTCCTTTTGGTTGTAGTTGGCAAAATGAAAGCAAAGGCCAGCACATTTTCCATCGTAATCTAAGAATAAGCAGAGACAGATCACAGAGTACTTCAGCAGTCAACACCACAAGCTTTAATGTGGACCAAAGGAAATTCAAGATAAGCTTCATCAATAGCTGGAAGTGAACTTAAAAACAAACGGTTCAAAGCCATTAAGAAATGAAAACTACCTGTGAAGTACTGCGACACTAGAAGCTCCCAAGCTGAATGAAACATGAAACGTGCTGAAAGAGTACGACACAGGTAGGAATCAAAAAGCTTTTCGCCTAATTTTGTGTCTTTCACACTGGAATGACTCCAGTGTATCTTTTATACTCTTTGTGCCTTTGTTTCCACATCTGTAATTCAGGTTATGTGTAGCCCGCAACAATTATCCCATAAGGATACAGGAAAGCTGAAATGCTTTTTGAGATCCAAGGAAAGGTTTGAGAATTACAACTATAAAAAGCACGTGCAATTATCGCTCACACCGCCAAACAGTATCACAACTACAGGAAGGATGGCCCCCAGACACAAGCCCGCAGAGCTGGACCTGAAGCAACGTGCTCAAGCTTCGTGAAGCCTGGAATCTCTCAGCTTCCAGCAGCGTGCACAGACACCCTGCAGTACTAGGCTATTAATCAATGCCTAAAGGCAAAACAAAAAGCTGTGTTCGGACTTCACACAGCTGCAACTTCTTCCACCTAAACCCCAGAGGTCTGAAAATCTCTTTGATTTGTAAGAACAAGTGTTTTACAAGTAACTAATCCATAGAGGAGTAAGTGTAAGAGCATCAAAGTGTCCATAAACACTCCAATCGCTCAGCACAGCCAGGCATTCAGCCTTTAAGAATGCAGCCTCACTGAGAAATCATGCATTGTGAACAAACCAGTCACCGAGTACACCAAAGGTGAGGCAAGGAAACACATCACTGAAACACTAATTTACATTCCCAACAGTTTATCTTCACACAAAGACAGTATGAAAACTAAGGTACATTGGTTGTATCCTTTGGTACCATAAAAAAAAAAACACTTTAATATAAAACATTAAGCAGTGTCCTTAAGCTAGATCAGGAGTCTTGTATCCTTAAAGACCGTGTGAAGTGTGAAGCTGTCAGTAGCATTAGTATTCTCTAATGACAAGAGGAATTTTGTCCCATTTATAACAAGCTGTCATGCTTTCCCTATCTGTGAAAAGCCAGTGCAGCCAAGCCATGGGAAATATAAGAAAATTACTGGAATTAGCAGGGGTGTATACGTTTCTGGGTTTCTAGGAAGGCTGAAGTACAAGAATTTCACAGATGTGGGGACTTTTGAGAGCATTCCAATTGAAACAAACTTGCAACAAACCCTGCCGAGAGGTTCATTCAACAGGATGAGCTAACCAAGAAAACAGTCATTTCTGGCTAGTTGCATCAATATTAGCAGCAGCTGTGAACTCAGTAAACAGCTCTGTTTTCTGGTTGTCAAAGAGCTGCTAAAGCAGATGTGAAACTCATCAAAAATAGGTCACGAGCAGAGAACATGCAAGGGAATGCATCAATACCAGAGTGATCTGAAAATAAGCAATGCGGGATTATTTCAGTAGTGTTTATTACCCCCCAATTGAACCTAACACAGAACTGTAACCAATAACTCTTTCATGAGATTGCTGTGATAGGACCTTCCTCACAGCACGCTGGGTGAATGAGGGCGCGGTGCTTTCAGCAGCTGAAGCACCAGAGAGAAGAAAAGGTGCTGAACTGCTCTCTGCTTTCTTTTGAATTAGGTTTTCTGTGACAGGTTTTCATCCCTGTCCTTCTTTCCAAACTAACCATCTCAGACTGAGGTACTGCAATAAGCCAAACACGGAATTTGCCACAGCTTATTTTACTTTTGCCACTACAAACAGATTATAAGTTCACTGTGTCCGATAGGCAGCCCTCCAGCAACAGCCATTCCTCCACGGACTGGAATCGTGGCCAACACAGCAATTACCTTCCCCCCTCACGGCCCACAGGACCCACTTCTTCAGAACTCCCCCATATGGAAATTCACTTGGATCTACTTCTAGGACTCTTGCAGTATGTAAAACACTTAACTTCCTTTATTGTAAGGAATAAAAAGGCAGAAGACCGAACTCTAAAGGAAGCAGGCTAAGAAAAATAACATGCTTCATCTACAACAGGACTAAACAAGGAACCTACATGTCCCGCTGCTGCTGCGCCGAGTCTCCACGGCCGTCCTTCACAGTGCAGGTGTGAGGCTGTCGTTGGCCAAATGCCTTCAACAAGCTGAGTCGAAGCCTCATAGCCTGAAGCAGGCTCAAGTACTTCCCTAGTCAGTCAGTTACCAGGTGAGGACAGACACTCTCTCCTCTGGTTGTTTCCACTTCCACTACAATGGCAGGTTTTACCTCCAGCACCTAATGACATCATATAATCAAACACTAGTAAGGAGAAGCTAGTCAAACAAACAGAAAAGCTATTGCTGGTCAGCAAGTTAATGTCAACTCATATTCAGCTGGGAGAAAATGGGTCTTCAGGAAGCATTCAGAAAAAAATACTCCTTTATTTAAGAAGCAGCAGCTCAAAATAAAGCATAAAAAATAGAAGTGGTGAAGAGACTTCACTTTATTGATGTTCCAAACCAGCAATCAGGTTTCCAGAATTTTAGAATAGAGGGAAGGGAGAGGGAGAAAAGAGTTCACATCCAACTTAAAAGAAATCCTATGACTTATTTCACTTGGAAGCCTTTGTTGAGCCAGATGTACGTGCCTTTTAGCACACATTTCCTATATCACAGAACCTAGGGTGAAACGTGGTAGTTGATTACCATATTAAAATGGGTGTCCAAACTTTCAGTAATAATAATAATGATTAAATGACTATGTAAGGCTTGCTTTTTTTTTTTTTTTTTTTTTAATAAACAAGTGGTTATATCCTATAGCAACAGATGTAGATCTTGAATGTCCATTATGATACTGCACTATGCTATTTAGAACTTGTTTCTGGAAAAGGAGACTGCAGAGGAAGAAGAGAAAACCATTACTTTCCTATGTGGACACAAAAGGACCACCTCATTCTTTCAGAAGAAATCAAGCCACGCACTTCCACAAATTTCTTGCCCAGAATGCTCCTGCCCTCCTCATGGGGCAGCACGTTCAACACACTTGGCTGCTGCTCTTTGACTGCTGGCAATGCTTTCATTGCAGGGATGACACAAGTTTGTAAAGCAGTGTGGATTCAAGCTTTTGCTGATGAAATGTTTGAGAAGGCGTTTTCTTCCCTACAGGCTGCAGTGAAGGGCTAAGCTCTCATTTTAAAAACTGAGCAAATGGGTACAGTGCAGGGAAATTAGACTGCAACTATTTCTGAAAGCCTAACACAAGTTCGGTTCATGCAAGACATACAGATGTTCTGCATTTGCAGGATAAAGAGGAAAATTCTCATCTCTGCATTTTGCACTTATCTATTTGGCTTACCAACTCTTTTTGGCCCGAATGAACTTTTCTGTATATGAATTCTGATTGAATATAGCAAACTCAAATAAATCCCAGTGCAAACACAGGACAGTCGGCTCTCGAGGTCTGACTCAGAATTTGGGGCTTTTGACACTTGAACTCTGCTTTCTCAAGTTGCTTTCAGATGGATTCAGGCTGGACTTGAACTCCGTGAGCCACTTCAACAGATTTTTATTTACTTCAGTGACAGAAATCCTTCCTCACAGATAACTCATCCACTGTTAGTCATCAGATTCTCAGCTACAGTCAGACACTAAGTTGCCTTTTGTACTGCAATCTGTTGATAGACTGTTTGAACTGGTGCTTCCCCCAAATTTCCACTAGTTGCAGCACATTTTGAAAATTTGAAAAGGCTTATTTCAACTTGCCTGCAATGATCTCTGTATGTCTGGTAGGAAGCATAAGGAAGTGAATGACTAATCACATTCTTCCTAGTAATTGAGAAGTGTTGATGAATGCCAGGAAACATTGTAGTAATTATTGAGGGGAAAAAAAATAAAGGAAAAAAAAAAAAAACAACGAGCAATACATTGGAAACCTGACTGCTTTCAGTAGAAGCAAAATGATTGCATCTTCTTATTAGACACTGCTCTTTTAAAAAGAAAAATTAAAACACAATATATTTAATACACTGTCCATATGCATGTGCAAGAATCATAAGCTGAATGCATACACCTGTAGTAAAATCATTTTTCATCACAGCAATCCCAGCAGCTTTATCTCAAAATTGGCAATGAATTGCAGAAATAAACATAGTCAAACCATTTGTCTTCGATACACGTCTTCCACTATCTCATTTACTAAGCAGCACTGCCCTTCAGTTCTTTCCTAGGAGAGAGGGGAAGTGCTGGAACAGCTGCCCAGAGAGGTTATGGATGCCCCACAAATGTCCAGCCTGGAAAAGAGACGGCCCAGGTGCTACCTTATCAATATTTATAAACACATGATCTGAAAGAATGAAGAAGGAGCCAGGCTCCTCTCAGCTGTGCCAACGGACAGGGCAATAGGCACAAACTGAAATATAGAAGGTTGCATCAGAAAACAAGAAAATACTTTTCTTTAAAATATATATAGAGATATATCTTTATATAATATATTATCTACATAAACTATATCTATATAACATATATCATATATATAAATTATATATATGTGTGTGTGTGTGTGTGTGTGCATACTGAGGGTAGTTAAAATCTGGGACAGGTGGCTGAGAGAAGTAGTGGAGTCTTCATCCCTAGAGATACCCAGAATGAACTGGACACAGTCCTGGGCAACCTGTCGGAGCTGGCCCTGCTTTGTGTGTGGATTGGACTACAAGATTGAGAACTTCCTTCCAGCTTAGCATTAGTGTCATCCTCCATTCTCATTTCGGAGTTCAAGTGAGATAAACTTCATCTCCATATTTTCTGTAATTGGCTTAATAGTTATTCAAAGTCTCCGGTGCAATGTAGATTACAGATTTTCATTACTTGGAACAAGTTCTTCTGTTGTTTGTTTGTTTGTTTGTTTGCTTTGGTTTGTTTTTTAATGTTTGGGAGAGCTAACAGAAATTGGGAAGTTGGAGTCTTAGAAGGAAATTGAAATTTTCTTTGCAAATGCTCAAAACGAACTACTAGCTGTTGTTACCCTCAGTGATATCTGTGTTCCCATATAGTGATAACATTATTAAAAAAAAAAGCTGAGACATAGCAAAGTATTTAAAGCTTCTGTTGGGACAGCTAAGTTGTAACACGTAACATTTGTCTACAAAAACCCTGCAGAAGGAGAAAAACAGGAATGTGTCAGGAGGGACAATTATTACTATTCTTTTACTTTGATGTGTCATCAATAGGTAATCTCACACTCTATAAACTTCAGTATATTCAACAGCATTGCCCAGAGAACTGCAGCTTATCAAAATTAAAACCAAAACACAAATTTAATCGATGATGAGATTATCTCAGGGTTCATCTTTAGGGGCAGAACACCAAGAGACCCTCTAACTAAGGCTGTTGAAAGATGAGCAGCTTGACATATCTGTAGGTACTCACATCGCAACTCAGAGTGCAACAGGGCTAAGTATAAGGTGAGCAATTAGAGCACCTGCTGTCATTTCAGAAATGGAGAACAGACAAGGTTCAAAAGAAAAACCATTTCTAACTGGAAAATACAAGTTCATGCTAATGCATTCTAAGTTATACACTAAGAAATCATTCAGAGTTCTAACAAATTCATGATGTCATATCAGAATAAGGTAATTAAAGCTCAAAAAAGCAGTTTAAAAAATATTTAGTGTGATAGCAATGAGGTCCTTCTCAGAGAATTCGAAAAATTCTGTTTTTTAAAATGAAAACACTCATGGGCTGCTCACACCTATTATAAAAACATTACTGATGAAATTAAAGAGAGAAGAGTGGCTAGGATGCTAGTTTGATATTTGAGCTGCTCTCTGCTCATCTACAGCTCTTCTGTGCAGATGATCTAGTCTTTGTGTAACTTTCACACTCATAATCTGTGCTTAGCAGGGCTGCTTGTATCACATTAACCACTGATAATGCGACGTTAACTGTCAGGTTTGCCAAGGCTCAGCATCCAACCTGACTTTGAACACTTCCAATGATGGGGCATCCACAGCTTCTCTAGGCAACCAGTTCCAGCGTCTCACAACATCACTATGAAAAATTTATTCTTTATATCCAGTCTAAATCTATCCTCCCTCACTTTTGCCTCTTGTCCTGTCACTGGACACCTGGCCTGGACCTGACACCAGGCCCTGGAAGAGGTTCCCAACTGACAGACCAATGTGTGTGACTTAGATGAACAGAGAGGGAACAGCAGAAAGTTGAAAGAATCTGTAGGAGTACAACAAAATATGGAAAAGATATCAAAGATAAGAAACATCTTCTCTGCCTTCACCATCTTGCTTCCCTTGGATCCCCCACAACCTCTCCCAGACGTGGTCATGAAAAGACTCCAGAGCATAGGAAAAATCTGTGGGGTACGAAAAAAGATAACAGCCACCAGAAAATACACAAACATTTACAGCAATTGTGTAGGCTCCCTTCTTTCCCATTCTCCCCCTGAGCAGCATTATTTATCTAAAGCAGCACCTTTATATAGCAAGTTCTACACAAGTTTTACAAAACACAAAAATAATAACAAGCCATTTCTCTGGTGAAGCAATTGTTATTTGCTTAAATTAGTTACTAAAACTCAGAATGAAGCACAAGGTAAAAGATGTTGCACAGTGAGAATGTAACAGGCAGATATGTTGCTTAACTAGAACTAAAAAAAAGCTGCACATAAAATCGAAGATTAAACGTTGTGCCCGGTGGGCTGCATACCAATATGCCAACAGAAAAAAGAAATAACTACAGAAACGACTAGGATGCTAAAAATGTCAACGCAGGGCTTAATGTGTGGCAAGAAGACAAGCTAAACAAAACACTAAGATGCATACAGATATATCAAATCTAGCTTAGAGGAAAAAGTAGTGAACATGAAGAGCAGCCTGAAGGGTACTCTACAGTTTTTCAGTCAAAGACAATCAGAGATGCTGCCTGCACCCTCTTGTGTAAGACTTATTTCAGGCTCACAGATCTCACTCTACAGTTCCATCCTACAGACCAAGAACAGCAGGGACAACAGAAGTGGCAGAAGCAGCCTAAAACGCCAGCATAAAACCCATAGCCCAATTACAACATAAGTGCTTGTTCCTGTGTGATCTCTTAAGTGTGCGTGGAGACAAGGCAGGATCAATTGTGCATGTCAGTTTGTGCCATGTCTGCTGTAATGTTCACACAACCATAAGACTCAGAAGAAAACATACCAATTACACACTGTGAGGGCAGCTCATAAAAGTCCATTTTCAATTGTTCCATGAAGCTTTTAACTCAATCTGGGAACTGTATGTTGGGCTGCAACTAGCTGCCTACCTTCTATTTTCTCTGGTTTCAGAGGAAGTTGGTTGACAACATCCTTTCAGACTGCACTTCTATAAGAGCTTCCCAGGGCTCACAAGGTTCAGCCAGAGCTGAAGGGAGCAGCTAGCAAATGAAGCCCATCTTCCCACGCAGAGAGAGCCTCGAAGGGCAGCTAGAAGCAGGAGAAGTGATGGATTATCATTCACAGCAAGCAACAGGACTAGAGGGAATGGCCTCAAATTGTACCAGGGGAAATTCAGGTTGGACGTTAGGAAGTGCTACTTCTGCAAGAGAGTGGTCAGGCATTGGAATGGGCTGCCTGAGGAGGTGGTGGAGTCACCGTCCCTGGAGGTGTTGAAGGAACGTTTAGATGTTGTACTGAGGGACATGGTTTAGTGGGAAATGTTGGTGATAGGTGGACGATTGCACTGGATGATCATAGAGGTCTTTTCCAGCCATGGTGATTCTATGATTCTATATCTGTGGGCTTCCCCTTCCAGGCCCTGGCATATCAACAGATTTGCAGACTAGTTGTTCAGTCTATAAAAAATAGAATCATAGAATCACCAACCTTGGAAAAGACCTAAAAGAACATCCAGTCCAACCGTTCACCTATTACCAATAGCTCCCACTAAACCATGTCCCTCAACACAACATCCAGTCTTTATATCTTTATAAAGTCTTTATAAATAGCAGCAATGCCTTGTCAGACCATCCTGAATTCCAATTACAACCCCATTAATACCCTACCCACTGCCTCTCTACAAGGCAAGGCAGACCTTCAAGGCAGGCAAGAAGAAATGTGCTGACTCCGAGCAACAGAGCTTTCTGCCATTCAAAACATACAAGTGCCATGTAAACAGTACACACTGTTGTAAGCTTTGCTGTGAGAAATCTTTTTGAAAACTAAATCAGTGTAGAAGGAAAAAAATACACGTATCAAGATTTTTGTATTTTTTTATTTTTTAACACTAGAGACTAATTGCACAGTGAAAGCCCTGCTCAAGCCCTAAGCAACACTTTGCAGCACATGAGGGATATAGATTCACTTTAATTTTATTAGGATAGTTACTTGAAATAAGGTGACTGAGGAACAGGTTTCATCTAAGGATAAAAGCTCTGCTATTTTTCCTCCAATTTAAGACATTGCTGTAAGGATGCCAGCCTGAAAGAACTAAGCTATCATAAATGTAGCAAAGCTCCCAATGATTTCATAAGCATGTGCTGCAGGCATTCAGAGGAGATATAATCATTACATACCATGGTGGCAACTGTGTGGTACTCGTATCCACTGCAGCGAGGCAAACTATGAAACATGTAGATGAATCAGAAGGAATACAAAAAGGGGCAGAGAGGCTGAAAGGGTTTAGAAAACAATAATAAAAAGGGAAGGTTAAAACAATTGCTTGCTTAGTCAGAAAGAAGGGAGGAGAAGTATGTTCCCAAGAAACAGAAGGGGTTTTTGGTGGCTTTTTGAATGAAATGAAGATTTTGCAACTTTATTCACGTAGTACCATTAACGTGGTTTGTGGTAAAGAGGGTTTAGTTAATTACCCAGGGAAAAACCTTTCCAACAGTAGGTGTAATTACACAGAACGGGCTACTCGGAGGGTCCTGGCATCCTTCTCATCGGAGAGCTTTTAAGTTAAAAAAGAAAGAGAGAAAGATGGGGGGGGAGTGAAAAGCGAGGAGCACCACCACAGCCTCGTTCTGCCCCTCAGCGCCGGGCTCGGGAGTGCCTCAGATAGTAGCGCAGCGGCAGCACCGCGCCCCCTGGCGGCCGCACCCCGCCACTGCCGGCGGCTTTCTGCTCCAGCCTTCCCCTCCCGCTCCCCCGCTCCAGCCGGCTGAAGGTGCTCAACCCGGGACACGCTGCACAGAGGCCTGCGGTCCCCCGGCTGGCTATTTTCGGTAATGACTGCCACACGGCCGGAGACATGATCCTACCAAGGAGATCAGAACACTACCATCATCCCATTCTGTGCAGCCGCCTGTCCATTTAATTCAGCTGTTTGAGCAAGCACAAACCTCACAGAACGTTTGCCCACCCATTACTCCAGGGATGGTTCAGCAATACCAGCCACCTGATAGAGATTCAAGGGCAGTAGAATGGAATAACGGCAAAAAAAGCTCCTATTGATTTCCAAATTTCAACCCAACCTCCCAATAGGATGTCACTTAGCTGGGGAAAGAATCGCTTGTTGCTAGCGCAGCATGGAGAGAGCGAAAAATAACACAAGCCCGCCTTGATGGGCAGAGTGAACTGCCAGCATCCAGCCGCTTCTACGTCCTGCTCCATCAGTGTCATCGGCCATCCAAGCCTAGTTTCCTTGGGTCCCGAGGCACAAACAAGCTGCCCATGCAATCCCTCTGCGACCTGCTCTACAGGAGCCAGCTCTGTTTCTCCCTGCGAGGAAGACAGGAGAACTGAGGAGCCTACTTACTGTTGCAAAGCAGATTTTGGACCATTCCATGCTTGCAGCACTAAACATGCAACCCTCATTTCCCCGGATAATTAACCCTCATTTTCCACACTCCACTTCTCAAACACTTTGCCACAAACACATCTTCTGTTTTCAAGCCCTTCCCAAAGAAAGTGCATTTCTGAGAATCTGCATATACGTACATCTTACAAGCCACAGTTTGATTTAGTCTGCTTAAGCATATTTGTAGCCTGTCATTCCCCATTTCTGATTCAGTCTGCATACTTTTTGCTAAGTGCTGCCTGCATGCCTACCAGAGTAAAGGGATCCTCCTGCAGCACGGAACCAAACACTGCTTACAGATAAAGCAATGTGAGCAAGAAGGTAAGCCATTCATCTTGGCACTTGCCAGTAATCTCTAATTCTAAAGAGCACTCAGTAGTGGTAAGTAAACTAAAACAAGGAAAAACATTCAGATGTTGTATTCCATACTCCATTCTGAACATTTTTATGCTTCCAGAAGAGACTGGCTCTGAAAACCTTAGCACAACCTGTTTCCCTACCATTTGTCCAAAGAACTGGGAATACAGAGTAGGCCCCACTTCCTCATGGCTCTAAGGTAAGTCGTACTCAAGCAACTAAGAGATCTCTGGAAGAACTGGGAAGTCTAAAAAACCTGCAGAAGGTTTTTTTTTTTTTTGGAGAAAAACTAGACCTACATTCAGATGTGTGACATTAAAAAGGACAATGGTACAACACATGAAAGCAAGTGAAAGCAGCTTGATCAGCTCCTAGCAGGAGCAACTCCACCAGAACTGAGTGGGCTCGGGGGGGAGGTAATATATTACCAACCAACAGACTCTCCTGGTTTCAGCTGGAACAGAGTTGGTTTTTTTTAGTTATAGTGTCTAGTATGGTGCTGTATTTTGCTTTTGGGAGGAAACCAATGTTGATAACACATGGATGTTTCAGTTGTTGCTGGGCAGTGGCTGTACAGAGCCAAGGACACTTCAGCTTCTCATATCGCCCTGCCAGTGAGGGACTTGGGAGGCACAAGTAACTAGGAGAGGACAGAATCAGGATAGCTGACACCAACTGCCCCAAGGGATATCCCATGCTGTAGACAGTGTGTGAAAGAACTATAAAAATGGGGGGAGTTGGCCAGAGAGGTGGGGAGCAGCTCCTGCTTTGGGAACTGACTGGGCATCAGTGGTGAGCAACTGCACTGTGTGTCACTCACTCATTTTGTAATTATTTTTTTTCCTATCTGTTTCTTCTGCCTTAGTAAATAGCTTTTATTCCAATCCACAAATTCTATTTTCTTGAGTGGTTGCTGTTTTTTTTCTGATTTTCTCCCTCACCCCACTGGCTGTGCAGCACTTATCTGCCTGCCAGGTTAAACCCCAACACTAACCAAAGCCAGGTTCCACAGATTCTGGTTCTCATACAGAGAAGGCAGAACTATCTTGGCACTGAATGCCAAAGACCCTACAGTATTACTTCATCTTCAAGATCTAAAGGCAGGAAAAAGCCCAGACACATAACTGTCAACTTTTTACATTTCACAAACCTCAGCATTTTCTAACAGCTGCCGTACTCCTGCATAGTAGATTTAAGCCCCTACAACAATCTTGCCTCTCTTACTTACATTTCCAATATCCTTCAGAAATCATCTCAGACTGTCAGAAGTTCATGAACCACTTTTCCAGACATGTATATGCTTCAAAGCCTTGAGAATCACAACCAGACAGGCGCCCAGAGTCAGTCTCCGGACCTTCCTTGTGAATGGCATGATTTAATTGCATCCCTTATATTTATGTTTTTATTTAAATGAGTTGCTTTTCTGACGGAACAGGGAGAGTTTACAGAGAGATGTAAAGTATCTGCTCAGCTCTTCCCCACCATTTGTAACAGGCTGACGTGGAGCCCTGCAAAAATCACCAGAGCTTTGCTGTTGTTCTGCATCCTTTGCCAGCAATATCTTTCTGGTCAGTGCTGATCACATCCCAGGTATATGAATGTGATCTTCATAGCTAATGCTCAGGTAATGCAGACTGACATTACACAGTATCCACAGAAGTACATACCTATTTATATCCATCGTAAAGCAGTGGCCAAAACAGCTTAAAGCTTACACAATTCTCCTAGCACAGGCACATATTGAACCTATTTCCAAACTCTCAATAGCAGTGAACTATACAAAAAAGGACAGGTTGAGAAGAAAAGGACAGATAAACCAGGTTGTTCTATATTCTGCACAATACAGAGCAGCATCTGTCTTTTTTTTCCCAGACACATGGCATTAAAATAGAGACATCCCCATGAATGTAAAACAATGTGAACCATCACATTGTTCCTAGACACTTGTGTGATGCACGTGTCAGAAATAACAACACTTGAAACATAGAAAAAAGTGATTCCACAGCTCTAACAGTTTGTTTCCTGTCTTCACGTCCTGTTTGTAACAGCCAGGCTCTGAGATTGGAAAATAATTGGATTTTTCTGGACACCATTCTTTGCAGTACACTTCTTTCCTTTGTCCTCTTACCAGAGCATTGTTAGCTCACCAGGTATTCCCAAAATGCCCATGTGCTTTCTGTCTGAGCAGTCTGCAGCACTGTTCTCACCAGCAGGACAGCCAGACAGAAATCTTTCTCCTTCTCTCTATTAAGGCACATTACTCAGCAATATCTTTTGGCTGAGGACTCTAGCCTTTCATCCAGGCACTGATTTATGTAAGATTTGGGTAACAGTTTGGAAATGCTTCTTCCCTAGAAAGTTCCTTAAAAAGCTCATTTCAAGTTCAAGGACTGAGCACGTTGCAGTTGTAGACAGAGGGAGAATCTTCTGGTGGGAAAACACAGTCATTACAGTCATTCTTCCCAAAGGGAAGGCAGTTCCTGGACAACATACTGGAGAGGACACTTCACACCTACATGTGCCCTGTACACACGGCTCACCAGGGAGATCAGAAAAGTACCCTGAGAAACACCCCCGACAATCCTTGCAGGAATGAGTCATTTTCTAAAGCACACATTGAAACACTGCCAGCTTCTTTTTTTTCCCCTCTTGTCATCCTAAGTATTTGTGGATGAAATCATTTTGAGTCAGGCAAGCAAAGTACATTTGCACATTCACAAATCATCCAGCTAACTCGTACCCAGTTCACAAACAAAAGCAGATCTCTTCCCAAACAGGAATTTCTCTCATGTACTTAGAAATGAATACCCAGAGACATAACCCGCTATTTTAGAGTCACAAGTCAAATTATCACTTGTGCAAAGGAAAGACTTGGAGTTTGCCTCCACTGAGGGCAGAAACTTCAAGGCTATACCAAGGAACTCCTTCAGCCTCTACAGTTTGTCCATTCAGAACATGGTCTCTAAAGATTTGCCAGTATAGGCTGATGCAACTGCACAGCACTCCCTGTTTAGTAAATACTGACTGGCTAACCTGCAAGATTGGTGTAGGACATATTAAAAGCCCTCTAAACGCCAAGTGTGCAGCCCATGTTACAACTTCTTTAGCTATGACCCCATGGCTGCATTTCTAGCACAGTCTGGAATGATGCTCAGCTGTTTGGCCCATGTTTTTTGCTAGCCATGATAGTGAAAGACCCAGACACGTTCCATCCCTCCCACACACTCACTCACATTTGGTTCTCTGTGCAGATCATGCTTGTGCACAAGTGGTAGAGAAGCCACACTTGTCCCAGTTTCAGGCCATGCAGAGGACAAGTCTAGAAACAGATTTTAAAAAGGCCAGGGACTTGGCATTCAGTAAGATTTATGGTCACCAAAGGCATCCTTTCGTCTGGGATTCCTAAAATATTGCAACAGTCCTTGAAAATACTGTGACCAGCGGCGTAGAAAGTGCTGAACAAGAATTATGGTACAACTATAAAAGCAAAGCAGCTCCCAGGGCCTGGTGCACTGGGAGACTGTACTTCCTTCCTACATGTGAAACAAATAACAGCATGAGTCAGGAAGAGAGCAGCAAAGAAAGATGTGTGAAACTGAGGGAATTCCTTCCTGAACATAAGGACAGAAAAATAGCCCAGAACTGTATGAACCCTAGAAGAGACAAGCACAGAAAGGAGGGCCTGGTTTCGTGCTCTCTCCCACAAAATCTCCTACTTCCTAAAATGGCAGAGCTGCTAGAGCAACTAAGGGCAAACAAACAAACAAACAAACAAACAAACAAACAAAACACAACAACCTGTTTAATATATAGAATTATGCTGTAGTGATTTATTTTTCTCTTTAACTTTGCTTTCAATTTTATGATTAATTACTTTATTTGGTGCTGTGCTGGAATAATAATTTTAAGCACAACCAGCAACAGAAGTGACACAAGCAAGCAGCCCCTCTAAATAGCACAGTGCCACAGACTGCTCGAGTGCCTGAAGGCACCAGGTCGTACTCCCCATCTCACCAACAGTGCCAAGTGTGCAGATACAGATCAGTTTTCCTCTGCTGGGTGTTAACCAACACCTTCTACTCCCTCAGACCTTGAGCAGCAATGAGACAGCTGCCAGCCTCCTGTCACCACAGATACCTTGCCTGCTGTCTGATTTTCAAGAAGCAAACAGAACCTAACTCTGCCCTCCTCTGGGTAAAGCCTGGGGAGCTACGCACACTTATTAAACACCTCATTTAAAATCAGCTCCTTTGCCACAAAAATGTGTCATAACTAATGAAATTTTGTGTTGGACATTACTGCCACAGATCCATAACCTGGAAGAGACCAGCTGCAAGGGAAATATTTGCCCCTAGCTTTCAGACAAGCAGCCTGTCTCTGTGCTATCAGTCTGCTCCAAAGCTTCGAGATAGCGATGGAAAGAGGGGGAGGAAGAAAAAGCCCTTTAAGGCTCTCCCACGCTAATTTTAATATAGAGCATGCT
This sequence comes from Tympanuchus pallidicinctus, assembly GCF_026119805.1. Lineage (NCBI taxonomy): Eukaryota > Metazoa > Chordata > Aves > Galliformes > Phasianidae > Tympanuchus > Tympanuchus pallidicinctus. The sequence continues at coordinate 7,876,186 of NW_026294749.1, read as the reverse complement.
AACTGGTTGGCTAGGCTTTTGTAACAGAAGAGATTAACCAGGATCTGCAGTAGCACAGACAAGGACATGCATGTGTTCTGCCACCTATAAATAGGATCTCCACTTAACAAAAACACAACCCAAACAGCCAGCTGCTAACAACACGACCGCAGAGTCCAGGCAGCAACTGAAAGGAACACTTGTTTGGTGAATAGAACTGTGCAGCCTACCCATGCTTCAGCTGGCAAAAATGATGTATGGATGAACGTTTGATGAGAAATAATACTATTAACACGGTCTCTGAAAAGTCAGGAGGGAGATACGCTAAGCAAGAAAATGTACTTTGAACTGCATGTTCAGAGCATGACTGTGAGCAGGGCTTTCAAAAAAGCGAGCAATTTTTTCTCTCAGAATGGCCACTGGCAACTTCAGCAAGAACAGCAAGCAAGGACTGACAAGCAGCCACTTCTATGCATGGAGCCCAGCTCTGCCCTGGAGAAATGCAGGTTTGAGTCTCAGCTCTGTCACAGAGTTGCTATGTGATGAGTTGCACAACTGTGCTAGAGATATAAGAGTTCCCTACCCACAGGGCCATTTCAAGGATGAACGTATTGAAGGTAGGACAAGCCAAATCGTTTTCCTAGCTCTAGATACAGTCCTTGCAGAACACAAGAACACTGAGACAGGGAAGAGGACTTAAGGCAGAAGCTTGTGTTTTGCAAAACCAGTGGATAAACCTTGTTTTCTGAAGAGGTGCTGGGAATGTGCATAAATAAATTCTCATTGGGCAAAGGAAGAGAAGCAGCAGACGCTTGCCAGACTACTACTAAAAAGCTCTATCAAAGCCAAGTCTTTCAGGTTTGAAGAAGCAGCCCCCCAAAAGGAACACTGCAGGCGCTTTGCAAGAAAGCTGGGTTGGCTTATGGAAGAGCTGGTGCTTCTGGGAAACATGGCTTGTGCTTTGTGCAGAGCACAGTCACTGCCAGCCTGGTACCTGTGTTCCATTCTATGTACTACGTGTTATGTGACTGCTTGCAAGCCGGGATATAAATTCACAAGGTCAACTTGGTTTGATTTCCTAACCCAAAAAGCTCTCCATTAAGGAAACACTTGTACCCTGACTCAGAGCTGACTTTACTGAGCACCCAGGCCAGAAGGCTAAGCAGACTCATCCAACAGACAAGCTGCCAAACGCCCCGGGTGGGGGGCTCTGAGCCAGACCACTCTCCTTCTGTCCAGCCCACACCACATTCCTGTGCCACTCAGCCCTGTGGCTGGCACCTGCTGATTTAATTGCTGTTCTGTGGTTGGGCTGCACCTTGAAGCTGCTCTGATCCAGCTTGCATTGGCCACACCATGATACGTGTACCTCTGGCAGCCAAGTCTGGGTTTGCGTGTTTGAACCAGCTCTAAAACAGAGGTCTCACTTCACATGAATCAACCGCTTTGAATCCAGAACACCTATGCCAATAGAAATACTGCATAAATCCCCACTGTTGTTCTGTTGTTTGTTTTTTTCCTCTAGAAGATCACAGCAAAACCTGCCAGATTGTACCTGTCCAAGCTCTTAGAGAAATCTACAAAGGCCACACCGTAGAACGTATTGCAGTACTCTAATTTTAAAGAGAAGGACAGAGCACTCGCTCTCACCACGTGGTGTGGAGACATCCTACAACTAATAGTGAATTATGCTGCAAAGGTTTGTATTAGACAAAAAGTGACATTGAAAGCTAAGAAATTCCTTTCAGAGGAAGTTAAATATAAGTTGATATACCGGAGAAGAGCACGGGAGGTAATGAATGATCAAAGGCCAAGGGTCACTTTTTGCTCCTTTCAGCTGTGAGGCTCTCACCTGGGAACTGTTTTTGACATCTAAAGACATTTTCCTTTCTCAGTGCTCCAGAGTGCACGTCACAGACCCATCCATTCCGGAACAGGCACAGCGTGAAATGCTTTGAGGAGCTGACATTATATTAACAAGCCATATGTTTTTCTTTAATGGCCTCAATGGGAGTCGCTTGTAAACAACAGCAGAAATTATCACAGCTATTTAAAGGCTGAACATTTGCTTAATTTACTCTGCAGAGAAACATCACCAGTCCTATTACGTTGGTCATATGTTAAACCACATGCAGCACTAAAGACCTACAGTGACAGGTAGACAAACCAAGTCACAGTCTCAAACAGATTTCAGAACCATTTGTCATCTTCTTTTACAGTAGCTCAGGTGCCAGAGCTTGTAATGTGACCAATTGATTTTTTATCAATATATTTTTCATATTCATGTTGTGATTACAGCTGAGGGCCTCTGCTTGAACATGCAAAATGAAACGTCATTTCTCCTCCCAGTGTCACCTCATGTTGTTATAAATGAGCAGGACAAACTCACAACGTTCTTGCAAGGCTTTCTAGAGTCATAAAGGTAGAATAGGAACCTCACAGGTCTTTAAGCTGCATTGAAATCCATCACTTGTAATCATGTTTTTATGTGAATATTTCAGTTTTCTTGAAGAAAATCATCAAAACAGAACGACCTGCAATTATGCTGTGTTTTTATAACTTTAGCAATTCTGCTAATCAGGAAAATGCACATCTTGCACGCACTTGCTGGTTTAGACAGCCCTACATTTTGCACATCTATTCTCTGACAACTGCTGAAATAATGTCCTTCAGTAACTACCTCACTGAACTGCATGCATTACCACCCAGAATGACAGCAGGCTCTTGGCCACAAAATAACCTCTGTGTTAAAATAAGTCTAGTATTGGTTGGATTAAAAAAAAAAAAAAAAAAGAAAAAAATACCACTCATGCTTGCACACCAGGAAAGAGACAGCATAAAATAACTCCACCAAACATCAACCATAACGGTTTTAAAAGTGAGCAATTAGAATACAAGAGGAGAGATTTTGACAGCGTGTTTGCATTTTGCTTTTTCCATTTACTGCAGTAACAGACTGTTCTGTCACACTCACATGGCTCTTCACCAGTTATACTTGCAAAACCCAAAAGCATCTGCTGAGGGAAATCAGCAATACCGTTGTCATAGAAGAGTAACTGTGATGGTCCTATTATCATTGCCCAAGTGAAATGCTGACTCAAACTCCAGTAATCTGGCAAGGCTGACCACACACCCACAGCAGTACCATGAGCTTTTACTGTGACATTTCATGTTAGGATTTCACCTCAGCCGACCGCTCATGTCAGAAAGACGTGAGATTGGTGTTATTTATTTCTTGGGAATGCAGAATAAGTCTCATGCATACACAGAGGATGGCAGCCAGTCCAAGAATTGGTTAAATCACCATCAAATGGGGTTCAAACAGCACCCCGTTAAGAAGCAACTGCTCTGCAGCACAGCTTTGCTGGTTTTGTCATCTGACACTTCCTTAGTAAATTACAAGTCATCTACAAAGTGAGCTGGGAAAGGGCATCATCCTATATTCTCCTGTGTAATGTTGCAGCACACCACTAAAAATAGGTGCTGCCTCCACTCCAGAGATGGAGGCTTCGTGAGAGCAAGGCATTTTTGCACACAGCATTTACACAGTGCACAGCACTCTGGTATATCACTGCTCATGTGTAAAATGAACAGACCTGTAGTATTTCTCTGACCTAAAAGTTACCCCAGCCAAACAAATAGGTGGAAGAGTGTTTACTAGAAGCACACTATTTTAACTCCTGCCTTCACACTATTTTAACTCTTGCCTTTTCTTCCTTTTTGTTGTTTGTTTTTGTTTGTTTTGTTTTTAAATTCAATCTGCATAACTGCTAAAAGATGTTTCTGCTGATCTTCTTGAAAGCATGTAACAGTGAAAAACATTTCAGGAAAGGTTTTGGAATCTGTTTGGGTATTGGTTCCTTTTTTTTATTATTTTGTATTTTTTTTTTTTTAAAGCACACCCCATTTAAATTGAACAAACAGCAGGTTTCTGACCTTAACCCCCCTCTTGTAGACCATTCCTTGTTTAGACAGAGCAGTTGAATCAATCTATTTGTGAACTGCTTTTGCGTTATGACTCTGCATAAATGTATAGCAGAAGACTTCAGGAATAGAACACAAATCAAGGTTAAATAAGGATAAGAATTTAGCTAATTCTTTGCATACAGAGATGAGAAATCTGTTCCTACATACTACTCGCTACAAGAATGTCAAAAACTTTTAGCAGGCCAACACTGTTTGTGCAGGTGTTTGCAAACAATGAAAGCTACAGCCCACGTCCCACAAGAAACCAAGACAACAGATGAAACAGAACCAACCCAGGGCAACAACAGACAAAGAGTGAATGTCCTCACTCAGAAGAAAGGAAGAGGAAGAGAAGCAGAGGCATATTGCCTGACAGAGGGCCTGCTGAAGCAAGAGGTGGAAGAAGAGATTGCAAAAGGTTAAAGTACAAATACAAGCTTATGAACCTGTTATGTATAAAGTGGCTGGGAGTCTGAAGGAAGCTGCCAACAAGCAGAGGAGTAAGGCTGCGGCACAGTTACTTTCGAAGCTCTGACAATTTTGTATTAAACAGCTGCTAAAGTGGCAGTTGGTCACTGTGCAAAAAGTATGTTTATGATGAGATGCTCACAGTAATGATGAACTGCATTTGGCTGTCCAAGGAGATGGCTTCCCCTCATTGCATGGCCTGTCTCCCAGCAGAAGAGAAATGCCACTAGGAACAAGCAGTTCCCCACCTCACTGCTGCCTGCCAAGGGAACGTGAGGCCAACGCTTTGTGCTTTGCCTGTTCCAGTTCAGGAAAACTGAGCCTGAAAAGCTTTGCTCAGCACGGTCTACATTCTGCAAACAACAGCGGAGCTCTAATTAACAGCACAGATTTCACCTCAGCAAACTGCTTAAAAAGAAATAAAATCTAAGCAGTATGTGAATGCTCTGAGTTTAATCCATAAGGCAAAGAGCTGAAATAGATTCTGACTAGGCGGTCCCTGGAAAACATCTATATTGTATGCTCCATTTCTCATTTCAGAAACATCCTGAGTCCAATGTGTAGCAGCCCTAAATGCAGATGAGCTGAAAGGAGAACGCCAGATTCAAATACTCATGAGAAAAGATCAAACCTGAAGTCTAATTAACATCACAGAACTCTCTTACCTCCAACAAGGGAAAGCTGCAGGGAAGTCAGGCAGAGTTTCTGTGCACTTCTGCTAGGCACCTAGATTCCAGATAACAGCATTCTCTCAAGCCCTTCCACAAAGCCCAGAATCAGGCAGGAACAAGCGAGGCTACCGCTGGCTACTTGGGCTGGAAGGCCGCCCATGCCTGAGGTTACTCTGGAGCCAGCTGGAGCTGTCTCTGGACAGCCGTCTTCCATGAACAGAACCATCCTGTCCCACAGAAAGGGGCTCTAGCTTCACTTCTCATGGCGAGGCTGATGACCAGAACATTCCTTACCTGCTCCAACAATTACAAGTGCATGGGATCTGGAATCTTAGGCCTCCTTCACCCCCTGTGGGGTAAATTTCCCCAAACTGCAGTCTTACCCAGAAGCTCGAGGTGGGACTGTGTACATCCACTCTTCCTCCCCCCCAGTAGCACATCACCTCACACAGCTTGTTCCAAGGGACGGAGAGACATTGCCAGGAGATGTCAATTTATGCTCACCCTTCTTACTATGCATAAGTTCCCCCGTTCAGAGAGGGCTTTCATTGATTCCAGTACAATAGCGTGCAATTCCAGGCTCCTGTATTCCCTTGGCAAAGCACACTTGGACTTAACCCAGAAACCTGGAAGAAGAACCCCTGGCAATTTCTACTAGATCTTCTAAAGCTTCATCACTAGCATCATAGGCTTTATATGTTTCAGCCTATCACCACCAAATCAGACAAAAAGAGTAAAAAAAATCTGGCATCAAGTATTAAGCCTAAAGAGCAGGCAATCTCAGCCCAGCAAATCAAAGCGAGACCTCTGGTCTATTCCCAACCCATCTGATAGAAAGGCTGCCTTCTGCCACTGACATTTACTACAAAAACACTCCATGCAGAAGATCAAATACAACTGTTAATGAAGGGCACAGGACTCTTTCATGCCATCTGTGAGAAATCTTCAAGGGTACAAACAATACTTCTTCAGAAGACCAGAAAATCCACCAATTCCCATTAGATTGACAACACAGATCCTGTTGAGACCAACAGATACACTTATGTCAGCAGTTTCAGTAAGGATGGAAAAGGCTGCTGCATTTGGCTGACAGCAGAAGCATCTGAGATGGGGACATGAGTAGCACTCCAAGTTTAAAAGAGGAGCATGAAGAGTTTGATGTTATTTGGGGAGGGGGGGAAGAACAAAAAAGAGATGCAGGCAAACAACACATTTCAGATAAGCGTCATCTTTCAACGTTATGAAGCTTTTCCAGCTGGACAGAGAAGGAAAGAGCTCTTATGTCTTATGTCTTCCTGGTCCAGGCCAACTGCATTCTGCACAGAACACAGAGGTCATGAAAACCATGGAGTTCTGTCCTTCAAACAGCCAGGGCAGCCTTACAGTCAGATACCAGTGCCCCCCATCCCCATACGCACACTTCATTTCGCCACATTACAATTAAAGCCACTGAAGGCCAGCCTGAATTCTTATTCAAAACAGCACTACGCAAAAGCCACTTTTGAACACAGCGGTAAGAGTAAAATTAGCACTCCTAATTAATAAGGAGCACAGTACCTGAATGAATCTTCTAGGAACAGCAACTGACAGAATTAAGTTGTTCTTGCTGAAAAGAAAGACACTAAGTATGCTCCCAAACTCTCACTTCCTACTTAGGAGCCTTTTCATGAACTGCCACGTTTGTGAGAAAACTGCAGCCCCAAGAAGAGAATGTGAGCACCCCTACTCCTCATAGAGATTGAAGTGGGGATTTGGTGCTATTTAGTTGAACAGAATTTAGTCAGTTAGGGAAGCTGAAACAATAACATATGTGAAACAGCTTGATTCCTGAGGATGTGAACTATACAGATTTTTTTTTTTTAAACCCACACTCTCACCATAACATTCATTTAGTAAATCTGAATAAGAAATGTATTCAATAGCAGCACAATCTGCATGCGAACATTCTGTCAAGAGAAAGACTAAATTCCATGAATCGATAATTTGTTTCAATTGCCTTGGTTTTGTTTACTATGCTATATTTGCTGAGTATTAGCTTATTAATGTTTTATTAATGTTGGACATCATCCACGTTAAATCTCTGCCTAGGACTGAGCGAACAAGGCCTGTATTTTCTTTGACTTCAAAGAGAGTGAAGAATCTGCAGAACTGCTTTCCAGACGGTGCTGCACTCTATTTGCTCTGCTGTCTTAAGTTCAGAAAAATCACCACATCATCTGAATTTGAGACAAAAGATCTTTCATGCAATAGATCATATTTTGCAAAACTGTTATTTATAGAATGTTGGTAACACGCGTAGCATTGTAGTTAGCATCAGCCTACTGGCCATTAAATATTTGTTTTCATCAAAAGGCTGGCCAGCTGATTTTTAATATTGACAGAGTTCTCTCCTGTACACAACATTTGTTCTAGCTAAAGAGATCTGGTAGAATTTGTTAATCAACTGTAACTACTTGCCACTCATAAAATTGATGGAAAGAAGGGAAAAAAACTGCTAGTGGGATCCAAAGACAAACACTTTTACTTAAAACTCTGTGAAAAGAAATCCTGCTCTCTCCATATGTTTTTTTCTTGGCTCTTAATCATCTTTTCATTGGCTTCCAGCTGGCTGTCTCACTATCATCTAGCAGTATCACCAGCAAGACCAACTTGTTATGCTGAAGTCAGGCATAGAAAGAGGAGAACTGCAGAGCAGAGTGTCTATGTGCAGCAATCTTGACTAGGAACTAATCAAGTAGAAGCAATGCATGGCAGGGTCATGCATTGTGTCAGCACAGCAACCAGTGCCACACTCCTGAAATGCATCAGCAGGTCTGTGCTGGTGCTTTTTAGGAGTGGGAGTGAAGAACGACTACTACAATTGAAGCTAGAGGGAAATTCTGCAGGCAGAAGCGTAATTACCTGAGTGGGAATTCTGGCAGAAAACCCAAACCTCTTTCTCTCCTTAAATAGAAACAAATGCCGTGCAGTCACCATGGAGAGATTACGTATGCTACTTGGATCACACACAATACTGAAATACAACACACACAGGAAAGTCAGCCATGGAGCTGGTTTAGCTATACGCAACCAGCAATCAGTCCTTATGACTACAGCCACTCAGTCAGCTCATCTCCTTCCAGTCTTCTTCCCATTCCTAGCTTTTCCAAATATTAAGGCTCATACCACAGCTCGGGCTCCACGTGAAAGCCCAGCTCTGTGAGGTGTTTAGACCTTCTGGGAAGGGAAGCTCAGCCTCAGGCACCTCCCAGACAGCCTAGACATCTTGTAGAGCTGGGGTAAACCTTCAGTGAGGCAATGTCCTCTTGGAGGAATGCTTCAGCCCAAAAATATAAACTTATTTTCCGTGTACTGAAAACAGCCGATTTGTTTGGGCTGAAACTCTCCCACTCACCACCACTTTTTTTGTGCTGCTACTCTTTGAAAAACTCTTGTGCCCCATTGCTCTAGGTCAAAATTAGGCAGGAGGCCTATGTTTGTCTCAAGTGCCTTTTGTCATCCCTGTGAAACTCAGACTACCCTGGTCTCCGTAGCAGATGCTCTGTGGAGGCAGCAGGGTGAAAATTTCTCAGCAGGAGTCAAACTCGCTGTGTATACGTGCTGGAAGTGCAGCATGCCCATGGCACTGAAATTCAGGATTTCAGGCAGAGCTGGTCTTCACCCGTCCTGCAGTTGGGGGTTACCCTTAAGGTGAAAGCCCTGACAGATTTATCCACTTTCAACCACATAAGATGGAAGTAGAAGAAACACTGGGGAAAGAAACTTTATACAGTGCATGGCTATTAAAGTCTACTTGGATTCAACTAAGCAACAACCTTTGAAATGCAGCCTCTGGTCTTCAGAGGCTTTGATTTCTGTTACAAGATTTGTTAGTTTTGGTCTGCATCCGGTGTTTCTGGCTACCTCACACAGTAAGGCCCATATCTTCTTGCTCAACTTCTGATTTCTGTCCCTCTCCCCTCCTTCTGCTCACTGTACAACTCAGCTTGTTTTCTGTCTTCTGCCCCTCTCAGCCCTGTAGTTTTCTATTGTTCAAACTCAACAGGAATGTTATCAGTTTTTTCAATCACCTGAACCAGCCTCAGAACATGAGGAGAGTGTTTTTTCTGATCTGCAGACATATCAGGCTGCAGGTATTACACGACAATTCTTCTACTTACCAACAAAATGCTGCTCTGTATCAGGAAAGCCATTCCACAGATGGTCCTGTCCTCACTTCTCTGCAGTAGCTCACTAATTGAGGAGCTTACAGAGGAGACAGCTGATAAGGTTGCAGACACTGAGATGCCCTTGTTCCCATTCAGTTTTCAAAACAATCCTGCAATCACCTAACAACTTCAGATTTGAGTTCTGAAAACAAGTCTTCTCATTTTAAAATATACATGCATTTCAATTTCCTCCATATAACACAAGCAATTATGGAGACAGCTGTTTCTGATTTCATTGTCATTTTTCCCCAACATGCACATCCGTGTGACTGGCTTTGGTTTGCATTCTCACAAGACAAGACATTGAGGCCAGCACATTTCCCCTTCCCACCATTACTGGCTTTTTCACAGCTCCTCTCTCTTTCCACTTTTAAAGTTGTGGTTCACATATGCTGTATTCCATGGGTTTTCTTAAAGGGAAATATCCTGTATTTGTATTTATGAAGAACTGCCCTCTTTCAAACAACCCCATACACCCTAGCACATTGATGGTAGTATAATTTGCTTGTTCTCCATTTTACAAACCCATGAAAAGCTACTAAAATGAGGGGAAGATCTTCCATCATTTCGGTCAGTGTCGATTTGAGAGCAGTCTGATCTTCAGTCTGATCAGTCTGAAGTGTGCAGCTCCTATTGCTTGAAAACAATGACCATTTTGGCAACTTAATCACATGCGTGAGATATCAAGGCTCAGACTTTAGGTGTACAAACTGTAAAGATCTGAGAAGGTTCTTTTCATTTCAGCAGAATAAACAAGTGCAATTCTCATGACATTTGTTATATCCTGCATATTCTATTTCTTTAAATGATCACCTATTTTTCTTTTTATGTACCAAGAATTAATTTGTAAAATATGAATCATAAAGGTTACCTTGTTTCCAGTTATGCTAGAACCTACAATCTTGATCAAACTTGATCAATTTCCTTACTTCAGAAACTGAATTTCAGTTTCTATTTTATTACTTGCATTTGAAGGAGCAAATAAAAATCACCTTTCTGCAATGACTAAAATATCACCTACTGCTTACTTACAAACAGGTTTTAGAATTGCACCATCCCTGCAAGCGTTTAATCAGAAATTCAAACAAGAAATTCAGCCTGTACATCACGTCCTGACACACGCTGAGTAGCAATTATATTTCAGCATTACCACACAAACCTACAAACCTCTGCTAGTGGAAAGGAACAACAGAAAAGCAACAACAATGAATCAGCGCACCAAAAGGTTGACTTGAGTTCTGTGCGAGTTCAAAGTAGACATAAGAAACAGGCCTCCTTTGATTGTGCATAAAAGGGAGAAAAAGAAGAAAAATTGTACAGACTCATTTCTTAAGAGACAGGATAATCACATTTGATTCTTTCCGGCAGCTCTAGGATGCCAGCACAGGTAGGTATGAACAGTCATGCACAGAGGGATGTTAGCTACAGCCTGGAAACCATATAATAGCCTTAGTGCAGTGCTTTGCACAATAGAATAAGGCATGCTGAGGCAGAGAAGATTACTTCAGGCTCATTGCCACGTAAAAGAGGTTGTGGCTTTCCAGCCACCCCAGCTGACTCGTTTGGACTGCAGACAAGAGAAACACAGAGGGCTGCCTGCAACCGTGCCTCCAGAATGATCTCCCAGGCTGGAGTCCTTCTCTCAGTGCTGGGGTTTGTTTGATTCTGAAAGCTCATCAACCTTACCACTTGAAGGGCTCATTTGTCATGTAAACATCTCAGTTTCACATACATGGAAAAAAATGGCAAGTTTTACAGTTGGTTTTCCAGTACGAACCAGAGTAAGGTCACAAGCTGACACTGATTTGTTACCAGGGTCTCAGGACTCAACAAAAATACCGTCTCACTGGCATAAGGTATTTTGAATACTTTGATTTTATGCAAAATGCCTGCTTCTTTCATTATTTGTAAAAATAATTATTTCTTCCAACTTCAATACTTGTTGATCTCAGCTAAAGTAACCCGAGACACGATCAGCTATGATCTTCAACTGGCAGCACTCTGTTCCTATTTCTCTGACAGCTTTTACAAAATCTTGGAAGCACAAACTGCGGTGTTGGGTTCTTTCCCCCTCCATCTCCTACAAACATCTATCTCAAAGGATGCGAGCAGATGCAAACAGTAATCAAGACATTATACAACGATTTCAGAGGACATTTAAAACATTTTCCTTAAGCACAGCCAGCCTGTTTCCTGACTACATCTCCTCTCATTTAAAAATTTGCCAAGCTGTTTGGAATGCTAAAATTGGGAGTTATTTTTTTCCCCAATTTCTAACGGAGATGAGAAATACTTAAGAAATCTGACCAGAGACTGATGTATATTTTACTTTATCTGATAGTATGTTATTCCTAAAGAAAAAAAAAAGATGATAAGCTGGAGACACTCCAATATCGTAAGTTCAGTTCCCTCAGGAGGTTCACTGACCCCCTCAGTGACCAGCAGATCAACATCTCCAGCTAGCTGAGAAGAAGCACATTCCCTCTCAGCTTCAGATGAGGGAGCCTGGTCAAAGACAATGAGGTCTGCACGCCAGGACACAACATGAAAGCCTTCTGTGGTGCTATTTATTGTAGCAACAGGCGCGGGCAGCAGTTTGATGCCATGGTGATCATGAATAACCAAACTCCCAGTGATGAGATGAGGGCATTTCCACTGCTTGGACTTGCAACAGGGAGAAGCAGATGGTCCCCATTTCATCATGGGCTGCAATACATCTAAAAGGGTTGCTGCAGCACAGCTGTCTTCTGAGGAGCTACAAAACAACCATGAAGCCAGAATCCAGGTAGCGATTTCTTCCTAACAGTCTCTGTACAGAGTATGTTATGAGATGTCTTAGCACGGGAGTGTACAAGGATATATGTATAGAGAGAAGCAGTTCTGCTGTATCTCAGAGTCTGTCAGGGAGCTCTTTATGAACAGTGTTATCTCTTAGCTTCATATGAGTCTTAAGCCAGAGGGGAATGAAACTCACCATTTGGCCACGTGCATGACCTGATTTTACAGCAGCTGAAAATTTGCCTCTCACAGTCTGCATCATTTTGCAGCACTTCAGCAGGGTACATATTGCCTCAAAAAATTGTTTTCAGGCAGAGAGCTTGTATATATCCAAATATTACATGAAACATGTGCATTTTGTGAGGTTTGCACAATTGAACTGGCTGAAACCAACTCAGTCACAAGAATATATCCAGTCTCTACTCCTGCACTGTTTGCAAATGCAAAGCTCTCACTTAGAGAGTTTAAAACCTTACCATGTACTTATTTTAAAATCTCTTGGAGTTGAAATTTCTAACCAATGTCCAACGTACAGATAGCACTTAGAAGTACTAAACCAATACAGCAGTACAGGCAATGGGATTATGGACATATTCAAGATTAAGGTCATTCCTTCCTTTCTGAAATTATATGAGACCTTTCATCACCATGAACATCAATCAATCTGTGACAAAGCACAGATACGTATCACGAATGTCACTATATTCCACTTTACTCTGAACGTGTCAAGCCTACAGGACTATTCTAGAGACTGCTTTCTCCTTACACATTCAGGAGTCCTCCAGGACTTCTCTCATTCCTTTCTTCATTTTCTTGCAGACTACAAGTGACAGTGCTGACAAAACATGGGCTGCCACCTCACACAAAGGGGCAGCTTGGACAGGGGACACTTCAGAGACTGGAAGCAAACTTGAAGTTGAAGCCAGCGAGGGAGGCTTTCATGAGAAATCAACAGAAAGATTTACACCGTCTGAAAAAAGAAGCAACGCACAAAGCACAGGTGAACAGTAGTTTAAGGTCATATCAGCTCCAGAGAGAGAGACCTAGAAATGAACCATCTTGAGCCTATTGCCAGCCCTCTTCAATTCACAGTAAAGTCACTGCTGTGACACCACAAGGACCGAGCTCTTCACACTGGTTTGAAGCCTTGCAATAGTAGCAGAAAGTATTTCCTAACCACTTGTTATGCTCTGCAGCATGACTCAGCTCTCGCTACCAGAACAGGCAGAAGGGTATATACTTTTCTTGGCAGACTCTGGGAACAGACCAGGAGAACATACTCAGCCTTGTTGTCTCCAGAGGTAGCACTCGCTAACAGGGATTATGGCATGGCACACTGGGAACACACATTGCCCACGGTAGTGCTCTCAGCCTGATGCTATCAAGTCAAGCTTTCCTTCTTTTTTCTTTGCCCCCCCCCCTCCCCCCCTCCAAACAGAACAGCAAACACAATTCTCTTAACTAGCATCAAGTGCAGACAGCGAGTAAATGCCACGCCATTACTTAAGACTGCAGCAGAAAGTTCCAGGGCAAGTTATCATATAAAGAAAACAACAGAATTTCCCAAAGTTATCACAGCATGACGCAGAGATACTTTTTCTGAATTTCTTAAGTGCAAGGGAATGTCTAAGTTGAAACTCTCGTGCAGTCTTAGGATACTGATGTAAGAGATGTTGATGGAAAAGTAGTACTGTCTTCGGTGAATAACAAAGTTTTGTAGTTTACTTTTCAAGTGCTATGAACAGCTTATATTTCATAAAACACTGAACAGAAAATCTGAAGTGGCTATTTACTCTTTCTTATATAGAAGGGCTCCAATAACATATTCCAAATTGAACACAAAAGGAGTAATTACTGATGTTTGCTATTCATTAAAGAAGACTTAACTCCCAACGCCACAGAAGGATGTGATGAAAGGATTTCATTTCAGATTGAACAAAATGATTTGCTTGCTCTGAAATTAAGTGTTTCATTTAAGTTCATTAAGCTGAGTTCCTTTCCTTTGTCCTTGCTAAAAAGACAACTTCACAGGAAATTTCTGAACAGAATTTTTGAAATCGTCCTTCAAGCTTCTGTTTCAAGAAACAAAAAAGAGATAGTGCAGCTTCTTTTTTTCTCCTGAATGAATGCATTAGTGAAACTCATACAAATGGACGTTGCTAATCAATATTGCCCATTTATCATGCTTTTTTAAAAATTATTACTATTATTTGCCAAAGGATGTTTTAGCATATACAGCCTTCTGGTATTTACATGCACTGGCAGACATCTGAGCCTTGGTACCTTTTGGGTGACTGATTCAGTTATTTTAGGAGAGAGAGGGAGTCAACTTCTACAAGATGGTAGACGTTTTGTATTTGTGTTTTACAACCAGAAATTAAAGAAAAGCCAACACTGCCATAGCCACTTTGCTTAAAAAGATGGGCAGATATCAAGTAACTGTGATTTTGACTTGGTCCAAGTATTCTTCATACAAAAGCTCTATTTTCTGCCAGTAGGGACTGGGCAGATGGGATAACTGTCAGCTGAGGGTTGAAATACCTGATAGGTCTTGGCAAACTCGTTGCTTAATCATGTCTAATAAGTGGAAATTAACAGCCCCTCAGAAGGGTTATCAAAGTAATTTGGAATTATTCTTAACTGTTGTTTATAAGTACACGATTAAGTGTTGGAATGCATGTGGTAATGCTTAAATGAAGCAGCACTGTTGCAACAAAAATCATAAGCCATGAAAGCATATGAAAATTTGCATTCATCTAACAGAAGAGCACGGTGATTTTTACAAGACAGCCAGTGTAAGATGGGATAATACAAGCCTATTAATGGGTCCTCTCTAACCAGCTCACACAGTGCTTAAGAACTTGAACTGTAAACAGCTGTCCATAGCCTCTCTTTGGGAACGAATTGTCTTCACAAACCTTCAGCACCTGCTTCCATGCATTTGGCCCTCTGGGTATAACTGGCCATACTGGGAAACTGAACTCCAGTTTTCCAGACATCAGAAAGCTTACTGCAGCATTTAAGTCATAAAGAGAGCCTCAAGCAGGCCTCCTCTACAGCATGTTCTCGGAATGCAATCTCTTCAATTAAAAGCTCACCTTGAAGATGGTGTTCAAACAAAACTTCATGATTTAAGTGCTTTGATGTTTTCATCTTTTCAAGATGCACTGCTCACCAGTGGGTTCATCAGCAAATCACGGCCCTTACAAGAAACAGAGAGACAAAAATCATCAGACATTCTTGAGGAGTTGAGGATGCAGGGAATAATCGGGAGCCAAAGTACTGCTGCCAGGACTGGAGAAGCACACGAAAACAAGGTGAGCATCATCACACAACACAAGATCTCTGCTAAGGAGTTCTGACTCTTTTGTGAGCTCCATGAGAGTCGATTTCTCTACACGCACAGCATCCAGACAGACCTTCTCTATGATTTTAGAGGCAAGATGTTGAACATAGAACTGTATAATGAGGATGCTAATAAAACAAGCTGGCAGTAGTATTCATTCAGTTGTTTACAGCTTCCAGGCTTGTTTCAAATGGGTACAGAAGAGAAAGGGGTGGTATTAAGAGACTAGTTCTTTGAACAACTCACTGGAGAGTACATGCCATAAACTTGTTTCTCAAGTCCACAAAACTATGAGAAACATCACTAATAATTACTAATAATTACATTTGCATTTGATCTCAGACTGAAAAACCATTAGAAAATGTTGTGAGCTTTTTTTTGTCTAGTTATGTTGTTGTTTTGATTTCTAAAAAATAATTTTATAGAACAAGTATTGGATTAAGAAACAAGTGTCCATTTTCTTTTCATTCTGAACAATAACCTCAGGCCTATTTTGGCTTCTGAACTCAAGCTCGTTCTTTGTTGTTAAGCATTGTGCTAAGGATCAGTTGCTTTTTACAGATAGGGCTTCAAGTACAGATGGTGGGAGGGAGAAAACCCATAAGGAGATTGTAAGAAATTTAACACCATTTGTGGCTGCATCCAAAGCACAATCCTTGGACTGACTGGACACAGACAATTCAAGCTCAGACCAAGGATGATTCTGAGTAGCTTTGAAGTTTGAGGCATTTACTCATCTCTAACCTTGACCACTTACATCAAGGTAACGTGGAAACTTTCATAAAAGGCACTGAACAAGTCTCACGTAACGGCCTGGCTAGTGGTGCAGCACAATACACTTCCTACTGTGAGTATTCTGGAAATAGGGACTGAAAAATATCCGAGTGCAGCTCCTCCGTAGCCTTTACTTACTTTGCTCAGACATTTATTTTTTATTTTTTGGAGTATCTGAGAGGAATATTCCCTCTGTGGCTAGATTTAGTTAACATCCTGCAGGCAGATTTTTGTATTTTTCCCCTTCATAAAACAGGTGAGCATCTGTTCTTTTTTTCCCCTCCCGTATTAAAAAGCTCTCTGCTATTAAATGGCACATACTCTTTTACTGACAGAAGCTCAGTTTGAGCTACTTCTCCTTAGGGAATTTCTCTATACCACCTCCTTACAGAACAAGAGTCCTATGATGTTGGTGTTTTTTCCCCCTCAACAGTATTAAAAAATGAATTAATGTGTATATACCAATACAGCTTTTAAAAAAGCGAGCCTTGAACTTTTCACCAAAAAAGCCAAATTTTCCAAGTGATATTTCACATTTGAGCTGGGCCCACTGCTGGGCAACCTACAACTGAAAACATAAACCTGCCACTAGCTGCTAGCTCTCCCTTAGAAGCCATTGAAAAATTGGCCTGTGCTGCCTCCTGTAAGAATAATTTATTACGTTAGAGCTAAATTATCGATGAACAGAGGGTCTATATGCACTGAATACAGACAGTAGAAAAGGGTTATTACCCTAATGCATTCCAAATTACAACACGTGGTGCTGGATTGTGAGCATTAACACACGGGTAAATTCACACCTGAAATTTTGGAAATGACCACATGTAAGGACAAATGGCTTTGTAGTGAATTTCAGTCCAGCACCAGGTGTGACAAGGAAAAGAGTTTTCATAGTGCTAAGCTTTTCATAGCACTATGAAAGACTAGTATAACCAGGTTTGGGGTTATTTTTACAGTAATATTGGAGACTGAGATATCCTTGTGGGAGCTCTGCTTTCCTGCGTGTAATTCTACTCCATGTAAGTATCTGCATCTCTTAAGCTTTGTAGCATTACCTGTCCTCTCAGGATTTCCTACCATTGCCAAAACTCTGAAACCACTGCACTAGAAGCCTTCAGTCTTTTGACTTGTCCTTCACTTTATCCTGAACCGCTTGTTTCTAAGCATTGCTGCTCTAAAGGGTAAGTACTTCTGAGAGCAATGTTTTGGGGGGCTAGTCTAACAGAGCCACGAAGAGCTGCTCACACAACAAGATTAACTACTCTCTGTAACTTTAACAGTGACTGCTGTCAAAAATTTCAGCAGAGCCAGGACTTCCACCTAAATGGCAGATATCAAAATTTCTTTGTGTGATTGTGTTTTGGCATTCAGGCTTTTTTGTTTTCTGTTTTTTTTAAGAAGTAACAACTATTTTTCTTCCAGCACTTGAAAATATTTTAGCTGAAGTCCAATGTGACAGATTTTCATCCTCACCACTGCCGAGTTACATTAAGCTTTTCTTTAGTTCATTAGTGGCTAGTTGTAGCATATCATCAATCAAGTACCTTTTTTCCAAGTCTACCTTTAGAAACACTCTGATGTGTGTGAGCTAGAGGGTAACCAGAAGGATCCAAATATATTGTCTCAAATGGAACTGCCTATGGGAATTTGATCTACTTATGAGTTCCTATTTATAGAAGATATGCATAGGTAATTATTTTAGCTTTTCCATTGCAGTTAGCTTTCACTATGGGTTCCCAGGGTTTTGAAGAAGCTGACTGAGGTGGTTGCCAAGCCACTCTCCATCATATTTGAAAAGTCTTGGCTGTCAGGTGAGGTCCCAGGTGACTGGAAGAAGGGTCACATCACTCCCAGTTATAAGAAAAGGAGCAAGGAGGACAAAGTGCAAGATTTTGCACTTGGGCCAGAGAAACCCCAGGAACACAGACTGGGAGGAGCAATCCTTGAGAGCAGCCCTGCAGAGAAGGACCTGGGGATCCCGGCAGATGAAAAACTGAATGTGCACCAACAGTGAGCAGCTCAGAAAGCAAATGGTATCCTGGTCTCCATCAGAAGAGGTAATTGTTCCCCTCTACTCTGCTCTTGTGAAGCACCATCTGCAGCACTGTGTCCAGGTCTGGGGCCTCCAATACAAGAAAGAGAGGGATCTGTTGGAGAGGGTCCAGAGGAGAGCCACAAAGATGACCAAGGGGCTGGAGCACCTCCCCTCTGGAAACAGGTTGAGGGAGCTGGAAGCCTACAAACAGGAGGGGAATCAATTCTTTGAAAGGGTAGATAAGTGCAGGACAAGGGGAAATGGTTTTAAGTTGAAGGAGGGAAGATTTAGGTTGGATATCAGCGGAAAGTTCTTTACCAAGAGAGTGGTGAGGTGCTGGAACAGCTGCCCAGAGAGGCTGTGGATGCCCCGTCCCTGGAGGTGTTCAAGGCCAGGTTGGATGGGGCCCTGGGCAGCCTGGGCTGGTATTGAGTGTGGAGGTTGGCAGCCCTACCACAAGCAGGGGTGCTGGAGTTTGATGATCCTTGAGGTCCCTTCCAACCCAAATCATTCTGTGATTCTATGAGTCCTTGAACCTATGAGGACTCCTGATCCCTCACAGCTGTTTAATTCAAGGAAAATTATTTTCTCAGCTTACAGGAACACATAACTACCTGGAAAGCACCATTGTTGCTGAGCACCCCACTCAGCACAGACGCACAGGGAAGAATTCAATTTGCCTCTTCCATTATAACCCACAGTTTATCTTTGGTGAGGAAGGACAATCTCAGCTTGCAATACATTCCCACATTAGGGTTCAGCTAGAAAGTCCTTTGTCATTAGAAAGAAGAGTTGTTTGTTTTTTGGGGTTTTTTTTCCCTTTTGGAAAAAAAACAGTTGTTTCATTTTTACAATGATTGAACATTGTGCAGATTTCTTGTATGTCACCTGCATTCAGAACATCCCCTCTGAATACTGGTTTTCTTCCTACTGATTCATGCTCCACCTTCATCTCACTAAATGAGTCACCCTCTATACTATTTGCAGCACTTAACACTTCTGGCAGTGAGGTCTGACTTACAGAATTATTTAAGGCTGCAAAAGTATGGCAAGCAGATATCCCAGGAGATTTATAAACAGGACAGTGTATTTCAGCAACCAGAGGTCCCTGGTTTGACTTCAACACTGTTAAAGCTGCTTATAGTAGACTTCATCCTCCTGGCTGCTCAGATAATCACTGCATCTTTCCAGGAATAGAGATCTAGGACTGGGCTGCTCATTTGCATGCAACAGAGGCCAGCAGTAATGTGATTATGAAGCTTTAACAAAACCATCCTTAAATTTCTTCAGCAGTAGTATAGTAGCTTCCTTTTCTTTACTGAATTCCCACATCAACTGGGTACACAGCAACATTAGAAGCTTCACAACAACATTAAAAGCTACTCATCGCTTGCCAGAAAATGGGAACTCTCATTGCAACAGCACTCCTGAGCAAGTGAACACTCAGATTATTACCACATTGCTATTTACAGGCTTCCTTTGGTACCTGAGTCTATCACTTCTGCAGCAAAATGTCAATCCAACATCAAAATAGACTCTGCTGAAATATTTTAATGTCTCTACAGAGAGATGCCCTGGAAAAGATGCTGAAGAAACCACCAGCTAGGCTGGAAAAAATGTGGTTTGGAAACAAGGAAGCGAATGATTTTTACAGCGAAGGACATGAAGGCTGCTGGAGAGAAAGGGGGAAAAAAAGAAAAAAAAAAAAAAAGAGGTCATCTGATTCTGTTGTGTATTCTTCAGCACTTGCTTTACCACATGAAATCCTCTGCTTTTTACAAACTGACCTAAAGCAGAGAGTTTGTGTGCAGGCTGCTACCAAAATGCATTCAATGGCAGCAAGTGGATCCCGTATTCCTCTCATAGATTTTGAAAGGCCAAGTTAATAGTTTAATTTAATAAAAAAAAGCCTGAAAGATTATCCTAAAAATATGCAGAGGGGAAGCTTCTAAAGCAGTTTTTCCTGCAATTAAAAAAAAAAAAAAAAAAAGCATATTCCATGCAGACAAGAGCAAATTGGCTGAGTTCAGTGCTAAACTGGAGTGATGTTGTGATTGCATTTGGGTACAAAGATAGAAAGAAATGCTGCATATGATCAATGAATCTTCTTCCTACTTCCATCCCTCTTTACAAAGCACTGGGGTTTTTCTGTTTTGTTTTAGGTTAGGGAAAAGGAACTAAACAGGAGACCACAACACATTGCATTTTATCCAGCAACAGCCCGCCAAACTACAGGTAAACAGACTGAGAAGGACTGCCCAAGTTTTCAAAGTCAAGAAAGCACAGATGCCCCTCAGTCATCACCTTTACATGGTGAGATAAATGTGCTGCTGCAGGAAATAACTGCAGAAGAAACCACAAATTATTACACTGAGGACTTTACCATTGAGTCTGATATAACTTACAACTGTATCAATGAAACAATCTGGATTTAAGCCACCCTGCAAAGAAGGAACCTCTCTGCTCCCTGCTGCTTTTTATCTCAGGGCTTAAGAAGATGATTTACCCTGAGCTGTGGTTACCTATTTCACCTTGGAAAAGTCTAATTTCACATTTTTACACACTAGTTGAAGGAAACAAAACAAATAAGAAAAGGAAGAGGCAAATTAGTGACCTGCCAGTCTCTTAGTTGGATTACATACATATGAATACAGTTCTATTGCACTTAACTCTAGAGCAGAGAACAGGAGTTTGGAAAGGCACAGAAGGAGGAGTGTGCAAGGAAAAAAAAAAGCCTGAACAGCTACAAGATTTGGGGTAGTAAAACACAGTGGAGACCTAAACCTAAGAACAAAGAGTTTTAACTTACTGTGCAGGCAGAGATGTGAAAGCTTCAGACATTAAGGCAACAACAGGCCACGGGAACATCTGTGTACACAGAGCAAGGACTAATACTGAAACTGCAGTGGAGAAAACAACCAATTGGCTGAGATATAAAAGCACAGGTGAGGACAGGAAGAATGTGATCAGTCTCCATGGGAAGGACAGGACTGTTTCCATAACAGAGCTATAAATTTGCAATCTTCCATTCCCTACCTCTTACACACATATACCCAGCTCTTCCAAAATCAGTGTAACAGCAATGGTTGCATTTGTGCTTTGCCTCTTACCAGCCCTACCATCCCCTTCTGGTTCATCTCTAAATATGCCTAATCCTTACTTTCATACCACACTCACTCCCACCTATACTGACTTTTTTAATTCTTTACCTCCAGCTCCTGATGAAGCATTCTTCCTTTCTGCCTTCCAAGCCAAGGAAATTCAATTGCAGTACAGGACCATTGCTCTCTTCACCAGGCACTACAGAAAAGAGAAAAACTTAGCCTTTATTTGTACAGCCTCATTGTGGTTCTCCCCATTACTCCCAGGAAACTAAATAAATTAATAAACAATGCTTGTGCTGAAACATTAAAGGTAGGAACAAGATCTCATCTCATTACTCAGGCAGCTGGGATCCCACCTGAGCAGCTGAGTGAGTAAGCTCATCAGGAAGAGACCAATGCTTCAGGTTTGGCCATGTTGTTGGTTTTTAAGAAAAAGATGGGACACAGCAGCAAACAGAAAAGCAGTACTGACAATTACCCTGTGTTGCCTGGAAAGAACTGTAAAAATACTGAAGAGTAACAAACTTAGGAAAAATAAGAACTTCGGTCAGTTGGCTTGAAGTCATCCAACAGTCTGACAGGCAGGGGAAGCAGGAGATTGAGGATGTGTTTTCAGCATACAGTTAACCAATGTTGTTCACTGAATTTTCTCTCAGATACCTTAAGTTAAGGAATAGAATGAAAACACCTGTCTGTGTGTGCATACATCCACACAGACTGTTGTACTGAGCTGATGAGCCTCCTTTTACAGGAAGGTAAGGACACTGAAGCACCAGTAGTTGCCCAAAGCCTTCCTGTGGTTTCAGAAGGATGGGACAAACTGTTCTTGTCCCCACCCAACGTCCTTTCTTCCACTATTTCCCAGATAAGGATTTTAGCTCCCTGCAGCACAAAAGGCCTCGTGACACAGAGAGAGAAGCAGAGCAGCAGGCAAGGTGCCTTTCTGCACCGTGACCACCTGTGGGCTCCTACCTGGCTCAGCTGGGTCAGACACACTGCTCTCCCAAATCAGCAACGATGGCCTGAGAAAAGCAACAGTAAACAGGAGAGCTTCTGAAGGTGTCGCTTTACAACAGAGTTCAAATCTCTCTGCCGGTAACATTTGCTTTACTAACAAGAAAAGCAGTTAAAGCTTGCCTTACTGAGTTGTGTATTTACCTGAAAACTAATCTAACGCCTACTGAAAGGCATCCATGTCTTCCCACTGCCTTCAGCAGATGTTGGACTCGCTCCTTAATGCACAGCAGCAAAGCAGGGAGAACAGAGCTACATCTCAAGCAAAGGAGCTGCCCGCTGTTCTGCCTGCACCCAGAGGAACAGGATGTTGTGCCTGCTCCAGCGAATACACCAACGCTGGCACGACCTGACAACGGCAGGGCTCTCGGCGGGCGTAGACACAAGGGAGGAGCACCGTGCCTGCTTTTAAATCACCACGCCGCTCCTCGGGCCCTGTCGCAGCCACAGAGAGCAGAGCTCAGCGCTTCCCCTCCGCTCCCCGTGAGGAGCCGCCACGAGGCCTCCCTTCAGGCTCCACGCCCGGCCCTGCCGCCCCCACGCCCAGCAGGTGTCACCCTGCCCCGCGCAGCTCCCCGACGCGCCCCGCTCCCGCTCTCAGGCCGCCAGCCCCTGCTCGCTGCCGCCCCGCTGCGGCCCAGCTCGGCGCTGCCTCGGGGCAGCTTTTGTCTCTCTCTCGTTTCTCTTGCATTCCTCGTTCGGCTCCTCTGTCCCTCCGGCGTTCTTCCTGTTTGACCCAGCTCTCTTTTCTCTCCAGCCTGCGGGCAGTCTCCATCTCGCCCTTGCTGCTCTGAATTTCTCTACATTCTCCCAGGATGGGGATGGCAAGAAGTGAGATCTCTGACCGAGCCGTGCGTGAACTCGGCGTGCATCTTGCTCTGCAAGCAGCCCGAGGAGCCCAGTGCTGCAGCGCAGCACGCTTGCAGCTGTGCCCCGTGGAGCTGCACTCTTCCCTAATTTGCTCTGTGTGCATTTCAATACCACCTGGAATGATGAAACCCAAATCTGTCCCTAAAGCTTTACCCGAGCTGTGCATTAGCTGTCTGCCTCTTTAAATGTACCTAAGGCCAAGCAGAGTTATTACATGGTGGGGGTAAAACTCAGCTATCTGCGGCGATGCTTTGGCATGAATTCAGGAAGCCTTCCGTGCTGGGAAGGGCCATTAAACAATGTCATCTGACCTCCTGCACATACAGAACATCGCGTTTAATTATTGGCTGTGGTGCTGCGGGGTACAGAGGGATCTAAAATGAAAAATCAGAACCGGGGCCCTCCAACCTCGCTTTGTTTTCCTACGTTAATTTGACATTTCAAAATAACTTGGCTGCTTCTCAAGTGCTGTCAGAAGGGCTGGTTTCCCTTTGAGGAGCAGTAACTTCTGATTTCAGGCAGTACATCAAGAGAAACCATCATTTCTCTTCCCAGCACAGAGCCGGCGAGTACTGAGAAGAGATGTGAGTGATTGCATAAGCCACTACTGAAGAAATCCCAACCGGCAGAAGATCTCAGGTCGCACCGCACGAGGGGGAGTCTGGGGGCAGAGGGCACAGCAGAGGGCTGGACTCAGGAGGAGAGAGGGTGGGAAATGGAATGCTTTTGCAGAGAAGCCTCTGCTGCACAACCCGTCCCAGAGTGGGAATAACAAAAATATTTCCCTCCTTCTCCTTTTGAAAAACCAAACCATTTGATAAAACAAAGACACAACTTTTACAAAGAAGAAATGGCAACAATCACACCCAGCAGGGACTCCATTTTGCTCGGTGAATTCCTCCTCTTTTCCTGTTGTCTTGCAGATTAGGAAGGCATGGGATAAAGAGATCTTGTCAGGGATATTAATGGAGCCCTCCCTCCAGATAACTCCAGAGGCTCTGGTCCCAGCCCCTCTCACCACGAGGCAGCTCGCTGGGGAGATGTGTTCCCAAACAAGCTGATAGAGGCTATCTCGGGGTGTGAGGATGGAGCAGGGTACAAACACCCTTCCCAGCTGTGTAACCCCTGAATGCCCTCACTCCCAGCCACCCCGCTAATGTTTCTGCTGGGGTTTTATGCTGTGCAGTGGTTTGTTCTGAAATAGAGACCTGACAGATCAATGAATAGCAGAATATGCTTGCTGTCTACAGCGCTTTCCCACTTCACTGATATTTTGCTTTCTTGCTTCTCTGGCAGTTTTACTGTATACAGTGTTTTTGTTTTAGAGAGGATAGTGAGAGAAAGACCATGAAGGAGGTAAACAAACACAGAGAAGAGATTTACAAAGACAGCCCAGGGAAATTTTTTTCTGCTCCAGATGGAAGTTTTTAGTGCGCTGTGGCAGCATGTAGTGCCCAACCACTCCAGTATGCTGATAGGACTGCTTCCGTTACTTTGAGCCTATTTATATTCGAGATGGACGTAAATAAATATAAGCCAGCTATGATATGGAATGATGATTATTGGCAGCGGCATCTCTAAGAGCTGCTTAGACTACAGTTGTGCTTAAAAACCAAATGTATGAGAACCAGCTGCAGATCTACAAAATGTAGAAAGTCCTGCGAGGAACTAAACATTTCCTTCTGATGTTGTCCTCTCATGTGGTTGTTACCTTTCCTGTTACACTCGCTGGATGCTTAGAACTGGAGACATGAATAGTTGAAGTTACAGAGACAAGGCTCCCAGGCTGGAACCGCAAAGGACCTAAATTCTCAGTAACACAGTGTTATGCTGTGACTTCATCTATGCTGGAAAATCAAACATGCCTGAGCCAGATGGCATGGAACATCAATAACCATCCTATCAAATTCTGTCATCGCTAAAAAATGTCTGTATCTGAACACAGGAATGGTCCTCGATCATAATATCTTCTGAATTATAACTTGGAGCTGCCTTGGAAAGCTCTAATTGGGAAATGTAAAAACTGCTGGAGATTGTTTGGACAGTTTAGTTTATATTTGGAAACCTTCCTGGCCACTGTTTAAACTACTGGGGTGGACATTGTCTGAAACTATGTTTTTCTCATCTTTCTAACATATGTGATGGTCCCTCTTCTCTATATTATGTCCTTCCAATTATATGGCCAAGAGACTTAATTATCCCCTTATTTCATACGTACCAGATAGAAATCAGCTATTTTAGTGACTGTCATATTCAACACCAAATTCATTAAACTGCACCCAGAATTCTTGATAGAAGCTCTGAGCTTTTATCACCATGACACTAGTGACTGATAAGACTCGTGTTCTCCCTATTCCCTGAGAGATCCTGGAAAATCACCCCTCTCCTCTGCAAAGGCAGTTCAGTCTTCCTTTAGGAACTCTTGTTCTCTATAGGGGGCTGGCAAGCAAAAGTGAGACTAGAGAAGGCTTTCTAACCAACAGCTCATGAGGTAGGAAGCCAACCAGCCAAGCTGCTTCTCAGTACATTCATGCCTCTCCCAGGATATGAGCATTCAAAAGTAAAAGATACTTCATGATCCTATAAGATACAAGCACTAGATGGAGCAGCGGGCAAACTTCTGTACTCTTTTTTTGCTCATATGCAATCCATGAAGTTACCAGATAGCCCACTTGGAATTTGAGTGGAGTTTTCTTAAGGCACCTGTTTAGTCTTCCAGACATTTCCCCACATGGAGAAAAAGTTACCTTATTGAAAGGGAAAAAGGCATATTGTTAGAAAACAGGATCATGATTCTAAAGGTAACTTGGAAGGAGAGAAAGGGCTGTTGTACACAGGTCGCTCTGAAAGTAATGTCTCCTATTTATTTCCTTGGAAATGACAACAGATACAAAGAGCACAAAAACACTGCTTGATAGAGCAAATTTGCAACTACAAAACAGTGCTTTTCAACAGCAACCACCATGAACTACGCATTTTCACCAGCAATGAATAAGAGCCAGCATGCCATGCTCATAAAAATCTGCGTGGCCATCCAGAACGTGGCTTGTCTTTCATGTCACTGTCACCACTGCTGAAAGGCACAACCCACCACCTTGCTGTGCTCACATCCACTGCTTGGTCTCCATAAACATTCAGCAAGTATTGAAGAATGTCAGTGGGTGCCACTTTTTCTGCGTGGAGGAATTCAGTGACACACCTTTGCTTCATTCACACTTCCATGTCAGATGCCATTTTCTCAGTTTGCCCTTCTGCTGCCATCTGTCGCACAGCAGTAAAATGTGATGGAATGTTGGTGGGAAGGTTCAACCCCTACTGCCACACCACCAACATCCACCTCTGATGTCGTGGGCCAACATAATAAAATAGGGGGCATTACTTTCAGAGCAGCCCTCATATAGACCTTTAATCATTTGAGAATGCCACTGTGAAATTCATCTTCCTTTAACAGACAAGGGACAGAAATGGATAGGAGATATTTCCAACCCTTCCCTTAAAAAAAAACAATCTCTGTCAACCAACAGCTAATGCTTAGCTTATCAATCCCTCCACTGCGCCTTGCTCTGTCACCTCAGTTCCCTGTTCTGGCTTCTCAAATGAACACCCTTTGGAGCTGACTGAATAATCTACTTTCCACTTCAAGGCACTGAATAAATGGGGGGAAAAACAAACAAACAAACAAAAAACCCATGTGAATTGAGTGCGGAATTATTCGATTTAGCTTGAAGACCACCTATTTTAAACCTCATTGTAAAAACGAAAGGGGGTCACTTTTAAAATGAAAAGTGAAACCAGATTGTTTCAGAAGTGACACTTTGAGGTCTTACCCTTTCTTGCTTTTTCCACTCCAGGCTATTTATCAAAGTTTCTAGTACCCAAAGTTGCCAGTTTCGTGGCAAATGAATTTAATTCTCCAGAAACTGCAAGTGTCCCTTGCCAGATTACTGAGGAAATAACCGTAGAATATAAAAGGATTTCTTGAGAGCTATCTGAAGACTTATTCATGTCAGCAGATATATAACCATATGCAAACATTTATACAATCAGAAAGCTGACGGCAACCCCAAATTCTTCTAATTTTTTTCCTTGCTCTTTTCTAAAATGCTTCCTAAATTTGCCCAATGGTTTGTACAGAATCCATCAGTCTGACTTCTTGCATACTCCTAAGATGGAGTATGATGCAGTAAAGCTGTTAGTTAATGGAACTCAAGCATCAACTGTCTAACGAGTGTTGTCTGGCTGCAAAAACAACTTATTTTGTATTTTATGACCCAATGTAGCATCACACTGCATCTCTCACCAACTCTGACTTCATCTCTCAGGAGATCTGACAGTGACTTTCGCTGCAAGGAAGAAGGAAGACCCCACAGCAGTAATTACTGCCTTATTCACCTCGTTCCCCATCTTGCCTTGACCCTTGCAGTCCCTGGTAACAACAGCAGCAGAAGTGATGCACAGGCAGCACACTGTGGTCAGATAGCTCACTCTCACCTCATCTAGCACAGTGCCATGGACAGTCACTGAGGAGGACAGATTTGAGGACACAGGAGACCAACAGTCTCTTTTTGGTGGTGCCCACTGACAGGACAAGGGGCAATGGGCACAAACTAGAACACAGGAGGTTCCACCTGAACATGAGGAAGAGCTTTACTTTGAGGGTGACAGAGCACTGGAACAGGCTGCCCGGAGAGGGTGTAGAGTCTCCTTCTAGAGATGATCAAGCCTGCACACTTTCCTGTGCAGGTTTCTGTAGGGAATCTGCCTTAGCTGAGGGTTGGACTTGATGAGGTCCCTTCCAACCCATATAATTCTGTCATTTTGTGACTTAATTATCAGTGCTTGAAGCTGTCCCTGATCCAAGGGCTGATGGCAGTGTATGTTAACACATGCAATATACCTATGTTAAAACCTGGTTAGGGTTTTGAATATAAGAAAAGTAATGCAAACATCACACCTTAAATCCTACTACAGAGAAATGCAAAAAAGGCACAATTGAAGTGAGCCAAAAGCATTTGGCACTGGAAGGAAATCCCACACAAGAGTGTTTAGTGTCACAGAAAAAGACCTCAAGTTGTATAAATCTGAATGATAGCATTGATCAAGAATGAGAATGTCATGGTCACATCATGGGGAAGAATACCTTGCAGGTGGCAATAAACACTGATAGTGTTTTTGGGAATAATTACTCTGAGTTCACTTTAGCTGTTATTGATATCATTCTAAAGAAGAGAGCAATATAGAATGTCAGCAGAGAAAGGTTTTGAGTTTGTTACTTTATGAAGATTTACACAGTTCCTTATTAATAATAATTTCTACTTATGTAGAGGCTTTTATTAAAGTCTCTCTACAGGAACACCCAATTGATTTTCTGAAGGGAACCACTCGCATGTTGAGGACATGCAAAGTAGATAGAAAATCACTTTCACCTGAGTTTCCATTGGCTGTACAGGAGACAAATCCTGTTCCATGACATAACTGCTCTGCAAAGTTGCATAGCCAGATGGAAATAGGACTATGCCAACACAGTGACTATGCACACCACATTCAGTGGTTGCTTATCATACACATTGTTGTAGTGTACTCCCATTTCAAATGGCAATTGCTCTAAATTATGCTAATGTACTTTAACTGAAGCTCTTCTGTATGAAAGACAAGGTTAACATTTCTTGAACTTGAAAGTCATGCACTTTTTTTGCAACGTGTTATTTCACTTAGTGGAATAACAAAAAGTAGAAGCAGAAACAGACTGCTTGCACTTTTTGGCATCCTTTGTAATGCTGTCATCAAAGTGATGCTGTGGCAAGAGGAATAGCTCAAGCGCATCACCAAGCTTTGAATCATTCTATGCTATTATTTGAAAGTTTCCGTGAAGCCCAAGAGACTGTTAAATTATTGAATGTTAATTTTGGAAATGCAGTATTTCCTATGATGTCTTCACAAAAGACTGAAATTTTGTTTGCTCCTCTTCCTCCTCTTCCTCCTCCTTCTCCTTCTTTTTCTCCTCAAGCAATAATAAAACCAAAGTACAAAATCCCCATGCAACAGCAGATGAAAGAGAACCATGAGACAGTATAAAGCACTACTGAACAATAAAATGAGGACAATCTGCATTAAAAGTTTAGATTCAGTGCATCCCGAAAGAACATACTACTATAAGACCCATGGATCCATCTTCCATGAACATGAAATATAACTCATTTTACGTTTTACAACGGCCATCTACTCAGTGGAGTTACAATGATTTGGGTGGTTGCTGTCAGCTCTGTCTTATGATTGCCAGGAGGCAGCAGTCCTTTTCTCCCAAAGGGCTGTGATGTGTGCAGAGCGAAGGATTTCAGCTATGCTCCTCTTTTCTTCTTTCTTTTCTTTTTTTTCTTTCTTTTTTAACTGTGCTTCGCTTAGGGAGAGCATAACAGCTCTTTTATTTTTGTGATCCTGCCAGAAGGCTGTGAGGCTGGAGAATGCAGGCTGAAGCTCTGTCAGCTTGTTCCTAGCAACACGTATACTCTGCATTTCATATTAGCCCGTTTAATATGATTATGGGACTTTGTTTTCTCATTGCTGAAGTACATTTTTTATTTATGAAGAGGGGCACAGGTATCGCTGTTTTGCCTCGATGCTTCTTTGAAACTTTCTTAAACATCTAAAGCTTTTTTTTTCTGGCAACAAACTTGTTCTCTAACAACAATGGGCTGGGAGTTTTGATAGATCCATTTAGCCTTTTGAGAAACAACTAAATTCTGTGGGTTAACTTGTCTCCTTTTACCATCTAAGGAATATTGGCAAGCTGCAACCATTTTCCTCTGTTGGCCCTTGAAATGATTCTTCATGCTTTTGTCACATAATTAAAATTAGATTATTGCAACTCCCTGCTGGCTGGCCTTAGAGCTTTGTAAACATTCCAGCTGGCCCATAGGTTTGTAGTGAAAGGGATGCACTAAGCATATTCTTTCTTTGTCCTCTTTTCTCTCATCTGTGTTGAAATCACTGCAGTTGCTAACTGCCAGCAGAA
The DNA here is from genome assembly GCF_026119805.1 of Tympanuchus pallidicinctus. Taxonomy (NCBI): domain Eukaryota; kingdom Metazoa; phylum Chordata; class Aves; order Galliformes; family Phasianidae; genus Tympanuchus; species Tympanuchus pallidicinctus. The sequence goes on along the minus strand of NW_026294749.1, from coordinate 7,845,961 downwards.
TGTATTTGGTTATTGCTTTCTAAGGGCAGCGAACATAATGTCAGAGACATTATGTGCCAAAGTCTCTCCAAGCTTTGTTTGAAACAGTCTGGATGCAAGAGCTTTCAATCTATTTTCTCTCCGTCGGTGAGGTCTTTTTCTGCTGAAAAAAGAAGGCAAAGAAGAGGGAGGGAACAGAGGAGCTCAGGCTCCCTTAATGCCACATTCAAAAGGAAAATGCGTACAGCTCTACATGATTTCAAAACCAGGGACTGCCTTTCATTGATTCGTATGTAAACACCATGAACATTATGCAGTTACTTCTTCTCCTATGAAAAACTGACTCCCTTTCCCCTCGAAAGATTAAAGCCATTTTGCAATAACAGCATCTCCTGCTACTGCTAGGCTTTCTGAGTTCAGGAGGCTGCTTCCCTGGCTGACTTCTTTTTATGTCACATTTGCTTATGGACCATTACTCCCACATTCACATCCAACCAGTTCTGTCCTATAAATCTTGTACGTAACATTGTGATTGTGTGAGATTTACTTGATGAGCTTGTATGGATTATTGAATTAAAGTTCTCAAGGGCCTGAATGACTAATTGTTGGGGAGAGAGAACAATGCAGGGATAATAGCGCTTTAAAAGTAAGTAATACTGATGGCATAGTTTGTGTTTGGACATGATTGCTCATCTGTCACATGTACGGATCACCGCTTAGTGTTCCCTGGTTCATGGGCCCATAACCTCTCACCTCTGTAATCAGCTGGTGATTTTTCTGAAAGTGGATTATAAAGGTGAAGAAGCACAAACAGGCAGTAAAGCTGGCTGCCTTGAATTCTCCGTTACTATTGGAGCCCCATCACTTTCACTGAGCCAAGGCTACGTTTGTTCAGATTGAGTTTTAGCATGGTCTTGGCCAGCCAGTGTTATGAAGCAGTGACTATGGGTGCAGACCCACAGTGTAAGTCTGTAAAGTACGATGTGACTTTATTTGTGCTTCACGTTGTCACTCACATTAATTGTAGAATCACAGAACCATTACGGCTGGAAAGAACACTAAGATAATCTAGTCCAACCATAAACCATTCAAGATATATGTTCCAGCATAGTCACCTCTCTGCCCAGTCATTTTTTTCTGTGCTTTTGCTGCCTAGCCCTTTGGGCACCAATGTTTGGTTGTAAAGCTCCGTTACCAGCCAGGGGCTTGATTTTAAATCCCGTGGGCACGGTTCCAGAAAGGCTGCTCCCCCATCCAGCTGAAGGCAGGAGAGCTGCAGGTCTTTGGCAGCTCTGCAAATCAAGACTGCAGCTCCTAGAAGTCTGAGAACACAGTTGATTCTCACACTCAGTTCCTGCCATGGTGCAGTTTGTGACTGCTGGCAGTCACAGCATAACATAAGCTTGGTTTCTCCTTTCCCTTGTCCCACTGGGGCTTTTGCTAACATAAATACGTTACCGTGTGTAAGCAAGTGCTCAGCGCTGCAGTTAATGCAGAGAACAGATCTCCTGTGACAGAGACTGTACTTGCAGTGCCCTGCTGCCTTCCCAGGGCAAACATCTCTGCCTGGGACTGGCTGCTCTGCACTGCTGGCACACCGCTGCCTCCAAGCAGGGCTGGTGCCAGTCTCCCGACAGCCCTAAGTACCGCAGCCAAGGCACCGTGTATCAGGGCTGTGCATGTGTCAAGGACAGGTTTCCCAGCCTGAAATGTCAAAGCAACTGTTTTTCCCTCAGGAGGTGCACTTGTCTCTATGGTGAAGAAAATGTATTATCACAAGTGTTGCCTTTCAGCTCGGAGCTGGCTACAGACTAAACAGGCACCGAATCCAGCAAAGTCTCAGCATCTCTCTCAGCAGAAACAACTCAGATCTTCAGACTTTTTCTTCCAAGAACCAGCCTGCTTCCAAAAGGAGTGAGCTGAGCAGCGACCAGTGCAGCCCTCCCCTCCAAACGTCACACGATAACTGCTTAGAAAGCAACACTTAGCATTTTTCCTACCAAGAACAATTCTCAAACCTGGCATCCTTGTTAGCCATTTTCAGACATTTTCTGGTCATGACCCCTGTTTCAAATTGAGACTCCACTTCTGATGAGCCCTTGACCCCACATATGAGCGTGGATAAATGGCTCCTAACTGGGCTCTGTACTTTGCTCCTAACTTTACAGGCCCCACGCAGAGATGTGACCCCTGGTTTCAAAGGAAGGGATGTGGAGTACTTCAGCTCATGGAGGAATGTGCAGCAGTGTTGCTTCTGCTGGAGGCATGAGAGAATGCTGAGAGCCCACTCCTGAGCAGACAGCAGTTTCATTCTGGACTCAGCTGCTGACTCCAATTGAGTTAGGTGCTGCTGCAAGCTGAAGGAGCCAAGACCTGTAATGTTTTTAACAGTTACAGCAATGCTATAGAAACACAGGTTTCTGGAATATAAAACAAAATTTACTACTTTTACTCTGTAATTTACTACTGGACTAAAATGCATAGGAAGAAAAACTCTAGTTAACTTTCACGAGCAATTTCACATTAGTTCTCCTGTATGGCTTTGTTTCCTTATTTTTTTTTTTTTTAATTAGGACATCTGGGCAGTGACCCAACCGAAGCCTCACATCCCTAAAAGAAGTCTGTCTGACCATAATGTGCATATTCCAGTTTTCATTCACAGGCAAAAACTTATCTATTGTCCAAGTCTTTTTACTCTCTCCTAACCCGAATACAAATTCTAACTTAACTTAAAATAGACATGTCAGAAACACTTGACGTGACCTGCATGCCTTTCAACAAGTGATAATCAAATTTCCTTGCTGTACTAAGGTTAAGCAGGACACATTTCTTTTTAGAAAACAAAATAAAACAAAACAAAACAGCCTCCGTATCATGTTGAATTTGTGAAACACAATGGAAGTTTTTATTTTATGTAAAGGAATTGAAAAGGAGCAAGAGCAGTTAAGAGCAAATCTGCTGAATATAGGATGAGAGTAGGAGGCACACTTCTTTGTGGAACAGCATACATGCAGAGTTAGTGAAAATTAAAGAGCAGAGGGGGGATTATTGTTCTGCTTTTTTCTGTTTATTTATTGTGTAAATTCAGTTTCTCCTGTATAAATATTTAACTTCTCTCTTTCTCTTTGAAAATCAAACAGCAGCAGGGATAAAAAAGCAAAGAATGCAATTGTAAAATTGGCATTTACAGTGGATTTGTGCAGGTTTGGGGTCTGTAACAAATTTTAGTGCATTTGGTATGAAAGTACAAAAGTTCCTACGATTTACTGGAAAGGAATAGCACAGCTCCAAAAGGAAAGTACAGGCAGAGAAGATTGTTCTTTTCGAAGAAAGCAGTGATAATGCAGCAATGTTCTGCAGAAAAAGGAGAGAAGATAAAGGTGTAAAGAAAGAGAAGTTATTCCAATCACTTTTGGCACGGGCTTCCTCTGGAAGTGTTTGTCCCAGCAATATAAACAAACAGGCTCATGCAGTCTGTGGTTAAAATTATCAATGTCTCACTGGCTTGTGATCCAGACTAAGAAGGGCATTAAGAAATCCAAAAGAGCACAGCATCTTCTATTCCTGAAGGGACAGAAAAGGTACACTGACATAACAGTTTCCAACAGCTGTCACAGCACTGTGCATGGGGTTATGCATTAGCTGACGGACAACAGCCTCTTGCACACAGGGCGCAGGAGCCATGCTTCATGGAGCTGCATGTTTCCAGGTTCAGCTCTGGTTTTTCTGTACACTACAGCTTAATCCCTCTGAGATTGCCCTGAGGGGTCTCCAGCATGTCCTTTTCTGGCTTTTCCCAGGCAGAGAAATGCCACTCCTTTCCTCCTTCATTTGACTGTATCTGGCTTTTCTTTTGGCACAAAAAGGCCCTCCTCACTCAGAGGTGTGATGAGATGTGGAGGAGAGGACTTTTCCTTTGCACATCAATTGCCTTATTTGGGGGTAAGTTCCCAATCTCTGATAAATATGGCCCCGATGACAAAATCAGCTAGTTGTCATGGCATCACTGCTCTTAGGACATGAACTTATGGGTTAAAAGCATCTTATTTATTTGAACTTCTTACTTAATTGAACAAAGTTTGATGCAACTGTTACTCAGAAAAACTACTGTGAGGACTGCAAAGTGGAAAAGCTCAAAATTGTCAAATGATCACCCTAGAAAGATTCTTGCTGTGGGAGATGCTGCTGTGCATGTTCCTATGAGACAGGAGATGGAACAGGAAGGAGACAGACAAGACTCCTTTCCTATTCCTTGCCCCAGCTCCAGGGAGACTGCTGGTCCTTTCTGAAAAGGTCCTCCATGGAAAAGGAATCCTGCTGCCCTTCCCAAAACACTTCTGCATGGAAAAATGAAGAGAAGTTGCCCACAGACGCTTACAAAAAGGAAAGCAGACAGCAGGCCTCTGGAGCTGATGGATATTCCAAAATAAATGATGCAGGAGGAGATCTTGTTCCCGTCAAGAGGTTGCATGGGCCTACCAGCTTCAGGAGGGGCATTTTGTCCCAGAAACTTCTCTGACCAGGTCTTGCCTTGCAGGGAGAGACAAGGGCTCCATGGCTTAAATTTTTCTATGGGAAGTTTGCTGATACCATCTGAAGACATCTTAGCTGTTTTCAATGAATTCCTATTGCAGGTGATAGAGGAAATTCTGAAGATCAGGTCTCTTGACTCCCCTCTTTGTACACAGTTTGAAGCACCTCAAGCCTGGGTCTCCATCAGTCTAAGAAAATAGCAAAGACCGGGTAATTTCTGGGTGGAAAAAATGAGAACCATAACCTCAGGGTGCATTAAAACCAACCAACCAAACAACAACAAAAACAGCACTTTTTTTTTTTTTTTTTTTGTAGAGATACCGCCTGCATTCTCACTCTTAGACAAAAATCAATTTGCAATGCTAAAGCCACGCTTAAAAGAAAAACAACAGCAAAGAAAGCTAGAAAAGGTGTCAAATGTCAGATAGAAAGTATGGTCTGAAAAAATGGAAGAGGAGTGTGGATGAAGATGATGCAAGGATGTTAAAGAAACATCCAGTTTTCTCGTTGTCTTTGCAGATGGCAATTTGTGTCACTGTCATTTTTAAGATGCTTCTGGATTTTTCCCTCTCTGTTCTCCCAGTTTCAGCTGTTCCTTGCTATCCTGACACTGGACAACAGGCTAATGCCCCCTGACACGCCAAATGTGGAGCAACCCATTTGCATAGGCCATGCTCTACTGGAGGGGATGAAAGCTCTGAAAAGCAGCAGGAATAGTAATTCCCTTAACCTTTTCCTCTTGCCTCTCTTCCCTAAAGTGACAGTGTGATTGTGTTTACAAAGCAGAATTAACACCTGGGACAACAGAGTCAATGGATGTGGAACTCACGTTCTACTCAAATGATGCTGAGTGGCTGAAAGATCTTTCTGTGATTAAGTTTTCAAGACAGTTTCCTACTGAAGGGACCAGAAATGTTGGTGGTTATACACACTGCATGCTCGACTTACCCACTCACAGAAAAAAAGTCTGATTTAGACTATTATAAATTGCATGTGTTTCAACAATTTCACTGGCTCCAGCATACACAACAGTAAGGAAGCAAGGACGACCCACAGAGGCTGAGTATTAGTGAGGAGAAGATGAATCCACCAAAGGTGAACATACCCAGATTTTCCACGACTCTCACAGCAACTTCTGAGCAACTGACCTCTCTTAGTATGACTAATGATGCAAATACATATTTTCACCAGTCTTTGAAAATTAATCAAACCACAACACGCTGTTTAAAACAGAAATGCTCGCTAATCAGCTGCAGCAACCTATTTCAGCACATACGTGAGTTTAAGCACACACGCAGCCACCCTGAATGCAGCATGGCACTAAAAGCTGTATGCTCACACCAACTCCTCTGTTGAAGTAGGGTTTCCATCTGTCTGTATAAAGTTGCACCAAGCCTGCGCAACTTCACTTTGAAGCCATTAGTTTTGGCCCTACAGGAAGCTATTTATACATATCTGAATTAATTAAGTCAGCTCTGTACAGCAGAAAAAGGAATCAACTTAATATGGTCGCCATGGCAATAAATATTTCCTGGATGTAGTTTTGCTGCTGATTGGCAATGGCCTCCCCACATTCCTTATGATGGCAAAAGTTGTTGAGCTTTTTAGCTTGTACTGAACATCTTCCTTCAGAGTAAGATAAACTTGAAGCCTGAGTATTTTAGACAAAGATTCCTCTCCAGTAGCATCTCACACTAGTTTAAAATCATGCAGATCTTGAAACCAGGATCCACAATTTTCCCTTCATCTTGCCCCCTCCTATTCCTGACGAGTGTGCTGAGAGTCTCTGGGATACTGAGCGGATAGCGAATCCATGGATGCTGACTGCATTTTGCTATTAAAGTGACCCCTCCACCACTGACTGAGCTGAGCAAGGCTGGAAAAATGACGGCAAAGAACAACCTGTTGTTTTCAACAGACAGTCTTGGCTGACCCTTGTGTCCACACCAGGCAAAAATAGAAAATAAAAGGTGCTGATGCTTTGCCAGCCCCATCTGCAGAATACACTCCTGGCCATGTCAATCACACCAGAGAGACTCTACGTGCAGTACACAGTAGAAATGTCCAAGTCATGCCTATGCCTTGTTGCTAAATTTGCCAAATGAGTCCACAACCTCCTCACAGCTTTGGGAAGGCCATGCTTTGTGGACAGGGAATCTTTGGTGGGCAGTGGATACCTCAGAGGGCTTCAAGAGCTTCTCTGCGCTTGTGTGGAGCTCAGAGATGTTGAGCGGTTGTGCGAGCTTCTTTTCTTTTTGTCTTTTTCGTTTCTTTTCTTGAGTAGATTAAACCAAATATTAAATATGCTTTCAAACAAACACCAGCCTTTCACACTGCCAAATGGGATGGTATGTACAGGACAGATGCATGATTCCAATCTGCTTTTACTTTCCTGTTTTTAGAAACAGGGGCCCCAAATGTGTGTGATCAGAACATGTGTCTGTCCATGTATTTTTCTCCTCATAATCACTAGAAATCTATCTTATTCAGTGTTAACCAAATGTAGCAAAGGAGGTATGTTTTCACTGTTAAGTTTCATGAAAATAGGTCACTGGTAGAGAACAAAGATCCTTTCCATGTCCTTACTGTTAGAAAAGCTAGATTGCTCTCTTTTTGCAAGAATCCACATCAGAGCTGGAAACCAAAAAGTGCACACACTTGTGATTGCCTCAGCTGTGTGAGAAGCTTCAGCAGCAATGGGCACCTTTTTAAGTCACTGTTATCAGATGGCTGGAAGCTACACTGTTCACACGACCAAAATTATGGCGGAGCAAAACGAAGAAGCTGGAAGAAGGGAAATGCACGATTAGTCTCTGATTTGCAAATTCACTGCATTCATTTTGAGCTTTGAGGGTTTTCTTGTAGATTTATTTTTTTTTACACCTATTGGAAGAAACTCAAGTTAGCAAAGCAGCTATTGAGATGAGGCATTTAGAAAACCCAGAACAAAACGATAGAGCTGCCATGACTACCCTCTAATCTTCAGCTTTCAAGCCCCTCCTGGCCCTTCTGAGGATAGCAAAGGAAATGCATGACCTCTCAGCCACATGCAGCCCATGGCAGCAGGACCCATTGCACCAGCTGCTGCTGGTTCCTAAGCTTACAGCTCGGCTTCTTGCATTGTATTTATTAATACAGTCTTTAAAAAGCCAGTATTTCTAGTAAAATTAAAGGCTACCAGACCTCTTAAAGAAATATCTTGCTTCCCTGTGTGAGTAAAAGACTCATACAAATCTGAAGTCTTTTAAGGTTGAATAGCTTAGTAGGACAGGGAACTGAGAGAGTACGCCCAGCCCTGAGGTGGCTGTTTGTTAATGGGTTACAGCTACACTGTGGTGTTATCTGATGTTTTGCTTTCTAATGTGCGTGTTTAAAAAGGAATAATGAAAATGTAAATAAACACAAAGGAATCCCAAGGACAGAAGAGGATCTATGAGGAATTCATTCAAAGAAAAATACAAGCATACTGTTTCATATTGTGTTATTGACCATATATATACGTTAATTCTTCCATGTCTCATTTGCCTAGCAGCATGGAAACTGCCAGCATTTTAAGAGCTGCTATCAGGTAACTTGCAGTGACATTAGCCAGACCATACAAACAGTGAACAGGCTCTAGTGACTGCGTTTTGAACCTGATCCTATGAGATGCTGCATGCTTTTTCTCCACATAGCCTTTAAGATGGCTAGACACAAACGGACTCCCAGACCTCTGTACTGAGAGCAGCTATGCAGTGCACTGCAAGGAGAGAGCTCTGAGAAGTGTCAGCTGGCTGGGACTGATCTGACATTTCAGTTTATCCCTTGCCAGTGCAGGGGACTCTTTCCCTGCATTAATCTTTTTATGCTTTTCTGTCAAATCTCAATGAGCCAGGTGAGAAAACTGCTGCATAATACCTAGCTTTAACTTTCAGGACTGTTTTCCTGACACATCCAGGGTCACAGCATCATGGAGGAGCTCGCTGTGCAACACGCTAACACAGAACAGTCACAGCAAGAAGCAGACAAAATGGATCTGAATGACAGAAATACTCTGACTTCTCAAACGCACTTATGCATGTACTTAACTCATTGCAGGGAATTCCTTTATTTTCTAGGGGCCCAGAAGACGCCTATCAGATAGACTGGCAGCACAGACAAAACCACTGAAACTTACACAGGACATTTTTACAGAACAGGGATCTGAACCAAGTGCCCCTAAGAACAGAATCACTACTTCTACCACACGCCCATGCATCCTTTCACAAACATTCCCTCCCCTTATATAAGAATATGAAAATATTTTTCTATTCCCTTGCATATCATCCCATCTTTAAACAATTCCTCTCACTCTCCAGTATTTCACATGAACTTCTAATCTGGATTGCATTTAGCTGTTTTCAAGCTAGCTTTCTCTCATCCCCACTTTAATAAAACCCGATTAACACGCTTGAGAGACAAACGTGAACAAAAATCTCCCTTTCCCTCTGAAGTATGGCATTCATGAAGATATCATGAATAAGTAAACATTATCTCGTGTTCTGTTTCTTTTGTCTAGCTTATTGGTGTTGAGAAAGCTTCTTCTTCATTTATTTATGTTGGTATTTTATTTCCTTCCTGAGTTTCAAAGATGAACAGAGAAAAATAAATACCACAGAAATAGTTGATAGGCTGAAACAACCATGTGCTTTCTTCCCAGGGAAGTAAAAAATATATATATTTAATGCCAAGTTTTTGTTGCCTTTGTATTTCATTTAATACAACTCATAATATGGACTGGATGACAGTCTATGTATGACAATAGCTAGCAAGCCAGAGCATCAAAATCCTGTTTTCCAATGTGCAGGATTCCAATTTCTTCTCTTAATACTGATTCAATGATATCGGATTCTAGATTCCTAAATTACTGTTGTACTTAGAACTGGGGCAATCTTGTCTAGAGCAAGTCTATTCTAATGGCAGAATGTGTACAGTCCAGCAGCTAGTCAGTTTTGCACAGTCCTCACCAAGGTCCCAGATAACACTCCTGCATTTCTTACTTTTTCTCAAATTCCCTGGAGAGATGCTGCAACACAACATACCTGCAGGACCCAATGTCTGTGAGATTGGGTCAACTGGTGGATTAATTCTTGCTTATCTGACCTCATTTAACTCTTTAGCAGATCTTGTTAAAATGATCAAATCTCAGAAAAATTATTCCTCAGACTGATTTTAAAAAGTATTGATTTGGTAAACTTCATGGCAAATGAATAGACTTTGACAAAAGGTAACTGGGTAGATTAGATGCTGTAGGGCGAAAGAGACAGCCTACAGAAAATCCAAGCATTGTACCTAACCCCTATAAGCAATAAGCACAACATTTAACTTGTTTCATGTTGACAGAGTCTGTTTTTCAAATCCACGACAATTCCTCAGTGGAATTAAATCCACCTTGATCCCTGTGCATGGCTAACCAAAAGGCAACGTGATAGCTTTTCTGCAGCACTAACTTAGCACGCTCACAGCTGTAGCATCTTAGCAAAGGTCCTTTCCAGAGGGGAAAATGGAGGCATTAGAGCATGACACGTTTTCCGTGTCCTGCTTCATAACCTCACACCTTAGATGAACTGTGAAAGTTAAGACTGAGGGTCTAATGGCACAAGCCAGCCAAACAGTACTATTTTTATCCTCATGACAAAGTCAGAAGGGTTTTCTCCTTCTTGTTAAAGACAAAAGCCATGCATTTTCCGAATGAGGGCAATAAAGGCTACAAGAATGCTTAAAAACCCCACATAAACTTTTTTGGTTGCAGAAATGAAGATGTAGATGCAATTGATAAAGTGTAATTTGCTTGACTTTCCACTGATAAACAGAGCAAACCAACAAAACAAAACAAAAAAAAAACCAACAATCTACTGTGCATTTTGAAGCTATAGCCTGCAGGTTAAACCAAATTTTTTGACAAAATTGACTTTCAGCTTTGTAGGATGAATACAGAAAGCAATGGCAATTGCAGCACGCCTCCCTCCTGAGTCACTTCCGTGAAGACATGGAAGGAAGATGGGAGGAGGAGAGCTGTGTGCTGCAAGTGTCACCTTACCAGCACCGTGTGCTGCAGAAATCCTGACCTTCTGGGGGAGAATGAAGAAAATCACCCTGGTTCTTCTCAGCAGGAAGCTCATTCCACTTTGGGGCTCTGGCCAAATCCTAACATAGCTAAATCTACCTACCAAAATGAAATAAGAAACAATGGTTTTTTTTTCAATCCCAGCCAGAAAAATAATATCTCTGAACTGGAGAAGATAATCTGCTCTGACAGTCCTCGAAGGAGAGGAATGCTGTGTCACAGTGCAGAACTAGCTGTACCACTGCAGCAGGTGGGGGGACGCAGTGCAGGCCAGTCAATCCCCGTGAGATCCTTCTGGAATGGAGGCACCAAACTGCTGTCATGTGTCACTGCTTTTTTTAACAAATGGCACCTAATCCAAAAAGCAGAGCCACCTAAAAGCTATTGTTGGCTTGGCACTATTTTTAGTCGAAGAAACCAAGCCTGTAAAGTAGACTGAATGGTAAAAAGTTTGGGCTAAAAATACTTGATGGCAAGATTTGACACCTTTGGACCAGAAAACACAGCTGAGGTAATAAAAACAGTTGTGTATTCCCACAACACCACTCTCTGGCTCAGTATTGGCTAGACTGTCAAGATGCTGTTTGTCCTGAGAAGGCAGCATGCAAGTGGGATGCTTGTGCCCTCCCAAACTCTCTTCCAGCACTTGTAAAGCTCTAGTTTGAGTGCCTGAATCAGAATATAAGGGGTTCTTATATTCAGGTGAAGAAGACAGAGCACAAATTTGTCTCCTCCCTTCTTCCTCCATGTTTCTCCACACCCCAGATGCTTTCAAAGGAAAGTGGAGGACAGTTCAGTGGAGCAGCTCATCCTTCTCTTTTTCTCTCTTCATGCTGGGATTAGCAGATATGTCCCTGGGCAAGGACAGAAGAACACTAAAACCCTCCTTTTCTTCTTAATGTGACATAGGCAAAGGCACATTTTGGACCTCTGCTCTGATTGTCTCAGTGGTTAGATGAAAGTTAAGTTGCCTGCAAGCTTGGTTTCCCCAGGACAAGCGGTGCAAGAGGAACTAAGTCCTTTTAAAAAAGAAGTGTTGGGCTGAACTTCGCAAATGAGGATGTGGTATTTCCAGGCCATAAATTAGAGCCTTTCAGCTCTCTGACAGGAATGTGCAAGTCATTTCCCTGGAGGGCTGAGAGTGCATGAACCACACAGAAGTTGATTCCTGGATCCAGAGCTGCAGTACTGAGATGTTCACGTGACAGGTAATTAGTTGCTCACTTAGAACTTCCCCCAGAAGCATTCCTCCAACATGGCTAAGAACTGAAGGGAATAAAGTGTGTTTGAATGACCTTTTCTCTGTATTTCTCTCCACCTATCCACTTTTCTCTTTCCTTTTCCACCTATCGCCTTTTCTTTTTCTATTCTACTATCCTACCAATATATGTGCACTGCTTTCTACATCAACTGTCTGTTTAATCCCTTGTAATAGTAACTAAGCAGGGCTTAATGGCTTCTGTCTTTCATCAGAATCCTAGTATTTGTGTTTCTTTTTTTTCCTGCTTATCTTGACTGAAGTCTAGATTCAACGTGATGTAACTGGGTTTTGTTTCACTGCCCTTAGCAGAGATCCACCAATTTGGACTGGCAGAGAATTTTTTCATGGTGATATTCTTTTACTAAGAGTTTTTGTTTTGTGTATGAAATACAAGCAAGCCATGAGTTATATGGGTCTATCAGTTCAGGCTACATGTATATGGCTTAGCAGGCAGCTCTGACCACTTGTTCTTCCACCAAATAACAACATGAGGGGGGTATAAGACATTTTAAAGATGTGCAGGAGTTGGATAGAGAGGGTTGTGCTTCTCATAGAGTAATCCAGCTGTTATGCCAAGCAAAATTCAATATGGTTTTGCAGACTTGTTAGATACTTTCTAGATACCTGTCCTCAGCAGGACAAGGGGACACGGTTTAAGTTGAGGGAGGTAGGATTTAGGTTGGGTGTCAGGGGGAAGTTCTTTACTATGAGAGTGGTGAAGTGCTGGAACAGGCTGCTCAGAGAGGTTGTCGATGCCCTGTTCAGGGCAGGAGGTATTCAGAGCCAGGTTGGATGGGGCCCTGGGCAGCCTGGTCTAGTACTGAATGGGGAGGTTGGCGGCCCTGCCTCTGGCAGGGAGGTTGGAGGTTCATGATCCTTGAGCTCCCTTCCAACCCACGTCATTCTGTGATTCTGTATCATAGCTGCCCGTGGCCAGGACAAATACATCTGGTGTTTAACACCTCCACTTCTAAGCTTCAGCTAGTCTGCAAATCTACATTTATTCCTTCCCCTGATGTTGACATTATTAACTGTTGTTCTCCTCACATTACTTGTTCATATGGCAAGTGTGAGAGCTTCCCTCCATTCATAGAGCATATGACCATCATTGTACAACTTCAGATCTTGCTGTAGCACTGGGAAGCACTACTCAGTATGGCATTCATGCTTTGTATTCATAAGCCTTGCCATGTGTTCCCCTACCACCAGCATGTGCTTGCAGAACCCTTTATGGATGCATTCAACATTCTGCGTACAGTTATCATTCACCTCTGCTTCATCTGACATACCTATTACTTTCTTATATACAGGCAATATGTCTTTCATACACAGTGTCACAAGCTTTGAATTTTGTTTGCTGAATCACTGAAATTTTGTGTCAGCTCTTCCACTGCCCTTGAAAGGGAAGAACAGCCACATCAGATTGAAACTGCCCTTGGTGCTCTACATTTGGTGATGCAACTGGGAGTAGTGATGTTTATGGTAGACAGATCATGCTGATTAGTGCTCAGATATTACAGAGAAAGAGACTTTGGAAAACAGTGAGATTAATAGATTTCAGGGGGAAAAAAAAAATCCTATGGTGAAATCTGTTCTAACAGGCATACTGCCAGGAGAGACATAGTAGGAGCTTTACCAATTAAGATTTTTCTAACAGAAATTGACAATTCGAGAAGTAATCATAGATAAGGACTATACACCAGTAAGAATGAGAAGATGATGAGGACGTTGAGGTTTCTAAGTTTCTCAAGAACATGAGAGTGCACTGCCTACTACTGTACGGTATGCTTCCCAGTGCAGTCAAACGTATTGCCCAAGCCACTGAGCAGAGACACGCTGGTCCTCTCTGTAACAGGATGTGGTTGGTGGATTAGAAGACAAAGCCATGGCTGATGTAATTAGCTGAACGCTTTCACAGAGCTATGGCATTATGGAACTTCAGCAGAAATGTCTCACTGTCCAAACTGATCATCTTTACTGCTTTAACAGAAAAATAATTACTTTTCAGCGCTGCTCAAAACCCATGGAGTTTTAGGCAGTAAGCATTCTAGTAATGGCAGTAGCAAATCAGTGTGTGTGTACGTGTATATATAAATACACAGGGAAATTTTGGAATTTCACTTGGGTGTGTTTACTTCATGATGAACTGAATGTTCTGACGACCTTTCTTATTTACTGAAGCAAGCGCCAGCAAGAATGAATGGCGTGCAATATAATCAGGGGTCTTTGTTATTTTCAGAAGCCTAATGAATGAACACATGACATCCACCACTTTTTGACATGACAGGCATATGGTGTTCATAAATAAATAAAAAGCCTGATGATACAGTTAGGTTGATACCACCGAATGGTAACATTTGGTAAGCTGGCAAGTTGTCTACTCTATCTTAGCTCGACAACAAAAACACAAAATATCTGAGTAAAAACAATTAATTGTAACTGATAGCTATTGCAGTTTCCTCCAATGAAGTCACATTACTAGGTTCCAAAAGAAACACTAGACTGCTCTTTAATGTATAGCTTCAGATACACTTACAATAACAATTAAAATTATTAGGGAGGCGTTTTTCAGCCACAATAGCAGTCAGCAACAATATCTACATGCCTGGTAGAGATTCACAGCAATATCAAAGTGTGAAGCAGAACCAAGGTGCCTACATTTTACTTATACTCAAAACTGAAATCCTGAAAATGCCAGAATAGCCACCTAATGGACAGGTACTGCTTTTGGGTTTTATAACAGTGGAGCTTACTGAAATATGATTGAGCCAGGTTCAGTTTTCAAACCTCTCTATGCCCTACAGATCCCAGTTTCTCATCTCTCCCAGGAATGCTCTCCATAGATCTGTCTTTCCACATTCTCGCTGCTTGCTTGAAAAATCACACTTTCACCAGTGGCATCACTACTGCAAAATCTGGAGGATATAGGAATATATGTGTTTCTTCCACACTTGCATTTCAAAGCTACAACCTGATCCCTAGCAGTGAGTCATCCCAGTGACCCTTCCACAAATGTAAAATACAAATTATTACAAGCAATTGAGATAATAGCTATGATGTATCTGCCCACAGACCTCACTGCAGAAAACCATATGCAGTACAATCCTTGTCTTTAAATCTTCAAAGCCACTCATCTGACTGCAAACTTAGTCATACATGCAGTGTAGTCAGGTAAGCAGTAATCAATCAACAGCTAACCCCAGAGTCATCCTCATCACAGAATTCATCCAACTACATCAGTTTCCTGTGATACCTACAGGTTCCACAGGACATCTTCAGGCTTCTCTGTGCTGAACCCCGACACCTATAGCAAAAAGATACAAGGCCTGATCAGGCCAGAACATCTATGAGATTGATGCCCTCTCAATAAGGATTGACCCTTCCGGAGTTTTGTAGTCAGCTTCCTTGGATTAAGGCTAGCTCAAAATTTGGGGTTAGGGTACAGTTTGGGAGAGAAGCACACATTGTATGCCTGAACATGGTTGTATTCAGACGGTCTTGAATTTATTTCCAGATGGTTGAGGTCACCTCCCTTTGGGAAGCATGGAGTTAAACTGACAATTAAGACTGAGAAAGAGTTGAAAATCTTTTATTTTCTGATAGCTGCTTAAATAAGATACAGGCTGGTACGGTAATGCCAAATCAGCCTTAATTTGGTCACAGGATAGTAAAGATCACCATTGTGAGAGTCAGAGGGCTGTGTTTGTTTTTCATAGGGTGTGCAAAAATACAGGCTCATGTTGACAATACTGAACACACGAGAGTTAGCTGCAGCACCTCTCTGGGATTTAGGCTAGAATTCCTGAGGTATCCAAAGGCTGGAAATGTTCATCCTACATTATGTCAGAATCACCAAAGTAGGAAGAGGTTTAATCCTGGCAGGACTGAAAGGATAAAAACTGGGTTTTGAGGGGTTACCCCTCAATGGTAGGGGTTCTATTCTTGTGTTTATCTTAGTGATATGGTTGGGCTACAGGAAATAATCGTCAGGAGTACTGTATTTATTTCTGAATTTCACTGGAATTGTCATCTGTTAATGGCCAGGGACATCATCTTGCTTTAGAAAAGAGAATCTGTTAATATGCTGAAGTAATATGAAAATTGCTTTGGAGCATCTTAAGGCTACATTAAGTGTTTAGTTTTAGGAAAAGCTAAGTTTTGGAGAATTGTGTGATCATCTTAATCTTTGAAGAAATATCAAAGAAGAAAAGGGATGGTATCAGAGAGATTGCACATGATACTCACAGCAGTCACCTCCTAAGTTAAACTGTGGCTAGCTGGAAGATTGGCATTAGGATGTGAGAGAAATGAGATGATAGAATTGTGGTTCTAGGAATACTATGGTTGGCAAAAGATGTGGTGTCACTGATAGTTTCAGTTCAAGATTAGGAAAGAAGGGCAAGGACTGCTGGTATTAAATATGAAGCCTGCAGGAGCCATTGAGTAGAATGAGGCTTAGTAAACAAGAAAATGTAATGGGTGACAATTTGGGCTTGGATAATTGTGCTCACTCTACTGAATCAAGGCTAGTGTTAGGATTAAGAACTGGTGTTGGAACACTGAGTTTATTTCTGAATTCTGTGGGAACCATATACTCAGCTGTTCCTGAGAGGACTAGGCTGATGCAACGGGTGATAGCTGCTTTCTAAAACACAAAGGGTTGAAGATCTGCGGTCATTTCTCCTTCCTGCAGGGGCCACCAAAACTCAATCCTGACCAAGCCCAGAGCTCACTGTCTGCCACAGAAGTATCTTAAAGCTCCACTCTTGATTTTGATCCAGATAAGTTTATTAGCACCTCCTGCCCAGAACTCTTTATCTCAAAACTGTGGTTAGGTCTGTCACTTCTGCCTGGACAAAACTACTCATACCCTAATCATTCCTGGAAATAGTTGAGCACCATGGCTCTTCCAAAGGGTGGCATGAAAGCCATTCCCAGTTCACCTTACCCCAAACTGAGCACTGGATCCCACGGCTCCAACCCCTTGTTAGTGACCATATTAATCCCGTGGATCCAGCAACAAATGAAGTTATTCTGCCCTTGGCTTCTCAAATTCTCTGAACTGAACTCAACACACAGAACAAAGAAATAACCCTGCTGTTTGTCCAGACAAATTTGTGCTCTTCTGTCCTGATGAACAGAAGGCCTCGGCTCAGTCTTCACAGGATTATGGCATCCGTTGCAACAAGCTCAGATTGACAGCCCTTGTGAACTCCAGGCAGGACTGAGGTAGGTGACAGAATTCAAGAATGGGGCAGAGTTAGAGCTACTGTGCAAAAAGGAAGCAGAGGTTGAAAAGCTAGTTCTACTGCTGGCTGGGAAAGAACTCCTGCATAGACTGTATGGGTTCAGGAAAGGATCGCTGTGCTTTAGATAAACAGACCAAGAATGAGAATGGGAAAATGAAGATAACTAGCCTAGGATTTAATCTATGATTAAGATGAAAGAAAAGATGCAGCTTTTGGAGAAGATAGATGGATGAATTAGAAGAGGTAACGGAGTAGAAAAAGCTGGCAATATTAGTTAGGAAAACATTTTAAAAGGGTCTGCTCATCTAAATTTTAAACTCATAATTAAAACCGGTATGGGACAGAATGAGGTGAAGATATATTTTCAGATATATTTTCATGTAGGGTCTGTATGTCTGTAGCATGATGGTAGTGTTGTAGTGCAAGTTAGGTCTATTGCTGTGAGAGCTACCTTTCCTTGTTGAAGGCTATGATTGCTTGGAATCACGTGTACCTTAGGAGAGAAGAACCAGAAAAGGCTTGTTCATTGCAGGAACCCACAAGGGCTGCAAAAGCAGTAAGAAGAGTGGAGACATCAGAGGGAATTAAGGTGTGTTTTTTCCTTAAGAAATGCTTCCTGGACCTCAAGTTAATTATGTCATTGTGGTTGTGTTTGATTTGTGACAGACAGACTCAGGCTGCTACAAGGGCCAGCTGATGAATCCTGTCTAAATATAAGAATTTTGCCCTTTATTGGGATATAGATACGGAAAGTTAAGTTTTGTTTCTGGATCATGGAAGACCAGCTGTTCTGGGCTCAGTCAGCCAAAATCTCCAGTCTTCCACTTGGGCTCAGTTTTGTGTTGGGCTGTGGATACAGCTTGAAACTGGTGAGATTGATCAGCTCCATCTGTTGCCACAGGCTTTATAGGCTAGAAGACTGGGAAGAGGAGTGCTGCCTCTGCAGATGCAACACACTTAGGACTGTGGGAAGGAAAGAATTTCTTGAGTGACTACAGCTAGAAGTAAGGACAGATTTCTTAGCTATACAGCAGACAGTTGCAGGTTTGGAGAGAGAACCCGGGCAAACAGGATAGGAAAAGGATTCATTTGCTGAAGTGAGATCCAAGATTAAAGATATCAAAGCAGTGTGAGTGTTCGGTTTATGCCTGAAGTCTGTAAGTCCGCAGGTCTGGTATGTGCGCTGACAATATGAAGTCATTGCTCAATTACAGTAAACAAACTGTATTTGTTACTGGATCCCACAGGCCAATTAAGCTGAAAATTTGTTTCCAAAAACCCCTCTATTGGATCAGATTCGATGACAGCTTTGAGGCTTTAAGGAAGCTTTGTACTGAAGATCTACTAGCATTAGGTGGCTGTAGAAGGCTGACAATATTTGGAGGATGGATGATGTAGTTAGCTGTAAGAAATCACACTATAGCAATCAAAAGTTGATGGGCAAGAGAATAAAGATAAAAGTCTGGTGTCTGGAATGAAAGAGGCAAATTCCTTAATAGAGCTGCAATTACTTCTGGGGTAGCCAAACATTACTTTTCTGGCCTTAATGCAAGAATCCATGACTACATGGACTACAATGACTACAAAACTAGGCTAATTCTCCATTCCTGCAGACATCACAAGACAAGCAGGGGTGGTGGGCACAGAAAGGGACAGGGAATGCTATGGTTGGTTTTAGGTGAAGTTCATCCATTTGGCCCTCAAAGGGGCGAGGAGTTTACAGTTCTCCTACGCAGTGTGCTGTAGTGCTCTACGGTGCTGACACCTTGAGTAGGACTACTACATAAGTTGAGGTCACTGGGCCAGAGCTTATGGTGACAATTAACCATCAGAGCAGAATTGGCTTTGTTGTGTTTAACAGAGGGTTCCAGACCACTATAAGAAGTATGCTGGGAGATGTCTTGGGGCAGAGTTAATGGCCTTACTGGATTCAGGCCAAAGTTAATGTCTTGGAATCACAGGAAGTGAAAAGCAACATTCATGTCTGGATCACAGAATCACAAAATGGTTGAAGTGACAAAGGGCCCTCTGGGTCCACTTGGTCCAGCAGTTAGAGCAGAGTACCCAAACCCATGTCCAGAATGAGACTCCAAAACCTGTCTGGGCATTCTCTGCCAGTGCTCCATTTCCCACACAGCACAGAAGTTCTTCCTGGTGTTCAGTGGGAACCTCCTGTGCTTCAGTTTGTCAACTGCCTCTTGTCCTGGCACTGGGCACCACTGAAAACAGCCTGGCCCCATCTTCATTGCATCCTCCCTTTAGGTATTTAGACACTGAAGGGATACCTCCTGAGCCTCTTCTTCTCCAGGCTATAAAGTCTCATCTCTCTCAGTCTTTCATCTCTCAGGATCCTGCTAGGTTTGCTGAGCTTAAATCTCAGTTAGTTCTAACATAATAACACAGATTGTTTAATCTGCAGAATCTGAAGGATGGTGTGGGGTTTGGGGTTAGTTTTAGTGACAGCACAGCCTGGTGCTGCACATTCTAGGCCATTAGAACCAGTACAACGACTGCAGAGCCAATGTTAGATATGGGGCAAGCAGGGCCTAAGACTAGGATTGATGTCATTATGGGTAACATTTGGTACTAGAGGGACTGAGAAGTTCTTGAAAATCATTTCTGGAAACCAGTGCTTCGCTCCTTTATGTTAAGAGAGGGGACTTCACAGGGAAAGTCTAACAGACAGAAGCACAAGGAGATAGAGGCACTAGCACTTATCAAGGCTTTGTGACCACAAGGGTTCGGTTCAGAAGTCTATACACATGTGCACATGTTTCTCCAATCTGTAACCTTCCTCCCATCCTTCCTGTCTCCCTGTGAGCCTCCCTGCCCCCCAGCTCCCACAGCCCTCCATGTCCTTTCTTTTGTTCTGCCGCATCCTTCTCAGCACAGCACAGGGCCGAGGCAGCAAGAGGAGAAAAAGAGGAGGGAAGCAGCTTTACCAATTGCTTTGGCTCTGCGTGCAGAACAATAACAACCACGAGCCCCACCATAACAGTAGTAATGGAAATGCTGCTGGGCCCCGGCTTTTCCATCTTGGGGTGTAAGGCAGGTGATGCGGCTGGGGGTCACCGCCGGCGTTTGGTTTGGGATGTAAGCATCTGGGGGCTGCCGGCTCGCAGCGGTGACCCCACAACCCCGCCGGCACTGCTTATCTGCCCAAGCCTGGGGACACGCGCAGACTCCCCGCCGGGCCCTCCGGCAGCAGCCCCCGTTCCGACGGCATCCAGCTGTTGCCGCCAGCTGTGTGCCAGCCCCGGCCGAGCCGCGGCCGAGAGCGGGGGCCGCCCCACCGCGGTCCCCGCCCCTGCGGGAGGAGGAGGAGGAACCGAGAGTGCCCGACCCGGTGGCTTTTAGGCGGGGAGGCCACTCGCCGCTTAGCGCTCCTCCGCCCGCCGCCGCTCCGCCGGGCTGGCCGCTGCCCGGCCGCTGCCCCTCCCGTCCCCGGCACCTACCTCGAGCCCCCCGCGGGCTGCGGGGCTCCGCGCCCGGAGCAGGAGGCAGCTGGGCGGGCAGAAGCAGCGGGGAGCCGCGCCGTGACCGGGTGGCGGGGGGGAGACGGGAGGCAAAGAGGAGGAAAAAGAAGGCAGGAGAACAGGGCTGACTCTGGGAGCGGGTCTCGGCGCCCAGGACCCGCACGCCCCGGCGGCCACGCGTGGGTGCAGAGCTCAGGGCCGGGCGGAAGATGCACACGACGCAGAAGGACACCACCTACACCAAGATCTTCGTCGGGGGCTTGCCCTACCACACCACCGACTCCAGCCTGCGCAAGTACTTCGAGGTGTTCGGCGACATCGAGGAGGCGGTGGTCATCACCGATCGGCAGACGGGCAAGTCCCGGGGATACGGCTTTGTAAGTGCGGGGACGGCTGCGGCCGCCGTCGGGAGAAACTTCTGCGGGGGTCGCTGCGTGGGGAGCGGGAGGGTTTGGAGGATTTTCCTTCTTTCCTTCCTTCCTTCGTTTCTTTCTTTCTTTCTTTTTTCTTTTTTTTTTCTTTCTTTTCTTAGTTTTTTGTTTTGTTTTGTTGGGTTTTTTTTTCCCCCCTCCCTGCTGGGCACTTCGGAGAGAGGCGGGGGGAGGATTACTGAAAAAGGAGATGGAGGGCGAATCCCGTCGCTTCTCGCCCAGCCTGTTGCTCCCTGATACGGCCTCGCCGAGGGTTATCTGCTGCCGGCGGAGCTCGGCCCGCACCCTCGGCGGCTGCGGGCTGCCGCGGAGCAGCAAGGCAAGGCGGGGGGAACCCCGGGTGGCTGAACCGGGGCGGGGGACTTCTCCCAGTCGCCCCGAGGGAGAGATCTAACGCGGAGCCTCGCCCCTGAAGGTCACCATGGCCGACAGAGCCGCTGCCGAACGAGCGTGTAAGGACCCCAACCCCATCATCGATGGTAGGAAGGCCAATGTCAACCTGGCGTACTTGGGTGCCAAGCCGAGGATCATGCAGCCAGGTGAGGACGCGGCCCTGCGTGCACCTTGGGTTCCTGAAGGGAGTTGAGCTTTGGGAAAGGTAGTGCTGGGCCACACTCCCCCGAAGCGCACTGGGGGGCCAGGTGTGCTTTTGTCTCTAAAGGCAGCACGCAGTAACTTTGTGGTTATTTGTTTAAGCACCAAAAGCAACTGGAGATACAATATCCCAAGTTCTCCAGGAGGATTTGCACAGTTCAGATTCTTCATTGGCTATTTCCATTGCTGAGGAGCTGACCATTTACAGTATCATTGCAGGGAAAGAGTGGCCTGGGAATGAATCGCTTCGAGTGTGTGTGGTCTTATTAATACCAACAGTATCTTAAAGGAAAGTCCTAAAACAGATGGGAGCTATGGGAAGGATTTTAAAATAAAATAGCATTTCCCAAGGCCACATCTGAGCCAATCTGATGTCCTTGCCACTTCCCAAAGTGCTGCCTCGCACCCTGAGAGAGCTTTGAGCACGGCGCGTGTAAACGTCTGTGCTCTGAAGGTGTTGAGCCCAGGGAGCGCTGTGAGCAGTTCTGTGCCCACACAGGAAAGGGATTTTGTGCTTGGGCATTTGGAGAGCAGAAGCAAAGTCAAGGATTTGAACCCCTGCTAAGTCCTCATGTGGAGAGGGCTAAGGCTTAAGTCTGTAAAAACAGCACAGATACACCGATGGTTAAAAAGGGCCATATATAGATGGACAGTAAGGACCAGAATGGAGCATAAAATCAAAAGTTAACGAAAACTTTCTAGTGGTTATTTAGCCAGAGTCATTCTTCTAAACACCACTAGGGAAGCGTGAGCTTCACTGTTTTAATTTCTGCACGGATGTCTGTGTGCGTGTGTGTGTAGGGACCGATGTGTTTTGCTTTCTGGTTTGTGGCTCTCCAGCCTTAGAGACATCACCACTGGAGGCCGTTACCCTGCGTTTGTGTGCGTGTGTGTGGCAAATAGCCAAAGGAAACTCATATGGAGAATGTGATGTGTTTTCCTTGGTAGGTTTTGCCTTTGGTGTTCAGCAGCTTCATCCAGCTCTCATACAGAGGCCTTTTGGGTAAGTCTGTTCAATGGGACCTCAAACAGGGGAGGAGAATTCTTTTTTTTTTGCAAAAGTATGATCCTTGAAGGCCTCTGGCACTAGCATCCTTATAAACACAGCAGCAGTACTGCAGATTGCAGACTTACAAACGTATGCCTGTAACTGTGCTCTCCTTGTCGGTAACGTTCTGAACGCTGTAGCCGAGTCAAGTTGTGTGGGACGCGTCCCCTCCACCTAAGCAGCCCGGTCCCATATGACCCTATGATAAAACAAGGAGGTATGAATTTATGCAAGATTGCTGTGCCCCGTTTCTCTTTTTTCAGCTTGACTCAATGTTATTTATCTCTTTCTAATCTGACAGGGATCGTTTACAGTTAAGATAACTGATCAGAAGGATATGATGATAAGAGGTGGAATAGTTCTGTTTGGAATTAAACTCTGTAACCAGTAGACTCAAACACAAACAAGCTAAAATGGTGATTAACGATGCATGTATGTTTTTTTCATATAGTCAATAGACCTCCGTGTGCTTTTTTTCATTTATTTATTACGGTAATGAAGTGGTGTTGATAGCTAAACTGTGTGCTTTTATTTACTCGAAAGAGCTGTAGTGAAAGTGTTTTTTTGGGGGGGGGGCGGGGTCTTTTTAATTTTGTTTTTGTTGTTGAGGAGTGACTTTGCCATGGGGAGCAAAGGGCCTTTTTTTGTTTCCTTGCTTTCAAGCTGTAGCTTGTGACTTTTTTAACCTTATTTTGTAGTGAGTGCTAAATGGTGTGACTTCTTGGTTTTCTTTAAGTGAATCAACATATTGCTTGCATGTTCATAATTCTGGGGGGGGTTGTTCTCAGGAGGGGTGTGGAGCTCCTTATTAACAATGTGCGTCCTGTTGGGCTTTCTAATTGGAGATCTTTTCCTTCGGTCTGACTTTAATACGTAGCACATTTCTCCTTTACTCGACTATACTGTTCCTAAGTATCTCTAACTCTTGCTTCCTGTAGGCATTTAATTAGGAGGTGAGGTCTGCTTCAAAATTCCGATACGGCGTCACTTCACTAACGCGCACTGGCTGAGAAACTCATTGCAAAACAGTGCATTTGGCTAATTAATGAAAAAGCTAACAATCAAGTAGGGAAAATGTGTCACAACTAGAATAGCTTCATGCAGTGTACCCAGCTGCCACAAGCAGGAATAGCTTCTCAATAGTTTGCTTCATCAAACCTGTAGGTAACTGTAGGAAAAAGTTTTCCTAGAAGCTTTATGCGCTTTTAGAGGAGAACGTTTGCTCTCCTGAGACACCTGGGGAGGCTGTGGAAAACTTTCTGTCTTTTTTTCTTCTTCCTCTGCTGTACTTTGTTTGACTTGTTTGAAGTGTGAGGGGACGGCAGTGTGTGCGCGGTGCTCAGTGTGTGACGCCAGCACCGAGGAGGGCAGGAGGTGGAGTGCGTGGTCTGCAGAGCTGCTACAGCCCTGCTGCAAAGAGGAACCAGTGAACTGCCCAGGGAGCAGCCGTGGAGAGAGTATTTGCTGAGCATAACAGAAAAGGAGAACCTGTGCAATCTGTTGCTGAAAGCACTGTGCAAGTGGAGGGCTCCTTCTTGCTTTCCCTACCCCGAGCCAACAATAGATCATTGAAATCTTGCTTAGGTCAGGGGAATTCTTCCAGCAGGCTGAATAAGGTTTTATTTCTAATGCAAAGTATATAAATCTGAGGAGAGGAATGTTGGTACCAGGGTTGTGTATATATCAAATTAGTCATTTTTAATCCTTGCTTTTTGCCTTTCTTTTGCTATGTACAGACAAAGGAGATTACTAAACCTGCTTCCCCCTGGGAATTTCCAATGGCCTGTGTATTTTCTAAGGGATGTACTTCAAATTAGGAAGGACAGCATTCATTAGGATAAATGAAAACCTTCGTTCTCTATATTCCTTGACAATTCTGCTGGGCTGTTTCAGTGCTTGAATCTACATTTATTAAGAGCTCACTCTCAGATGATACTGCATGGATTGCACACCTTAAAACCTCTCATCCTCCCATGCAGTTGCACTTTAAAAAAAAAAAAAAAACATTTTACTAATATGCTCTGTTAAATGGATTGTAGTAATGATTCATTACCAACCCTCTGCTAACTCTTCCATAGAAGCTGCAAAAGTTTTATTTTGTTTTTCCCTATCAATCAGAATGCAGATTAGTAAGGTGCTGCCATACTCTGGGATGGTCAGTGTTTTGTCATGATTGCCCACCTAACAAGCAAGAAACTGAAGATAACTGGAGTATGTCAAATTACTGAAAAGATGCAGAAATACAGTATTCCAAATTAAATACAGCTCTTATTGCAGTGGAAGGAGCTAGCGACTAGGTTAGCTTCACTGCATGAAGGAAGCTGTTTGGTCACAGGGCTGGTTATCTACAGCTCTGTTTTCAGAATTGCTTATTGAAATAATACCCCTGAATTCAATAGGAATTTAAGGAGAGGGAAAAATAACTCTGTCTCCTAAAACAGATTTTCTCATTTTGCTTACATAATTTTTATTTTAATATTATGGAGGAAAAATATGGGGTTATGCATAGGGACCGGTGTAGGACATGACTTGTTCTGTCAGAGTTTGGTTTTTTCTAGAACTTGTAGTACCTCAATCAAAATGAGGGCATTCCCATTCCCACTCTTTCTAGTAAGACCAGAGTTAAATCTCAAGTTGATAAGGCTGCTATCAAATGGTGAGCTGATACTGCCTGCTTGTTACTGTCTCCTATAGTTCTGTCTCCAGCCAGGCAATTCTGCCTTCCTTAAGAGAGAAGGAAAAGCCCTCTTTTAGTCTGCGATCGGGAAACCTGTATAGTATCAGACTACTACTAACCAGGCTCTAGGGAATGAAGCCAGAACAGTCAGAAGTGAACCTGCAGATTGCTAAACGTCCTCTTGCTGTTACCAGACGCAAATTCAAAAGGGAGCACCTTAAGGGGATGCCTTGATGCTTCTGTGACCTATTTTTATTATCAGGGAAGCTGTTCATTGACTAAATTCTACTTGGTAATGATGCTCACCAAACCTTACCATGGTCTGAAGCAAAACATGTCATTCAAAGTTAAATAACCACCTTCTCAATAGTGTAGCGTTGAGATTTCAATTATGTGTTACTAAGGCTGAATTTCTGCATGACACAGCTCTCTGCATTAGTCTAAACTGTCCTTTCCTCTAAAACAATTAGCTGTCGCCTTATTATTGCTTGTAGGATTATTCTGGGAGGTCTTAGTTAAAAACACATCTTCTGTTATAACAACAGGGGAAGTCGTAAGGCACACGGCAGCGTGGAGTCATTTCATTTTGAATATCCCAAAGCTATAGTTGTTGCTAAAGTTAAATGTGGCTTTCCTTTTCCTTTAGTGCAAGAGCTTAAAACAACAAATAGGTGTTCCAAAATAAAAACTACTGTCAGGAAAGAAAGCTCAAACCATGTGCAATTCCCACACTCTTACTTTCAAGAACAAAGCATTAGCTTTTATTTAAAATTACTGACACTAAGGATATCCAGCACCATTAGGCATTGCTTTTTCAACTTTTGACCTGGCAGAGCACTAAAAGCAGTTGGGTTCTGAATGGCCAGGCTCTGCACGTGCTGGCCTCTGCAGTAGGTAGAAATTGACTTTGGCCATATAAAGCCGTTTCACTCGACTCAAAACAGTTGTAGCATGACAGATGATCAAAAATAGCCCCAGTGCAGCTTACGCTGTCAATCACCACGTGTGAAATGGCACGGTGGTGAGGAGCCTGCCTGGGGTTTATGTTTGTTGTAGGGTAAGATGTGGCAAACGGGTAATGTTTCATAACTTCACCACCTGTTAGTTTCTTGGCTTAATGAAACAAGTCATAAGAGTTTAAGTGGGAGCACATGTATCTTTCTGTCTTGTTCAAGGATCCGATCGAGTGTCCTAATGTCCTAAGAAAATTCTAGTAACATCAGTTGCAGACAACACGAGCACTTAGATAAGCCTTCTTGCTGAACCATTTCTGTTAGGACCATTCTATGTCATAAATGCCGTACATAAAAATTCTTGTGATGTGATGTTGAATGGGCTCTTACACGATGCAGAAGGGGCTCTCAGTGACTTTAAAGTCGTTTTCATCCCTCTTTATTTAATACTTAAAAACATGATGTTATATTTATTGAAATTTTCCTTGGCTGGTGACCAATATGAAACGCATGCTCTTGCTCATCCATCTTGTATGGGGAGCTCAGGTAATGATGTGTATTTAAATGCACAGAGCCAGCTTAAATATGCTTCAAATGCAGTTCTGGCTAATCACATCATAAATTAGGTGAGTTTTAAAAACCCAACTTACTGTTTTATCTCATGCTTTCTTTCCTTTCCCGTCCCTATTTGTCATTCTCTCTCTTTTTTTTTTTTTTTCCATTTCTCCCTTCATACAGTAGGAAGTGAATTCCATTGACACGCTGGGTTTTTATGAGTGCAGTGTTCCTATTCATGCCACTGAGCTCTTCTTCTTCTTAAAAAAGAAAACCAGGCTGTTCCAAAGTCTGGTTTTCATGTATTTTATACTATTTCTTTGCTATGAATCTAGGTGAGAGTGCCCCTTCTGATTGAAATGCTTCCTTGTTGACCATTTAGGTAAATCTTGATGTCATTTTAAAAATTAAAAAAACAAAAAAGCTTTCCATTAAAACTTACAGTTGGAGGACACTGTGTACTATTGCAGGTTGCATCTATGCTACAGTGCACTAAAAGGCTGGTGCAGTCTTCAGAGTTGTCTGTAAAGGTAAATTTCATTACTAAATAGCAGTAAATTTGCACAAGCAGTTTTACACGAGTTTATAAAAACTCACTTTCTGGAAATGAGTTCAGAATGTGAAGGACTTCTCAGTGAAAATCCAGATGTGAGACAGAGCTATGGATTTTAAATGAAAATTATATCAGATGCATCATTTTAATAAACTGTATTACGTGATCAAACACAATTTTGAGATGAATTTGTGTGTACACTTCTCTTGTGGAGAAGATGGGAAAGTGTGTGTACTGATTTGTTCAGAATGGTTATTGCTTAAGCCATACATTTGTTTGGTCTTTTTGTTTGCTTGTTTGGTTGTTGTTTTTTTTTTTTTTTTTGCTTTTGTTAAGCACCAGATCTATTTAGACTTAATCCTATTCCCACCTTCCAAAAAACTCTATGCTGTATGTCTTGCATAGAAATAAACAAGCTGGCACAAAACAGGACAGCAGTGGCCTGATAATCAAACAGGTTTGACCCTTGTGTCCTTATGAACTTTTTAAAAGTGTGATGCACATGTACTTAGGAGTCACTGTTATGGATTTTAATAGCATCTATGTAGCTTCCCTCAATGGCCTCTTGTGACGGAGTGAGCTGCACTATAGTTCGTTTGGAAAGTGTGATTCTTGCTGTGTTTACCACACTTGTGAACTTTATTTAAACTCTTTTGTCGCCTGTGTTGGTTTTTTTTTTTGTTTTGGTTTTTTTTTGTTTTTGTTTTTATTCTTATTTTTAATAAGGGTGACTGAGGTTGCAGAGAAATTAATGTGTGCTGAGTCTGCATAGCAACTTAAGTAGGGTTGCCACAATACACCTTTCTTTCCTGCTCCCCCCCAGAACACTTTACGTAAACAAGGCTAAGCTGTTTTGTTGCCTTATTGGCCATTGTCAAACAGCGAGGCTGTCAAACCGCCGTGTTACTAATAATAACAGTACTCACAGGAAATAATTTCACTAAGAGGCAAGTAGTTCGGCGACAAGCAGGATCACGAAAACCACTTGAGGTGTTTTGAAAAACAAATGCCGCAATCGAGCCTGCTCCTTCAGAGTTGCCTTAAACTGACATCAGTAATCCTGGGCCTTCTAAAGGGTTTGATAACATCCCACGTAACATCCTCAAGCAACATTAAATGCTCCTGTTTAACTCGGCTATAAGGCTGTGCTTCAGAGCAACTCATGTTTTCAGGCCAACCAATAACCGGTCTGTTCCACCCAGTTATTGTGGCAACCCTATGCACATAACAACAACTAAATTGAGTTTGTCTG
Source organism: Tympanuchus pallidicinctus (assembly GCF_026119805.1). Taxonomy (NCBI): domain Eukaryota; kingdom Metazoa; phylum Chordata; class Aves; order Galliformes; family Phasianidae; genus Tympanuchus; species Tympanuchus pallidicinctus. The sequence goes on along the minus strand of NW_026294749.1, from coordinate 7,817,315 downwards.
ACTTCGGAGTATGGATACGACGCTTAGGCGCTAACTCGCCTACCACCTCTGACTCCCTCTCCCATCTTTCAACAGGATCCCAGCTCACTATGTCTATCCACAGGCTTTTGTGCAGCCCGGAGTGGTAATTCCCCACGTGCAACCCGCAGCAGCCGCCGCTTCCACTACGCCCTACATCGATTACACCGGAGCTGCCTACGCCCAGTACTCGGCGGCGGCGGCCGCCTATGAGCAATACCCGTACGCCGCCTCTCCGGCCGCCGCTGCCGGCTACGTGGCGGCGGGGGGCTACGGCTACGCGGTGCAGCAGCCCATCACCGCAGCGGCACCGGGGACGGCGGCTGCGGCGGCTGCGGCTTTTGGCCAGTACCAACCCCAACAGCTGCAGACGGATCGTATGCAATAGCAGACGGACTCCCGAGGGAAGCTCGTTCTTTCTCTTCCTCTTTTTGGCCTTCCAGTATAAGTAGTTAATCAGAGACGATTGATGTTAACTAAGGAGCTTTAAGGAAAGCGACGCTATTGCGAAACTAAAGAGTTTTTATTCCACTGTCTTCATACAGTATGCATCCAAATCTTGTTGTTAGAGGGGAGGGGTAGTGCGGCATGGCTAGTTTCAAGTATCGATCCAGAAGAAAATGGGGAAAACATACTGTACTGTCATGAAAGAGTGGCAGGAGTAGCAATGGGACTTTGTATTTTAAAAGAAACGAGAACCAAAAAAGCAAAGGTGTATTTTTACAGTATCAGGGAAGCAAAACTGCCTTTTATAAGTGAGAAAGTGATATTCAAAAAGTTCGAACCAGGGGAAAAAACTGAGTCAGCAATATGTAACCTTTATCCATTTAAGAGGAAACAAGCTTAAAGCACTGATTGTCCTGTGTAGCTTTCAGAAGCTGTCTTCGTGAGATGGCATCTTCCCACCGTTTCACTAACGGGCATCGAACAACCCAAGGAAGATGGCCTGCTAGTAAGATGGCGGACAGGCACCAAAGTTATTTTCTTATCTGTCCTCTGGATGAGTGGAACTATGGAGCAAGTGATGTGGAAGTAAGGGGTGCAACAGCTGTAGAGACAATCAATAACACAGACAGTTCTGGACAGAACACATCACTCATGCTCATGTGATGAGCTTGTCACATCCTAATCCCTCGCCCCATCCTGTTTCACTTTTGGGAAACTTTAACTGCTGGTGTCAGCTATTCTGATTCTAAAATAGGATCAGCCCTTTACTACAACAGCCTTCTCTTTCTATTTATTGCATCTATTCGTAACTTGTGAATAAAGGCAGGAAGAAGCTTAATGAATTAAAACTTTTAAGAACTGTTTTAAGGGAATTTTCTTTTCTGAAACCATTTGTACGATTTTAATATCTATTTCAGGACTATATTTAAAATATTTATTAGTGAACGTACATTACACAAGGCAACTTTTGTTACCAAGACTGCAGTTCTTGAAGGGTTAATGGTATGTGATTTATACTGTGCCTTAATTGTTATGCTATTTAAAAAGAAATATTTATTTTGAAAGTTTTACTATGCTGTGCTCTAAAGAAAGCAACTTTAGATGTGACACTGTATAATTATGTATTCATCTCATGGCATAAATTATTTAGTAGACTTAGATGTAGCATATTAAATATTAACCTAATTAACTAAGGATGTTGACTTGGATTTATTTAAATTCAGTATGTGCACTGTATGAGGGTACTCTTAAATTAACACTTTTTTTTTTTTAGGTTTTTACATTAAATATTGCTAGTTCATTCTTTTTCCCTCTAATAGTTCTTCATGTAGACCTCTCAAGTACATTAGTGCAGTTTTCTCACTCATCTGTATGTAGACTGACTATTTTTCCCTTTGCTAGGAAATGCTGCTTTACATTGTCCTGTGAAACTACAATACTTGCAATTTTTATTCTTGACCGAAATGGAATTTAATATTTTACACTGTATTGGATTTTTTTATACTTGAACAATTTCATACAAGGGAAGACAGGATAGCATTTTTATGGACTTTTATCCAATGTCACTGGATTTATTTTAAGTATTCTGAGTACTAGCCAGTGTTACAATGTAGACATGACTCTTCTGTGCATATTATTTATTCAGTATGTATATTGCTTTACAACATTTCAGATCTTTTAATCAATTCACTTAATTAAAAACAATAAAAGATGTCGTCGCATCTTGTCTCTTGATGTCTTTGCTTAAAATGTCTTAGATCGTGTCTAGCTAAAATTGGGAGCCAACCTTTTATATAATTTTCTTGGTCTGTGGACTGAACATTGCAGTGTCTTCAAGTCTACAAACTGTAAACTGTATTAAATAGAAGAAACTCTACAGAGAAAATGGAGAAGATCCATCTTAAAGGTTATCGTAAAATAACTGAATGTAAAGGACTCTGGGAGTTCACCAAATCCCAGACCAGGTTGCTTTATGTCTTTGTACACTTTAGTCTTAAAATCCTCCATTCAGAGACTGCAAAACCCCACTACGTCAACCATTTTGTTGCCTAATTGTCCACATAGTATCTTTTTTTTTTTCCTTTTCCTTTATGTAGCCCAAGCCTCCCTGATTATTTATGACCTTCATCTCTCATCCTTTGGCACAGAGCCCAACCCTATCTTCTCAGTAACCTCCACTTAGCAACTGGAAAGTTGCTGTTCTCTTCTGTGGGCTGGACAAGCCCCATTGCCTGAGCCTCTGCTCTTAAATTTCATGCTTCAACCCCCAGCCATCTTTCTGTTCTTCCAATGGATTCATTAGGGTTTATCAAAAGCTTTCATATGCTGGGGAAGTCAAGACTGGACTCACTCTGCCAGATGTGATCTAATGAGCACTGAGTGAAAGGGAATTACCAATTCCCTTCATCTGCCACCTGTGCTGCTGTTCATATGGTTTAATGCACTTTCACTGCTGCCAGGCTTTGCCACTAACTCACACTCAGCCCAACACAAGGCCTTGCATGCCCTTTCCAGCAGAGCTGTTACCAAGCCAGCCATGCCTTATAAGCCTATGCAGGGTCCTTGTCCATCTGAGATGCAGGATGCTACATTTGTCCACACTGAATATCATGGGGCTCCTGTTGGCCCTATCCTCTAGCAAACATGAATCTCTCTGAATGGCAGGCCGGATCTCAAGCACATCAACTACACCGTCCATTTGGTATCATCATTGATAGCCTGAAAGTACTGCATCCTGCCTCTGCATCTAGGTCATTGACAAAGACATCAGGCAGGACAATCCCTGTGGAATTCGATTTGCAACCAACTTTCAGGCACAGTGTGATTCTGAACATCAATCTGGTTGGAATTTTGCCCATCCAAACTGAAACATCTGAAATTGAATACAAGGATTCTGTGTGAGACTGCACAAAAAGCCTTGCTAAACTCAAGGTAGACCTCTGCTTTCCCCTCATCCACAGTGAACTCATTTGATCTAGGAGGTCTGGCACGATTTACACTTGTAAATCCATGCTGACCTTTCCCAGTTACTACCTTCTTCTTCATGTGCCAATAAATGACTTCCAATATTGCCTGCACTGTCCCAGAAACTGACTGTCCTGCGGTTCTCTGGATTCTCCTTGCCCCACTGAAGATGGGTGCATTACCTGCCTTTCTTCAGTAATGCAGATCCTGATCTCTGTACCCTTCCAAAGATAGTGAGCAGCCTCACAATGGCGACATCCAGCCCTCCTATTACCCATAGCTGCAGTTCATCTGGGAAGTGGCAGGAATTATATAATGGAATCATAAAATCATGATGCAAGAGACCTTAAAGACAATCCATTTTCAATCCCCCCTGCCAGAGGCAGGATTGTCACCAACTAGATCAGGCTGCCAGGGTCTCATCCAACCTAGCCTTGAATGCTTCTGGGGATGGAGCATCCACAGCTTCACTGGGTAATCAGCTCCCATGCCACTCCATCCTTTTGAGTAAAGAATTTCCTCCCAATATATCATCAAATTCTCCACTCTCTTAGTTAAAACCATTCTCCCTAATACTATTACTAATGCAATGTGTAAAAAGTTGGTGTCTCTCCTATTTTTAAGCTCTCTTCAAGTACTGGAAGGCTGCAGTGAGGTGACTCTGAGCCTTCTCTTCACCAGATTGAACAATCCCTGCTCCCTCAGTCTGTCTCTGTAGGAAAGATGTTCCTCTGATCATCTCTGTGGCCATTTTCTGGGCCTGCTCCAACAGCTACACATATTTCTTGTGCTGGTGGCCCCCTGTACTCCAGACCTCACAAGGGCAGAGTAGAGGAGGACAATTACCTCCAGCCCAGGATACAATTGGCTTTCCAGGCTACAAGCACATATTGTTGGCTCACACAAAGATTTTCATCCAACAGGACCCTTTAGTTCTTCTCTGGAGGGGTGCACTCAGTGAGTTCTCCTAGACAGTGCACATAACTGGGATTGCTGCAACCCAAATGCAACACCTTGCACTTGGCATAGTTGAACCTCATTAGGTTCTTGAGGGCTCACTTTTCAAGCATGTCCAGGTTCTTTTGGATGGCATTCCTTCCTTCTGCTTTATCAACTGCACCACTCAGCTTGGTGTGTGTCATCAGAAAACTTGTGGAGAGTATAATCAATCCCCCTACCCAGCTCATTGATAAAGATGATGAAGAGCACTGACTGCAAGAAAGACTTCTGGGAGACACCATTCAACACTGGTCTCCACCTGGACATAAAGCCATTGACTGCAATCCTCTGGCTGTGACTGTCTACCCCATTCCATTTTCTACTCTCTTCTACCATTTCCCCTTCATGATCTTCCCTAGAGAAGGTCTGTCTACAGGACACAGTATCAAGTAAGAACTAAAACCAGACACACCTGTCCATTTCCTGTGGAAGGAAAAGGAGAGCACAGATGTCTCATGAAAATATGCGGTACAGTAAAATCTTGCTTAATCTAGGATAAGGAAGACATCTCTGCCCTACACAGATACACTCCTGCCAATCCTGGGACCTTCTCTGGTCTCCATTCAGAGATGACTGATAGCCCAGGGTGGGGTGTGATAGGCAACGATTGCTACCCAGGACAGGGGCTGTGCTGAGGTAAGCCACAACAGGGACAGAGTAAGCTTATGATTCAATTTACAGAGGTGAGCTGTATGCTGGCTCTGTAACTTGACAACTTAAATAACCTCAGCAAAAATGTACATGTGTAAGTTCTACTAGCAAACCTAGCTTTGGACATACAACACAAACGCTACCTTATTCTTGCTAAATGTGTAGATGTACAGGCCTCTGGATATGAAACGCATATCAATAACATTCCACATACATGAAATGGAAATAGTTCATGTTACCAGGACATAAAATAACTGAGAAACAACAACACTTAATTGTGAAGTGCTAATACTCAGCAGAAATGTTAGCATTTTACTTGAGGGATGGCATATAAGCAAGTAGCAACAAGTTGCATACAAAAAAACTTCCAGTTCTGTTACCAAAATCTTCAAAAGAGATTTGACATGAAAAAGTGACCAGTGCTGAGCTCCTTGCAGAGTGGGATGGAGAAGTTGAAACTAGGAACACGTTTGTTCAGCAGTGTGTAGATGAAAAAGGTGTCATGCCTTGAAATGCTTCATGTATGAGCTGAAGCTGCTAGAATTGCAATTTTTCTGAATGTTTGCATTTTCCTAATAACTTGTGAACATAACTTGGCATTACTAGAGTTCATTGCATCTATTATTGTTGGATTTTTAAAACAAGTGAAAGGAATATATTAGGATTAAAATAAAATGCAACCATTCAAAGCACCCCTCAGCCTTGCTAATCAGATACTGAGCCTTTTCAAGTTGAGCAGTTCCCCAGTTCTGCTCAAAACATGCAGCCTATTGACTAGTAAGGTTACATAAGGTGCGCACTAAAAGTTTACATCCAACTATTATTCCAAGTGTATCCTGCAAACAACATGGAAATGCTCTTCTAAACCAGTTTATTACTTCATGCCACCATACTACTAGATGTAAGGGTCCCAAGGCACAGATTCTTTGTATTATTTATATTAAATATACTACATTTAGCAAAACCAAGCAAATACGTTAAGAGTAGCTTTGAAAATAGTACAGTTATGGACAAATTTACATTCTGCATACTGTGAATGATGACTGGGCTTCGGGAGTTTGTGTTTGTGGTTTTTTTTTTCCCCTAAAGCCCAGTCAAAAATTATGAGAACAAATAAGCTTGACACAGTGCCAAAGAGTAAAGAGAAAACTGCAACTACACCAGTGCTCAAGCATGCAGATACGCAGACAGAACAATTATCTCCTTCTCTCCACTTGAGGAAAACAAACTCCTTTTCCCAGTTCAGTGTGCCAACTTTGCTGTGATAAGCCCCAAATATGTTTAAATATTAGCTTGCAGTATCATTATTTTTGACCTAGCCAAGTCTCGGATTAAGGGAAAAACCCACCAAAGTCTGCTTCATCACCAAACATCTACAAGTCAGGGGCTGCAGAAATCCAAATTAATTGCTGAGAGGTCTCTGAGACAGATACACTCTTTAGCTCAATGTAACCATGTTAGTCTTTGGACAAGACTTGATAGGCGTGCCTGCTACTTCTCTCTCTAAATGTGGCTGTGGTGGGCCATAGTTCTCCACTTTCAAACAGAGCAAGGGCTCTTGTAGGTGCTGATGCACTTCCTGCTTAAGAGTGGGTAGAATGTGTCAGTTTACAGTAAGACAAGCCTCCAGTCTTTCACCTCAAACTTATTTGAACTTTAAGAAATCCGGGGGGAAAAAAAAATCTTTACAAAGGAAGCCTTCATACCCACAATTCATCTTCTTCTGAATTTATGTACTTCATTTGAGACCAGAGCAAAAAATGTCAAAATGGCAAAACTGACAGAAGTAGCGAATCAGGAAAGCACAGTGATTCTTCTGCCTGCCATTCATTTGTTAATAGAGCTTTGTCACTGAACTTGCAAAGGCTGTGAATCAATCTTTAGGACACCTTTGAAGAACTGGAAAAGTTTTTATCCGCCACATTTATTGTTAGGTTTTTTGGTGGTTGATTTTTTTTTTTCCTGGTTTGTAGAAATGAGAAAAATAAGAACACAATTCAGAAAAATAATATTAAAAATAAAAATAAAAATCAGTGTTTCGTTCATTTTAAAAAATAGTTAAAACTATATAAAAAAAAAAAATCATAAGTTCTTTAAAAGAAAATATCCCTGCTTTAAGAAAGTATTGGAGCAGAATGTCCTGGTTTTTCCTGACATGAGCCATTACAATTGAATAGTTTCCAAAAGACTTCTGCTTCAGTATACTTTCTAGCTGCTTCAAAGGGAGGACTGATTACTTGCTCAAGGCTGTGGATGCCATACTGATGCCAAAAATTAGGATTCCCAAGCTATTTGCTCAAACCACTGGAATTCTTCTCCTAATTTGATCACAAGCAATATTTCTGAATGAAAACAGAAACAAGGAAAATGTAGAGGCAAAGATTATTCTCAGACAAATGAAACTCCAGTAGGAATACTTTGGTCAGGCAGTTTGGGAATATTTTATACAGATAAGTGAACACTGCTAAGAGAAAAAAAAAAAAAAAGCATGAACATAAATAATCCAGTTGTTGTGCAAGCTTTTTTTGAAGCATCCAAGCTTTTTAAAATGATGGTCAGTCTCTATTATAATGTAATTTCTTTATCAGTGCTAATGATGCTTTAAATTGGGCTGGCCTCTTTGAGCAGTGTTCTTTCTTCCACAGAAGATGGGAGATGGTAAGTGGCATATCAGTGTGATAAGGGATGTCCACTGCCTGTGTTTTTCAACACACAGTTATGGAGCAGTGCACGCTTCTAGGCATAAATACATTTTACATACACTACTTAAGGAAGAAGTGGTCTTCATAAATCAAACATTAGGTAATTACAGTATGCAAATTTAAGCATTATTGTTTCCCAAATTTCATCAGTATTACCTTCTTTTTTTATTAGTGAATAATTTTTTTATCAATTAAATACACTCTTTTCTCATTTTCTGAAAAGTGCATCCTTTCACTAACTAGAGTGCCATCATAATTTATGTTCTTCATGTAACAGAGAATATAAAGAACTTCAGACTTTATTCTTCTATAAATATCATCAGTTCCACTTACCCTACTGTATCTTGAGACTGGTTTTCCACTGACCTTATCAAGAGCAGCCATTTTCCTGCCTACTCTAACAGCACCTGGAATCTTACCAAAAGAAATCAGAACCCAGTGTAAAGCTTCAGGAGCAGTGGCTAAGTGTGAAAACAGGAGCGTGTCCTTCAGCCTTCAGAGGACTTGTGTGGGGAGGGAGCTGGTCCTCTTGGGGCTGTTTCAGCTCAGCTGAAGGCATGCAAAGGGCACACAACAGTTGAAAGGCTCCCTTGTGTGAATGCACTGGTTTAGCTTAATAAAGGCTAAGCAAAGGGCAAACACGACTGCACTGTAGTGACTCTCTAGGGTAGAAAATCTTGGTGCTCAGTGGAACTTCAGAAAACCAAGCTGGCTTCAAAAGTCCTGTCCTCTGTTAATACACTCTGTAATGCAGCGCCTTGATCTGACCCCACTTGTGGTAGCAGTGCTTGACAGCAGTTCTCCAAGAATAAGGGTTGCACAGACAATGTCTGCAGAAGAGATCATGGCATCTGGCTTTCCTAAACTCCATCTAACATTCCTAAACAGAGAATGGCAGTACTAGGGAGAAGCAGCATTGTGTCTACTCTGCCTTCTGTAGTATGTAAGATACGGCTTACATGACAACAGCACTGTATTAAAGGTATTTTGTTCCAGGAGGGCTACTTGGCTGCTAATTACCACAGTCATTGCTGCAGAGAGCAGAATAGCAAGCTTTGGGCACAATGGAGATGGGCTTGATACCCTAGGACTGCAGCCAGGGCCCAGACTGAGAGCAGAATATCTGCAAAAATCTGAGGGATTTGCAGGAGGTCAGAGAGGTTTATTTTATAGGCTGGAAGTACAGTCTGTTCAGTGCCCATGGAAGTGCTATTGCTTGCAAACATAAGAAAGTTTTCATGGTTTTTTTCTTTTTTTTTACATTTACTGTGGTATTTTATGTGCTTAGCATGATGGGAAAATTGTTCAGAGTTTTAAATCTAATCTTTCATGTCTTTACTGGTTGAGTAGTAATGAGTGCAATTTTTGCCCATTTGTTGACTCATGAAAACAAATGTGCCAACAGGAGAATATTTTTTAGCGGGATATTACCAGATGTAGGCAGGGTTCCTGCAAAGTCCCAGGTTCTGCCTGTTGCACTGGTAGAAGATTTAATGATAACATTTGGCTTTAAATTCCTACATCAGCAATGACCTCAAAAAAAAAAAAAAAAAAAAAAAGACAAAAAAGAAAACAAAAAAACCCCCAAACCCATAGCTATTTGACTGCATTGTTGATAGATCCTGTTATTTAGAAGATCTTTGCAAGAACATCTGGCTCCTCCAGAGAACAACTCAAAATGCTGAACAAAGCAAGTTGCAGGTAAACCTACAAACATCGCTTTGCTCTACGAGGCATTGACTTGCTATAAAATCTGTACCGTAGCAATACATTCCAACCCTTGCATGGCTATGGTGGTAGGATAATTCTGCTGCTCACTATGATACTATCAGTGTTGAAATCTCTCAGTCTGCTCCCATTTCTGAGAAGTGGTAGAAAGCACTGCATCCAGGGATCTGGGGACAAATGGTATGGAGTAAGATCATTCAAAGAGAAGCATCTGGGGGAGAAATGTCAACTATGAAGTTGGAGGACTGTAGTCCAGATAATGCAGCCACCTAAGCACACTCTAGTTTGTAGGCTTCATGGAATCTTGTCTGGATTTACATGTTCATGATCCTACTATATGAGGTTCTACAAATTCAGACCTTCCACCACTGCCTCATTTCAATTAAAAATCAAACTAACTGTTCTTTCTTCTACAATTGAAACCTATCCTTTTTCCCAAGCACTATGGTGACAGAAACCTGAAGAGCCTTTTTAGGGAAATTCTTCTAAGTTACCAGGTGGTGCAAAGCCACTGGCCAAGATCTTCTTAACCTATAGGCTGGAAAGCTGGACATTTAGAAGGCAGAGTTATTTCAATTATCATAGGCAATACATTGAAAAAACAGATGGACTCTGCCTCCCTCATTATTTCTCAAATTGACTATCTCATTTCTCTCCAGATAAGTGCACCTGCACTCATTTCTCATAAACTCACTTTCTAAAAATAGAGGCCATCTATATTTACACAAGAATGCAAAATAATAAATTGCCTTGTCTGCTGCTAATCGTGGAGAAAATGAGGAGTTCAGCACACATGGAAACTGAAGTTTCTTTTTGCAAGAGAAAGAGAAAGGTACTGCAAGAAATTTACTGAAGCGTTACAAGTGCAACATTAGGTCGTACATGTGAAATCTTGAATCAGTTTATGCTTTTGGTTAAACGTTCCTGTTAGGGGAACGTAGAGTCAAGGTTTTCCAAAACAAAAGATTATCTTTTAAATACACAGTCAAAGGCTTTCAGGTATCTGAAAAGTTAATGCAAATTCTTTCTTTAAAAATAATTAACCTGCACTGTGAACATTACTTCTCCGTCGTTTCAAGCATTTTTCCCTATGCCAGACACACGTAGCTTTCCTTGGCAAAAGTTCTATCTCTCTGTGTCTCATGTGATACTTTATCAGATTTGATTGTAAGTTTTCTGACACAAACCTTTTCCTTTAAGTATTACTATATGCTACATAACGTTATATTTCACCAATAAGTGGTAATCATTCAAGCCTCTATCATAAAATGTTTGATCAAATATACTTAATTTGCATTTTATACCCTCCGCCTCTTACAATTTGCTCAATTATTTTATTATTCTGTGACTTTACCTTCGTGACCTCCAAAACAGTTGCTGCAGCTCTTCTCTGCTATGTCGGACACAGCAGTGCAGGTCAGGCAGCATGAAAGCTGTCAAAAATTTGCTGCCTGATTAGGTTTTTGTTGCTGCTGTTGTTGAAAAATAATTATTGACTACCTCCATTCCCTTTTTCACTTTCTTTCCATTCTCTCTGCCTGCTATTTTTTCTCCTCTGAGGCTTCAAGCTGAGACCAGGCTCTCTAACATTTTCTAGTTCATTGCAGGTCATTAGCAAACAGCTTCAGAGAAACTAGACAGCATGTTTGCTCTTTTCATGGTGCTCTATTTCAGTTTTTGATGGGACAGAATCTCTTAAGATCTTCTCCTGTACTCTTCTTTTCACATAAGCTCTTTGTTCCTAATGATACAGGAAAGATACTCTCATACTGTCTCTTGCTTTTGTGGCTGAAAAACAGCAGAGCCACAATTTCAAAGGTAAAGAACATGCTGCTGCTACAAGCTCCTGTAGACAGACATTGGCATATGTCTTTACATCACTGATGCAGTCACCCAGATTGGATTCAAGTATATGACCAGGTGCTTTACTGTCTATATATGCGAGTAAATTAAAAGCTGTACGTATAATAAAATACATGTGCAATGCATAAAGCCTTAAAAAACTGTCCCATTGTACATTCTTATAGTTTACTTTCTGAAGTCACCATGTTCTTATTACAAACTTGTTTTAGACCCTGCCAAATTCTAGAGACTGACAGACCATTCAAGCCTGCCAAATTCGCCTCTTCCAGATTGCTCTCTGGAATACAAATCTATCTAAATCTAACAGATCCTACCAATAACGTGTTTTGAACAATTGAAATCAACTGCCACCAGCACACTTTCTTCAAGTGGAATGGTATTCCAATGAAAGGCATTCACATGCCAAATGATTAGTAGGGAGCATCTTGATAAGGTCAGGAAATACAAGATAAACTGCTAAAGCAGTAGCTTAAGAGACTACTAACAAGTAAACAATATTTTTCAGAGCGACCTACTTTCTGTGGAGGAAACAACCAAAAACTGAAAGATCAATTCAAGATGGAGGGAGTAGAAAAGGAGTCCTGGAGATCCTGCAGAAAGGGTTCGTTTGTGAAAACAAGACGAAAGTATGGAAGCAGACCAGCCAAAAGAAAAGATTAATTAATTCACTCTTTCAATAGAGTTAACAGAATTTGCATATCCATTCCTGTCTCAGAAGCTTTGGAATTCTGTTTTTCTCCAGCTGTTTTTCTTATCATTGTGGCATGCTTTCTCTTCTCACGTAGGACCACTTAGCTCTCAGATTCTCTCTTTAGCAGACTGCTGGCATCTTTCAGCTGCTCTCAGGCCTTCTCTTTTACATCTCCCAGCTGCCTCTCTTACCCCTCACTACATTACTGGCCCACTCATCTTGTGTATTTTTTTGAAATCATTTCCAGCTGCCACATTTGTGCTCTAGATACTTTTCATTCTCTCTCCCCCTCAGAATATGTCACTCTGGAGTGTTTCTGGGGGCTAATGGGATGACAAAAGTTTCCAAAGCCTCTTTCTGCCCTAATAGGAATTTCATTCAAATCCTTTCAAGATTTTCATGCACCCAACTAAAAAATTTGGGGGGCTATTTGTCAGTGCTGGGGAAGAGAAGGGCTGCTAAAATCCCTAAGGTGCTACAAACACATCAGTGATCAGATAATGAAATCCCACATCCTGCTGTTTCACACATCTCATGCATCATGCTCGCTGGACTCTCAGTGCCCAAGCTCCCACAGTACGTATGAAAGTTCTGAAGTTCAGAAGAAATCCCAGGTTACAGTTTAGAATCTCATGCTCAATCATGTCCAGATTATTAGGTTACTCTTGCAGACTGCAGGCTCTGGGCCGAGGAGGAAAAGGCTTTATGTGTTTTTAAGAAACACTACACTTCAGTACATGTGAATCCTTTGACTTTCACAGTCAAGAAACAAACTTTGTAAATCAATTCCTCTTAACTGTGTAAATGACAGTTTAAACACACACTTGGTGCCTATTCTTACACTGTTCTGCACTTTAAGAAATGGGTAACGCTTTCATTTTATCTTGGTTTTGCAAAATTTTATACCAAACTTATGTGACTATAGAAAAACTTCATTACCATCTAATTAAATTTACTCAAATTTAAATTTCAAAGCTATTAGACTTTCTTTCCTCCAAAACTTTGGCAAAAGCCAAATGAAAATATGGCTGGGAGAGGTGCTTAAATATTATGGAATCTTAATTGGGCCTTCTATAATCTCCTCTTCAACAATGTCATTTGAATAAACATACAAGAAGGTTCAGGAAAGGATATTTATACTCATAAATCCTGATAGAAGCTTAGATTTACCCACTGGAGTGTACTGGCTGAAGCACTTTGTCTGCAACAGGTGCCCACAGTCCAAAGATGAGCCAGGACAAAATGTGTTGGCATCCAGCACTTGCTTTGAAATAGGTCACAAACTTGGAAAATCCATTTATAAACATCGCAGCAGACTGCAGAAAGGGAATATATTTGGAACTGCCCAAGGAAGGAACCCTCCTCTGCCACTATGCAGAAAGGCTCCCGTCCTCATCTTCTCTTTCTCTTGCTGAATCTCCCATCACAGGCAGAGCAAAAAAGGATTTTGGATCTGCTTGTTTTAAATGATTAGAAGGAAAAAGAAACAGTCTTCTTAGGTTTCTTAGGAAAAATATCAGTAGGAGTGTGCAGTTTAAGAGCTGATTTAGTTAGCACAGTGGCTGGGAGAGAAGGAAACATAAAGCTGGCAGGGCAAAATAGAGGAGAGGCTGGAAGAAAGATTTTAAAGAGCATCACAGACATTTGGACACAGCGTCCTCCAGGGTACAATGAAATAGTTTAAAGTTCTCCAGATACCTTCAAAGACCTTTAGATCAGGTCTTGTGATCTTGTATTCAGACTAGAAGGCTTAAGTAAAGCGTATTAACAAGCACTTTCAAACACACCTTAGCATGGATGGAGTCAGGACAGCTTTGGGTTCTTCACAGCATACATGATTGTTACCCAACCTGAGAACACAGACACGAGGTTCCTTTCCAGCCAGGTTTCTGGTATTCCCAAAAACCTTCTCTGATGATTTTGAAAGGATTTACAAGTCAGCTCATGAAACAAAGGAGAATCAAATTCCACAATTAACTAGGAAGTCATCTAGCACACACAGCTCTCTATACCTGCCAAGTATTAATGCTACTCTAAAAAGAACCCTATTATAAGAAATGGCGTTATTTGGATTAGACTAAGCTGAGGTTGCCTGGTTCCAAAGAAACCAAATAGGACTGTGACACAGCACTCTCTACTTTCCACATGAGATCACCAGATATATTTGACAGAGATAAACGAGAATGGGATTATATATTCAGTATACAAACTACAGCATCACCTTCTATAACCAGGCTAACATCAAATTAAAAGGCAAAAATAGGATCAAATGTTTTCCCTCTTAAAAAAAAAACAAACCAAAAACAAACCAAACATCACATACACAACAGTAAGAGATATGCCCTCTCCTTCCTCCAAATGTGTCTTCCCCTTCTTGTCCTCTCCTTAAGGCAATCATCACACAAGCACTGTGCCAATGCCAACTACTACAATTTTGTGTACTGTATTTTACAAGTGCTGAATACTATGATCTGACAGAAAGCAGAAATTGTGTCCAATAGAGACACAGTAATTTCCACAGGCCTGACTTTATTCTAGGAAAATTAGCTTGCTCCCTGGATATAGACAAGAGACACATAGATCCTCTGAGTTACTGTTGAAGGAGCTTCTTTTGGATGCATGGAAAAAGAGGTAAGGGGGATGAGTTCATCTAGGGTAAAGCTTGCTTCTGAGGATTCTCCATCAAGTTCTGTTTGCTTCTATGTAAAGTCAGGGCTTGACTAATTTTGCACCTCTAAAACTGAACTAAGTCCTGAAGATAGTTCATAGACACTATCATAAAAGAATACAGCAACAAAGTAATTTATGAATGGATTGTATCAACAGCAATGGTAATTCACTGCTAATTCACATAACAACCACTAGCAGCCCTAAAGATATAACATTAGATTATGATATTCAAAGTAGCAAATAAGCTACTGACATAGTTATGTCTAAACAGACCATTTGAAACCACTGGAGGATTATGTTCATGATGTATTTCAACTAGTTCCAGAAGAATCAAGATGGATTTGTTTTGTGAGAATTCCCAGTCAATTGTAAAAGCCACATCTCCAGTAAACGGTTCAATAAAGAAGGAAAGAGTTGTCTAAGAAGAAATGAACAGTGTTTTTCTGAAACAAAATAATTACAGCAAACTTCTGTAAGTCCACAGTCCATTTAAATGTTCATATTGGAGGGCCAATGAAGCGCACAAGGACCTCTAACGCTTTGAAGAGAAGGACTGTTACTACTGTTTTTACTAATTTTTAAGATTTATCCAAGATTTATCCAATAAATCTCCGGTCAGCACAGCAAGGATACTGCACAGTATGTATATTACGTGGACACGTATTTCCACATAGATTCTGCAAATGAACATTTGTAGGTCTCTAAAAGCCACACACTATAATTGAAGAACAGTTGTCACAGATTTGAATCCCTATCATTGAACACAAAGGTATGAAAGAATGAGAGGAATTAATCAAATATAGTAAATGATTTCACATAGCCACATACCAAATTTTATCTGAGATATACTGTGGAATACCAAACACATATGCAACACAGTCATTTTAAGTACAAAACAGAAACTTTTTTTTGCATCATGAGTTTAATCTTTTAACCCGCAAACTCTTTTAGTGTTGAGACAGAGTTGCTTGTTTACACAGGCACACACTTAGATGAACACAGCTATCTAAAAGCCTTTTCTACACTGATTTTCCCTCAACGTTTCTACTGTGTTATTGAATCATAGACTCATCTAAGTTGGAAAATACTTCAAGATCATCAAATTCAACCATCAATTTGACCTACCAAGTCCCTTCTTTAAACTATGACTGCTAGTGCCACGTCCATGTGTGTCTTAAGTACCTGCAGTGACAGGCACTCAGGCACTTCCCTGAACAGCCCATTCCAATGCTTGGCTTGGATGTTGCAGGGCATCAGCTCTTTCTGATGACACTTACTCAATGTAGTATAAATATATGTGCATGCATCTGCATGTGGATTAAGAGCCAGACAACGTGTGGAATGTGGAAAAGATGCACCCATCGTGGAACTAGCATGGGCTCGGTAGCACAAAGGTGTGAACCCAAATACCTCAGGGACTGCGTAGAGGAGGAGAGTTTCAAACAAGCTAAGTGGGACAGATATTATCCTCGAGTAGCCTTCTTTAAGTTTGTCTGATAACATTGTGTGGTGGGTACTCGTGAGGGAAAAGAAACTGCTAGAGAAATACAGACATTTCCTTACATTTTAAGAGGTGCAGATTTTATAAATTCTTTCAAAATCCTTGACTGATGAGCAGGTATTATTGTAGTTTTACTGGCCGTATCTATCTGGCTAGGACAAGGGACCAATAGCAAATGTGTTTATTAAATGACTTTTCTTCAGACAAAAGAAAGCAGGAGGTTATTTACAAGGGAGTAGTCATAGCAGATCTGTAACTTTGAAAGGCAGATTATTTAGAAGCTGTGAAAAAGTTTTAAAAGTTGTTGCATATAAGCAAAATGATTTTTAGAAAGTTTCGGTCCTTTATAAAGTTGCACCAGAATTTCACAGCTTCAGCATCAAGGATCATGCTGTAAAATCCAACGTTCCCTCAATTATTAAGTACAGCACTGTATAAATACGAGCATTAGGTTATGCATGACTGCTATCCTCCTTTGTCTTTTTAGGACACCGCTGTATCCTGCCAGTACGTGCAACCCACAGAGACAACCAAATGTTTGCTGCTATACACACCTCTGGAGCTGGTAATGGCCAATCCCATTTTGGCTTGCACACCACCTGCCAAAATAGCCAATAGTGCTGCCAAACTCAAAATACCTCACTACGTCCTTCTGATAATACCAAAGGACAAGAGTTCCACAAGTTCAGAACTGTTACCCTCCTGAAACAAATGGAACTTGACTGGAAATTATCATAAGGTAACAGAAGGGACAGCTGTATCATAAAACTTGATTTGAGCCAAACAAGCCAGCTGCATCATAAAGCAACTGGAGAACCAAGTAACATAAATTCCCCTGCTTTTTTGCCACGGCCGTGAACTTTACTCACTTACCTATATAGCTACTAATACACGGGATTGACAGCTTTATTTCTTAAAGCCCATAATACATTCCAAATGAAAATATTTGTGCTGAGCTGTAACACTGCAGAGCTATCTGAATGCAGAACCCACAGCACGACACGTGTCACCGGGACTCTCAAGCTCAAACTATTCTATTAAAGCCCAATGCAAAGTTCAACAACTGAGCTTTTGATCCACAGCATTTGGTCTGTGACTCACACAGGAATTTGACACACTCATCCTTTGCTGCAAGAACCTTGACTGAGGCTTCCTATGCGGTCAGTAAAAAAGTTAACTGAGTAACGTCCTCAGATCAGTCCATTGTTCACCGATGCCTATTGGCACAACCTCACAGCTCCTATCACCTCCCACCTTCTGGTGTCATACCTGACTCTGTGTCACTGGAGAGCCTTTCTAGGCATGGCTGGGCAACGACCTGACAATATTCAGTTGTCAGAGAAGCCATTGTTTTTGCTGCAGTCACATAAATAAAGTCCTAAAGCATTAATGTTTCTGGTTGGAGATTGTAATTGAAGGAATTTACCCAATTGCATGAACACTGGGACAGACGTACAACGACTATAAATCAGCACATCTCTACAACTTTCAGTAAGTTTAGTGATCCAGAAGGACTCATAATTTGATCTTGAATACTTAATAGGTAAAAATAATTGTTACAGGTAAGAGTCAACTTCTAAAATACTAAGAAAAAGCATTTATCATGGTATATATTAGCCAATTAATACTTTTCCAAGATAATTCTTGCCCTAAAGAGGTAACAACATCATCTAGAAGTAAAGGAAAGTGAGAGAAACTATGCTACCAGAGAGATCTAATACAATAAAATCTTCAATTTGCAGTCTTATCTATATTAATGTGTATTTATCTCACAAAAAGAAGTTTGAAGAGGTTGGAGAGAATGTCCAAATTTCATTTTCAGACAAAATCAAAGTCAAAGCAAAAACCCAAAGCCATTCTCAACAGCAAATATATATATATATATATATATATATATGGTTGTATTTAGAGTAACGAGTTATGGCATGTCCAGATTCCGTAGCTAAAAAAAATGCCACCAAAATAAATATCCATGGCAAAAACTCTTTGGTACAGGACACAATCAGGTAGTAATTGTGGTAGCAAATGAGGTTGTTTTAAACTGTTGGAAGATCATTCTCCATTGTATCAAATAAGACTATTCCTCTTTCAGCTTTCAGGGAACAAAAGGATAAGAACCATAAAAATTGGGAGTGAGATTTGTACAGGACCAAGACTGTAAAAATTTGGAGATAATGTAGAGGGAGCCACAGGATCTATTTTAAGCATTTTCAACGCAAGGTTTACTTCCACTTTACTGAAATCGGTCTTATTTAGTATGAAACTCCATTCAACACACAGATCACACATATTTTGTGCCCAAAACAACACAAAGCAGCAACTTGGCCCAGTTTTCTAACCCATCTGTGGATTAGACCACAAAGCATTACTTTATGGAGAAAAGCAGTTGACTTGGCAAGTCTACATGTGGCATGTTGACCTTTTTTTTCTTCCAGAAAAGATCACCATGGAGCTGGGTTCCTGAACTTCCCAGGGGTTCTGCTGCTCTAAAGTTAGAAGCCTTTCAGACTATAGTATCATGACAGCCTAAAGAAACACGAATTAATAAGTCACTTTCTTAGTTCCTACAAAACCTTTTTAGGAGCTCAGGAGCAATAAGGAGTGATATCAGTCCAGTTCTTGGTGATCAACAGCTGTGACCATTGCTGAAAGCCTCAGCACGTAAGAACAGCTGCACTTAAGTGAAAGGCTAAAGGGTTCTGTGTGTCTGGGAGGAGGTCTGCTTGTCTCTTGTCCGCTCCAACAAAACCCAAGATTGTGGCTTACAATGCTGTCATGCTGGCTCTCTTGTTACATTAATGCAGTTGAAAGTATTTTTAGTGGAATATAAACACACTATACAGCTCAGACTGCAGGAAGCAAGTTCTAAGCCATGACAGATTATAATAGACCGATTTGCTAAACAAGCACATAGAAATCCTTGAGTTCCACTGCTCTTAAAGCAAAGGAACAACAAAGTGAAACAGGTTTAACCCTGATACTAGGTTAAAACTCAAACGTGTGCAAAGCCTTTCATTTTTTCAGGGTGTGGATTCACACACGGGATGGTCAAACCAGTTTCTGAAGAGACAAAAACTCGCAGTGATGATTCTAAACAATCAGAGAAAAACTCAGATATAAAGTTGCAGATACTATAAATCATGCTATCATTATTAATTTCAAAGGAGCAAATGTTGGTACATCGTTGAACTTTGCGATCATTATTTCAGACTAAATGATATTGCTTTTTTTTTAAAGAGTATTTATTTTATTTATTTTAGATATTGTTCTATGTAGCTCTCTGGTTCCATGTTTTCAGGTTGCATCAGAAAAAAAAAGTCATACATAAGGCAGAAGCAACTTCATGAAAAGACTCCCTTGCTGAAATTAAGATATTTTAGATTAAAAAAAAAGTAAACGAGAAAAAGGAATATTTCCATATTATTGACCAGATATTTTAATGGCACACTGCAATTCAGTATCATAGAGTCATAGAATCCTTAGAGTTGGAAGGGACCTTTAAAGGCCATCTAGTCCAACGCCCCTGCAATAAGCAGGGACATTTACAGCTTTATCAGGTTGCCCAGGGCCTGATCCAGCCATGCCATGAAAGCCTCCAAGGATGGGGCTTCCACCCACATCTCTGGGCAACCTGTTCCAGTGCCTCAGCACCCTCGCTGTAAAATACTTTTCCTTATGTGTAACCTAAATCTACCCTCTCTAAGCTTGAAACCATTTCCCCTCGTTCTATCACCACAAACCCTGCTCAGAGTCTACCCCCTTCTTTTCTGTAGCTCCCCTTTAGATATCAAGGCCATTCTCAGGTCACCTTGGAGCCTTCTTTTCTCCAAGCTGAACAGCTCCAGCTCTCTCAACCTGTCCTCATAGCAGAGGTGTTGCAGCCCTTGGATCACTTTTGTTGCCCTCCTCTGGATACATTCCAACAGCTCCATGTCTCTCCTGTACTGAAGACTCCACATCAGGACACAGTACTACTCCAGGTGAGGCTTCACCAACGCAGAGTAGAGGAGCGGGATCACCTGCCTTGACCTGCTGGCCATGCTTCTTTTAATGCAACCCAGGGTATGGTTGGCTTTCTGAGCTACAAGGACACACAGCTGGCTCATGTCCAGCTTCTCATTCACCAGTACCTTCAGGTCCATTATGGCAGGACTGTGCTCAATCCTTTCATCCTCCAGATTGCATTGGTAGTGGATGTTCCTTTGTTCACGTTCAAGACCATGCACTTGGATTTGTTGGACCTCATCAGGTTCACCTGGGCCTACTGCTCAAGCCTGTTTGAGTCCCTCTGGATGTCGTTCCATCCCTCTGGTGTGCAGACTGCACCCCATGTCTTGGTATCATCCACAAACCTGCTGAATGTGCACTTGACCCCACTGTCAGTGTGATTGATGAAGGTATTAATAGCAATATGCATAACAACAATAACTATTATGGCTACTGATATTGGAATTCCTCAGACAAAACAGATCACTTCTGTAAATACATGGTAACATAGTCTTAATACTATACTGGCGCATTTGTTCTTATCATCCTACATGTGATCACATCTCTCCAGCCAGTCTGAAATTCGTGTGTACTGTGTAAGGAGAGCCACAGGCACATTCCTAACAAACATCCAAAGGTTTTTAAAATTTAAAAAAGAAAGAAAAGAAGAAAAAAAAAGTGAGAATGTGATTGCTTTTCAACCAAGTATAAAAACCAGGCAGAACCCAGTGCTGCTGTGTGGAAACTGAGTAATAATGCCCTGTGCAGGTGGAGCATGAAGGTGAAATCCACAGGCAATGAATGAGGTTGCAAGGCATGATGCACACATACACACCCACACAGCATCTGCTACTGCTATTGCAGTCAGTAGACCCCGTATCTGGAGGAGGTGAACAACATTCTTCAGAGGTGAGCTGACTCAGCTGCACAAAGGCTTCAGGAGGTTTGCACTGACATTTTTGCTAATTATTCGTTGAATTACAGCTATCTCCAATTAAATAAAAGTAGCAGCTTGGTTGACTTCAGCTGGTACAGGAGTAGACCCATAAGAACTGCCACCTGCTCTTTCCAGTCAATGGGTAAACTTGCATTGACTTCAATCATCCTGTAACAAATAGACCTTTAAGCGCGGGGCTCTCCCGTAAACAAAACCGGACTAAAACCAGCAGGTGTTTTGCTCAGAAAGGTTCTTGTATGAACTTCCAATGTCTAAAAACAGCTCCAAGATAAATAAAAATGAATCAGCACTGGTGATCTTCTATTTAGGGAAATACGTTCTTGTAAGAGACCTGAACAGCTCTGGGGATCTGACCTTTCATTCATTTCTCTCTTCCTCGAAAATATACACGAAGATAATTCTTCTAATGCTCATACTTGTTAGCATCCAGCCAACAGCCAGATATCTGGCACGGTGACTGTGAATCTAAGTTTTGTTTGTATCCTTTACAAAACCAATATTTGTATTTCAGAAAATGAAGAAATTGAAATGGTAGTGATTAAAGTCCTAGAACTGACATCCAACAGGAGAGTGACAAGTTAAATTACTAGTGAAAGAAAGCAAATAATAGGCCCTTCAGGTCTGTTTTTATTAACCTAATGACCACACAAAACATACAACCTTTGGGCTGAGGACATGTACCACAATAAAAATGAGGACAACCAATGAAGAAATCAATCTTGAACAAACTCCATGTATGGAGCATCAGGTTCTCCACCAAATTTGTTTGATAACATTGAAAACCAAAAAGATGTACGGAAGACCTGCTATGAAAGAACACTGAAGATTCCTAGGAAAACTACACTACACTACAGAATTATTTCTTTTATTATTATTATTATTATTATCACATTAATGCTGGTGATGAATTACTGATGTTGATAAATGACTCAGAAAGAAGGGACTATATGGGTTGCTCACCAGAACAGGTGATGGACATCAGCTTGATGTTCCAAGAATGTTAATGTGGGAATCATCTTCTATTTTGTTTCTCCAGAAGATTTCACTCTCTCTGTTTCTCTAATGTATTTTGTTTTCCTTTGGTTAACTGCTATACAGAAGAACTTGCAGCAGTTCATTCCCTGCAATGCCCGAGGTCCCCCAGTATAGCCCATAATTTTGCTTCTGACTAAGGTACGTACACAGTAGCCAGACAAAACCCTTGCACAAGCTGACAATTTGGCTATTTATTACAGGCTGAATGAAGCTGGTGGCTGGAAGAGGCTGACATTTCTGAATTGGTCAGCTCAGATACAAGCAACGATCTTTTATATGCTGTGGGACTGATATGCACCTTTAATACTGGTTTGACTTTGCAAGGCATACATTCTTTGAGTATGCAACTGTTTTGATTATTTCCTTTTAATGCTTTACAAGTACCTCAAGACCCATGGCTTTGAAACAACACTTTGTAAGAGGTGCAGTACCTGAATCTATCTTATATACAGAAAATTAATTGGAGTTGCTTATAACAAATGTGTAAATCCAATGAAAGAACTTAAAAGTGTTTGTGGACCACAAATTCACTATGAAGATACTTCTGGAGTATTTCCTTTCCATCTAAAACATTTATATTTTAACCAGGTAAGATACATAGAATTTTGGATTAGAGTGCATGTTATTTACTGTTGAATTTACATTGTATTCTAAGCAGTTCTGTTTTCCTTCAAAACTTACATACATTGCCAGACAAATTATCTGACATCTAAATATCAAACTGTCACCACGCTTCTCCCATGCTCCTTTTTTATACTCTGTGATAAGTCAGAGCCAGATCTTTGCACATTAGTGGAAATCTGCATAGAACCAACAGTTTTGTTTCAGAGACACTGATATAACTGAACCAGAATCCAACCTGATGTACTTACTTACACCAACACTTTATTTATTTTTAACTCTCATGGCCTAATTCATAAATCAGCTTTGCAGTGTTGTGTTCCTTTTTTTTTCCTCTATGAAGTTACAAGAGTGGCACATTTGATGGGGGATTAAAGGAGATCCCCAAGATGAATTATTCAGCAGAGTAAACAATATTCTCTAAAGAAAATGATAGCTTCTAGAAATATGGTACAGTAGGTACAGAGCCCATGTAAATACAGGAAAGCAGGAAAATGAGCATTAAATAAATGACTTGCTTTGAAACAAAACGTTTTCTTCTAGTACTTGAATCATTGGTCTATATTTATTCAAGCTAAACATTAAGGTGAAAATTTAGGGTGAAAGCTCATCAGCCACTGGCAAAACACGCACTGATTTGAGGAGGAATAGGATTTCACCCCACCAGAGCAAAATATTTGTAATTCTTTCCAAACCATTTTAGCCATCAAACAAATACCTTTTTTCTTTTTTTTTTAACTTTTGTTTGCTCCTCCTTCCTTTTTTGGGAAAAAATAACAAAAAATAAAAGGTAGAGTGGAAGACAATGTGCCTACAGGAAGATCATCTGGCGAAAAAGGCAGAATCATTTTCTGGCTTTGTATTTGTTCTTCTGTTTTCACAGAAAGACTCAATACACAGATGATGGTAATTCAGAAAGCAAGGGAAAAAAGCAAGCCATTATGCAAAGTATCTCAGCGAAGGCCTATAAAAGGAAAACCACTTTTTCACTTACCAGAAGAAACTCCTCTACCTCAGCTGAATGAGAAAAGTATGCGTTGATAGGGATATATAATGGGGCTGGTCTCAGAAAGCTCTCAGAGTACAGAAAAAACGTTTTCATTTGCCATGGAGATGAAAAGTAGGGTAAACGATGCTGCATGGCTCTGTGCTGCTGTACTTGATCAGCTCTTCCTATCTAATCTAGGCAGTCATCATTTGTAAAATAGTCATTTAGGCCAACAAGACTACATACTAATGTAAACAATGTACTGTACCTAGGGATCCATACCAGCAGTCTCATTTTGCAGCAGGATGTAAAATTGAGATATCCTCAGTCTTGAAGTCCGTAGCTGAGAGAGAGATTGAAGGAGCAGAAGAAAATTCACACCACTGTCACCCTCGGCATTCCAGTGCTGTATGAAAAAGCACAAATCACCTCAGCACCTTTCCAGATTATTCAAAGATTTCAGATGCTGACATTCAAAACTTTTCCACTCATTTCTTTACTAGGGTTAGCAAGAGTGCTCACAGAAGACTAATGTCAAAAGCTAAATGGTTACTTACAGGACAAGCCCAATCACAGTGACTATGGCAAGGCAAAGGACGTTATTCTCTGCCTGAATTAACTGCTCTAATGGAGACTGAGTGCCTATCTTGCTTTCCCTCGCTTCATAGAATCACAGAATCATAGAGTGGTTTGGGTTGGAAGGGACCTTTAAGATCATCTACTTCCAACCTCCTGCTAGACCAGGTTGCTCACAGCCCCATCCAGCCTGGCCTTGAATGCTTCCGGGGGGAGCATCAACAGCCTTTGTGGGCAACCTGTTTCTGTGTCTCACTGCCCTCACAATAAAGAATTTCTTCCTAAAATCTAATCTAAATCTACCGCTTCCAGTTTAAAAACAGAATCATAGAATAGTTTGGGTTGGAAAGGACTTCTCATTCTTCCAAGGCAGAGGAGCTTGGAGGAGGACAAAACCAGCTAGGAATGCTGTTTGCAGAAAGGGGTAGCAAAAGCCACCTAGCACCAAATTGACTACAGGTAATTTCAGATAAAGAACATAAATCTCTTATTCACAGCTCTGAAAAAGGGCATAGCCTAGTTAAGAGCTTGAAACAACACTAAATATGTGTCTGCTAGAATACTTTGGCTACCCACTCATGTGGCTGTATTTCCTATGAAGTGTACTGTCTGTAACAATTAAATAAACAAGTTATCAATTCATATGATTTTACCATAAATTTTGCACAGCTTGGTGTTTTCCTTAAGCTGCCTTTTCCTAGAATCTAGTAATTTAACACAATGAAGACAAAGAAAAATTAAGCTTCTAGTCCAGGGTTGTACAGAAAACCTTGAATCCATGACTTGGTTATTCCCTCGAATCTCAGAAAAAGCAACATCAAGAACCTAAAATACACTCAAAAATTCATATTTCTTTTCCCATGTCTGGATTTTTAAGTACTTCTACTGCTCTGTCTGGGCTTTCTCATACAAGAGCATCAATCTCAGGGAATCATTAGTAAGTCATCCCAGGACAAAGTTTAGAGCTGGCCTATGCTTTCTATCTCCAGGGTGAGAAAAAAAACATGGCTGTAATCTGGATTTACTGGAACTCCTGAGGATGTTGGGACACTTTGAACGAGCCAAAGCAGTTGGGAAAAACTAGCACTGACCAATGAATGAGACTTTGTCATTCCTTTTGACTGTCCCATCCACAGCTTTCACACGCAACAAAAGCATAGTTGAAGATGACAGAACACTACAGTCACACACTTGGAAATTTTGCTTTCCTTCTTCTGATTCTCTGTTCAAGCATCCTCACTAAAAGTATTCCTTGCAAATTTCTGCCTGTAATTTAAATCATGAAACTTCACTTGAAATCTGTATCAAAATTGGTATCAAAATCTGTATCAAAACAGGATTTTTAGCAGTGCAACAGCCTGTATCTCATGATAATAAATAGATAGGGCAATTTAAATAATTAGCAGAACTGAAGCTCAAGCTTATGGTATTCTCTGAGTAGCTTTCCCAATAGAACAGCACCACAGAAAGGAATTAAAACACCAAACTATCATTAGTGAAAGTAGTCACAAAAATTAGTATTTGTGAGATCAAGACATTTTCCCTCCGGATTCAGCAAAGCCCTTATGCATATACTGAATTATAAACAAGTGAGCAATTCCATCCCTAAGTGACAAGCTGCTTGAATACAACTGGAATGCCTAAGTGCTCTGCTGCATAAAGATGCCATTACTCACATACTTAATGACATATTAAGCACGTGCTTTTTATTTAACTTTTCATGTTTCCATGCCTAAACAGAAGCATCCGACTTATCAGTGCACAGTTATGAGAGTCCACACTCCCAGAATCAAAGAGAGAATTGCAGAGAAGAGACGACAAGCAGTGCAGTGACGACTTATCAGCCAAATATTATTTGACCTCCCTTAATCTTATTTTATAGGCAACCAGATTGGATGCTGCCGTATTCAGCTTTATTTCACACTAGTCTGAAAAAGGAGAGATAGTCCACTTGTTTGGCAGAATCTTCTCTTTTTTTTATCCGTGTGTCTTGGCACTGCATCTGTGTGAGATGCCCACAGAGCCTTCTTTACTGATTCATTTAGCTTACTGTGAACGTTTTCTCAAATTCTGAAGACTAAACAATAGATTTGGTAAGCAAAGGGCATCCTAACAAATGCACTCATGTGTAGACCTAATAAGTCACACTACCAAGACTTCCATAAGATATTCTGTTTTGTTTCCACCTCAATATATATTTACTCAAGCTCCACATAACTTCAGCCATGAACTGGAATTGTAAGACTTTTTTTTTCTTCCCGCATGAATGCATGGTATCTACATTTGAAAGACTTTTAGAAGACTTCAGAAGACTTTTGAGAAGATTTTTAAACCTTTTGGTTCTGCAGTTGTTGATTCTTTCTGTACTAAAAAAAGTATACAAATAAAAACCTCTAACTTCTAACTTTTAATGTTGCGATTTCTGGCATCAATTTATTTTCTGCCTATAAACCAACAAATGAATGCATTGTTAGACTGAGGAAAAAAAAAACAACTCAGCTTCAAAATCTGATCTTCCAGGCTTCCAGTGTTTCACTTGATGTCAATGCCAAACAGTTTCAAAACACATTTTTATTGCAGTCCAAGCCTTTTCTTTTTTCCCTGGATGCGTTAGAACAATAGTATGTCATCTACTCAATATTTTGCAAAGTCCAAAATTTGCATCTCTCTCATTCTTTCCTTCCCTGTAGGGGGCTGTTCCTAGGCTTGAGTTAACTGTGAAATTCTTTATAGAACTGCCTTTTAAGATTGTCTTCATTTATGTAGAAACCAAAATGGGCAAGATTTTTTCCTCTAATAGCATGTTTTCAGGCAGGAGCTGCATCTTACATCTCTACTTGCCACTGGGTTTCCTCTTTATTATGAGGTCATTTTACAATTACAGAAGCTCTTGTTTCTCCCTTCTAGCTAAATTTATCACTTCTTGTGTCCTCCTTACCTTAGTCTTAGCCTTTGATGTCTGCCAACGTCCTCCTGGGGAGGTGAAAAGAGCAAAAGAGCTTGACTGTTCTGTGTAGCTCCTATGCTTAAAGAATGCACTAGAAGTCAAGAGGGAAGATGTGTTACAGGGAATTTACTTCAGATGCACAAGTTATCTGCCAGCCTGGCAGCCTGTAAACTGTTCCACGTAAAGAAAATGCCCAACTGTTTTCCCCTCCTTTTCACATGCCTGTGATGCCAAAGAGAGATGCGGAGTGCTTGATTGTGCTCTTACAGTAAGAGCTTGTAAAATGTTTTGTAAGTTAATGGCATCACATTTTCCTCAAATTAAATTGACATTGAAGAAATTGGAGGGCATTTGGCATCCCAAAATTTCCACTTATCCCACTGACACTGCAAAAGTACTGGAGTGTTTTTTCTCTTTGTAGTACGGTGTATGGATCTGGAGCTTTCATTTAGTTATTCCACAGTTGGTTAAACTTTTTGTGCTTCATTTCCAGAAGGAGATCTTCTGAGCTTCTTTCTTGCTTCTCTCAAGCACTGCCTGTGTCCTGAGCATTTTTGCAACCAGGTGCTCAGTTTCATACTATGTTTTTCCTACTTGGAAGGTTTGCCAAGACTCTTATTTAAGAACAGCTGTTCTGTTGATTTCATCTGTGTGCTTTTTCTTTCTTTTAAATACACCAAGAAGTTGTTCCTTCATTGTCTACAGGAAGCTGCAGCTCTGACTTCTTGCAACTTCTGATGATAGCACTGACCACAGCAGCGTTTTGATCCTAGGCTGATCCTTGCAGTCAGCTTGCTTTTGCTTATTGCTGTTTCCACATCTCATTTCTGTACAGTCACTAAGGTCTGCTGTAGCTATGGCATCTTTTTTATGATACTGTTTTTCACAGCCCCCACTTAAGAACTGTATAATTGAGACCAGTATTTCCATCTTACATTTTACAGTGTTGTCAAATGCTCAGACGTCAAACACAAAGTCTTCTAAAATAAACTATGGATTTTACAGATAAAATTGCCACCAGTTTTTGCACAGCCACAAGGCTGACCTGGAAAAATGTTTGCAATCATTTATTTTTTTTATGACTGACTAATGACTCCTGTTTCATTTCAGAGCAAACTGTTTCATTAAAGGCTATGAACTCGTGCTCTTCCCCCAAGACTTCCGTGCAGAAAGTCAGCTCAGCAATAACTGGAGGAGAAGCAGATTTCAGGTGAGTGATCACACACCTTTGGGACCACAGGGCTGAGCATCGCACAACTGCGGAGCCCATGTGGTCACAGGAGGTAGAGACTAGCGTGAAGCCCGCAGAGCCCTACGCTCAAGGCCCAGGCACGTGGGTTTGCCTACAGGGAGAGGACGTGCTGTATGGCAGCCACCCCAGCGCAAACACAGCCATCGCAGCGCTCAGGCTGCTGCAATTGACTCCGCTTCGCAGAAGGCAGCAGACTGCCCGCAGCACGCCTTTGGCTCTGCCCGCACACACTTCCCACACCGTCCCGCTCCCCTTTCCCAGCGCACGGCGCTCCCGCTCGCCCAAGCCGTGCTCGGCAGGCAAGCGGGGCCGGCGCACCTGTGGCCACGGCTGCCCCTGCCCTGCGTGCCCCTGCCCTGCGTGCCCCTGCCCTCGCAGCCCGGCCGCTGCCCGCGATGCCGCACGGCTGCCATTTCCTCTCCGGCACCGCGCTGCCGTCACCGCTAAGAGACACCTCAGCCTTTCCCTCTTCTTCCATTTTCACACTCCACCCACTTTTTGCTTTCTTTCTCCGTCTCTGTCACCGTCTCTCTCTCTTTCTGGACTTGTCTTTATTTGGCACTCCCGGAAGCCGACGGGCATTTCTCTCCCTGCCTGCTCGGGCAGCTGATGTGACTGACTGACACCGGCTCCCGCTGAGCAGGAGGAGGAGGAGAAGGAGGAGGAGGAGAAGGAGGAGGAGGGAGAGCGACGGCGAGGAGAGGCGAGGCGAGGGAGGGGGGGAGCGAGTGGCCGGCCACGGATTGTCATTGCAGAGAGAAGGAGGAAAAAAAAAAAAAAAAAAAAAAAGGGGCTGAGCGGGTCATCAAAACAGGTAATTCAAGAGCAGACAGCGCCGGGAGGGGCGGGATGCGGGGAGCAGCCGGAGCGGCCCGACCTCCTCCCGGCCGGCTGCCTGGGGCGGGCCCGGGGCTGCGGGTGCGCCGCCGAGCCGGAGCGGAGGGGCCCGGCAGGGGTTGGGCCGCAGCGGACATCTTGCGGGGGGATGAGGGCACGGCCGGGGACGCGCGGCTCGGGGATGGGCGCCGAGAGCATCTGGGTCGCGGCCCGGCTGCCGGCTCGGGTCGGCCCGTCAGCCGCCACCTGCGCGGCACAGCCTTGCGCTGCCCTCGTCGTGAGGAAGTAGCTGGAGGGCGAGAAAAAGTCCCGAAAAACGGCAAGAGGGTGACGGTGCCTCTCTGGGGTCGGACTCGGAGCCCTCGAGCAGCACGAGTCCGGGGGGTGGAGGTGGTTGTCCCGCAGCCCCCGGCCCGACTCCTGTCGGGTCTTGGAATGACCCCTGCTTGTTCACGCAGACCTGGCAGCGCACCCGGCCCCTCTCTCCATCAGCGCGAGGTGATCTCATTTTGTGCGAGGCAGCTGGAAGGCTCGCTGCTTAGCCGGGCTCCAAAATGTTGGTTGAGCCAGAGGTGTGCGTTGGAGGTGAGCGGAGATCCAGGTGCTGAGCAGCCCCCGGTAAAGCTGTGAGCAAAGAGCTGGGTTGAACGGGATCTCGGCGAGAGAGAGCTAAAGAAAAACGTAACATCTGTATAAATGCGTGTATGTATGAGGGATTCCACAGATCCTGAAGGATGTTGTGGGGGAGCAGGAGGAAGACAGAAATCAAGAATTGTGAAGCTGAGATGCTGCGGTTTGCAGTAACTTGACAACTGAAAGGAGCACTCCCCCAGAGCCTCAGCACAAAGCACAAAGCTTGCCATGACCCCAGCTGGAAATGTAAATCTGTCCTTTGCTTTGAGGGCTGCTGTTGAGCTGTACCTTATCAACTGTGAGGCTTTTAATCAGTTAAAATGCTGACTTCTTAGTGAGTAGGGGCAATCTTAAAAACAAAGTCTATCTGGAGAAAAAAAAAACCATCAAGCCCATACCTGTCTTTATGTGTATTACCTAGGCGTGGTTGTCATTGAATGATAGAAATAGTCTTCAGAAAATAAAATAAAATCCTGCATAGAATTAGGATTTTGCAATAGTAAAATGATTTAAGGGAGTCAAGTTTGCAGGAGGCAGAGTGGGATCAATACTTCATTTTTTAATTACTTTTTTTCTAAATCTGACAAATGTGGCAATGGCTCCATTGTTCTGTGAAACTGCGGTCAGAAAAATAGGACTATTTTAGAAATGGAACTTTAAACATGATTTAAAATAGGAAAAGTGTTAGATGGAATGAGTTGAAACTAATACCGTACTCCCAAAGCTGGCCTATTAAAGCATTACTAATAGTTGGACGTCCAAGTTTATGCAAACTGTCTCCTACCGTTTCTTTTTAATTAGCTCTTATGCAAACAATTAAAAACTCTGTTCTGATTCTATGTGTTTTCAAAAGAGGGGTTTCGTGACAGTGAGAGAATCTATATTGAGCAGGTCTGCCCAAGAACAAAAAGCAATACAGCTACTGTAGCAAAGCCATTTACGCTGAGCAACGTGACATTTTAGGTCTTGGGCATAACAAAAATGTCAGTCTTCAGAATGTTCTGATGATTCCTTTGTTTCTTTCCCCTCAAGTGAATGATGCTCAGATGTGGAAGGTGGACAGGCAGAACTCCAAATGTCATGAATAAAATATGTTTTCTCAATTAAATAAAAATGAAGAGAATATGCATTATTTACTATTACTGTAGAGCAGTTGTATGACATGTTTTCATTATTCTTTGTCACCAATGGCACTCAGTGCAGAGGAAAAAAGGTGGTGATTCTTGATGTATCATGAGAAGACATGGCAAGATATGTATGATCTTGTCAAGGATGCTAAGATTCCATTTATTAACAAAACCCCTTCTCATTAGAATTTCTAGTCCCAGTATATTAACTATTTTAGCCATTTAAAATACTAAAGTCAGCCTGAACTAGAAATAAAACCATAGAATTAAAATTCCCACAGAAATAAAAAAAAAAAATCATGGGAATTGGAATTAGCAGGGATTAGAAAAAGAAGTATGATGCAGAAAGGAGAACTGGATGCAGAACAGTTGTGTTCAGCTCACAGTCTTGACATTGACTTGCAACATTACCTGGAGCAAGTCACAGGGCCTTTCCATGTTGCAATCTGTAGCTTGTCAGAGACGGTAACATTCTGAGAGGTTTGAACTCCAGAGAGAAAAATGGTGGGCAACCAAGTATCTTAAAAAATATTCTTTGTGATCCTTCATGCTTTTAAATGATGTGCGCAATGGTAGGAAACTCAATAGTTGCAGTTTTGCCTAGTACATCGTCTGACACGGGGAAAGACAATATTCTTTGTCATATTCATTGGTCAAAAACAAAACCAAAAAAATGCCTCCAATAAATCAGGTATAAATTAGTTCAGTTATTCAGGCAGCTATTATGATAGAATCACAGAATCCTTAGAGTTGGAAGGGACCTCTGAAGGCCAGCTGGTCCAATTCCCCTTCAGTGAACAGGGACATCCACTGCAGGATCAGGTTGCCCAGGGGCCAGATCATATAAAATGGTAATTTTTTTTTTTGCTTGATTAAGCACTTTCAATATAGAGAAATAACTTGAATTGCCTTCTCTAAAATTTTAGGTGCATCTTTTGCAATAGGAGGAATGCTTGCCATCAGTATAATTTTTTCTGAGATATACAGTCAGCTCCAGCTGCTCTCATATTTTAAAAAAATTAGTGCTATTGACAGATGTGTTTTACTGACTCCCAAATAAATGCTTTGAACTCAAAAGGCTCAGCTATTTTTGGAGAATGTCACTCCTAGAACTATGCCAGAATATCAACACCTCTGCTAAGCAGTGAACACTGAGATGACAAAAGCACACGAGTGCAGCTGCACCTATGGCAGGGATTCTGCTGATTCAGCTTTGTACAGCAAGAGCATGAGGGATTTTTTATTGTTTTGCTTTTTAACTTCTGTAACTTTTGTCACCATGATAGCATGACTTAATGGCATATGTAACACCTTAGTCTGTATACTGAGTACTTTGGTCTTTGTTTCTCCTGCAGAGGTTTGGATATGCTGTGTCAAACCTCAGGGTGCTTTTGTTACCAAAAAAGGTCCCACTGAGGCTACTTTTCTGAATATATTAAAGGAGAATGCTGTGTCTGACCCACGTGTTGCAGAGGAGGAAAAAAAACCTAAACTTAGAGATTAGAGAAATTGCTTTCAAAATCCAAAGCAGCAGTAGTGCTATTCTGGGAATCAAAGGCTTTATGTGGTGTATATTAAAAAAACAGGTAAATGGTCGAGTCCCTAATGGAATAATGTCTTATTTTTCCAAGAAGACATGCTCAGATCTTGTCCATTACAGCTATGTTTTCTATTATTTTAAATACTCTATTAGTTGCTTCCTGGAAGGAATGCAAGGAATGATTTACATTTCCATGTGTGTCATTGTTTAGACAAAAGTGATAGTTGAGTAATTCACCTAAAAGCTCTGGGTCCTCTGAAGTACTGGGAAGGCTACTCTTATAAACATCTAAGATGAATCCAATTGCATCTTTCTGGGCTGAAACAGAGGAGGAATAAGAAGCTGAACATCTCAGATCTTGTACATGAGCAAAGTTACATGGATTAGCATTATAACTCAGGATCTCTAAGGATTTAGTAGATTACAGCAGGAAATAGAAAGGTCTTTTTCAGTAGAGGTGCCCATTTCATCCTGAATCAGAAATGAAGGTACAGTGCACTTCTAGGATTTCTAGTAGCACTGCAGAATCAGTGATCTGGATTTTACGATGGGAGGTAGGCCAAGGTGTAGAGTTTTTGTGATCAATGAAGATCAAACAATAACGCCACAGTCGTTGTGGAGTGAAGGGAGTAGAAGGATGGCAAAGTGTGCTTCAGCCTTCCTGGCTTCTCCATGCTGAAAGAAGGGTCAGTGGTTGTAGGCTGAGCAGGAGAGCATCAGACAGAGCGCTGAGATGGTAACTGTGGCAGGACATTCTGGGAAGAGAGCTAGAGAAGCTGACTTGACTGAAATTAACCCCAATAACTCTGACATCTGACGTATGTCCACCAATACTTCTACTTGTAGTACTCTTTGTTACTCACAGTTGCTATTGTTTCACTTAATGTGATTGATTGCATCGGAGTGACTTCCTTTGCACAGCCAGAGGAATGCTTCTTCTGACTTCTGAATTCAAATGAGATACGTTCAAGCAATGGATGCATTCCAGAGTTGACTTGGCATGCCTGCTCTTGCAGGTTGAAATGAGAAATAGCTGCACGAGTGGAAGGGATTTCCATCAGTGTGAATGGTGGAGAAAGCCTCAGATAATCAGGAAATTCAAGCTTTTGCTCAGTATGGATATGCAAGCAAAGTAAGATGTGGTGGCGTTCTGGAAGGCCAACCTCCCAGCAAACAACATTGTTACTAACCCTGGTACTGAGGAACTCAACAGTCTCATCTTTTCTGAGAAAAATAATTGCATAGTTTGTATTTTTAGAGTTTGAAACTCTATTTGTTTGGTGTTAACTTTCTCCATTTGCTTTTCTGTCACATGCCAGAAGTAGTGAAACACAATGGAGGGTTTTGTGCTTTGTGGAGTTTACTACCCTTTTGAGCAGTACAAATTCAATTTGGTTGGAATCATAGCATAAATAATCTTACTGTTCAGTTATTATGAACTGAACTGAAGCCCTTTAATAAAATCAATGCCTGCATGTAGTGTTTTCTCAGAGCAGCAAGGCAGTCTGCTTACATACAGTAATTGGACTTGTGACAGGTAATTAAATGGCTTGTAAGGCCTTTAGGATGCTTGATTACATGAAAATCACTATGCTGATACATAGCAAATGAAGTGGATAAGAACACTATGTATCAGTTGATTGAAGAGACACTAAAGCTCTTACACTTCATTGGATGGAAAGAAGAAAATGAAAACAAGACAAAGGACTATAAGCAGCGGTAACATTAAAAAAAGGAGCGTAGAAAGGAGAATGTACTTGGAAACTGGGTTGCCTTGGTTATTTTAAGTCAATCATGCTTACACAAGCTGTCAAGTCTTGACTGCTTCAGTAGATCATTAAATAATGAACTTGTTCTTTGTGATCACAAAATTGGTAAGACAGCCAGAATTATTCAGCAAGGGGTGGGAGCTCTTCACAAAACTTACATATAATTAGAAATGAACTGATAATTCAGGAAGCACTAAGCTCATACAGGAATACATGACATATTTTATAACTTGAACACGGGAAGTACCATACAAACGTGCAGAAGTACTCTGTGGTAACAACAGTCAGCAGTCTTTGGGATACCTATCAAAACAGAGATGGCTTTACAAAGCCAGTCTGTAATATTTTTAAGATAGTGGAATACAGAGATGCCTCAATTCCTTTCCTGCCTGCTTATTTTTATCAGCAGGGAGTAGGCACTGGGAGTGAAGGAAGCAGGGCAAGAGCTGGTGTACAAGCAGCAAAGTATATTTTGTGGTACCAGTGCTATAAAGCCAGACAAAGGAAAAAGTATAGGTTAAACTGAAGAGGTACAACATGAACTTGTCTTTTCTTCTTCTGCACCTTGCCAGTTCTACACCTTTTCTGCTAATAAAAAGTAACCCTTTAAAAACAATCAGTATGCCAAATACAGACGTCTACAGGCAAGATTATTTTGGTAGCACACTTTTGTGTGCAGCAACACAGGTCTCATTTCTAGTATACAAACACACACATAGAGCTAAACAAAAAGCAGAAGTCACCCATTTTTGTCTGCTATAAAATTTGGCCATATTCACACACACACAAAAAAGAAAGTTGTTACAATTCTAAGTACATTTAAATATACAAGAATACATCTTTTACTTGGATAAAATAAAATTTTCCTATACTTAGAAGAGCATGGCTTCCAAAGGAACTCATAGGAGACACAGAGACAAAACAAGACTAAAAGGTCATCAAAAGCTCTAATTTGACCCCTGGATCATTCTCATATAGGCCTTTTCCAAGAGGTCCTCTGCTTTAATCCGACTTGACATCACTTTGACAAGCCTCTGTTTGCATTCCTCCCATACAGCTAATTGGAAACAAAGCACAAACCATACAAGGTAATGTTTCTGTCTACCAACACATTTTCTTCTAACCAATACGTGCTTGCTCTGTGATCTCCACCCAAAAGCTTTTATGGTAATAAACCAGATAGCTTCAGCAGCACCTCACTCACCATTCATCTGGTAACAGCCTGCTTCTCAGTTCTACTTGGGAATGAGCAGCCTCCAAGACCCCCAAACCAAGAGGTTTTCATCGTTTGGACTAAAATGGGGTGGAGCAAGAATTTGGATCTGATGCCAAAGACAGCAAAAAGGCTGCATGCTCTACACAGTCTGGAGTTGGTACCTACAGCTGAATGGCAGTGCAGGAAAGCTAGCCAGTTATGGCTCAAGCTGACTGTGTAGAAAGTGTCGTAGGATGCTTTTGTAATTTGAAGGCACATTCAGAAACATGTATCCTTTTCCCCTCCTTTAATATACACTGTACAGAAGAACTTTTTGAGGAGACCACGCTTTCAATCTATAAGGCATTTGTGACTAGCTGTAAGACAGTACTAGTTGGCAGTGTGAGGATTTGCATATTTTGTTTATCACATATCTCAGTAGCAGTTTTTTAAAGACTATGAGAGGAGACACATGTAAAGGCTGCAATACTTTCAAGAATAAAACTGTGTTTTTCCAAGCAGCGTAGCAATGTTAGATGCAATGAAAATAACGGATTCTTGCCTGCCATAGGTAACTGCCCTTTTTTTAGCATAGAGAAGGAAAGCAAAATCTAACCTGTAGCATCTCAGATGATGAAAATGAATCAGACTCAGTCAGTGTCACAGATGTGGGAGGAGTGGTACGAAAGAAAAAAAAAACAAGCACAAAACAAATAAATGAAAAAAAAACCCTTTTTTTTCTTCTAAATTAAAAGAGCACTAGGAATTAAAGCAAGCCATGGAATCTCCTGATGATATTTGATGATATTTGTCAGAATATCATACATGACAGGGTGGCACCATTCCTACATTCAACCTGCCATTTTTATGTGCCTGACAAATCAACTCTTTTGTTTATTTTTACCCCTTATGCTGCTACACTGTTCCTCCCTGTGGGCTTGTTACAGCTTGTATCTTCTTGAGACAGAACAATATGGTCCTCTGTCAGAAGTCACATGCAATGATAGCAAGCATAGTACCTGTGTGTTTTGGCTTACGGTTTGACTGCTGTTTGGGATGAACACATCAGGGAATTTTAGCGTACAGACAAGTTTCTTCCATTGATAGTAGATAAATGGTGCTTTGAGACAGGTGTCAAATTGGGGAGTAGAGCAGTGCTGTTCTGTGTACAAGAACAGATCTGCTTTTTGGTCTTCGTTGTGTCCTTCTTCGCTTCTTTAAGTGAAGAAAGGATTGATAGTTGCATTGCCATATGCCATTAGCACCCCACAAAAGATACCACTGACAATGATATATGTCAAAGATACATACTCTATGAATCCTCTGTGCTTTTTGGGCACTAGAGCAATGCCAACATTTAAACAATTTGTTCCTAGCTCTTAGCTGACTGTGTGTTCAATGAAGAACATTCTGCTTCTCCACCCAGAAAACTGGATCCAGGATTACACTGGACCTGAAGTATTATTGGTTTTAACTCCTTATAGGTAATCAGCATCAAACCTGAAAAAGGTGTATGAATAACCACATCAAGAACAAAGCTTTAATTAAAATCCCAGTGAAAACAAGATAGAGAATCTGGCTTGATGTAAAATCTAGCTTCATGGCAGTAGGGACATCCCGCAGATGTATTTACATCCTCTTTATTAAGATGCAAAGATTTTATTTGGCACTGTAAGTAGACCGGTCTCATTTTTATTTATAATTTTTAGCCCTGGTACTGCATTGCACAGACTGCTTCACAGAGTCAAGCTCTGCTCTATGCTCTGAGCTCTTTTGAGCTCTGGCTTTGCGGCATCAGTTTGACCTTCCAGAGTGCAGTATGGACTGTTAACTAATCAGATGGACTCTAAATACAGGTCAAGAAAATGATGAAGGTTTTCATAATGTGAGTCAAATATGTGAATCTCTAAATACAGGCAAAGTTGCCAATGTATAGACTGAAAACGGATCGAGAGAGTTGTGCTGTTGGCCAGTGGAGTCTTTACTTCAGAACAGTAACTCTAGTTCAGTCTTGTTTGTAAGAAACCTAGCTGGAGGCATTCAAGGCCAGGCTGGATGTGGCTCTGGGCAGCCTGGTCGGCTGGTTGGTGACCTGCACATAGCAGGGGGTTGGAACTGGATGATCACTGTGGTCCTTTTCAACCCATTCTGTGATTCTGTAATTGTCCCACTGTTGATATCTGATTTTAGAACAACATTGTAGTCTTGCAGCTTTTTGGCACTGGATAAAACTGTGAAGAATATCGTGAACAAAAGACTGTTGCTATTGGAAGGTATTGCATAGAAATGTCCACAGGGTCACTGGGTTATTCCATAGAGCTTCTGACTCCATAAACCATATTTTTAGCATCTTACAGGGGCCGATTTCTTGGGTAGAGCATTACAAGTCTGATCTATTGCTGTTTGTTTGGAAGATTCCTCCAAGTGTGTGTAGTCACATCAGAACCGAATCCTTCAACAAGCAAAATCAGGCTAAAGAGACAAAAAGGAGCCACTCTTCCAAAGAAATTTTGTACTTTTCATCAGTGGAAATTTTGGAGCAGATGGAAACAAATGTAGTTACGTATCAGACCATGTCTTCAAGTAAAGACAAACAGGAAATACACTGAAATATACTTTAAAATGCTGATGAGAAGAACTGACTGTTAGTATGCTTCAGTTCGATCAGCCAGACTTTAAACTGCTCTAGAAGATAACTTTTAAAAGAAGCACATTTTGAAGCTTTTAGCTAGTAGAGTAGAATGTGAAAAGAATGTGCCCTTAATACCTTTGAGGAATGAGTGCTTTGTTTTAAGAAAAAGTTCAATATTTTCAGAAAAAATTTGCACATTTCAGAAGCTTTCCTGACACCTTCATGTTACTCCTGCCAAGATAGTTGTAACCTTACAAATGTGAATAGTTTTTTTCGTTTTGCTTCGGAGAATTCATTATTTTTCAAACAGAACAGGGTACATTTTAAATACATGCAGAAGTGTCCCCCCCGAATTTTGGACAGTGCTTATATGCACGTTGATTCATGTTGTCCTCTTTCAGGGGTTTGCTTTTTTTATTTAATGTAAATAGGGAAAAAGAAAGGAAAAAAACAACGCATGATCTCCAGACAGAACTTTCTCATGAGAATGGTTCTCCCAAGACTTCCGCGTTTTAAAATGTTCTGTTTCACTCTTAGGTCAAACACAAATCTCATATTTATAGGGCAAAGCCTGAAAGCCCCACCTTGTTTGACAGCATGACTCAACATCAGAGCTCTGCATGTGCTCCCACCATCCTCATAGCTTCTCTCACGCTTAAATTTTCAATATAAAAATGATTATAAAGATTACAAATACTGATTTTTAAATCAGAAGCCCTTCTTTTCATATTACTCTACTTTTTAATAAAAGAATTTACACTTTCTCCCCAGGGCAAGGGAACACTGAAGGAGCATTATTTTATTTGTTTTGCTCACTAGAAAAATATTGCATAGAGTAGGGGATATAAGCCATCGTGTGGGGGCTCTGCTTGAGCTCATGTGGATCACGTTTTCATCGAGAGCCATGGATCACCACCGGCTCCCTTACTGTATGTCACTCAGAATAAAACACCCACAACCTTAAGTTAAGACCATTTGTTATATTAAACTATGGGAGATTTAAACATAGCTTTCTCTTTACTTACGTAACTGTTTCTTAGTCTGTAGCGTATAGAGCACAGTGTTCCCTGAGACATTGGCTAGCATTCAGAAATGTCAATGCCTACACTTCCCCACATGTAAGAAAACAGA
Organism: Tympanuchus pallidicinctus; assembly: GCF_026119805.1. Lineage (NCBI taxonomy): Eukaryota > Metazoa > Chordata > Aves > Galliformes > Phasianidae > Tympanuchus > Tympanuchus pallidicinctus. The sequence goes on along the minus strand of NW_026294749.1, from coordinate 7,777,853 downwards.
CAATCACTTCATGGAGAAATGAAATGGTGTGCAAATTGCTCAAAATGTAGCCTGATTTCTATTTCATTTTGCATCAAATCTCTGTTGCAGCACTGTGCAAGTAGGCTCCTGGCTTTTTCTTTCCAAATGTTAATCAGTGCTTGATTTGAAAAGCTTGGGATGCACTGATTGACATCAGGTGCATTCATAAGAAAAAGAAAAATAATTAAGAGATGGGAAATCACACCAGAAGAACAACCAAAATAGCCTCTTCACGATAGTCACTCAGTAAAGTGGTTGAGCCTTACTACAAAGTCTAGAAGACCCAGGCAGATTTCAGCGTGTATTTTTAGAAATGTCAGGAGGTAGACACTTAAAGGCTGGCTTTTAATCAAGTTTTAATCAAATCTGTATTTTTGCCCCAGGAACTGACTGATGCAAATCACTGCCGGCATACGTTTCTACCAAACACATTTATAAAGATTTCACAAACTGTCCAAGTACAGACTGCCCAACACCAGCAGTAGTTTGTGTCCTTTTACAAGGAAAACCGAAGGCTGAGCACTGATCAACAGAAGTAAGTTCTCATTTGTCAGCTGCTTCACTGCAGCCGGAAGGACAATAGTACAAAAAGGAGCTTTTACCATAAATGTTGATAAAGCCATGAGTAGAACACGAGGTAAAGAATGGGCTTTGTCAAAGGGGTCTAATGCTCTTTCCTGAATGACTTTTTTAGAATGGCAGAGAATCATGGCTTGATGGAGAGATTGGAGAAAGCAGTGACTCGACTTGAATCATTATTTTCAGATTCCCAGAGATCTGGTGGAATGGAGTGTGATGCGATGAACGGTGTCAATGGAAGTAAGTCTCTTTTTTTGAAGTACCACCTCTTTCTGTTATTAGAAATCCAGCTTGTAGGAAGAGCATGTGTTTGTCTTCTAAGCATGATTACAAACATACCTGGCCTAGAAAATTCAATATTAATCATACCTCTTAAATATGTGGTCCATATTTCAAGTTTTATTGCTCTCTTGATTTTAGCATTTATATTGTTGTAGATAACTCACCACATAACATCTCCTTGAGCCCAGTTAGCAGAAGAAATGAGACGTCTCAAAAATGCACAGCATCAATGCTGCTAAAGATGTCAGCAGTATAAACACCGAGTCTGTTTTCCAGCTCTCTGAATTTCATGCTGTGCACCATGATTTAATCGATTACCATCCTTAATCAAATGTGAGTTTGTTCATAAGCGCTTGCTCACCCAGATCTGCCACACATCCTTGGCCTTACTTTTATTACTCTTGAGCTCTCCTTTCTCAAGTGGATCTCCAAAGCACTAACTGGAGATACATGAAAAAAACACCTGTCCTCATTTATCTACCTCATACTGCCAAATCATTTTTTCCACCCCTTAATTTTTTTTGTTGTTCTTGCAGTCTATAGGATAAATAACCTTATAAAAGTGGTAGTACTGATGTTGGTTTAATAGAAGTACCTCTTTCCTTTCTCAGGAGCTTTAATTTAGCTTTTTTAAACCCAGAATCCCTGCATATGTCCCTGTCTAATCTTCACATCAGTTGCTTTGCACATTCCTTAGCCCTTCCCCACCTTCTTCTTGGGAGAGCACATCCTGTCATGGACTTGGTATACAGAATGCTGCAGAAAAAGTAGAAAGTTGTGGGCAGCCCCCTTATTGACAGAAGCAAGTTACTGTGTGATGTCAGCTGCTTTGTTGTAACTATATGCCAGCCCTTATCCAACAACACATGTGGCTACACATGCTATAGGCCTAAATGCTAGCAGTTGCTGTGGAGCAGCTGATTGAAAGCAATGTTTCTGTGGCAGGAAGGGAGCATCTTCCAGGCTTCCAGAGCAGGGGACTTAGCTGGTCAGAGTGAGCTTCAGTAGTAAAATGTGTACAGTGGGGAGAAAATCCAGACAGCTTGTAAGCCTTAGCAAAGTAATGGAGAAATATGAACCATGCACAAGTAAATTGATTGCTACTAAGAAGTCTACATTTTTCAAAAACATTGGCTTTGATCCTACAATGAATCAATTTGGGTGAGTCTCTATTAACACAAAGCTTAGAACTGCAGAACCAGGGCTGCTTTTACAAAGGAGGTCAATTCACCCCCAAGAAAATCAGCATATCCTTAGCCTACCCTACAAATCGAAGAAAGATGAAGAGCCTCACCTTCCTCCTTCCTCCCTCCCTCCCCCTCCAGGGAAGCAGAGCCTTAAAAACCCTCAGCAGGTCCTCAGAAGAAACTGACTGACAAGTGTTGTGTGAGTGAGATTGTAAACCACACCTGCTGGGAGAAGCAGCAGCAAGAAACTGATAAGAGCAGCACCATGGGGAGCTGCCCAGGCTGAGCTGGCTCACATTGAGACTCAGGAATCAGCTTTTGCTGATGCAGTCAGGACAGACTGCATCCGTTTTTCACTTGGAATGACTGATGTACAAACAGTGCCACAAACATAATTCTGTATGCTCTTGTTACTTTGCAGAGGCTCCCATAAGTCTCCACAACAATTGCAGAGCTGACAGTCTTACAGTGCTCTTTTTCTACTTTAAAACAGATACTCTGCCCAAGAATGTGACATTTCTGAAGTCCCTAGTGGACTTTGCTTTCTTCTTCTACACCCTCTTCCCCTAAATGACCATTCCATAATTAGAATTATCCCCAAAAAATAAGCTTGAGTTTTTTAATTTAGTTTTTTTTTTAAAAAAAAAAACAACAAAATAGTAGGGAACATGAGAGGAATGTAGTGTGCTTTTCCTTTTTTCCTAAATGGCACTACAACAATGGGATTGCAAACAAATCATTCAATTGCTCTGCACAACTCACAGCACACTCTAGTAAATGCTCCTGGGAGTTAGCTGTATTGAATAGTAAAAAATAGCAGTCGCTTTCTAGTTCTGCATAGCACAAATGCCATTTGGTGAACTGCTATTTAAAAGTGTGCTCTAAAGTAAAAGGTTACAATGATTCTCTTGGAGACGCGCACAGATTTCAACAAAGAACATAAATAGGCTTTGGAAAGCATCTCTACAACTAAAACCTTTTGTTGCCTGGGTCATTTGAGGGGTTTACACACAAGCACTGAATATGGAAGAAAGCCCAGAAATTCCTCAGAATTAAAGGTGAGTGACATCAAGAGAACAAAAGAAGCCTTGAAATCCCGCCTAGTTGTCTAACTACAGTTTTATTTTGCACAGGCCATTGCAAATTCCCATTACCAAAGCCCTTCTTTTTTCTGTCGAGGAGCCAGATGACTCTTAGGAATTAAAGAGGGCTTTCAAGATTATGAATTTGGATGCAGTAGGTTAAAGCACTCTCTCTGAAAAAAGCCTGGTACCTCTTCAGAGCAATCTCCAGGCTTTTTTAAGCAGGCAGAGAGGCTGGAAAGAATTTTCACCATGTTCTCTCAGATGCTACAAATGCCATAAATTCACGTATGCGTTGCTCATGCTGGACTTAACAAAAGTTCTGATGCACCAACAAGACAGGAGGATGTGCTAGAGAGGAAGGAGAGGGCTGGAAAACGCTGAAGGAAAGAGTTCTTTTTCCTTCTTAAAGGATATCACACAAAGTGATTTAGAAAGCCAGTTATGTAAGAAGCTGAGTCCCACCTTGGTCTTCCAATTGTCCATCAGATAACAGCTCCTTATACTGTATAAAGCACAATAGTTCTGTTTTTCTGGCAGAATATATACCACGTAAATAGTCTGAGGGATGTGTCATCTACAAGATTTGTTTGAGCCTTCTTTCTCCAGTGCCTGTTTTGTACGGTCACACAACAAAATAAGGAGATTGCAATGTCTAAACTGACTGTCAGTAAATTCTAAATGCTGGAAATTTAATTACTTGTTATTAATGGCCACCAAACAATACAGAAATCTTCAGGAATGGGTGGATAGTATAAAAACAGTTGTTCAGGACTGTGCAGATTCTTTTTAGGGAGTAATATTTGTTTTTTGTACAGTAATAGAATTTTGTTAAGACAACCATCCTTGTTGCACCATTATGCTTTTGAAAGGCTGAGAGATGTTTACTTTAGCACCTGTTATTTTAATACAAAAGAGGCGTCCCACAGTATGCAAAGTAAAATCTCTTTGTGCTCCTTGACAAGTTTTACCAGGAGCAGTATTTTTCCTTTTTAGAAACTAAAAAAAATATATATAATGCATCCTTTTTCACTGATTTCACAAATCAATGAATACAGCAGAAATTAACTTATTTCTTTGCTATTTCCCCATTTCTTTACTATTTCCCCTCTATGTGCTACACAGGGAAGTCCTATACTTTGTTTACTTTATGGACCCATTATAATGGAATGTTCTTCTTCTGTAGGCATAGCTCCATACGTGGAGGCCTTTGATAGGCTGCTGAATGGAAGTGTTGCTGAGTTTCTCAGGTACAGCAAGATTCTTGAAGGTGATGTGAAGACACATGTGAGTATTACTCAAATTTTCTGCCCATAATATAAATGTACACATTTTGGAAGCTGTGTGATCAGCTTTGATGGCTGAGTAAAGGAGAATTTTAATGGCAGTTCTCTGAATTATTTGTTCTTGATAATACTGGCATAACACACTGGGGGCATTTGGCTGGGGAAGGGCTTTTGCATTCATGAGAAGAGACTTTTCTATAACACCCAAAATCAAACACCATAATACACAAAACCTCTAAATATTCTCAGGTGCAAGCAAGTTGAATTGTCCTGTTGGCTGCTAAGCACTTTGCAGGACAGGAACAAACATAATTAAGAACAAGTGTCAGCAACTGAGAAACAACAGGAAGAAAGGTGGATCAGAGCAGTGGCAACAGCTCATGGACGTGTCTGCTAAGCATCTACATCATTATACCACTTAATTAGCTTTGACTCTCTTCTTTTACTCGTATCTCTTTCATTTGGAACAACATAGAAAACCAAAAGATGGGTCCATCAGACATCAAAGTGTCTCTTTCTTACCATGTATATCATAGCAAGAAAGTGAAATGGTATTTTCATGATGAAACCAGTTTGTAACTTTGTGATCAGAGTTTGTTTGTTTCATTACTTTTTTTTTTAAATACTGTCTTCTCTAAATTTGTTAGTGATAGAATGAAAAAAATGGGCTCATTTTACTGCAGTTCACAACAGCTTATCTATACGTGTCTTGCCAAGAAATCACACACAGAAGACATACGGTCACTTTGAGCCTGGTCTGGAGGAGCATGAAGCTACTGACTTTATCTAGTAGATCCACGCAAGCAGGCCTTTCTCCACATGTGTTAATCATTCCCCAATTCCTTGCAGCTGCTGCTCCACATAAAAAAACCCCTGTAGCCAGAAAAGCGTGTAGTTCTACAGGAAACTGGGATTGAAAGGACGTAATAAATACTTTGCAAGGCAGCCAAAGTAACAGTCTGTTCGCAGAGCAAGAGCTCTGGGATTCTTCTGTCTGTGCCTTTTCTGTGATATGATATGTTCTCGTTAGCAGGGTAGAGATTCTGACCTAGTTAGGCCTAAAATACTAGAGAGAGTAGGAGATGAAATGACTCTTGAGGATCCTGATGTTTTCAGAAAATGCCAGACTTCAATTTAACTTGAAAGCCTCTTCACCTTAACAGTTATACAGTATCTTATAAGATACTGTATGTGTACTTAGCTCTTAAAATAAATAAGGGGAAAAATACCAAGCTGAGCAAAAGAAGTATACCTCTCATTGAGCAGGAAATTGATCCCTGGAAAGGATCTGTTCTATCTTTGGCCATAAAGATCATAAGGCACCATTATTTTGCACTTGATTTCTCAACAGTCTAAACCTGGTAGATAGCAATAGGCACAGTACTGCACTCCAAGACTAAGCAATAAAAACGTTTGCATGTAACTTTCCAAATGACTGGAAGTTTTTGTAATATTATTATTTTTTTAATTTATGGTGTCTGTAAATGTTTAAATCAGTAAGCATATTAATTTACATATTTGACACTTATCACTGAGTCCATATACAAAAATGTTTATAATTTATCTCTCAAGTCTGTGGATAGTCTGCAGCATATTGTTGATGATAGTGTAATGCAAACTGTGGCACAGAATGTATGTTAGGACTATTAGATTAGACATAAACAACTTCCCTTTACATAAAGAAACTGGTGATTCTGATTGCAGCCTATTAAATATTCTGAAATCTTAGATTCTGAATATACAGGATGAAGCAGACTGTGGTTGCCTTATGCTCATACTTATCACAGCAGCAACATCTGTGCTTTACCTTAACAAGTGGAACAAGGAGTATTTTTCTTCTGGGTGTCTTATTATGTGTCCTCAGCATTATACTTGCAGCTGCTGTCTCTGCCACATAATTAGCTGAAGGGAAGATTGTATTTTATTTCAGAAAACACCTGTTGCCTAGAAAACCTCACATACCTGACTCACCAGAATGGTAATATGAGAGAAAGGGAGACTTTATATTATGCTACAGAAATAAAGGATTTAACATGATGTGTTTTGTGCTGATTGCTGTAAGAATTGTGTGGTTTGTGTTTCTGGTGAAAGGAAGAACACAGCCATAACTAATATCCGTTGGGGAGCCCAACTCCTATTCTTTCAGCATGCTGAAACAGTCTATTGAAAGCGAACAACAAAAAGAGGACAGGCAGCTAGCTCCTGGCTCCATGCAGCACAGTGGATTTCACAAAGATTATTTTATCAAAAAAGCGTTCTGCTTAGACTCAATCTTGAAAGCAACTTATTTCTCATTCAGATTACAGTGTAAGCAATGCTGAATCTCTGAGGTCAACCGCAGTACGGAAACAAACCACTTAAAGACAGAGAGAATAGTTAGGTTTTTTACATAGTCTGTTTAAAACAAATTTACCTCTGTAAATGGCTAGGATGAGATCCTTTGGCTGTCCTGTCACTACAGCAGAAAGACCTGGTGATTATATGGGTACTTCTGTGGCATGCAAAGTGCCCTACGGGCATATAATTTATGAAGCTGTACCTAGACATAGAATTAATGAAGAACTTGTATTCTGTCCATGTCATAACTACAGATCGTGTGAAGTCAGTGGAAGAGTGAATATGGCCAGGACTGCTGCCAGCCAGCTGTCCTTGGCCTGACATACCCGTGTCTTGAAAGCTGTCACCAGCTATTACAGTTTAGAACAGCCACCCTGAAGCTGATTGACCATATGTGCCAACATCGGACCATTCTTCTGTCAAAATGAGGGAATTCAAAAGCAGTAGAGGATAGATTGTGGGGCTGCAGTATAGACAGTGTTCTTATAATCAGCAGATAGACAGCACTGGCTGACTGCTCGATCACAAAATGTAGTCCTATCAGTATTTGCCCAGACGCATCCACCACTACAGAAAATGTGCTGAGGATGATGGAGAGCTGCCTGTGGGAGACACAGCCTGTCTTCAGATCGTATCCCAGTGAGGAAGCTGGGCATTCATGTCTGATGGGCTCTGTCATGTCACAGCAGAGCGAGCAGGATCTTAGAAGGCCACGAGCAGATTTTTTGTGATGAACTTCTTCACACTGTTTTTGTTTATGTGATACTGCAAGTGATAAGATACTTCGGCTTGAATTTGAACAATGTACCAGATGGGACATAGTGATAAGAAGAGAATGTACTAGTTCCACAGGAAAAGGACTGATAACATAAAATGTCCATATTATGATATTTTATGTGATACAGAACAGAGGAGAATTACAGCCTTCCTGTCAAACAAATCGACTAATACTTCCTATTTTAATTATTTTATATTTGTAAAAATCTCCTAACCTCCCAACCCCACCACTTCAGAGAAAATATTGTCTAGGGGATTCAGTTATGTTTCTGTTTCTCTCACCCAAGCTATTTAGCCTGGAAAGGAAAACTATAGAAATATTGATATCTTTTTCCTCCTCTCTATCATCAACTTCCAGCTGCTGACCTGCAGAGCTCAGACAGACAACCAGTAACATTGTGGAGCATACATCGGAGTGCCAGGCAATAAAAAGTTTGTTGGTTGGCTTGCTCCTTCCTGGGACAGTTAAGATATGACTCATTTACATGTGTGATACACAAACAAATAGCTGGGGAACAGCAATTTCCAGCATGTTATCCCATCTGCAGAGGCTCTCTGTGTGCATGCACTGATCTACTATTGTGAGCAGGGGAAGCAGCGTTCACATTACTGAAATTTTATTTGCTTATATTTACAGAGGTTCTCTTTTCTTTATCTATTGTGTGAAAGCCTCTACTCTTTCCAGGCACATTCCGTGTAAATACAGTCAGGCATCTGAAGGCAAGAGCTATCTTTAATGAGGTACATTTCATGAGTTATCTTTATACTTGCTCTTGGAAAAGCTCAGTTCCAGTCTGGACTGTCAACAAAGTTAAAAAATCATCGCTTTCTCATTTCATCCAAAAAGTAGTAACTACACGTGAAATTGCCACATCTTGTCTTTTCTTGTGCGTGATGTTGATGAGTTACTCAATGACTTTCATAGCCTTGAACTTTGAACAGGATGTGCTGTCTCTGGTACACCAAAAAACACTTCTGCACTTCATATTACCTAATCAAAGCACAGACTATCAAACCCATTATCTGGCTGATTCCTCATTAACAAGCAATTTGCTTACAGGGCAACAGAATGCACAAGTGTACTCTCGTGTTGTTCTTTTGTGCCCAGAGGCTGTGCGGTTTTAGGCATTGTGTTGAAAGTTGAATTAGAGCTCAGAGAAGAGGATGATGTCAACATGCCCAAAAAGAAGCTTGCTGTCACGCTGCCTTTGCATTTCTATGCGAGGTATTTTCTGGTGGATGAAATAAACACCAAACCAAGTAGCTACCACAGGAATGGAAAAAACAGAATTAAAAAAAAAAATAAATAAAGACAAGTATTTTTATACACCAACAAAACAGCTGAAAGAAAGAAACTAAGCATAGAAAACAGTACTGCCATCCACTAAAATCAAAAACAAACAGAAAGAACCGAAACAAATAATCTGCGATGAAAAAACAGCCTTGGGAACGTAGCAATATTAGAGTTGATTTTTAATGATATTGCAGTCATATTTCTCACCCTGCACGTGTACAACAAGATAGTTCATAATATAAGCTATGAAAAATGTTTGCTTAAATATGACACAATATACACAATGAAGCCAAGTGGCTAATCCAGAGCAATTACCACTTTTAGGTGCTTTACAACTTTCGATTTGTCTGCTCCAAGGGATGACTTCATTTCTAGACTAAGGGTTGGATCTGGCTTACAAAATAAGCAGGATTTACTGGGTCAGGTGAAGGCATGGTAACACTTGTCTAACTGAAAGACACCTGGTTGGCAAGAAGAATGGCTCTGAAACATGAATAACCTGGCCTGGATTGTCCAAACCAACAATCCCTGAGAGACTGGGAGGTTTTCTGTTAATTTTGATGAAAACTGGATCGAGCTCACAGTTTCTCAATAATGTCATTGTACTAAATGCAGCCTGCTTTTTCTCTTACTTAAAAAGACAAGGAAGAGAGTCTAACAGACCATACTGAAAAATACATGACATGGTGGTCAGTACTGGGCAATTAGTGTATTGCTGCCATGAGAAACATGCACCTGCAAATACAGGGTAGTATTGGTCAGAATATACAATGAAGATGTTCCATACAGTATTGCCTCAGTGCTGTCAAACTCAATGCTGTCAAACAGTTTTCATAGCCTGTTTTCATGGAGCTTGCTTCTTTGCATATGGAGTAGTTCCCAACTAAATTCAAATGTTTGTTTCATAGTGGAGTTGATCAGAGGACATTTCTTGGATTAGAGTCTAATACCCTTAAAGCAGAAATTATGTCTGTGCGTGGTTATCCAGTAAAATAAGACTGATTTCAAAAGGATGCCTGAAAAACGGTATCAGGAAGATTTGTGTGGGAAGTCTTAGAAGAATGGGAAATGAAATTAAAACTCCATCATGTTTGTCCAGTCTTTTTAAGTCTCTAAGTCAGAACTGATTATATGCTCTAGCTCATGCTAATTTTATTATCCTCTAAAATGTTTTCATTGAAGCCCTTTAAGAGCAAATTTGAATCTGCTGACATGAGAACTGTTCTTCTTGGTGGTTTTCTATGGACTCGTTACAAGTAGACTGCAGACCTAGAGGCACAAGTGCCCCACAAGTTGAAGAACACTGCAGCAATTTAACCAAAAGCCATAAGGTAATAAAGTTACGCGACTAAATTAGTTAGCCAAATGACAGGTAGTTTTTGTGTGCGGACCAGCTGCACTCGCAGCTGCAGACACAGTGTGACTGCTTCTCGGTGAGCCTGTTGCAAAGTCATGGGGCAGGACAGATCTTAGGAAACCACGGAGAAGATTATTGGGGAGGACTTGAGACATGGAGATGGCAGAGACCCAAGGCCCATGAGGGAGTTGTCAGAAGCCTTGATAAGATTTCAGATTTCAGTCTTTTACTGTTCTGATTCAAAGCAATCCGGGCTTGCGAGGATGTAGGTGACAGTCATCTTTAGTTACTCCACCTCTGAAAAGTGAGGTCTGGGCTTCTTACAAGAGTAATTTGCAGTGAGCCACTCACAAATCAGACTATATTGATGCATCAGGAAAACTGAGACAGAGAAGCAGAGAGACAATTCCTGCTTTCATCATCAGGATGAACTTGTGACTGAAAACTCTTCCTTTATTGACACCAACGCTCATGGTTCTTACTGCTGTAGGAGGAACTACAACTTCAAATTGAAGCTGTAACGCTATGTAAGCTCATTGATTTCAAGCTGCAGAATATGCATCCATCGATGTTTGAGTTTTTTTAACTTTTTTTTTTTTCTTTTTTTGGTACCATACTGTGACACTTATCTCCTGTGCTTGATTAACGTCATTTGTTGCTATAGGCTATGAGCAAGCCTTTTGTATTGTTCAGTCTCATTCTTTCTAAAGAGCACATATACGCTCTTCTCACTCATCCTGCCTCCCCATCCCTGCCCTGCTTTTATTTTGTGAGTTGGTGGTTGCAAATGTTTTGAGTGTATAGAACTGCTAGGACTGGAAAGTGAGAAGGCTGTTCATCGCAGTCAGCAAAAAAAAACAAACAATGAGCTCAGAATCTGGCTCTTCAGATAGTTTCTAGCAAAAAGGAGTTCAGTGAATAATGAAAATTAAGCCACAAGGGAAACCAATGTGCAGTTTCAGTGTTGTTTTTAATAAGCTGGGAATACTGTCAGGAATGATGAGATAGAATATGGCTACAAATCTGTATTGCCTCTTTATCCAGTTTGATTTGTATGATCCATGTAGCAGGATTTCTGAATGTTAAAGAGTCCATTAGAGGAGATTAAAACATGTCACTGCCACTGCTACTTCCATTAGTCTCTTGACATCCATAAGTGGATGTATTTCTATAATTAATCTGAATTGCAAAACAGTTCAGTTATTTGCTTTTTTTTGTCTCAGGCATTTAACTGTGTTTTATTCCAGAGCTCAGAGCAATGAAAGATTGATTTGGAAACTTGAGGGAGATCTTTAAGGCTGAAATGCTTTTTTGTTGCTTCAGTACATACTCTGTTCAAAGAACAACCTTTTTGCAGGCTTACTTTTCAATCACATTAACATGCATCTTTCCTTTCAGAGAGCTAGAGATCCAGCCTCCACATATACCTGGACTTTTGATGTCACAGAATCATTTGAGTAGGAAGTGGTGTTTAAAGGTCAAAGATCATCCAGTCCAGCTCCCCTGCAATCAGGACACCTACAGCTACATCAGGTTGCTTTGATCCCCGTCCAGCCTGATCTTGAATGTCTTCAGAGACAGAGCATCCACTGCCTCTCTGGGCAACCTGTTCCAGTGCTTCACTACCCTTATCATACATTTCTTACATCCAGTCTAAATCTTGCCTCATTTACTTTGAAACCATTTCCCCTTGAGCTATCAAGGACCATTTCCCCTTGTCCTATCTTCACCCTTCTAAGGAGTTTATCTCCTTCTTTCCTTATAGCCCTACTTTAGATATTGGAAGGCCGCTCTTGGGTCTCCCAGAGCATTCTCTTCTCCAGTCTGAACAGCCTCAGCTCTCCCAGCCTGTCCTTATAGGGAAGGTGTTCCAACCCTTGGATTTTTTTTGTGGCCCTCCTTTGGATGCACTCCAACAGGTCCATGTCCCTCCTGTACTGAGGACTCCATGCCTGGATGCTGTACTCCAGATGGGGCTTCACCAGCACAGAGTAGAAGGGCAGGATCACCTCCCACAACCAGCTGGCCATGCTTCTTTTGATGCAGCCGAGGATATGGATGGCTTTCTGGGCTGCAAGGGCACATAGCTGCACATGTCTAGCTTGCCATCCACCAGTACCCTCAAAGTTGGTCAGGGAGGACTTGCCCTTTGTGAAGCCATGCTGGTTGTCTCTTATCACCTCCCTTTCTTCAGTGTGTTTTAGCATAGCTTCCAGGAGACTGTATCTGTTTCATGATTTTCCCTGGCACAGAGGTGAGGCTGACAGTTCAATCAAATCAGCAATCAAATATTGCTGAGATTGACTTGGCAACTACATCAGCCAATTCCCTAGCACCCGGGGATGCATTCTGTCGGGACCTGTGAACTTATGAATGTTGAGGTTCCTCAGGTGGTCGCTCACTTGATCTTCACTTACAGTGGGAGGGACATTGCTTCCCCAGTCCCACTTTCTGACCCCCATCTGCTCAAGTGATGTGTGAAGAGCAGTTGCCAGTGAAAATTGAGGCAAAAAGTTGCTGAGTACCTCAGCCTTCTCCTTGTCCATTGTTACCAGACTGCCTGTATTGCTCACTAGGGAAGGTACATCTTCTTCAACTTTTTTATGGTTGATGTACCTGTAGGAGACTTTTTTGTTCTTTGCACCCCTTTCCAAGTCCAGTTCCAGTTTGGCCTATAGCAGAAAACCTTAGTGGCAAAGAGGCCTGCAGATTGCTGGGACCTCAGCTGTTGTCAGATGGGCTGCTTTATGGTTTCTGTCCCTTACAGAAAATGTAGAATTACCTTTACTTGGGGAAATGAGGTTTCTCCTCTACACACGCAGTGAGGTCCTACAAGAATTCTGAACTTGGACTTCAACAGGAGAAAAAAGGAACCTGAATTTTAAAAAATGACTGACCCTGATAATAGTCAGTTTTGGAATTCATCTATTTGGTACACACTATGTGGTTTCTATTGATTTCAGGAAGTAATACATGTTTTCTGAGATACAGAGTGCAGCTCCAAGTAATAGCAGAAACTAGAAGCTTTGGGAGTCTGTGAGACTTGAATGTACCATGATTTCTGTTCTTTAATCAAGTCCTGGAATGAGTTGGTTTTTCTTTCCCATCTGTCTTTGAGAAACAAGCTTGCTTTTGCAGGGTAGTCTGGATGTGAAGCTACAAGAGCTGTTTCTTCAAAGATTGTGGTTAACTTCTGTAAATGTGTGTGCAGGTTGGGGTGCTTTCTCTCTGCCCTCCCTGATTAAAAAGAAAATTGCAATTTTGGGATGCCGCATCCTTTGATGTGATATAAAGAATATTCTCATAATATCATTAATTAATTGATTCTCCTTGGAAAATTGCATCATTTTCTGAGTAGTCATTCTCAGAAATAGAGAAACAGTGTTAGCCTTTCAACTCAGGAATTCTGGAGGCAACTTGAAGGCAGGTCAAAACCAACTGATCACTGGCTGCTGCTTCACATATTCTATATCTCATGAAATATACTATGACTGCCTTTAGTTATTAAAATCTCAAATCAGCAATGCTGGCCTAGTATGGACTGTAGTGATGACTCCTCTATAGCGTAAAGAATCCATCTGTTATGATGTTTTTATATTTGTTCTTAAAATCAGCTGGTTTTTTTGTTTGTTTGTTTGTTTGTTTTTGTGGGGTTTTTTTTGTAGTTGTTTGGTTATTTTCAATGATGATCAGTATTTATGTATTATAAAGGCAGAATGTGTCAACACAAGTTCTTCACAGCTGAGAATCAATGTTGGGAATGTTCAGATAAGCCCCAGAGACTGGAAGATCATGGGTTGCAATGTGCCAGTACCAGCTTTTACTTCCACTGCTGGGGAGTCCTTTAAATGCAGATCCTGAGCTGTACACTATGCAGTGAGGTAGATTTGAACTCTTTAGCAGGTAACTGGCTCCTTGCAGAAGATAGCAGATTGCAATGCTAGTGGCAAACTTGAATTCTTGAAAATCTTCAAAATAAAGGTATTGAAAGCAAACAAACAAAAAAAAACCAACCCTCTAGTCTGTAAGTAGATCACAACTCCAGTAATGTCTGGATTAATTCTTGCACACAGTTCTCAGTACTTTTCTATACTGAATCTTCTTGAATCTCCAACCATCACTACTCTACATTTGCTTTCAGAACTTCCCTATAAAAGTTGAAAGGAGCAGAGGTCAGGAGATACTTCTGGCTATTTGCAAGGAGATTCATGGAACTGAAGAATCTGGAAGTCAAAAAAGCAGTCTGAGCTTTAGAAAGCTTCAACTAGTACAGATTTGGTCTGGTATTGCTCTTCTTCTCTAGTGGTTGGGGGATATTAGAGATGTTTTGGAAGAATATGATCTACTTTTTTGCTCGGCAGTAGTTAGTAGTCTTACTGGCCCTCCAGCCAAATATTTATCTGTTTGAAATGACAGACGAAGAAACTAATTGACTACTTCTGCTATGCAAATTAATGAAGAATTATTTAACAAAGCTGGCATTTTAGTGACATTCTTCAGGTTTTAAAATTAACAGTCTTGTAAGATCAATAAGCCCTGTTCACATCACTCAAAACTGGTAGAGCATAAATTCTAGAACACTGGAGCAAATTTTATAGTGCAAAAGAGACTGCGTATTCTTTCTCTAAGGCAATATTTTTGTAATTTATGTAAAAGAAGTTGATGTGGCTTTAAGTACTCCTTTGCTCCCCTGCATCTACACAGTTCATGCCATACAGACAACTGAGATGACAGGTGAATAAAGGTTTGTGCAAACAATTACTATCTGTCTTAGGTCATTAGCTTCATTGGAAGTAAGAGCTCTAAGAGCTCTGAGTATTTTAAATCACAGTCAAGCTATCTGAAAGGTAAAATTAGTGAACTTAGATACAGATGTTTCTCTGAAACAGCAAATAAATAACGTTAGCTAGCACTGTGCACAGTTAAATGACAGTGTTTAAGACACCAATAGATATAAACAACTAGAAAGACCAGCCCTGTTCTAACCTTAGATTGGTACTGGACAGGCAGAAGCAATGCTGAGAAATTTTAGCAAAAATTACCTAATATAGACATAGCTATGGAGACTGGAAAACACTATAAAAATACAGGACAGCTGATTAGTGGTAGCCAAATTTATCTGTCACTGAAAATAGAAAAGAAAACATCTGGGGTGCAGTCTGGCTCCATCAAAATCAATGGCAAATTTCCCACTGACTTCAATTTTGACCACAATTTCAACCCTGTTTTCTGCATATACCAGTAAGAAAAGGTGATAGTTTTTTTTCTTTCTTTTCTTTTCCTGTATCAAGTGCGTTGCTTGGAGAACTGCCACTAACTTCAGCATTGGGCTCAATTCTAAAAAGGAATCTATATCAGCCAATTAACCACACAAAACAAATAGTATCTCTTCAGCTGGCCTAGGTAGTTTCTATGGCAGCCCCATACTTACTCTAAACACCATTGTTTTTCCATTTCTTGCTTCTCCATTTAAGCCACCAGCCACTTCTCCACTTCACTTTGTAGAGGCTCTTGAAAGCAGAATGTAGAAGATGAACTCTTTCTCCTTCTCTGGCAGTATTGTTCCCTTCACAGAAAGATTAGGTATTAGCCCATAAGGCTGAAGTTCCATCTGTAGTTGCTATTTGCCAACAGTCATTGTGTCTTTTGCTAGACCCAGAGGACCCCAAATGATTGCTGCAGAACCTGTGATTAAAACTCTGGGCCACTAACTAAATGCTCACTCTCCTTCCCAATGTCCTCTTTAATATTTTGTTTCAGAACAAAGTCATTGTGGGTATTTTCAAAATCCAAAATGTACATATATCTGTATTTTGATTTGCAAATTATCACTGTTAGTGCCCGAGTGTATATATATGCAGATGTGTAGTATTCTCCAAGTATAGAAGTTCAGTGAATTCTGATGTTTACATTGTGCTTTTTAGTGCT
The DNA here is from genome assembly GCF_026119805.1 of Tympanuchus pallidicinctus. Taxonomy (NCBI): domain Eukaryota; kingdom Metazoa; phylum Chordata; class Aves; order Galliformes; family Phasianidae; genus Tympanuchus; species Tympanuchus pallidicinctus. Next base: position 7,761,723 of record NW_026294749.1, on the reverse strand, counting down.
ATGACTGAGGAAATACGTTATTAAATATAATCACACCTGCCAATTTATATTATCAGGTCAATAGATTAATTTTATTGACTGAATTTCATAAGGAAATCTCTTGTTTCTCTTATTTCTATTTTATTTTACTATTTTTTTTTCCAAAAATTGAATTTACTCATAACGAGATCTGAATGCACGTGCTTGTCTTCCTCTTGTAGGCTGCCAAACTGTTGTTACATAAGTAATATTTGTATTCATTAGTGCTTGGATACCAGTGTGATGGGCAACTTAGATTAAATAAAATGTTTAAAATAAGAAAGAGACATCTTAAGGACAAATGATTCCTCCATTAATTTCTGCAGGCTGAACTGTGAAGAGGTCTGTCTGCTGTTACTGTGATGTTGATGGAGAGGCCACTCCTTGTAGTCAGATACAAATTTCAACAGGAATGGAACTGGCCTGACATATCAGAATTCTTCAGTTCCAGTCATAGTAACCAGCTAAGGCAACTATAAAGCACACCTTAGGCAGAGGATTAAGACAGCTTCTTCCACAATTTACTGCTTGGGAAACTGAGGAGGAGAATGGCATGCAGGCAGTCTGGGCATTAGAGACCAAAGTCACAGCCATCTCCTCCAGCCTTTAGCAGAATAGAAAATATTCTGAAGCACTTGCTTCCTTCAAAATGTTTGCCTCAGCTGCAGAATCTATCTGATGATTGCTGTATCAGTACATAATCCCAAGAATGCCAAAAGGATTGCTCCAAGTTCTAAGATAATGTTTATCTGCTGCTCCAAAATATCCCATTTCTATCTGCAGAAAAATGTGTGCAAGTTTGTGTTCTGGTCTACACTGATAAATTTACTCACAATCTCCATACATTTTTGACACTCAGTCTTCATTACTATCATTCATTATAACTGAAAGAATCTCCGTTGATTTATTCTTGGCAATCTTTTGGCTGAGCAGCACAAGCTGTTGAGAAAAATCCCTCTGGTCCATTTTCACTTACTAGACTTCAGTGGATATGGAGGTCTAATAAAAGAGTCAGTTCCATATTAAAAAGTGCTTCTGCTTGGTTACACAGCTGGCTTGCTAAAAAGAAGGAAGTAGCAACAAAGTGTCACATTTCAAATACTGAAAGAATTGAGGTGGTGATAAACTGAACTAACGCATTCTTAATTAGAAGAAGATCTTCTAATACTTTGATAGGATGCATGGAAAGAAATACTGCATGTTTGGAAACATTAAACTCAGAAACCCATTTTTAATGCTGCTGGAGAAAGAAGGAAGTATTTGTTGCAGAAGTCTTCTGAAATTGGGCTCGTAAAAATTCAAAACCTGTGTTAGCACAGTCCTTTGATTAAGACTTAATTTCAAAGGTAAGAAATATCAGTGCTTTTCCCCCTGTACAACTAAAAGCCTATGGGGCTGGATAATCTCAGGGGATGTGGTATCACCAGTCAGTACAAGTGCACTGGCCACTGAATGTTTCCAATGTCCTACAATAAGTAAGGGGTAATAAAAACAATGTGGAAAGCTAGAGCATCAGCAGAAAAGAAGTGAAAAATTAGGCACAAAACCAATTGTTCCATCATACTCTGAGAGGAAAAGGAAGTTCTACTCAGTCTAATGTGTAAATGGGAACCCAAAAGTATGGATTTAATGCAGTATTAAAAAAAAAAAAAAAAAAAAAAAAAAAAAAAGCCAGACTTCTTATTTTCAAACTCTTGTTTTGTGATCTGTCAGCATTCAAAGTTCTGTCTTAAATAGCGTTGGCTCTATGTAGGAATTTGGAAGAGCCCTTCTGAACTTCACCCTCTGAGTTAGCTGGAACAGGGTGCCTGGAGAGGTTGTGGGTGCCCCATCCCTGGTGCTGTTTAAGGCCAGGTTGGATGGGGCCCCAGGCAGTCTGATCAGATGTTTGATGTAGTGGTTGGCAACTGTCTGTGGCAGGGAGATTGGAACCTGGTGATCCTTGAAGTCCCTTCCAACACAAGGCATCCTATGACTCTATGAAGTTATACATCAAGAACAATGTAAGGATGCTCAACTTACTCTTGAGCTCATGACCATGGCCTCAATTCATGTCGTGCATTCTTTATTGTTCCAGTAGCTAAAAAAAACCCCTATGGCTTAGTTTTACTTCTCTGTGTAATACAGACCAACAAGGCCTTTATCCTTCATTCCCTTGCTTTTTTATTTTATAATCTCTGAACCAAATTCTCCTTGATAATCGAGGCCTTTTCTCACTCTTTGCAGGTTCTGTACGTAGTATCTTGCTTCAGTCATTTGTACATCCAGAGACTGGTTAATTCTTCTCTCGTCCAGCATGTGCAGATTATTTCCATTATTAATGCAAATCCATTCTTTTCTGCATTCAGTTAATCGAATTCCTCAGGCCACTCATCTTCATTCACTGACTTTTCTATTTTCCACAAGTTGGTCCTTCAGAAATACTGACCTGTAGATTTATTTTGTCCATCTTGCAGTTTGAGAAGAACTAAATCCATTCATAATCACTCCTCCTCGGATATTATTTTTTGGTCAGCTGCTCTGCAAGGTCCTCCTTATGTACAGAAATTAAGCTCAAAATAACATGCATGTTGTTTTACAAATTTCTGTACCAAAAGTCAGTCTTCTGAAATGCCTAAAAAAGCCCAAATCTTGCCATTATTGGTAGTATTTTTGTCTGTCCAAAAAAGTTGTTTCCTGTACTCATATAATTTCCCTTGTTATTTATTTATCCATTTATAGAGTTGACTGCCTTCTTACAAATCTCAGCTTGTCAGAACATAACATCCCCCTTCTACACAAATAGTGTCCAAGTTGCTCTCTTTTACCACCTTTCCTTGCAGTGATTTTCATCCTAACAGATTAAGTTTTATTCATGCTATCACATTTTAAGATAGATAAACACCATTTGGCTTTGAACTTTGAACTTCCTAACTGTAATGTAATTTAAGTTGCACCCACATGGGCCCATACATAAAGTTTTCTTGTTTTCTTTTTAGACTGAAGGAACCTCAAAGACAAATAGCATGAACTTCCCCACCCTTTCACAAAGTGATCATAAATGTACTCATTCATATTAGATTAACTTAACAGCATTTGGTTTGGTTTTATATAGCTAATACATACTATTTATGAATAGTTCTTTTCTTTGCTAATAACTCATCATTCTAAGTCTTTACTCATCCACTTGAATAAGATACAGGTAATACTGAAATACTGATTAGATTCAAAACAACATACATCATTCATAATAGAAGAAAAATGTGTAGTGTTCAAAAACAAATTTGTCAGATGCAGATTTAGTCCAAATTCTAGAGTTCAGTGGGGTGAAATTGCTCAAAAATCCTCAGCCCCCCTCATCTCTCATAGCCATCAGTCTTAGGGTCTGCACAGGGAAATACAGGAAAGGAATGAGTTAACAGCTCATCTCTCAATAAATATGCCAAACTCAACTCTTCTTGAACATCACTACAGCCTAAGGTATCATTCAACAGAAAGTTTGCAGGCTGCAGGTCTCAGCAGTAGTAAGTTGTTATCTTGCACTCTGAGTATAAACACTGCCATTACATTGCCATCAAAATGTCTGAACATTCTCCAAAGTGGTAAAATTAAGTCCTTCCGTGACTTATCTTATAAATGATAAGCAAAAGGCTGCATATCAACTTGTTTTATTTCCTATCTGAAGAAGATAGGAAGCCTAACCTGAGATTTCATATATATATATATATATATATAGCTAAGCCACTATAGTACATTTTTTCCAGTCAGCATTGCTGTGATTTAGATGAGAAACAGCAAGAAAAGTTTGAGCTGTCACACTTGACTTTGAGCTGCCAAAGAGAAGTACTGGAGGTCACAGGCTAAGATTTAACTTATCTCCTTTCCTTACAGGCAGAGATGGTACGTGCTGCTTTCCAAGCACAGAGATCTTTCCTGGTGTTAGCATCTCAATGTCAAGAGCCTCAAGAGGTAAGAAAACTGACCTACAGTTTCAAGAGTCACTGCATCAAAAGGCTGTCTTCCTGCATGTTTTGTATCATCTCTGCATTTGCTTCTATCTCTTACCTTATACAGTGTACTTAGATGCTTGCTTTTAGTGTTATTAGCATGGTACTGCAATAACCAGAAGGTTTACAATAACCAGAGTGAAGGAATTTTTCTGAACCAATACACATAACATCACTGTAGAAAGCAAAGGAGGTTTCCATTATAGGGCTGTAAGTAGGATCAGTTTTTCTCTGGAAGCTGAAGACACTAGGCAACATAATGACTTCTTGCTACCCCACAGGGATGTTGTGTAATAGACTTGGAAGTTAGGGAATAAGCTATTGAAAGAAAAAAAGATCAATACTAGCCCCTAGACTGAATACTCTCAGAGCTCTGGATTAGTCTGATTTTGGAAGAGGCAATGCTTTTCATCAAGAAAGTGAAAAGGCATTTTAGATCAAATTGATTTATTTACTTTAGTGGTAAGCTTTCACAACTAGAAGGCTCAGGGAGACTGTGGAGTTGTTAAGAAATGTCATTTGAAATGAAATGAAATGTCATTTGTGGTTTCGGCAGGGCACAGAGTTTTGGATAGCAGCACTGTGTGAGTCCTGGGAACAATGATTGGGCAGCCCTTCTGGAGGCTGACTGCTCTCCAGCCTTCCTTCTGTGCGTGTGCAGAGAATGAAGACTCTACTTGCACAGCCTTCAGTTCTGTCTTTTTCTGGTAGCTCATAGCTCACTACATTCTGTATTCTCAAATCTGAGCTCTCTGCAACTAGGATGGATTATTGAAATTTTGCTGTCATTGTGGATCATAGAGATACAAATTGAAAGTGTTACTAATCAGTATCTTTTAATGGACTCAAGGAAAAAAAAGGAAAATAAAAGCTCAGATATGCCAGTTGAGACTTTTGATTTATGGAGTTCCAAGCAAGGGAAGGGATCCATTGTTTTTCCATCTGTCCCTGATCTCAGAGAGTAAAAGTGAGTCATGATTTGCAGAGAACCAGCAAAATTCCCACTGGTACAGGCCTCAAGAAGTCATTTATGTTGGCTGTGAACACAGTCGCACCCAGAGGCCCACAAAACTCTTTGTGCTTGTTGGTAAAATATTCCCCAATGAACAATCTCCAATGGCCACTAAAGTAATGCAGTGCTCCAGATTGTTGGCATTGTCCCCCTCTGGTGAAAGTTAAAGCTCTGGCTCACTACTTGGTGATGTGTTACCAGTCTGATTTTCTCTGCTTTTCAATTGGAATTGGAGTGGCTTCTCCTCGATTTTATCCCTAACATTTTCTGAACCTGATGTCAAAAATTTGATATTTCTTCAGCTGTAAAATTCAGAAACTTTCATTTTAAAATGGCAACAAAACAAGCAAAGGAAAAAAAAAAAGAACAAGTGTAAAAAGAGATTCTCCTGCAATCCAGAACGGCAGCTGCAGAAGCATTAAGAAAAGCAACAAATAATAAAAACCTTGCCATAAATATAACCACAGTTGGCCACATGTATAGCTGGGCATTATCAGGCTTGCATAGAATTGTTCAGCTCGTTGATGGCAAAAAAAGTATTTTTTCATCATTGAATTATCTTTTAGGTCAGAGGAAGTGCCAGGTGTTACAATGGCAGGAATATTACAGGTTAAGGTTCGTTTCTCAGCGACAACAAACCCAATCCAATTACTGAAAGTTTTTTAAAGTGAAGACTGTTAGCTGCATTTTTTGATAGGTTTTTGATAGACATCCAAAACTGTACAGTTGTTAATTCCTCTCCTCTTTTTTGCACATACTTTTTGCACGGTCCTACATGCAGCTATAAAGCAGACAACCTGAAACTAGTTGAAGGCTGCCTATTGTATGCAACTTGAATAGCATGCTCCACTGCAGAGACCGACAGCACAAAAAGCATCAGGCTTTTTATATCTCCGTCTCAGTGGGGAAAAGAATCCTTTTGCAAAGCTGTATTGGTTAACAGTTTTAAAAAAGCCTAGTTAACACCAGATAACGCCAGGGAGGGAAAGAATCAGGGGTCCTTCCCCCCCAGGACTTTATTGATGCAATGTCATCTGGGCTCTGGTTGTATTTACAGCCTAGAGCCACAGAGTCAGTGTGGAATCCAAACAGGAAAGCTAGTCATTAGTGTATCAGAATGCACAGGGTAGAGAAAAGCAAATGAAGATGACAGCATATCTATAAATGCAAGAGAAAAGAGAGTAATTCTGTCATTCAGCTGTCTAGACTGTTTGCTTTATAATGTAAAGCTGTGAATGAGCCAGCGGGCTGCGATTATGGCATAGTAGCTTTGCAGACATTCAGAGACAGCAGTGTGGAGACTGAGGGGATTTAGTGAGTTCCTGTCATGTTGGGATGTCATACGTGGTGCCTTTAAAAAAAAAAAAAAAGGGGAGGGGAAAATGCCCTGCAAAAATAAATTAGCTCAGCTCTTGCAGCTTATAAACTAATGAACAAGGAATTCAAACTAAAAGAAAGCTCCTACATGTATCATGATCCTTAGACTTTTCTGTGCTTAGCAAAGAAGGAAGAGAAATACGTATCACACAACAAGCAAAAATTTTCCCCTCTGTGAAAATGTTGCAGGCTGAAGTGTTCTTTCAGATCTTGAGCTCCTTCTGTGAGTCACTAGCAACATTTTCGGTTCAGCTTGCTTAAGCTGCTTCTGCAGAGTTTTGCTCCTTGAGAATAAAGCTGATATTTTTTCATTGGAATCTGCTGCAGCGCATAGCCTTTATTATCTGTATATGTGAAAACAGTAGGAGCTGGGAAGGTAATTCCAGCTGGCATACCGATCTAGCATCAACTGCAATAAATTACTTAGCAGAGAGCATGTTCTGTTACTTTTTATGGTCATGTTCTATATTTGTGTGTGCAGTGGAAGAGATCACATGGCAAAACCACCGTTTGATATTCCTGTTTATGTATGTCCCAGTTAACGGCTGCTGGGTGCAGGCTCATTCAGCAATGGCGAATACTTGAGTTCATCTGCTTCTCAGAAATTGCATTCTGCCATCAAACCTCAAATGTTGAAAAATAAAAGTCTGTAGGAAGCTGTTTATTATATAGAGATAGCAGAAAGAAGATGGCGAATGGAAAACAAATCACGTTGTCATTTTATTCTGGGAGAAGTTTTTGAAAAGGTATTTTGAGAGGATGTTGCTCGGGCAATTCAGAAGATAATGTGTTAAAGGAACGCCAAACACCAACCTTCACAAAACATTTATGATACATGTTTTGGATGTGAATTTTCTTCTCCCAGTAGTTTGAATCAAATACAATTGTGACTGAAAAATTATTATGTTGTATAATAATGTTAGAAGTTATTAGCCTTCCTAAGCAACTCTGTTTTACAAGTTTTTAAATTCAGGATGTTGTACACAAACACAAGATCACTGCACCAAACATATGAGGCACTGCACTAAATTCCTTGTCAACAGTAACTTATATCATCTCCTCTTTATAGGTTGCTTCATTTCATTTTAAATGTTCAAATAATTTTAAATTGCACATTTTATTAGTGATATAATATTCTATGCAATATTTAACAGTGTGTTTATGTATTATTTTTATATTATTTATATATTGTTGTTTTTAATTATTAATTCTGAAGCTCACAGTAACAAATAATGATAGAATAAGGTAAGATGCTGCTGTGTTTAATGGGAGCTACACACATTTACTTTGATCCTCTGAGTTGTTATGTGAAGGGGGTTAGTTTTAGTTAATGAAGCATGGTACATAAATTGACATTGGTGACTTGAAACTTTTAAGTGTTTTAGCATATCTTAAGCCTTCCCACAAACAGACAAATGTCCTTGCAATTAGGCAAAACTCAGGACGAATGCATCCCGTGGTAAGAAGCACTGCAAACAGCGACGAATGCAGTTCAGACTATAAATGCTTACGTAACTCCTCACTGAACTAAAATAAAATGCTGAGTTCATGTGACTGGCAGAACTCATGGATTTAATTACTACCATGGTTAGACAAACATTCCGATGAAATACCTGCTTAACTATCCAGAATGTATGCATGGGGAAGTGAGAGGTGAGAGAGGGCCTTCTTTTTTCCTTTTTTTCCTAGAAAAGTGGAAAAACATAAACCCAGGAAACTGTATTTGAAGTTGGAATGAGAACCATGGAAACAAATTCTGACGTTTTTAATTTCTTCATAGTCAAGCAAAAATTCCATTGTAAAAACACAATAGTTCTGGCCATTTCTCTAAATGAGTTATTCTCAGATTTTTTCTTCTAGAAATTAAAGATGGAGATTTACACTTTCATACTCTCCTTCAATTTAGGATTAGTCATTTTTTTTCTCCTATTTTTAAATCACTCTGGTAACAGAACTCCTTGGAGTCCTGCATCCTAGCAGGATTTTGTTTTCTAATTATATTGACTTGGTTTTTGCTTACGTCATTCCATTTCCCACTATTTTGCCCCATCCCTCCCAGAATCACCCTTACTTTTTTTCCAAAAATATAAAGAGCAGTATATTCTCCATTCTTTCATTACTTACTTATGCTAAAGAGTTTGAGCCAAGTTTTGCTGCCACTCTACTTAGTTGATTGACTGCTGCAAAGTTTCACCTTTGCATCTAGAAATAGCTTAAGGAAGAATTTGGTTCGATCCTTTTAAGGTCCTCAGGTCTCAAACTTACAGAAGGTGCCAAAGAGTGACATGGACAGACCCTGAGAGTCCCGAGCTCCAAAGGGAACCCCTTCCCCCATCCTTTTCTCTGAAATCTTGTCAAACTGTTAACATATTTCTGTTATCAGCACGCCTACAACTCCATGAGATGTGTGGTCTCAGCCACAGCAATGGACCAACTGACAGTTTCCAGTTGCTATTCTGCTGCCTTGCTGTGTTCACAGGCTCATTTCTGGATATTGTTGCTAACTCTTAGTTTCAGACTGGCTTTCATCTTCAATTATTTCTTTGCTGCAGGTGTATTGCCAGATAACCCCTTGGCACCTATTACCTCATAATGTTGTCTCAAAAGTGTTAGATAGCATTTAAGCAGCATAAGCTCATGATATTTTCTGATAGTGTAGTTAATATCTGTAGGTATTCTTGTACCATGTCTCTTTCCTCGCTTGTGTTTACCAAAACTCCCAAATTGATAATCCCTTAGTGAAAAGAATGATGCAAGTGAAATTCAGTTCTGTCCTGCAAGCTGAGCAGTTGGCTGTAAGAAGGCCCAGAGACACCTCAGGATCCAGAGAACAGAAGGGTCAGATTGGTGCCACATCTCCCAGTCACTACGGCAGGGAAGCAGAGGCAGAGATGCACATCAGCACACACTAGACTGGCTCATGCCAACACCGTCAAGCAGAGACTCTCCAGCATTCCAATGCCCAGTGCAAAAGCCAGGATCCAGTAAGCACAGGCTTCTTCCCTTGTTTCACTTCATATAGCAATACTGGGATTAAGAACAGTATCACCCTATAAGGAAGACATTAGCCAAGATGGCCCTCCACATATTACCTAGCTCTTCATTTGATATACCCACTAAGTAGTTTTGGGGATCCCATAGGCTCTTACTGCTGTGCCCTCAAATAATGTCCCAAAATCACCAGACTAGTTTTCGATCCCTCTAGCAATGCTCATATTCAAACTGTGTCATGTAAGAGCCCACTGAGCTGTGCTGCTGGGACATCCCCTTTCCCACTTAGCATAATGTTCTTTAGTTCCATTAAATGCAAATCCAAAACAATACCCTCCTGTACCTGTGCTCCCCAATTGTTTCCCAGGATTTTTAGATTACGTGTGAGCTGCTAAGAGGGAAAGATTTAGGCAACAGCCAACTGAAAAGAAGGGCTTTTCAGGTTCGCGATTGATTCCAAAGTTTTCTGAATTCATTTTGGAATAAATTGGACCACAATTACTAACTTTTGAATTCTGAGAGTTATGCTCATTCATAGGCTACTTATTGAACTTGTCAGTTTTATATTTTTTCACTAGGGAGATCTCAGGTGAACCACGTGAATGTCCGAGCATCTAGCATATCTGTGCTGGCAGATACCTATGTGGAACCTAACCAGCCTTAACAAAAACTTGTGAGATCTCAGACGTTATGCACAGAACAATTGTGTCTCCATACAATACCATTTTCTGAAAGAATGTTGTTAATTCAGATGGCCTAGGGCCCATTGGCATGGACTGCGATCACAGCAGCAAAGATCAAGGAGTAAATCAATAGGCTGGAAACAATTCATGTGTGTAATTTTCTTGTTGATGATATGTGGGATAGATTTTGGCCTGTGTGCCTCAAGCAGGAGGCACCCTTTTGTGCTAAAGGTGCTGCTGAGGATCTGCAGTGGAAAGGAAAACAATATAGAGAGCATTGAAGTCCATTTAATAAACAGTGTTGTTCATATGGTGTGATTTGGCACTGCTGCAAATTGCTGCACGTGGCTCCTATCAGGCCCTGGATTTCTCCACAGGTTAGCAGCTATTCTCTTTGATGTTCTTCTCCGTTTACCTTTCTTAAGAGTTAGCATTTCAAAATGACTAAATTTGTCATGTGGGATTCGGTTTTTGTGTTCCCATTTTTTTCACAAGCACAAAATTGCTACAGCTCAACTTGGCTGTTAGATTGAGAATTTATGTGCTAAGAGGAATAAATGCCAAATACCAATTAAGTCACTTTGGAAGCACACAAATGTGTCTAAGCTTCCGTGTGGATGAAGCTGACGAGACATTTCTGCACATTTGTCTCCCTGTGCCATAGTCCTGCTGCTGCACAGCAGTGAGTTGAAGTGGCAAAACCTGTACTATCGACAAATACTTGTTATACCACTATGCTGAAAATGTACAGGCTAAGAAAACGAGACCAAAATAAATTAAGCTCTCTCTGTCATTAGCTAAGAGACCTCTGAACCCTAGAAATATCAGTATATTCTAAGGATGGGAATGTGAACCACTGGGTTCACGTGCAGTAGGTTACGCTGTGGTGTGAAATGGGAATGTGAAACACTGTGATGTGAAACACTTTGTGCCGCAAGAGATGGAGATAAGCAGTGAAGAGAAGTTTGGTGGCACCAATAAAAAAAAGAACCTGAGTGTTTCACTGGAAAAATGAGGTAAAGAAAAAAATGTAAGTATCTGAGAAATCCAGATTTTCACTACAAGCAGCATTATTTGGAGGCTGAAAGTTATGAACTAGCTTAGGTTCACCTCTGAAAAAAAATGTTTTCCATATACTTCGTAGAAAGATTATTCCTCACCCTAATTTGAGCATTGATTCCATTCACATACACAGACGCAACAGAAAGGATAAGCCCTTCTGATACCATAGGTATGCCAAAAAAGAGATCAGCTCCAATTTTCAAGTCTTCCTTGTAGTTTGCCTCCTACAAAATATGGGAAGGTACAGTTGACTGAAACTATTTTAGTTTCATATCAGAGCCATCCATAGAAGAAACGCGCCTCGCTGGTGGTCACTAAAACTACTGTTCTGTATGTTAGGGTGCAACATACAGAACAGAACGAGATTGTGCTCATCAGCATTAAGAGTCAAGGCAGGCGTCTTGCGTAAGGTGTCCTGCTGGGCCTTCTTTACAGTTAATGGCAGCACATCTTGAGTGGAATCTTCACACTGTAACATCTATTAAAGACAGAAGAATTCCTCAGGAATATCACTTTCTTCAGTTACAATAGAGGAAATTAAGTCTCAGCTGAGAGAGCAAATCCTCATTCCTTAAGCTGTTAGACCTGCATGTGGTGGATGCTGTCCATGACATCTTTCACCCCATGAAAGAGTGAGATGGGACCGTACAAGGTTGCTAACATAGATGGAATGGCTGAATCTACGTTACTGTTTTAATTCACAGGGGGGCAATGCTTTTTCTCCAAATCAGCTCTACTTACTGTGCTGTGATCACACTCTGAGGTCTGAGGATGTGCAAAATGGGTACCTTTCTGATGACGTTAAATGGAGGATTGCTGCACTCTCATAGAGCACCTCAACTACAATTTACAGCTAGTCCAAAATAACCCCCCAGAGATGCATACAGTGTGAATGCCAGGTCCTCAGCACCAACTGTTTTGCTCTACAGATCCATTCCTACTAGGCTGCACTATTTGCCAACATGCACAAAGACAGATGAGTCAAATCAACTCTGCTTCAGACTTGCCTGTGAAAAATATAATGCAAATGCAACAGAGATTTTGAACTGATGGGAGAAAATAATAGGACTGTGGAATGGAGACAGCATAGAATTAAGGTTGTTCAGGCTGCAGCAGAGTAAAATGAAGGCCCTGTTGGTCTCTGATGTTCTCAGTTTTCTTTTACTGGTCCTATCCCAAAGGCTGCCACCCCCTCATTTAACATAACTTAAAAGAGTACTTGTTCCCTGGCCGTGTTTTTTTCACAGAAGGCTGGGTTGGCTTAAACATTTTAATGGTAAGGTCTGAAAAGTCACCACCCATCAACATAAAAATTCTTCAGTTAACAATCTCAACCCTCAACACCACGTAACATTAGCCAGAAAGTACATAAGTTCTTTAAGAGCTGTATTTTTATTGACCTGCTGGGTTTTGTGTTGTTGCGATTCATGCTGGCAGGCTTCTGGACAACAACGATCCTGAGAAAATACCTGAGAAAATACTGTTTTCTCCAGTGAAGCCTGAGGTTTTCAACAGTCGCTTGGTCCAGCAGCCAAAGGTTAAGCAAGCTTTATTATGTATATTTAAGCAGTTTTATTGTGCCTTAATAGGCAAATCCCAAAATACAACAGTTTGGCCTTTCTCTGAATTAAATCCACTTGCCTCAGTCCTGTTAACCTGTCACTGGTGGAATTTCTGTGAGTATTATGAAGAATCTGAAGGAAAAAAAATGTGTTCAGTAGGTTCTGTGGGAATACTGGTATTCCAGGCCATTCTGTAAGAGTGGGCCTGGACTGTTCAACCTCTGAATCCAAAGCCTAAGGCACTTCTTTTTGTATTCTGTAACTTTTTGTTGTTGGTTTTTTTTCCTACTCAGTGCAGTAGTCTCACTATTCCTGATTTTCTATTAAGAATCTTGGATCAAAGCTGATTAGTTGTTTGGGTATTAATATTGAAAAAGACAGTCTGGTTCTAATAATCATTAAGAAGGGACAAAGGAATACAGGAATTATTTTTGGTATTTTTATGTTATGCCATTGTTGCATTTTTAAACATTTCAGCAAAACTGATCTTATAATAGGAATGGTGTTCATACAGGGACTGTTAAAATCCTGCTAAACAACTGTGCTGTGTCTTAAATGACAAGACATCTTATCTGGCACATGCCAAAGGCATGCTGTAGATTTTTCCAACGGCTCTGATTCATCTCCTTGAATTCATTTTTTCCTAGAGATACAATATGGACAATCGGTTAATTAGTAACTGTTCTTATAGTCATTACCATGAAGAGATCATTCTCCTAGAACCCTTAGCATGACTGTAGAGCCAAACAAGACTGATCAGTGCCAGAATTAACAAACCTCTCTATATCCATATGCCATATACACTATAATTCATCTGCAGTCTAATCACTAACTAAAAGTTTTGAATCAACTGCATGGAGACAAGACTCAAGTGGTTCTGTGCAGGCCTGTATTCCTTCATTCCTGACCATTACACAGAAGCTCAGATCATAAGAAGCTCACACACACATACAGTGCACAGTCATCCAGACAAGCAGAAATCATTTCAAGATGGGATAAGTGCTCAGAGAAGGGAAGGTAAGCTATACTGTTCTTACAGTGCAAAATAGACAGGATAGAGCTGAAGATATCCTCAAGCCCTTCGTGGTTCTTTGCCAAGTGAATGATTACTTTGAGCAACTTCCCTTAGCAATTTATTATTTGCCTTTAAAATTCTTACACTGAACTTCTGTGAAATTACTTCAATTCACTACAGTGTTCTTAACAGTTGATTCCCTACAGGTTAAGTCCTGTGTTCTGAGGCACAGAAACACTGTCTGTACCAGTAAGAGGAAACCTTCACAAAAGTGGTTGGGAGTTTTTCCAACATTGTAAGTGGAGTGGGAGGAGGGGCAGCTCTTAGGTTCCCACTGTTCAGCCCTGATGCTGCCTTCTTATCAAAATAAATACAAATATTAAAATGTTCTCCAAAGGCAACCAGTTATATTAACAGTGCTTTATATAGAGGAAGCTGGAGCACAGAAAGGTAACTGCTTTCCTAAAATCTGACAGGAATTTGGTGGAAGAGCTGCAAACAGAACCTCTCTTTGCAGACTCCCACTCCAGTGCCCTATCCACAGAAGCGTGCTGCCTCCCAGCGCTTTCTAGATATGCCAGGCATCTGCACAGCTGTATTTTTAGTCCTGATATTCTCCCTGTCTGGAACTGGACCATGAAGACTCACAATAAGCCAAAGACTGTAAATATCCCTTCAACTTTATAGGAGGAAAACTGGCATCATTTCAAAGCAGAACAAGCTTCAATTTCAGTTTTGCTAACTGCTGTCATACTTAAAATTTCCCTAAAAACAACCAAAGAACCAACCAGCTGCAGTGTGTTGTAAACAAGAAAAATTAGAAGGAGGAGTTCCTGCAGGACACAGAATCAATTTTTCTTGACTGTAAATCACAGAGGTTTTGGGGCTCTTTCAGACTTAATGACTTATCTGGTCATTAAGTCATAAACAAAAATCTTTCCATCTCCTAGTAGTACTGTAAACACTGGTTTTCTCCCAGCCCACTTTGCTGCAGGAGAAGACCAAATATTCCCATTTACTTGAGATGCCCAAGCCTTTCTCAAAACTACATTACCACTAAAATATTAAGGCTCCGTTGTTGGATCAAAATTCTTTTCAAAATTCATAACCTGTTTTTGTCCTATCTTGACGAGTGTCTTTTCAGTTTTCTCGATCCATAGCAAACATGCTTATTTTCAGGTGACACGATCTTCGAGGTCCATCCCAACCCAAGCTACTCCATGATTCTATAATTCTATGACATAATATTCTATGAAGCTGAGGTCTCACGGGAAGCTGGAAAGATGTAATGTAGAGACCAAGTAGCAGGTATATACACACTGTTTTGTGTGATAACAGGACAGTCCTCGAAATTATGAGCATTAGTTTCCTCTGGCAAACACATCCACTAAACAAGGACTCCTGAGGAAAAAAAAAGGTGAGTAGAAAGTACGGAGTTCTGCTACTTTGTCAGGAAAATAATATCTCGAGTGACTTCTGAGTGAAGAGTCAGGGAGACTCAGAATGGGGCACTGTCTTTGGTGGGACATAGTATGGGTTCTGCAGGCATACTTTTGCAATAAAGATTTTGACTGTTTTTCTAGAAACATATTACAAAGTTGCCAAATTCAGCAGCTCTTTTGCTTGTAAACTAACGACTGTTTCTCCCATGAATGCGTTGTTCTGAGTGGAAGAATTTTTCCCAGCAAGTAAGTGCTCCAAATTAGTTTTTCTGAGACACTGAATCTGTGTGATTAACATTCACTTTGCAGAGGAGAAGAGCTTGGATAGCTTTTACATTCATTCTGCTTTTCTCCTCACTCCAGACACTGTGCCTTCCGCTCAACAGTCATTCCCCTGGATACCATTCCTTTCTGATTAACACAGGGGAATTTCTCCAAGCCATGCCTTGCAGGCAGTGTATTCCCATGAAACATTCCCATATTACTTGCAGCCAAGGGAAATTTAAACATTAAACTTACCAGTAGGGAGAACTAAAATGGATGTTGCCTTCACTGCATTACTTTCTAAATCTTGTCGCCAGATGATAAGGGGTCACTAACAGGTAATTTGTTTCTTATGGAAAGACCAGTGTGATGATTAATATGAAAAGCTCCAGCCAGTGTAAAAACTCTGAAAAAGCTCCAGAAAGATCACATGAAAAATGCTAAAACTCTGAGATGCAGGGTCTCTATGGGCCTTAACCAGGATGGCGTGTAAAAATGCTGCCAGTGCTGAGAACAATTTTTGCTGCATCACGTCATTAATAGTTAACGCCAGTGCACTTTGCTGCTACAGCCAGAGCAGGGTAATTAAACTGTTACTTTAATGTGGACAATATGCTTCCCTTTTCCTCCCACTGTTAACACGACGGGCAGGGAGGACAATGTTACACCATAGGGTGTTTTTGGACCGCCAATTGTTAACAGCAGCGGTTTCTTTTTTTCTTGCAGAATGAAGTGGCAGTGCTTCTCAAGCCAATATCAGAGAAGATTCAGGAAATACAGAACTTCAGAGAAAGAAACAGAGGAAGTCAAATGTTCAACCATCTCTCAGCCGTCAGTGAAAGCATTCCTGCGCTCGGCTGGATCGCAGTGGTAAGTCACACATAGGCCAGCTGGGAGAGCTGCCAATCCACTGGATGTGGCCCAGAGAAAGGTCCAAACCTTGCAGAACTTTGTAGTTCTCTACTACATCCAAGAAGCTGCTTTATATTATACCTAATATATCAGGGAAGGTGTCTGACTAATGTTTTACCTCCTTTCTCCTTCTGTTGTTTCCTGCTACCGTGGGTTGATGGTCCTAGTCTCCTAAACCAGGCCCTTATGTCAAGGAGATGAATGATGCTGCCACCTTTTATACTAACAGGGTATTAAAGGACTACAAGCACAGGTATGTTGCAAAGCCCCAGTATCTACTAACCACCATGAGAGAAGAGAGCATTAACCACGCTAACAGGGTTCACAATCCCACCACACACACACAAAAAAAACATTTTGTAAAGAAAAAAGCATTTGCTAAAATCTGATCACAGCAGCTTGTTTTCCCCTCCTCATCTTAGACCAGCAATGCTGGCTTTTGTTCTCTGCAAGTTAATATGATTAATTTTCTGGAGTGCCAGAATGTTGGCCAATGAGCTGCTATGTGTCCCTGTCTCACTTGTGCACTCAAACTGTTGCTGTTTTTAGTCTCCGCTTGGAAATGCGTGTTTTCATGCTTGGTGTGTACATTTGAGCATCTACTCTCATGGCTTTCAAAGTGATTTTTTTCTGCATTACTGCATTGTTCTTAAAGAGCACAGGGAATTCACAGAACAGTTCCACGAATAAGGTCAAAAAAGCGAATAAGTGTAGGTCCTTTCCATGCACTCTTAACAAACGTCATGTATAAATCCTGTTTGTTTGGTACTTTTGTAGGCCAGATTTTGGCTTTTTATTTTTATATCCTCAGTGAAAAGCAGTGTTTGATGTCGAGTTTCTTCTCTTTAGCAAGGAAAACTTTATATACTTATGTATTTAAATATGTAATTTTATGTATAGATTTCAGTTTCTTCTATATGTACTATGTGTGTGAAATATATATTATTATTTTTGAAGCCTTAGTTGACCTGCTTGAGGTAACTGAACATTTTTACAAAGTAGTTTTGGAGGTACTTATCCTAAAGCAAAATAAAATCTCACATTAAGGTATAAGGAGGGTGCATTAGCTAGGCATAAAGTTAGCTCTTCTCTTAAAAATGAATTCTTCCCACGTTTTTAACTGAATATTTGACCAGATCACAATGTCTTCCAAAGCAGTGGAAAGCTGTCTCTTGACTTCCCTAGGCCTTGGATTAAACCCACTGTCCCAGATGCTCAGCTGTATTAAACACCAAGCTCCCAAGGAAATAAACAGGGGTAGGTACCCAAGCACTTGTGAGCATCCACTCCATGGCAGTCACTGTTCAGTAATTATTCTTACGTGGAGCTCCCTAAATAAGGACCACATCTTACGAGCAGTTTCTCTATCTGTATGTACTTCTTGTTCACACTTAATCTACCAGTGGAAGACTTAAGCCTTCCAAATAATGATTCCAGAGGCAACTTTTAATTTGTATAAAAACTCTTGATGTATCAGTTTTTCGGTCAGATGCCTATTACACGAGCTAGTATTACACTGGCTACATATGAACTTGGGAGCTAGAGCACTGTAGGTAACCCACAAATAGTTCATTTTCTCAAATTCAGAACCTCGAGATTGAGTCCAGGAAGCTGCTACCAAGTTCCAGATAGCTTCAGTGCTTCTTCAGTTGACTGTGAGTTTGAACAGGAGGAGGTAACACGTAACACCCTACCAGCAGGCTGTGCTAGAGGCACCTTTGCCCATCTTTGTCCTCTGGAAGGGCCCGAAAACTTTGCAGTGTATTAGGCCTGATTATCTTCAGCACTGTGCTGACTTGCTGCCTGCTGACTGGCTTGTTCATGGCTGCAGGCTTTATTTGCTTTAAGCATGAATAGCAGCATTTTCTGATTTGAAGTACAAACACAGATATAAATATTGTTTCTGTTTTTTACAGTGATACACGTCATGTTGATTGGGTGAAGTCCTACTTGAACATCTGGTCTGATCTTCAAGCATATATCAAAGAACATCATACTACAGGTCTCACCTGGAGTAAAACTGTAAGCACCCTTTACTGTTTCACAAAAACAAAAAAAAACAAAAAAAAAACCACATAAAATATAAGCAACCAATCTGACTTCTAATGTAGGTCATTAACTTAGAAAAGTACACATCCAGGTGAGAAACAGAACTCATGGCCAATGAACTTCCTAGCCAAGATGACAGAAGCCTGAAAAACAGGCAAAGTTGATCTATCAGACCACTGTGGTACAGTTTTTGAGAAAAAAAGATTTGTTTGGGATGGTTACAACTATAATTCCCAGTTGCAGATAGCGAGGAAAGACAAGCACAGTTCTCCAGGCCAGATACAGTGGAATGCAGGAAAAAGAAACACAGGGAATTCATGCCAAGTTCTTAGTCCACAGATAGTCAACTGTATAAAATGAGTATTTTATACATACAGAGATAACTTCTGAACTATATATACTTCATATATATATTCAGAGAGATAGCATATATAACTGTGCTATTTATGCTCTCTGTATCAGCATCTTCTGGGTGACACATCTGAAACGCGTAACAAGATGACCACAATGAATATTGTTCTCTAAAAGAAGTAAAAAACAGTAGGAATGAATTTTCTGTTAGACATAAAGGTGAGAGTTTATGTCAACAGTCTGCATTCATGCAATGTTCTACATAAGATTGGAATAATGTACTCCCATTTCTTACCAAGTTACAAGATTTGCTGTCATAATTTTCTACACTTACCAGTGCACACACATACTTGCACATACAGTCATTCATACCAAGACTATCACTTCTGTACAGGCAAACACTTTTATTTTTAATTGAAAGATTGTTAAGAGGGCTGACATAGACCATCAGATAACTTATTTCTCAGACCCAAATCACAGTGACAACACAAGGAAGTGAAACAGATCTTTATGATAGAATGTATATTAACATGGTATCTGGAAAAGTTTCTTCATCTCCCAGGTATGGAGGAGATAATCATATGAAAGAATGTAGAACATACACTACTTGTTCTCAGCTACAGACACTGTACAAGTCCTTACAGTATTCAAATGCAAGTCCAAATACAGGAGACGCTAAAATCTGTGTGTACTTTTTAGTTTGAAGCAATGCAAAAATATTTAAACCTGATCAATTGAAAGACTGGAATTATCTGCTGCTTTGTAGGTTTCTATTGTAAAAATCCGAAATATTAAATATGATGCTCTTTCTTAATTCAGCACAAAGTTTCATATATGCTACATCTGACTCTATTGTAATCATTGAGTGTGAGAAGAGCTGATGATTTTTAAGTGATTGTTAGGAAAGTGTAAGAAATTATAGCATCCTGCTAGCAGAATTATCCTAAAATCTGGAACAAGTTTAGTTCTGTTAATAAAGAAAGATACATGTATCAGTGGATCTTTAATTAAATAGAATTTTACAAGAACAGAAGTAGTGCTATAGAGATTTGTTATATTTGTTATACAGTGTAGCAGGAAGCCTCAGTGCTGTGAGTACTGTTAATCTTACAGAGAGTGTTGCTATTGCAGATTATATTTAACTTGTTTTAAATGCATCTCAGCCATCACATCTCTCTATTTTCCTTTCTTTAGATGTGCAGCAAATTGCTGAAGCCAAATCTAGGTGTGACTTGTTTGTTCGTATTAATCATAGTTTACTGTGCTTATTATATCTTGAGTGATGAGTCCACTAGTACATCTAAAGCCTTGCTTTCACTCCATTCGGATATCGCTTTCATTTGAAAGATGTCTTGGAGGTATGGATCATATGAACTATCATTCATTTAGTGTATGCCAGAAAGATTAAGGGTTGGTAAATTTTTACTTCATGTGATTACACTCATTGGACATTGGAATCCAGTAAGTTAGCAGGTTGTTTAAGTACCTTGTTGTGTAGATGTTGTTTAAATAGTTTTATGAAGATTGGTAACAAATACATCCATGAAAGCAATGAATTACTAAAATGATACTGTGATTTTTTTAATGCATTTTAAGGTGAGAATGAAAGTGACAGATTCATGCTGCGTGAAGCTAAGCACAAAGGTCTGCAGAATCAGGGCCTGGACAGAAAGGGAGGATATAAGAAAGAAGCAGATGGACTCTTTGGCAGGGTTTGCTGTGATAGAACAAGGGGAAATGGTTTCAAACTAAAAGAGGTGAGATTTAAATTGGATATAAGGAAAAGTGCTTTCTAAAGATAAGGGTTGCCCAGGTTGCCCAGAGATGTGGTGGATGCCCCATCCATGGAGATGTGCAGGGTGAGGCTGGAGCACACTTCGAGCACTGATCTCACTTGTAGGTGTCCCTGTTCCTTGCAGGGTAGTTGGACTAGGTGACCTTTAAAGGTCCCTTCCACCCAAATGATTCTATGGTTCTATGAAATGCAATATTTAAAAGTTGTAGAAATACTCCAGACAGTTGTTAATCACGGCACACAGCAGCTTCCACTTATATGCATAACAGGAAAAAACAGTGTGGCAAGGCATTAAGAAAGTGTTACATTTATGAAAGGGAGACGTTGATACAGAAAAGCTATTCTGCTTCAGGGAGAGAAAGAAAGCAAGTCTTTGACCAGTGTAAGTACACAGTTCTAAGTATGCTATAGCAATAATTTAGCCTTTAGCTGCAGAAGTCAACAAAGCAATGCTAGAAGCATTAATAGAGAAAGCTGTTAAGTGAGATATTTGAGCATTTCTAAAGAAACTCAATATTCAGGGAGAACATTCACTACTGCATTTCCTAGAGCTGTATTATTATAGTTTGGACTACAACAAAACACCAATAGCATCAGCCCAGATCAGGCTAAGCTTGTGCTTCCAAAAAGGACGGGGCAGTTTTTTTAATGGGCAGTTGGGCCTCTTTATCTATAGATGCAGCATGGTGTGGCACACACATTTCTGGCTGTGCTCCAAGGCAGTATCACAAAGCTGTGCAATTTCCAGCCCCCATGTACCCATCCATCAAGCTGCACAGGGCAGCTGCAGCCAACTTGGTAACAAATCATTGGTACATACAGTAGAGTTCTTGGCTCTGGCAGCAGCACACGGGCAGACACTTTAGAGAAAAGTGTCAGAAATGTCTTAATAAATTACAGGACATGCACTAAAACTAAAACACATAAATGTATCCTGTGGTACCAGTTCAATATACTCTCGATATATCAGTTAAGGCATCTTGATAATTGGAACAATAGTAATTACCCACCTAATAGAAATAAGCAAGCATTAATTTGCTGCCATATATGAAATTCTGAAGTGTCAGTGAGTTCTGTGCAAAAAATGAAATGCTGTAAATGTCCGCTGCAGCATTTTACCCATGCAGCAACTGTCATGTTTGCTTGCTACAGCTTTCTGACTTAAACATGAAATGTACAGCTGTAACAGTAACCTACGTCCTTTTTGCAGTCTTTACAGAAAATAGCAAGTGTCCTTTTCCTTCCCCCCACCTCCTAAAGAAGGGATTCTATTGAAGCACAGCTCTTTCTTTCCTCCCTGCTTGCTTTATTTTTTCTTTCTCTTGGTGGTGTAAAGAAATGAACAGCTGTAATATAAGCTCACAAGAATGCCTCATAAAACTTTGTTTGCTACAAGGACTGCATGAGTAAGCTGGGGGAAGTGAAACTTCTGCTCCTATTACTGCAGGTTAACTCTGCAGCAAGAAAACAACTGGCGATAATGAGAGGTTGCTGTAGTTTCCTGTACATCAAATAAGCGTTAGGAAACAGATCTTGCTCAAGGATAATTGTCCTAAATGTTCCTCTCACTTGCAGATAGAGCTGCAGTAAGTTTTTGCTGTTTGTACACAGTTGTCATTTAGGACAAATTTTGACAGCAGGATTTGAAGAGGCATTCACAAAATAGGGGTGAATTTCTTTACAGTGTTTGGTTGAACACAAAATGACACTCAAGTAATGAATGCTCTCCCACCCCCATTTACAAATCAAAACAAATTGCTAGCAGGAAGCCTGCATCTGCATAGCAGTTGCTGTAGTTGAATCAGTTGAGATTTATTTATATCTATTCCCACTGAATCATAGAATGGCTTGGGTTGAAAGGGACCTCCTGAAGTCTTTTTTCCTTTCATTAATATACATATGTATATGGCCATATACTATTCTAAAAACATTCTTTAAAAGTTGAAATTCCCCACAGGTTCTACAAATGGCCATCACGCTCCCTACATCAGCCTGAGTGCAATTACACTGGCCTCAGTGCAACCTTTGGCCATTTCATGCTCACCCAGAATAATCACCTGCAGACATTTTCCTATTAAAAGGCTCTGCCTGTCTCCTGTACTATCAAAATACTTTCTTGCAACGTATCGACTCTCTAAATACCAATGTGAACAAGTTGAAAAAGACCAAATCCTGCAGGCGAAAGCCTTCTATTATCATTACAGTATCTCTTCCGTGCTGTTTGGTTTGACTCACTTATCAAGAAGCCATCGTCTGAGCCACTTCACTGAAGCTAAAGGTCAAAACTGTAGTGCCAAATTCCATCCAAAGCCGCAACTGCAATCCCAGAGGCTTCATTCTGACAGAACTAATGGCAGCACGGATAGACTGATTTAAATGTCTGTACCTTGGATAAGACACACACTTTTTCAGAGTGCTCAGCTTTTCTTGTCATAGCTTTTCTTTGCCTCTTCTGCTTCTTTCTCTTCCCTTTTATTCCCTTTTCTTCTTCCTCTTCCTCTCCCTCTCCTCCTTTCCTTGTATTTTATGTTAAAAATTTGTTCCCTTTAGGTGTTTGTTTCTCAGAGAAGATACAGCATACATGTTTTGATATATGATTAATTTAGAAACTGGCCACCAGAAAGATACAAAAAAATCCCTTTTCTTAAGGCAACATCTTATTTGGAAACTGCCCTAAAAGTTGCCCATCATTTTAGAAACATCCTAGCAACTCTACAATTAGTTGCTTCTGTTGGCATTCGCCACTATGACATTGAAGTGCCTTTGAAAAAAGTGGTTTTACTCCTTTATTTAAAAAATAGCTGAAAATGCATGTCTCTGCTGGCTATCAGTGGTGTCCTTTCAACGTCAGCAACCCAACACCACTCAGACATGTTGAGGAAGAGGCTGGGAGAGGTTTGTTTGACAACAGCTGTCAAACGTAATATGTAACATAATGCAACCTGGTTTCAGTGGAAAAGGGAAAGGGAAGAGAAAACTGAAAGCATGTAAAATGGAGAGAAAAGGAAAAAAGAACATCTATTAAAACTTCAGTGTAATGCAGTAGAGTCATCTTCTTTTTAACTGGATTTTTGTTTAAGTATAGGATGGTTTAATGTGCCTGCGGGAGCAAGTTCCTCCTTGACAACTGCACTAAGATACGGCTTTCAGATGGTTTATAAGACCTTGGCTGTGTAAAACATTTCTGACTGGGTACCTGGGAAGTTGTGAGGACCACTTTAAATCCTCAACAGGTGACAAATGGCAGAAATGAATTAAAAGGGGCTTAAAAGTTTGCAAACTCAACAGATAAGTAATTCTGGGACTCAGTAACAAGAAAAAAAGAGCCTAGTCTGGTTTTTGTTGTTTTGTGATTTAACTCTCAGCGATCACAGGCCCTGCAAGTCAGCTGTTTCATCTAGTAAACTGTGTCTGAGGGCAGCAGAACCCCATGCAGACAGGTGGCATAAATACAGTACGTAATAGGACTGTTGTGCTAAGCTACTTTTGCACACACAAACACCTCAACAAGAGCTCTGCGCCCCTAAGTCAGAGTCCACCTGTTCCCAGAGGTTGACACATGATATTTCGAGCTCCACAGTTCTCGTCTTTGCCTGTGCATATGTACAAGAACAATACAGAATGCTGTGATTTTAGGTGTGAAACTAGGATTACCAAACGAGAGGGGGTTTCTTTTTATTTTTATTAAGGAGAACATAGTCCCTGTTAAGATTTCTATTTACCTGCTGCCTTGAAAAGATGGCTTTGCAATAAATGGAGGGTTTTATGCCTATTTCTAAGCCTATTTCTAAGCTGCCTCAGCCACAGATAGATACTTGCATCTTAACGTGAGTTACAAACACAAAAGTACCATATATCATGTGCACATTCATACTGAATTTATTTATATGCATTGTATAGATATTTATAATGTCTTTGGTTAAAACTGTCCATTAGAGTTACAAGAGATGACAGTCCACTTAAATTATTCCACAGTAGGTTCCCACCATAAGAACTTTGTTCCTCCCTGTACACATGCTGCACTGTGTCAGCTAAAGCTAGATAAACACCGAGAAATACTGTGGTGGTTTGTACAGGGCCTGGCTCACAAGACCTTCTCATCCTCCCCCAGGACAGCAGCATGCCCATGTGATAAAATTGCATGGTTCCATTTCAGCTCTTCCCAGCTGCCACTGGGAACCAATGACAGAGGCAGGGGATTCTAATTAGGGTTCTAATTAGGCTGTTAGATACTACAAACACAACAGCATGTCAAGCTGCATACAGCCTAGGACCTACAGAGCACTTGTACAGACACTGTTGTGTTTCTCTGACAAGACTGCCACTGCATTGTGCTCCAAGGAAAGCCCTTGGTAGACATGCTCTGTATGCAAGGCCTACCTCCCCAGAAGCCAAGGGTTTCACTCATCTCTACTGTAATTTCAAGGGAATTAAAGAAGATGCAGCACAGATGAATTTTAATTAGCCAGCTGCCCCCAAAATAAACAGTCTCTTCTTTATTCCACTGAGCCAGGTAGGCAGACAGCTTGGAGGAAAAAAAAATACCTCACCCTTCTGCCAGTCCTATGAGATAAAGGTAGAAATACAGCTTACTCTGAGCTTGTACTGCAGTCCTGCAAACCCTTCCACGGCGATAATGTGCATTTATCAGAACCAAGGCTGTCAGCAGCTTCAGACGCTGGCTCCAGGGAAATGGCTGAAGCACAGGCAATGGGAAGCTCTTGAGCCTCTGCAGATAGCTCTGGGCTATCCAGCAAAGGCTATCCCTGACCCCTTCCTGTCACTTCATTCAGATCATAGTTTAGAAGGAGGCCAAAGACATTTTTCTTTTCCCAGAGAGAAGAATTCTGGAATATTTTGTCCTCTTTGTAACTATTTGTACACGACACAGGGCCTGCATCCTCTGTTCCTGATAGGACCTTACTCAGAGAATGACACCTTCTCCCATATTTCTGGAAGCCCCAAGAACAAGATTGAAATCATATCAAGTTCACTCTGATACAAAGCTGACAGGTTAAACATTAATGGCTTGTTTTTATGTTGCATTTTCATAAAGAAAGGCTGAGGCTATCTATTCCCCTCGCAGTTCTTTCAAGGGGAATATTTTCAAATGATGAAAAAAATGACCTCACCAACATGGCAATGAGAACATTTGGCTATCAGCACAACTTGTCACGACGTGTGCAGACACCACTGCACTGAGAACAGCAGCTGTTACCAAGGCAAACAGCTGAAATAAAAGAGGAAGAAAGGCGGCTTGCAAATAACCGCCTTTGCTAGTCCAAATGGCTCTTAATACTCTTTGTGTAAAGACACACTGTTGTTAACATCTGCTTGAAGTTAATATAAAGAGTTGTTTGCAAATAGCAAAGCTGGTAAGCACCTGCTGCCTTAGGAAAGATGAACTTTTGTGGGCATATAACGTGCTATTTTATTCCCAGCAGCTCTCGTAAACACCGTGCTATACAGAAAAGAAATGAATGGACTTTGTGAAGAGCACTTCAGTTGAAATAGGATAGGACTATACACAAGTACTGCTAGATACCAGAACAGTTTAAGAGTCTGGTTCAGAAATATTCTAGATCCCGAGGATCTAAGTGGTCTTAGAAAGATGACTAAGAAAAGGAAACCAGTTTCCAGTGACTTAGGTTGATAACATTGAGGTCTGTGCATTAATAGAGGTTGAAACTAAGCAAAAGAAGAAAGTTCTTCTCTAGTCTGGTTTTAAAAATGCCCTTGGCATGAGCGCGTTTTAGTCCAGCACAATCTCCCTGGCATGCAGGGAATGCAAGAACTGCACTGTGTTTCCTGCATTTCCAGTTCACTTGTGCCTTCCATCCCCTTCTGAGTGCTACCCTGAGATGCTCCTCCCACAAAAAAATTTCAGATTGACTTGACTGTTAGCTTGATCTCCATCAGGTAAATCAAAATGGAAAAATAAAGAAGATAAAAGCTAGAGTGAGATTGAGCTTTCCGTACAGCATGACGCTGTATACCTTCCCAAGTCTTCCAGCCCTCTATGTTTTCTCCGCGCTGCGCTATTTCATTTGAGGATTGTCATACTGCATGTATCCATGTCATTAGATGGTAGATTTACAGTGGAGCAGTTAGTCCTGGCCCTATCATTAGCAACCTTTTTAGACTTTGACTCGCCTTTTCATTTTGCCTACGTTAAATTATGACTGAAATTGTTTGCAGTTATCAGATTGGCAGGAGATTTTCATACCCTGGCCATAGATGTTTAGACATAATTGAAAACGTCACCATGTTCTGTTAGCTTCTGTAGCTGCAACTCGGTCATAAACAAGAATTTGTCACGAAGCAGAAAAGTTTACAACAAAGGCTCCGTCCATCTCTTATTTCTGTGATTTCACAAGACTACGAGGAAAAATGAAGAACCCCAGTTGTGACACTCCTGTACTGTTATTATGTGTAACCCAACATCTTTTGAGCTCAGTAGATAGCCACTGACTTCAGAGGATGGACCAGGCTTGTAAAGAAGAGTGGAGGTTTTTGACTAGACTTGGCTTATCTCTGTGAGTACTGCTTTAGAAGAAGAACATGCTTGTAATTGCCCAAATCCTTTTCCACCTCTGCCCTTGAAAAGTAAATTAGACATTCTCTAGTCACGTAAGACCATGTCTGAATCTGATTATTTAAAATCCTTCTGTTTTGTTTGTGTTTTCACTAGATAGTCCTTTCAGAGTTCTGGGGGGGGGATCATCCACTTCCAACGATTAAATTCCTTTGAGTTTTGCTTCTACTTTGGTTACTGGACATCTCCTTTCCTTTGTTCCTGTTTGGAAAACTGCCCTTTGATACACTGCTTAGCATCATCATTTGAGCTCGCAGTCTCCTACATAGATCAGGCATAGGCCTTTAGCACCTGAAGCAGAGATTGGCAGCGACCCACCATTCTGTGTTGTATGCAGAACACGCAGATAACTCCTGCATCTTTGTAGCTTTTGCAGAATTTCATTGGTGTTAATTACAAAAGAATGTCAGCTGCTTCTGCTTCTAGGTGACAGTTGCTCCTCAAACAATGACTCTTTCACATTCAAGTTTCTGGAAAATCACACTACTGTATTTATGCAGGTGGAAGCTATAAAGTATGTTGGGAAATCAGAAGGTCAAATTTTTATCTCAAGCCACAAGTTATTAACCACTACTGCCAGTACTACCATTAATCTACTCACTTAAAGCATACATAATTTATAGCTGCAGGTTCACAGTGCAGCGTGGATGGTGAGTGCCATTTCTGTGTAGCTAAGGATTTTAAAAAGACCTGCAAATGCAACGTTCATAATTCTGGATAACCAGGACATAGTGAATTCAGTTGCTATGGTTGCAGGCAACAGATAGGGAAGATCTCTGTTGCACCTCAGGCAGCAATAACTGACTGTGCCACTGAATCCACTTGCATTCATTTTTTACTATAGTAATTCACGGTTGTGCTGACTCTGCTGCAGGTGACATTACTGACATGAGCACAGGCAGGAAGATGGGCCCTGTAAATCGAGTTCCCAGTGGGGGAGCTGTCCCCAGTCTAAAATAATAACCAATAATTACCAAGTACATATGCAGAAATGCTCAGAGTTAAATGTATCCGTGCAACAGTGAAATGTCTTTAAGAGCAAAAAACATCAGCACCTGGTTCTGGTGTATCTCGACCATAAATGATAATCAGTTCCAGAAGGGGATTCTCTTTTGTTGACATTTGATCAAAATCATTTAGCAGCACCGGGGAGAACTCATTGCTTTAAGAGATCACAGATCCTTTCAGAAACAATCAGACCGTGCCGTTACATCAGCTTTGTTACTCACCTGAGTCTTACTGTGCAAGTGCACTTTTAATGCCACTGATGTGACAAAGTGTCTTGCAGTGTATTTATCACTACCATAACCATCAATGGATGCCTCAAGTGGAACAGTACCCCCGTGCTGAAGACTCATGCGCCAAGAGAAGGGTTACATTAAGATGTTAATTAATGTTGTTATTACTTTTCCGTGCTGCTTAAATCAGGGTCATACAGACTGAGAGGTCTGAATACTGTTGGCTACACAAGTGTACCAGTCTTTTTTTTTTTTTAAAGGATGTCTGAAGAATAACAAAAGCATGTGCACCTCGTGAACCAGTTGCATGCTTTGATGTTTTCACTTAGTGCAAAGCAGAAAGTGGTGGCACAGTAAACAATTAAAAATATCCTTTGAGTCCAGCTAAGCAATATCTCTTTCCAGTATTGGTTACCTGGGATGCATTTTTAACAACCTATATCTCCTAACAAAGGCAGCCAATTAGGAGACATGACTCTGTAATTCTCTGTCATTTTTCCACTGTATCTACCTACCTATCGAATGAGTTAGTGCAATGCACAACACTTGGATAGGAAGCTAAATTAATCAGACCAACCTAATTTGTTCACAGCAGTTCTTATAAAAGTCTCTGCTCTGCTGCAGAGATGCTGTCTAGATGAGCAATTTCTGGCATCAGAGTGACACTCAGTGGCAAGACAAGAAAAGTGATTCTCGGTTTCTCAGATTCTTTGTATCTTTTCAATCGGTAGGATGCATAAAATTGTGATCAGCTCATTATCAGTATTCCCTGTTTGTTTGATGATATTATATATGAGCATCACCATTCAGACCAAAACATTTACTTTTGATTACACAAACTAATAGAATGACTGCGTTACTTACTGTATCAGGGTCCCCTCACTCATTATTCATGTGCTGTGATCTCCTGCAATTGAAAAAAAATAATTTGAGAAATCCAAAAATATTGAATTTCATGAAGAACTGACTTGAACAACCATAGCTTTGTTTTCTGCTGCAACTCGAATCTTTGCAATTACTTCAACAGTCTGAAGAACAGCATTTCACATATTTTTTTTATAGTTGAGAATTTTGCATATGCATAACTGACATTTGGTGACCCCTTCAGTTATTTTTTAGACAGAACGTTTTCTGTTGAACATCAAGTTATTGCATACAGTGTCTGAAGGAAAAAAAAAAAGAGATTTTTGCTTTTACATCTGAGAAGCATTTATATATCACAGCACATGTAAATCATATGGAAACTTTAATATTGAAGATGTTTAATAATACTCTTGGCAAGCATTTTGCATAAATACGTTAGGCGGAGTAGCTCTGCAGCAGAGTGGCAGTGTGGTCTGCCTGCCTTTCCAGCCTGGTTTCCGTCGATGCGAGGAAAGACTAAT
Source organism: Tympanuchus pallidicinctus (assembly GCF_026119805.1). Taxonomy (NCBI): domain Eukaryota; kingdom Metazoa; phylum Chordata; class Aves; order Galliformes; family Phasianidae; genus Tympanuchus; species Tympanuchus pallidicinctus. The sequence continues at coordinate 7,731,986 of NW_026294749.1, read as the reverse complement.
AGTGTTTAATAACCACTTATGATGCTAGAAGTTCTTCTGAGCATGTGGCTGCCTGGAATCAATGAAACTCAACACTATCCAAGGATGTTAACAAGTAAGAGCTATCATCATAAAGTGTTCCTTGTCACACTGTATTTAAAACTAATTTCCATCTATCCCACACAGGGTCCTGTCGCATCACCCACGTCTATGAGGTCTGTCCTAACCAGTGGGTCGTGCCCCTCTTCAACACCTCCTCCACCACCGCCTCCCCCGGGACCTCCCCCCATCTTTGATACAGAAACCCCCCCAAAGGATGAAGGAACGGCATCTCGCTCAGCCCTGTTTGCACAGCTTAACCAAGGAGAGGCAATTACCAAAGGTCAGGAGAAAAGAAATCAAATTCTGACCCTTGAGTCAAACTACATCAACAGCTGTTGTATGTACTGACCCAAATTCCACCAATGTTTTTAAGCTATGTTTTGGCAACAGAGACTTTTCTAAGGCTTGTACTGATCCATCTGGATGAGGCAGCATACTAAAACCCCCTTTAGAAGTAGCAGCACTCAAAATTGTTCAATATTCCTGAAATTTACACCACTTATTTCGAAGTCTCCATTTAATTTCAATGCAACCGTGTTAGACATCTTCAATCCCCAGCAGCTGGTGAACTTCAAAGTTGCAATTACAGTCAGAAGTTATTCCTGTTTCTGACCCACAGTCCGTGTACCAGCCTGTGTCAAAATGTCTCATATGTTGCGTGGAAAAGTATGGCTCACAAATCAGTGTGACAAAACCTTTTCTATTAACACTGGATAGTTGTAATTAAAGTGGATGGCTGTGAATTTAAATACTTACAATTCATATGTCTGCCTCTAGTGCCAAATTAGAAAAAGAATCTCACTTTTCTGGATGTAAAAATACTCGATAGCAAGATCACAGAGCTCTCTACAGATGGAGAGGGACTAAAAGACTGCTGCATTTTAAAGATTTTAAGACAGCCCATCCCGGGTCAAAGAGGTTTTATATAAAGGGCTAAAAACATCTACACCAGTTACAGTTCAGGTGGTTACCCTGGCAAAGCACGAGGAAATAAAAAATATCAACTCATCAGATAATTTAACACAATTGCAAATGACTTAGACACTATCTTTCTTATTTCAATACGAATAGCCTTAGGACAAGACAACAGATTCTCTTCTATAATAACGACCCATTTTTTTCTCCCAAGGGCTTCGCCATGTCTCTGACGACCAGAAGACTCACAAGAACCCCAGCCTACGTGCCCAAGGTCCACCCGCTCGTTCTCCCACGAAAAGCCATACTCCAAGTCCCACCTCCCCCAAGAACTCCCCGCAGCAGAGCCATGCCCCCGTCTTGGAGCTAGAGGGGAAAAAATGGAGAGTGGTGCGTTCCAGTCACAGCGCGGAATTGCACGCTGCACATTGCAGAGCAGCCTGAGCACTGAGCTTCTTGCACAAGGCTGTCCGCGGTCAAGTAGCAACAGATCAAATTTGCTACTACCATGCCTTATTCCAGTTTAGCTTATTGTTCTCTGAGATCTAAGGTTAATTCATTTGTCTCTGAGAATCTAAAATACTTCATCCGAAACAGAGAATGTCAAAACCAACAAATAAATTGTAGCAAAATCAGACAGCGCTCCAGAAACAAATCCCATGAAGAATCCCAATTAAAATCCCTTTTTGCAGGCCGCTCTTGTGAGAAAACATACATTATTAGCAGAGAGCACTTCTTCCATCCTTGTTAACTGATGGAATTATACATTTATTTTTCATCACTCGGTTGCTCATTCCATGCAAGCTCCTCTCTCATGCTTAAAAGTGGAGAAGTATTTTCCTTTTGCTCAATCTACAGAAGACAAAGAAAGCTTTGCTTATAGCATGGAATTTAATTTATGGAGGCATATACCAAACTGTCTGGGAGTGAAAAGCCATGTCACTGTGTTGGTTTAAAGAGGGAGAAAGCAGTAAGCAATTTAGCCATGCAGAAGTTTCAATACGCAGTCATTACAATGGAGTAAAGTTTGCACAGAGCGTAGCCACAATTTACCTCTGCTGTTTTGCATTAGGGCTTTACTACCTGGAACTTCCCTTGTGGATCCCTAGCCTTTCTTTGCCATACATTGACTGTAAACAACCTTTTGCACTTCATAAAGAGAGAAAATTTCTTCACATATTTCTCCTTATTGTTTAAGGAGGAATATTGCTTATTGCAATATTATTGCAATATTCTCCTTATTGCTGCCTGCACCAGCTCACAATATACTGTATACAGCCCTGGACAGCATTGCTGGGAGTGAAAATTTGGTTTGGCCTTCAACATGCTGGTTCTAAGTTGAATGAAAGCCAAACTGCTGTGAAGGCATTCTTACACTGCTGAGAGCAGAATGTCTTTGCTACCAAGTCAGTGGGTTTGTCTCAGTCTGTGCCAAGTTCTTCAGCTCCAGAATGTACACATGCATCACCAAAGGCTGAGGTAGGTGAAATATCCAGCCACCAGTCACACTGGATTTTTAAGCCACCAGGAGGATATTGTTCTGTTGCAGTGATGCAATGACTTGATGATGTGTTGTACTAAGCTCTGACTGTGAGCTAGTTAAAGATAACCAAATAAATAAACTTTCTTCTGAAATAGGAATATCAAGAGGATAAGAACGACCTGGTCATTACCAACACTGAACTCAAGCAAGTGGCCTACATCTTCAAGTGTAACAAGTCTACACTTCAGATAGAAGGAAAGATCAATTCAATTACTATTGGTGAGTGAATAGCTCAGCTGGACTTTAAATGCCAATCTTGAAAAAACTTATGCAATTATAATGCATCAGAATCATTTCATTCATTGTGATGGGCAGATCACCAGTGATTAGCTATGCAGCATGAGACTGGAAACTTTTGTATTTAATGCAGCCGATGTGCATATATTTGCTTTTATCTTGCCTTTCTTATTTATGATTGTTTTTATTTTAGATAACTGTAAAAAGTTTGGCCTTGTGTTTGACAACGTTGTGGGAATCGTGGAAGTGATCAATTCCAGGGATATTCAGATTCAGGTAAAGATCTGTTTGAGAAACAAAGAGAGAAAGAGAACAGACAGACAGAACGAGCCCAACATGTGGCTGCAAGAGATTATTAGAAACTCATGCGCACACGATGAGTGAGAGTCTGGTGCAGCCAAACCTATCTTAATATACAGTGAATTCTGCTGATGTATTTCGGAAGTGCCTATGAAAACTACTGATTGTTACTGAATAGACTTCATTTAGTCCAACACCTGGTTCCAGCGAAACAGAGAGATCTATTCAGTGGAATCATAGAATGGCTTGGGTTGGAAGGGACCTTTGAGGTCATCCAGTTCCAATCCTCCTGCCCCAGGCAGGGTTGAAATATTATTACTTCTGGCCTTAATTTTGTTGCTTTCATGGTAAACAGCACCTGAAATTGGAAGTTTAGCAGTGTTTCAAATTCTGGCAGTTAGCTAATTGGTTTCTGAGCCCAGAAGTTGGTCATTTCTTTTTTTCTTTCGTCTTTTTTCTCTCAATGAAAGCATTCAAATAGACTATCAAGGACAACTAAATGACATAAAGTGAAAGCAGGCTCTTGGATTTCGAAGATCTCCCTGCCAACAACTTGACTCATTACATGAGAAGATAATGCAGACAACTTGCCCAGATACGGGCTGTGAGTCTCTGGTTTTGCCCAAGACAACCAGCGAGTAAAATTTCATCAGAGATCACCTTCTCTTGTGGTTCTTTTGAAATGAAAATATACACTTTTTTAATCCAGATCTTGCCCTCCCTGTACTGGACATTGCACTGTTCAAAATACAGACAGCCTGCCTGGCATTTACAGCACTTCACTCGTTCCATTCCAGAGAGGTCTAACTGTACAAGCTGGGACCAACACAGATGATCTTAAGAAAGGCCTCTGGGATGTTTTATTTTAAGACAAAAATAATTAAATGGAAATGAAATTATATTAAACTGCCTGTCTTCTTCACAAGAAGTGAGGTCTTCTGCTTAAAAGGCTATGCCTGCAGTAAATTCTGTACTTCAGAAATACTGGTCACAGATACCACACTAAAAAACAGCAGGACTTTTTTTGCAGTTTTGCACCTCTTGCAAGTGACTGACATTGCTACCAGCTGCACCAAGCAGGTTTGTCATGATCACTACACAACTTATGGCACAGGCATTTGAACATCCCAGGCATTTGGCTGGTTTCTGGTTTTTTTTTTTCCTAAATAAATAGATTATTTTTATCAGCGCTTCTAGAACTTCTCATGAGAGACAAAAACTCCTATGTGAGGAACAGCAAAACTGTTCATGCAAAGAGGAAATATCTTTACTAAGAATAAAAATTCTTTTGATTAAGCAGGTTCTATGAATATTGCATAAGGCTTCTACAGCATAGAACAGAGTGGAGTTACACTTAAGATTCTGGCTATAAGCTGCCTGATTCTGAAGGATTTGAGCATGCCAAGTGCTCAGAACCTGCATTTTCTCAGTATTTTGAAGATCTGAGCTCATAAATTGCAAATATATCACATATTAATGCAATGAATTACCCTATAATTTTTTCTATATTTACTTCAGTGCCTTACTTCTTGGCTCTCCTTTCTCCCGGCAGCGTTTTATTTTTCCTGCTGTTTGTTAAATGTATAACATTAAACAGAGCCTCCTTTTGCAGGATCTCATGCAATGGAGAGCAAAAGAGAGGAAAGATGAGGCTAGGAAGCACTGATCATTCCATAGCTCAGACTTCAAAAGGAGTGCAGAGTGCAGTAGACAGACCACTTGCTCTTTGTTTGCCGTCACATGTAAGGAACTGAAGCTGAAATTACATTCTAAACTCAAATGATGGAAGACCCTTTTTTTATTAGCGAGTGGCTGTCACGCGCTGTTATTGTTTTACAGCTCAAAGCAACCTTTGCCCTTTCCATACTCTGACCAGAGCGTACTGCTGCTTTCAGCCAGTGGGGAGGAGAGGAGGAATTTTTACTGAGTCAGCCAGTTAGCCAGGTAGAGACCTTTTAACCTGCAGAATGGTCAACGTGAGAAAGTTTACTTCCTTTTGCCCCCCTCAAGTAAATCTTGCGCTTGCTTTTAACGTGATGTAAGAAATACCTTTGAAGATGTAATTAAATTGATCTTCGTGCTTTTTTAGGGCTCTATCTTGCCTGAAGGGGATAAAACCCTCTCCTGTTCTGTGCTATAAATCCAGGAAGAGTTTTTAAGTCTTTGGAACGCATCACAAAACACTTCTTTTGGATGCTGAGATCCTACATTTGCCTAGAATGGGTTGGAGTTCACGTGTTTGATTTCATGCCATCCTGCTGATGAACAAGCTGAATGCTGCCTGAGTATTAGCACAAAAACATCACTGGAAGCAGAGAGAATGGAGAAAAAATTTGCATCAAGTCATACATTAAAAGTTTGCTGTGTATTATAAGCTTGCAGTTGCATAGAGAACACTGTTGTCACCACCAAGAACTTCTAGTGCTTAGCAAATGGTAGCTTCTATCTCAAATACAAGCATCATGCAGGCAGATGACATACAGATCAGATGCTGACAGGCAAAATTAGACCTGGCAGGCAATAAAAATTAGGTTAATAGAGCCTTTATGTGCTTTTTAAGATTCGATAACGAGTATATCTCATTTTCCAGGTGATGGGGAAAGTGCCAACCATTTCCATCAACAAAACAGAAGGCTGTCACATCTACCTCAGTGAGGAATCATTAGATTGTGAGATCGTGAGTGCCAAGTCTTCTGAGATGAACATCCTTATCCCCCAAGATGGCGATTATGTGAGTGAGATTGTTTTTAGAGATTCTCTCCCTCTACCCATCTAGCCTTGCTAGATAAAACTGCTAGGAAAGAAAGAGCTCACACACCACATGTATGAACACGATCAAGAGATAATCCAAAACAACTGAATTTCTGTGTTCTGTTTTCTCAGCTATCAGTGCAGAAAGAATGACTTCTTTGGCAGGGGCACAAACTTCAAAGATTAGACATTATCTCTTTTTTTTCTTTTTTTCTTTTTTTTTTTTTTTAAATACAGATGATGGCTTCATCTCCCATCCACTTAATTTTCTTTTTTTGAAGTTGGTTCCTAAACATAACCTCCCAGTGGGACTCACTTCACACATTATTTGAGAGCACTCTGACTGAAGAGGATGACGCTAAAGTTAGGATAGAAATCATGCAGCTCCAAGTGAAATGATAAAGTATTACTTATTTTCTTCCTAAGACTGCTGATACACAGGCAGCATCTGTAGAATTCTTTCTAGTGTTTTTTCAAAATATGGTTCTTAAACATCACCTAAACATGAGATTTGCCTTTTCTAACTCAAAGGCTCCTTTTTGTCCTAGTAAGAGCTTAATACTTGGCTCTCCATCATTTCTACTATAGCTATCCACTGTTGTGTCACACTGTAGCAAGGCAACATGCAGGTAAAGCATACTTACTCAACAGAGTAGTTTTGAAGTTGCACTGAATGACTCGAGAGAGAACTTGAACTTGCCATAAGTCTTCCACTCTGGAATACCGTATGGCAGAAGAGTTTAGGCTTTACAAAGGAAAAGATGTGACAAGAGAATCTGCACGCTCCACTTTTCCTAAAGTGATTACTGGATGCTGATCTTCAGGCAAATAAAAAGAGAATTATTTTTCAGTGAGTGCATATCTACCTGCTTCTGAAAAAAAAAAAAAAAAATCTTTGATGAGTCTCTCTCCTTAAATTGCCACTGTTGTGTGAAGTCACTGGCTATCAAAACACTGCGAGATCTGAAAGAAAGAAATCCTTTCCTCCACACTTTTGTTCTCTGAGAACCAAGGAGGACCCAATATCTCTCATGCTTTCATTGAACACGTGAAATGGAAGGAAACTTCCCTCAAGGTTCTGCTTTGTTTTGTCTGACCCACAATGAATGCTATGCCTCTCGACGTTTATCACGTGTAAAATGATAGGCTGGTATTTTAGATGTGTTATATCATTTGCTTTCCTCTTTAAAATTAGTCTCCCCACCAAATCTCCACATCAGATCCCTTCTACTGTCTTCCAGGCCAGTCATTGATGGAGCCTAACGTCGTTTCTGACCTGAGGTTTATTTACTTAGCTGTCCCAAATAATGGTGCGAGAGGGATTTTTACACAGGAGTACCACAGCAAGGCTATTTGAAACTAGGTAGCAGTAAGGCTTTTTCCTGTGCGGCATTGAATACAGCTTCCTAGGGTAATGAGGAAGGCCTCTCTATAATCCTGGCATGTCTGAGCTCTCAATGCATTCCCAGTCATGTAGCACTAATAGTATCCCACCACTTTTCACGAGGTATCCGCTGTTTATCTAATCAGCGTTGGCGCTTTTGTTTCTTACCAGAAAGAATTTCCGGTTCCTGAACAGTTCAAGACAGCGTGGGATGGATCTAAGTTGGTCACTGAACCTGCAGAGATCGTGGGTTAACCTGACAGCACCCGGCGCTCACTGACCGCGATCAGACCACAGCCAGCAGAAACAAGGCAGCAACGTGAACAACTAGAAATAGCAGTAGCTCCTACTGCTCTCATAGGCCTTCAAGCATTAGCTGTGCATGCTACAAACAATAACTCGTCTGGCACGCTTTTGTTAGGCACCTCAGCATTTCGAGTTTCCAGTTTGCCTTCACTTACGGTTTTACTTCTCAATGATGTCATGTGAATGTAATGGCTTGAAACCCCTGCCTTCCAACCACCTCATTGGTTTGAAACACTTTATTCGTTAAGTCAAAACACTGCATGATACACTGTTATCACATTGCTTCCGGGCATTCCTTTCTATGTTTCTGCTAATCAAAAACAGCATTAAGACTAAGATGAGATTCTCACCTCTTATGCTAGTCCTGTACAATGCGGTACAAACACATCCTGAGAGAACTATCTGACAGCTCCTTGTAGTTCTCTGGCAATCTTTTTATTTAAGCAAGCAAAAAAGGGTAACTTTCAGCAATATATTTTCCTAATGGAAGATGAAATGATACGATATTTTAATCTAACACTTTTCTAATACACATATTTAGAGGATCCCTGCGTTTTCAGAGATACAAGGTTTTATTCTGGTCCACACAGACTTGCTGTAACCCTCTCGTTTCTTAAGAATCAGGAATTTTTTTGAAACTGAAGCCTCACTGAGCTAACAGCAAATCACCTGAAAGTTTTTGCTCCACAGGTATCTTTTGTTGTTGTTTATAGACACAATCTCTCATGCGTTAAAGTTTCACACTGTATCCTGCAAACTGCACCTTTGCTATTCAGCAAGCTGGCATGGGAAGTACCATGACTGGGCAGGTGGTTTTCCCAGGGCGAGAGGCACGCATCAGATTCACTTAGTTTGCTTGTTAAAGTTCCTTTAAAATCTATCATAGCTGTCATAGCTTCTGCTCATTAAAATATCTTTCCGTTTCTTCCCTGCATTTCTAACACTTACTCAATTTCAATTACACCCACAAAGCAAAGCCATAGATTTATGACCTATCATTTCAGCCCAAACAAAGCCCACTTGGCCCTTCAAGTCTGCTTTCTATAGTCCCTATTGTACATGCTTTTTTAACAAAGGTGGAGTCCTGTATACATTTGTACTATTTCAGCACACAGTACAATAAAATTTTAAAGTTTTGCAGCCAGCATATGTTTTTGATCACTTGTAATACTTGGTAATGGTGAAATCAAAGTGAGATGCTTGCAGAGCTAGTTACAAGCTAAATTTTGTGCCTAATTTACCTTGAAAGTACATTAATCCTTGAGGGTTTTTAACTATCTTCAATTGTAAACCCTACATAACAACAGTAGTGCTCATTCTGCAAGGTTTTGCTATCTGATCTTTAATCTATATGTATAATGTGTTTGCCTTAGTATATAGCATTTTTCAACAGTAAACTTCTTATGGATTAAAAAAGGAAAAATGTACTTGTTTAAATATAAAGTTGCTCAGAGCTTACTGTGCCGTACTGTTTGTCCCACACGCCCTCCCCATCTTAAGTGCCATCTCATTAGCTTAACTGAGAAGCAGTAGCTGCTCCTCCCATCTAAGGAAACATCAGCACACCAGCAGCCATCACTCACCTGACAGCAAGCAGTGCTTGTGCTGCATGTGAGCAGGTGAAGTTGTGTGCATGTAACTTCTGTGACAGCACTGGAACCCAGCTGTTTGTGGTTCTCATTTCTAGGTACACCTGTGTCTTCCAGAGATTTTGTCTAGGGAGATGTCATGACCTGAACAAGTTTATAAGGTCTACCTTCTATTTTCAGCCTTTCCCATTGTTTCTCTACATGCCTTTGGGTACATCCTTCCCATGTTAACAAGCTCCAGGAGCAGTCCCTCCCATATTTCACTTGTGGGAAGACTGTTTCATCTTCAAATCATAATCATGATTTGTTCTGTAAAAGATCTCATTCTGATCTGAACCACTGAACCATGTTTTAAATCCAGCTTCAAACAGGGATGAAGTTCTTGCACAAAAACAGGAAGCCATGTGCTCCCGTGAAGGTATTGCACAAAGCAAGTCTAAAATGCCTTCTGGTGAACAGAAAACAGTGATGCAGCTCTGACTTGCTACAAGGACAAACTCCTTTAGTTCTTCCAAAGGGTTGAGCTTTCTCCTCGAGGCTGGTTTGCTTGTATCAGCCTCCTTTTAAACATTTCAGAGCAAACCCCCTTGTGGCTAAGCCTTCTCTCTACACTCACACTCCTGCAGCGTGCAAGACCCAAGCACAATTGATGAGTTTCTTAACAGGAAGGAGTCCTGTCCAGTCACACTGTGTGCTTGAAGGTCTGACCACACCTGAGAACTTTGTCAGAGAGCAGAGGTTGAAAAGATAAGGAAGGAGGCCTTACATTAAAAGACACAAGGTAATGCTGATAACTGGAGGCATGGAGGCCAATAAAGTCCATGCAGTATTAGGCACCAGAAAAGTAGAATGGGAGAGAGACTTGTTAAACATGCAGACTTCTTTTATCAAGTATGCAGTCAGCCATGTGGCACTAAGTCATAACTGTGTTTCGTCAGCTGCAATCCTTGGGAAAAATATTTGCTGTGTGTTTTCAGGCTGCTCTCTGCAACCTGTCTTCAAAAATGCAAAAGAATGCAAAATAAACAAGATAAATCTTAGGTTCTGATTCTACCCTATATGAATTCATGTACAATTAAATGTAAAAAGCTCCTTTTTGAAAGAATCATTACATACATCTTGAGTTTAAAAATAGTCACCAAGCTGCAGAATGATGATTTGAAGAAAGATCCCAACTGCGGTCAGTTGCATCCACATCCTCACCAGCAAACGTGAGCTGTGTTTAAAGACTTACTGCAGCAAGGAATGAAGCACTAAATGCTGAGCAGTCCTAACATTCTATCAGTCTTTTCTTCTTACTACATGCTGCCACAGGAGATATGCCATGTATTCCAGATTGGTCTGCTGTATAATCAATGAATGCACAGATGCTATAACTAAGAAATATACAAGAGAGTGTGGCTAAGCAGGTTATTACACCAAAAAAGAATAGACAAAGAGCTTACCCTTGTCCTGGGCTCACTGGAAAACTTCAAACTGAGGGATCTCCAAAAACAGACCCTTTCACACTGGCAGCCAGCTCTTAAACAGGTCTAGGAGAGGTGTAGCCAGGCTCCCCCCCTTCCGGCACACAGCTGAATTGCCTTCACCTGTGCTCCTGTGGCTGACTCAGTGCTCGTCTCAGGTGGGTCAATCAGAGGTTCAGGCTGTAATTCAGCAGTTGCCATACAGTCTGCACTGCTTTGAAATTGTGCTTCTGTTCTGAATCTAAACAGAGAACAGTATCTGTGGTGCATACGTTGTTGCGGAATGAATGTGTATGGTGTAACTAGCCTGTTCATTTTTATAAACCTCCGTGGGTCAAATGTTCACTAGGCTGCAAATTAGCTGGTAAGATGCACGAGAGATTTTGATGTAAGTTTTCATATGTAAACAGTGTTTTTCTTGTGAGATCTCACGCTTTCTTCAACAGCTCCTCTGTAAAAGGACCGCTTCATGCGCAACAAGGAGAAGGGCCAAACCCAGGACAGGCTGGGGCCTCTCAGGTAGAAAGCAGCAGAACAAGGGGCACTGGGCACAAACTGGCACACAGGAGGTTCTGTCTAACCACCAGACATCACTTCTGTGCTGTGCAGGTGATGGAGCACAGGCACAGGCTACCCAGGAGCTGCGGGGTCGCCTCCTTGGAGATGTCCAGAAGCCGCCTGGCCACGGCTCTGAGCACGCTGCTGGGGCAGAGCTGGGCCAGGTGGGCAGAGAGCCCTGCCAGCCTCAGCCACCCTGCGGTTGTGCGATACCGGCTTAGTTATTCAGAACATCGCTTCCTTTGTGGAAATGGGAAGTATCGAAGCAGTGACTCCGCGTATCCACCAGATGGCAGAGAGCAGCTGAGGCGCGGGCAATGGCGCGCTGTTCTGTTAACGCTGCGCTCGTGTTCGCAAAGGCTGCGCGCTCTGTCTGTCAAGGGACTGAGAAACCGCTCTCTGAGCGTCACTGTTAAGACGTTAAAAGATCATCTCGGTTAAAGGCCTGAGGGGACTGAGCGCGGAAGAAGAAAAACCATCTTCTTGTTGGAATAACATAAGACTGCTTTTTGAACACCGCTACTTCCACAATTAACACCGTCTCCATTAAAAGCACGTCATAAAAAACCCGGTCGTGGCGCTAATACTCAACAGAGCTGCAGAGGAGAAAAGGCTGAGCAATGCCAAGCCTGCATTTGAAATCCACAAGTCTTCCCAGCGATCTAGCAAACTAGATCCTTGTTTCCCAGTGCCACTGTTTCCCAGTTGGTCGGATTATCGCTTTTCTTTCGGATTTCGAAAGAAACTCTTCACTGCGTCACACACAGGCGGGAAGGGAGCGGCGCTGACTCGCTGAGGAGCCGCGGCGCCTCGCGCCCTCACACTGCACGGTGGGGGCGGGGCGGGGCGGAGTGGCCCTGCCTGCGCCCAGCCGGGGCGGCTGCGGGGCCGCTGCTCCCCTCGCTAGGGGCGCTCGGAAGCTCCCCGGCCTAAGCGCGGCCCTCCCTCGGCGCTGGGCGATACCATCTGGCGGCACAGGGGTGGGAAAGCCGCTTCCCTCCCGGCGCGCGGAGTTTTTCGGCTTTCCCCGCTCACCCCCGCGCCGAGAGGGAGAGGCGAGGCGCGCCCTGGCGCGTGCGCGGTTCGGGCGGCGTTCGGCGTCAGCGGCGCTGCCGGAGATGGCGGATCCCGGCACGGAGCCGGGCACGGCCCGCAGCGGCGCCGGAGCGGCGGCGACGGCCGGGGGCGCCGAGGACAGGAGCGACGGCGGCGGAGAGGCCGTTCCCGCGTCGCCGCCTCCGCCGTCCCGCTCCGCACCGACGGCCGCGGGGAGCGACGACGGGGGGAAGGCGCTGAGCGCGGCGGAGTACGCGCGGCGGGTGCACCAGTGGCTGTGGGACTCGTACTGCGGCTACCTCAGCTGGCACTGCGGCCTGCCCGCCCTGCTCGCCGCCGGCCCCGCTGCCCGCCTCGCCGCCCCGCCGCCGCCGCCCCCTCCCTCAGCCCCGCCGGGTTCCGCTCCCGCCGCCTACTACAGCCCCTTCTACCTCTTCGCCTCGCCGCCCGCCGCCGCCGCCGCTCCGGGGCCCCGCGCCCCCCCCTCGCCCGCCCCCGTCTCCTCTTGGCCGCCGGCTGCCGCCGGGCTCTCCCCGCTGCCCCGCGCGGCTCCCGGCTCCGGCGGCGGCACTGCGGCCCCGCGGGAGGCTGCGGGCCGGCCGGCAGGTGAGTGAGGGCGGCCTGGGCCGCGTTTGTGCCGTGTTCGTGTGGATGCCGCTCGTTCCTAGCGCGGTTCGGGTGACTGGAGCCGAGCTGACTTCATCTGCTCCTTTCCGTGCTGCGGTGACATCGCCTGGCCAAGTCGAAGGGAAGAAGCGGAGCCGTGGGGCTGGCAGCGGGAACTGGAGTTCGTTTCAGATGTCAGTATTTGCGGAGTGTGTATAGCAGTGCTTCTGTTTGCGTTCTCTTGAGAGCAAAGCAAACTGATCGCGTGCGAGAGAACGCGGGCAGCGTGCAGGTGCTTCCCCGCCGGCTGCTGGAATGGCCGCCTCCTTTATTCCGGGGCTGCCGATGGACGGGCATCCATCCGACTGTGCTGCCGAGGCCCCTGGAAAAAAGCCAGGTGTCCTGGCCCTCCGCAGGGCAAAGTGCAGCGGGCAGAGCTGTGCCGTTGGTGTGAGCTCGCTCCCCGGAGAGCATTTTTCCTTCCTTTTTTTTCTTGTTCTCTTCGAAGAGAAGGGATTCTGACTTTTAAACGTGGTTTGCTTGGTTGCGGTGCAAAGCAGTGTTTGCTTTCGTTCGGGGTTATAGATTGCTTTTATAGATTGCTTTTGAACAGAAGCTCCCTGTCCCTAAGGCAGAGGATACAAAGGTGGATGGAAATGTTTCCTGGGTTTTTACGTAGCTCTTCAGGAACAAATGCAGTATGCCCAAGGCAGCTGGGGGCACAGATTGCTCTTCCTGCTGGTGAATGTGGTCATTCTGAATGCTCGTTACTGTCGTGACACCCGGCCTTCCTAAGGGAATTCTTTGCGTGCTCCCGTGCTCCGATGCAGTCATTTGTGCTCCAGCTTGCGAGGGGATGCATCTGGAACAGCTCAAGTGATTACATCTCCTTTTCTGCTGCGGATTATTGTCCTTGGAGCAAGCTTGGCAGGAGAGGACATGTTTCCATCCTGGTGCTGCTGTAGTTTACAGCCCTGTGTGCTTATGTAACATAGGCTGTCACTTTTTTCAGCTGAACTTTGCACATTTCTAGCTGGAGCGTCAAAAAGCAGAGCAGGTGACCGCCTCTCCCAGCTCAGTCTGCCTGCAGCCGAGTGTGAAAACATGTTAGTTGTACGTTAGTCGTACTTAGTTGTACGCTGGGCAGCAGCAAGCTTTAGTTGGATGCTAATTGTGGTTTAAGATGCTTCTCCCCCTTGCCCCTCCCTGCCTTACTGTAGCAGGTTACCACTCTTACACTAAGCACAGTAGAACAAAGCACGCTCAGACACAGTTGCCCTGTGTCACTGCCTGATTAGTGTGACCCCTCCTTCATGTGACAGCCTGGGCTTTGAGCTGCGCGTTGCTTTCCGCTGTCCCCACCACACATGTTAACTTGTGATGTAAAAAACATCTCCTTAAATTGCTGTGGGGGAAATACGCTGAAGTCTCAGCAGGATTTAAGATAACTTGAATACTTCCACAGCCACAAACTTCTGCCTTCCTCGGTCGCTGTGTCTCTGTGTCCAAATGGCACTGCTGCTGCTGTCAGCCACTGTGCTGCATTTGAGGAGGGCATTTGCTCTGTGCTTTTTGCTGCTACGTGCTTAAGCTGGGCCAGCGGAGGCTGAGGTACAGAATCTTCTGTTAGAAGTTTTTTGACAACTTGGATATGCTTCAGCAGTGCAAACTGGATCTATTTTAGTATTCCTTATGTAAGTCATGCTGCTTGACAGATAGTATCAATGTGGAGTTACCAGTGTAAACAGCTATGAAGGGAAGATACAAGCTGAGTCGCATTAAGCAAAAACTTGCTCTTGCATAATCACTGCTTTATTGTACTTACTGCATTTAAAAGTACAGGAGTGCCCTGGGCTTGCAGCTTCACATGCACAGCTTGTGAGGCCGGGACTGGCAGTAGCAGTTTTGGAAGCTGAACTGTTCTGGGTGAAATTTAGCATAGAGCAGTGATGTTTTTCATGATGTTTTGTTGAGATTGGGGTGAGAATTTCCTTTTCCCCCTCCCCCCCCTTTTTCTCCTTTTCCTGTGTGTGGGACAGGCATTTGCAGAAATGCTGTTCATTTTGCCCCCATCTGCCGTTGGCCAGTGATGCTGGGGAAATGGGTTATGTTTTCTGGCTCGTGGAGCACTGTGCTGTGTTGTATTATAATAAACAGCATAGGAACCTTTCTGACAGATGTGACTAATGCTTTCATCTGCTCCTGTTTCTGGGTCTAACCTGAAGGCTCATATAACTGAAGTAATCCAGATGCGTTCTTTTAATTAATAGACTTCCTTAGAAGAATTCTTGGTGTGAGCTGAGATGAAGCTGTTGGTTGTGTTCTTGCGAAAGGTATCTGTGAAATATCCTTGAGAGAATTGAACTTCTTAGTGCAGTACAAGCTGGGTAATCCTACCTGTTTCTGTTGCAGGTCGGGAGTTCATTATCCCTTCGCTGGCACACAGGTTCATAGCAGAGATGGTGGATTTCTTCATTCTGTTCTTCATAAAGGCAACCATAGTTTTAAGTATTATGCACCTCAGTGGGATAAAGTAAGTAGAACAGTGTAAAGGTTTATTGTGTACAGCTTTAAGGTCTTTGTGCTCTTTGAGGTGTCATGATGTATATGTGCTGTGGTTATGCATCTGATGTCTCTTTCTTAACTGGCACAGGTAGAGGAAACAGCCCCACTATAGGATAACCTCCTTTTAAATCTTTCCTGATCTGGGGTCAGCTGATGGCAGGGGGAAGAATTTTGGAGTAATTTTGTAGGCTCACAAACTCGTTACTAAGGATTAATTAGACTGACCTGCAGTGTATGATTTTGAGGAAATTAGCAAGAATTTTTCTAAATGCTCTTAAAAAATCTCTGTGGGAAACTTTGTTTAAAAAAGGTTTTTATTTCAGATCACGTCAAATATGTATCAGCAGGAAGGTTGCTAGGAACGTTGCCATGCTGCAGGCTTTAGTGTGCATAAGCTGGAGGGAAAATGGAATAAGCATCTTATGCATCAACTCTGCACCAGAATGAAAGTCTTCACGTTTTTATACTTGATGTATTTGGTTTTTTTAGTGCTTAATTACCTCAAAGGCTCTCTCCTTCTGCAATGGTTCTTATTCCATAGCTGATTCAGTTCCTCTACTTTGATACATTCAGATATTTCAGTCTCATGAGGAGATGGAGGCTTAGTATGGTCATACACTTACATTTCAGAATTGAAGGTTTCTGCTAAAACAGCCTTCCAAATGTTGGCTGGATGTAAACTGATACTACAGAGATAACATCTTTTGGACAGGTTGAACTGCTGCTTGAAGGGTGTGGGGAAGAGGCTTAAAACCAACACAATAAACGTCAGTGTAAATTTTCGGTGTTCGTTGTTCAAATAAGAAGGCAAATGAAATGCCAACCTCTCAGCTCTGTTCAGTTGCCAAAGCCTCCAACTCTAACCTGGCAGCTTGTATTTCTAGCTTGGTTTTGTAGGCCCAAAATGATACAGAAGGTACAGGAAAGAGAACAGCTATACGTGCATTGCTTCTGCAAAAATGGTGGTGGTGATTGGAAGAGAATCTTTTTCTTTTTGAATTAATGTACGGCATATCGAATATTACTGCTCTTGCAAGAGCTACAAAGTTGATTATAAGCAGCTTCAGAAAAACATTTGTTTTTGCTGGTGAGCTGTGTGCTGGAGCCAGGCTGAGCTGTCGTGAAAAAGCACGTCCTCACTGAAGACAAACGCTTCGGGCCAACATTGCACAATCTGCACAAAAGCAGATTGTGCCATACTATCATTTTCTCTGTTCCTTATCTTTTTTGATCCTGAACAGAGAGGAGAGCAAGTAGTGCACGTATGGGTTGTTTTCAGGTGGGACCACACCTATTTGAATGGAAATCATAGTCTGGATAGGTCACTGAAAAGTCACCTCCCGAGCACACATTGCAAGTGTGCCTATTCCACGTATCAGATGTCAGATCTGTGCTTTGGCTTGTGAAAATACACAGCTGATTCCAGGCTGCTGCTTTGCATAGCTTCAGTAGGGGAAATGGCTCAAAGTTTCAACTGCTCGGTGAAAGCATTTTGAAACTGCTGAGAAGACAAACCCTGGTCATGCAAAGGAGGAGAAATGTCCTTTGTTGCCTGGTGACTTGCAAGTTCTGCCTTACAAGAGAACAACGCTTTGGGTTCCCATCTCCCTCGCCTACCTTTTAATGAAGATACTTGTATCTGTGGACTGTGGAATCCCTTGTTTATCTCTCAAGAATGAGAGTTTTCCTAACAGTTCTGCAGCTCACTACATAGGCCATCCTGTTGCAAACGTGGTAACAGTGAATTTTTTCATAATGAAAAACCAAACAGCAACTCAGAAGGAAGCCTACCAGTGTTGGGAATTTTAGTGGATGGCTTAAGATCACAGAAGCTGAAAGGCTATTATTCTTTTTTAATAACAGACTGAAGTGAATTCCAGTATTAGAAGGGACAAATGAGTTCTGGCTTTTGTGTAGTGTTTTGTTGTTGCTGTTTTGTGGTTTTTTTTTAAAGTTATCTTATTTTCAACAGAGACATCTCTAAATTTGCTATGCATTACATAATAGAAGAAATAGATGAAGATACATCCATGGAAGATTTGCAGAAAATGATGGTAGTAGCTCTCATCTACAGGTTGTTAGTCTGCTTCTACGAGGTAACTACTCCTACATTGGAACTTCTATAATTCATACGTGGCAGTTCTCAAATCAACAAACAAAACAAATGTATCATCAGTGGCCAGTGAAGTAAATCCTTTTTACTGAGTTCTGTGAAGCTACGTGACTTTCAGTTGAAAGCTAAGTTTGCCATAGCAGTGAACTGCAGTGCGTTGTGGAATTGAAATAACTGTTCTTTTTGCAGATAATCTGTATTTGGGGAGCAGGCGGAGCAACCCCGGGGAAGTTCTTGCTTGGACTGCGAGTTGTGACATGCGATACGTCTGTGCTCATCGCGCCCAGTCGTGTGTTAGTCATTCCATCCTCTAATGTCAGTATGACAACGTAAGTATTTCATGTTAATGGTATGGAAAGCGTGCAGTTTGGGAGGAGATGCACCGTGTTTTTACTGTTGGCTTTGCTGCAATTGGATTGCCAAGAGCCATTCTCAGATACTTTCAATATAACAATTACTCAGTTGTGAATATTTTCCAGTTCAGGTGGTAAAATAATCTCTAAACTCTGGAGGTCGTGGGTTCGAGGAAAGCAGAAAAGTGACAATAAGGCACTGAATACCTTTATTCTCTTTTCAGGTCTACGATAAGAGCTTTGATCAAGAATTTTTCTATTGCTTCATTTTTTCCTGCGTTCATTACGCTGCTGTTTTTTCAGCACAACAGAACAGCCTACGATATTGTAGCAGGAACTATTGTGGTAAGAAGAAATGGGATCAGATGATATCAAAAGATGACAGACTCCCAGACTGTTTTTGAATACCGTTCCCAAATGAACAAAGACCTACCCCGAAACTGACACCGAGATGACCGTCCGAATCTTAAGCCCAAATTAAAGCAGAATGATTCTGCAGCTAAAGGAAATGCGTTGCTCCAGAGCGGTGCCGGCAGCTACCTTCAAAGTATTGGAGTTCTCACCAATGCCAAAGAACTGTGAGAGAAATGATGTGTATTAACTGCAGCTTGAAATTAAGTGGCTCTCTTAATAACTGCAGAACGCTGCTGTTCTGTTTGTCATCCTGGGGTGAAAGCAGATACTGAGAAATACTCCACCTCGAATGAGGTGTTTTTTCTGCACTTTTGGGTATTGGAGGGAACTAACTAGAAAATGTTTTCCAAGCAGTTGCCTGAGTTGTGTCGTTGCAGACTCTTTGAGGGGAAGGGAACTGCGGTGTTGGAGAGTAAGGCACATTCACTGAGTTAGTGACAGGTGTGTAGAAAGAAAACAGTGTTTATCGCTGCCTTTATTATTGCTTCACAGATCATATTCCCTCACTTCTTAAAAGTATTTTATCTGAATATTGATGTGACAAGTTTTTTTTGCATGATTATCTTAAGTATTGTCTTTTATTTAATGTGTCAAAGCTAATGAGGTGAAATGGTAGCTGCTTTTTATCTGGAAAGGGCATTTTACACTGCAGTGTTAGTGAATTGCCCTGTATATAATTTTGGAGCTGTGAACAGCACACGTAATTTGCTTCTCTCTGGAGTGAAAGCACTTGTCTATTTCTTGCATATAATATCAAGCAAAACAGCTGACTGAGTTTCCAGGAGCATGCAGGAACTATTAACTGAAACACGTGTTATGGGTGTAAGTCTACCAAAGTACAAATACTACTTGTTTTCTCTTTATATTCTGGCTAACTGTTGGTATATTCAGAATAACTTAAAATACTGAATAAAAAAGCCTAATATTTTGCATGATTATACATAGCTTTGATTTTTGTTCTTATGGCATTAGCATCTTGGAAAGGGCCATCTACAACTGTGTTGATGTTCTATTAAAATTTGAAGAGTTTAGAATTCTCCCAGAGCAGTTTTTGTCTGCTCTTCTCTGAAGCATACCTGCCGCTCTGCTGCTGAAATTCTTACCCTTTCTTCCCTTCTGGAGGCAGACAATGGAAGTACTTGTACGAGCTCTTCTTCTCTCTTCAGGTCAAACAGCTTAAAAGCAGTAACATGTTAATATTCTGCATTAGTTTAGTTTGACAAGGGCTGCTACTTTGTTTATGAAGAGAACTTTTTGCATACACTTTCTGATCTTTATTTGCCATCTGTTGAGAATGGCATTTTCTCCTCACTGAACTTTCTAGAACTTTCCAGAATGAAGTCTCTGCCTTTTTGGATAATAACTCTCAGATTCTTTGCTATGAGCAATCATTTGTCTTACCTAGAAAGCCCACTTCCAATTGCATCATCAGAAAATGTATCTGTACAAAACACGCAGAACAGCACTGCTGATTTGAGTGCTAGAAGTTGAGGAGGGGCTGCCCAGCCTGACAGAAGCTGAGGTTGTTAGAACTGACAAAAGCCATGCTGGGTTGGGTGTTCCCTATTTATATTTTCACCATGAATACAGATAGAACTTGTGTTCTTGTAGTGGTGATCTAGAAACTGGGATCCAGGATGGAGGCAGGTAGAACCATAGCTGGATAAAATTTCAGTGTTAAAGCTTCAGATTTTTCTTAGCCTGGAGAAAAATACAACCCTGTCCAGAGCAGGCAAAGAAAAAATTACAATTCAGAAAAGCTGGCCAGGGAAAAACAAATATCCAGTTGCCTGGACAAGTGCATGTTTATTTTTCCGGTTTGTAGGTTCTATACTTGGCAGGTAAAAGGGCTGAGGAAAACTGAGTGGCATTTCTCTGATTTGGACACCTGGAAATATCTAACTGCATATAATCTGTCCACAGCAGTAAGATGTGACCACGTGAATAACAGCTTAGCTCCGTGCTTTTCAAGTCCCGTTGCTAAACGCTTTTTCTGTGTATGGAAATACTGATCCATTCTACACATGCTGCAAGACTGACAGAAGTGAAAGTTGGCCTTTGTCCTCCTGTGAAGCGTAGCTCACAGTTGGAAGACTTTCAGAACATGGGCATGTATGGCTGTAGAAATGCAAAGCAGCACTGAATGGCAAAAGTGCTGCCAAGTAACCACTAACGTATCTGAAATTATGTATATCAACTCCAAGCCAGGTGGGCCATGCAGGCTTTTCTCCCCTGGCACTATGAGATGGCAGTGGTGCTTTCACTGTTTGCTGCAGTAAATGGCTGGATCTTAACCATAAACTAAATGCTATTGCTTACCAAAAGCTCAGCTGTAGTCCCTGAAGAAGCAAGAGCCTCCTTCCTTCCTCTATTAGACTGTCTGCTCTCTAAGAAACTTTTCTCACTCCTGTAGAAGTGGAAAAAAAACACATCATCCACTTACAGTTGGGTATATTTTGTTGTGGTGAATGTTTCTACAGTTAAGTTTTGTAGCAGAAGTTAGCCTCATAGCTACGATAGTTGAGTCACACTTATGGCTCCTAGCAAGCCTACAACAAAACTCTAACAAGTGAGAAGCTCCAGTTCCCTGCTCATTTAAAGAGTTCTCAAGTCCACTGTGGTGGCAGAAAGCATGTGACAGCACGGGGCATGAGCACACTGCCTTGCAGCACAGCTGCAGTCACCGAGGCCTTCGTTTGGAGTTAAAACTGCCAGACAATATTTCATATTTTTATTGATGGCATTTATCCCATGGTTTAACATGTTAATTATACTGTAATAAACATGGCTTTAATATTAAACTTTTCCTTATTATCCAAAGTCACCACAGTCCATTTCAGTAAATATAAAAATATATACTTAATACTTTGTACAATACTGGTTTTTGGTCCAAACAAAAATGGATCAGAAAAGCCAATAAACTTACTTTAAGAATTCCCAATTTTAAAGATTTTCTAAATGGATTTAGGCAACTTTGAATAATGGGATTTACATAATAAAATCTGAGACAATACTAAACAAAAATGGCCGTAACACACAAAATTAAAATTTCCATTTCACAGATCTGTTATGCCAAAAAAGTACATAGAGAAACAAAACTGTATTTACACGTTTCATAATAAAATAACAAAGGCGAGACAGGTGATAAAGGGCTGTAAGAATGAAAATATAGAAATAGCATATAATTATTAAATGGAGAACTACAGATCTAACAAGTCCTTAGCATGAATCGTCCTGTAATCAGTCTTCCTCTATCAGAAAATTTTAGTGCACGATACACCCAAACTCACTCACTTCACACATACACCGGCACAACTCAGCATAGAAATCATTCGTTACCAACATTCTCTACTCTATACAGAACCCCTCACTGGTATAATTACATTTCGGAGGCGTCAGTAAACGCAGATGGGCGCACGGAGCGGTGCAGATGCAGAGGTATTGTACAAGCCATTCAGTGCGCACTGCGCGCATCCCGATAGCCGAACCATGCCGAGTCAGGGACAGAAGTAACTTCTGGATTCTAAAATAGGTTTGCTTGAGAACGGCCCCGGTGCCAACTCTACTTGTTACAAAAAAACTAAAGGAGGGAGGGAAGGAAAGGGCAGCAGAGTTCTATATTCCTTTAGGCAGATCTGACTTCAGCTAACCCAGCATGAGGTACGATCCCAACAACTGAACAATGCAGGGCAGCAGCTGCTCTCAGAGTTGCTTTACCAATCGGCGATTACTTTCTACGTCTAACTGCAGTCTTTATCTTCCGACCAGAAACTGAAGATCCAGAGGCAGAGAAAATATTTTTTCCATTAGTCCTATCAAAAGAAATTAGCAGTGCAGAGTTTAGGACAGTATAGTCGACAATGCAGTAGCAGCACTGAGCAGATATTCCAGAACAACTGTTTTATCATCTGGCTCACTAGTTAGCAGCTGGCAACACGCAGCGTATGACGAACAGGAAGAGAGTTCCAGAAACCAAAAGCAATTAAATCTCTCATTCAGCAGGTAAGCAGCACACAGTGGCTAAATGCAGACCTTGTTTTTCAAGAACATTTCAATGGGTGCACGGTATTTCTGAGAACTAGGCTGCTGTCAAGCTAGCGCTGCTCACTTAGCTGCTCACGCTAACAGAGCGAGGAAAGCTGCCGTGCTTAGACATAAATTCCAATGTTCATCTGAGCACCTCACAGTTTAACATCAGTAGAGGCTGCACACAGTCCACTGACACTACCAAAAGCTCAAGTGAAATTCTGATATGGTCTCTTACCCCACTGTAAATGCTGGAGACAGGCTGAATGAAAATCCTGAAGAGCCAGAAGGCTGTACCGGTGCTGCTGGTGCAGGGGGATTTGCACCAAAAGTAAATACTTCTGGGTTACTTGTAAAGTTGAAATTAGAAGTACTACTTCCAAACTGGAATACGGGACCTAAGAAAGATGGGGCAGAAGCAGAAAGGAATAAGAAAATGAAATCTGAGTTCATTCTTTCCAGCAAAAACCTTATCATCCTCCCTCTACCTCTGTCACACATTGCTCAAGATGGCAAACCTTGGGGTGGGAGGAAGGTTTACCAGAAACGCTAAATTACCACAGGAGCAACACTAGAAAACTTCATTTGCTGCATTAGAGAATCATAAAGGGATTCTAAATAAGATTGCTGGCACACTGCTAATGAACTGTTTCCTGCTATCTGTATTGCCATTAATTTATGCCTGCATGCACTGAAATATATCAATGAAGTCTCAAATTGCAGTACTGAATTATCATTTACCATTTAAACAAACTTTGTTGTGTAACTGCAGTCTGGAAAATAACATTAACCGTTCCTACAATCAAAGTAACACAGACAAACCACGGGGACTTTTCTCTTTAAACTCCTACTTCATTCATTACAGAAGGAAAGAGCAACTGACACGGTGTGCCAACTAATTACTGATTAATACAAATGCAGGCTGCTTTCAACAGAGAGTATTCTGTAAAACATCCGAGAAGAAAAGAGGCTTTTCTTTTCTAACTGGCCCTAACCCTTTTCTGTATCTGATGCTGTTATCAAATACAAGTGTTTTACCTATGAATGTGTTTAGTTGAAAAAATAATTACTACTGTGGAACAGGTCTTGCACTTAAATTGCAAGGATCATTCTTGCCAGCATATTCCAGAAAAAGAACTTTAAATGAAGCTTTCTCCCATACAGGTCTAGTTCTAGCAATGTATCTCACACAAGAAAGTCTCCAATCCAAATAAGTTGGCAAAAAAACCTGAAAACTACTCTGTAACAAATCCCAAAACAACTGCGCAGCGCTTCTGCTGCTCTGGTCTGTCTGTACAACCTACGTGTACCTGCACATCTCTGGTCCTCCCTTTTATGGAGGTTAATTCTTACAGTTGAGTACGTGCACAAGGCAGAAGTCATCTCACTCACTAAACTTCAGATGCACTTCATGGAAAACAACCCACCGACCAAGCAAGCTCTCTGTGAGACCAGAAAGGAAGAGGATGGTCAACACTCACCAGCACTGGAGGTGCCGGAGCCAAAACCCGGTTGTTGGCTCGACTGCTGTCCAAACACAGGGGACTGAGTGCTGCTCGTCACAGAGCCGAAGGCAGGAGGCGCAGGCTGAGGGCCAGCTGAAAACAGCGTTGTTGACAGGGATCCAAAGCTGGGAGCGTTCGGCTGGCCGGGGCCCTGGCTCTGGCCAAATGCTGGTAGCTGACCGGCACCAAAGGCCGGGCCAGCAGCGGGCGCTGAAGACCCAGACCCAAAGACAAATGAAGAGGACGACCCTCAGGGAAAAGAAGAGCAATTTCAGCATGTGCTGGGCTGTTTCGTTTGTTACAGAGCTTATGTTTGCAGCCGGGTAGGTAAAACAACAAACAGTACCTCCTTCATAATAGGAATTATACCTTTTCTTGTAAGAAAGATGAAAAACAGCGTGCTTTCAAGAGTCAGTCAACATACACCTCCATACCACATACCGTTAGCCATTCATGTTCTAGAACCAGGCTCCCACGAATAGCACATGCTGACTTGTGTTTACTAAGAGTTATTTATATCACGGGTAAAGAATACTCATTCATTTATTTTTAATATTTCAATCATTCAAAATGCAGCTCCTGATCTATTGGAATCGGGAGAACGCAAATCTTTCCTCTTGTCAGCAATTGCACCCTTCCTCATCCAAGTGTTTACAATTATCAATTTCTGGAGACCAAATCAGGCTTGCAGGGACCTAACTCAGCTACCAGAATAACTCCATCCCTCCATGTAACAGAAAAAAGCTCATTCAATTAGCTGCTTTGGTTCTGCATGGCCAGCAGAAATAATAAGAAAATCCATGACTGAGCAGTGACTTCAAACACACACACTGCTGCTGAGCAAAAAGAGACATTCTAAATAGCACTGGTAATCTAATGCAATTTAAGCAGACGTCATGCAATGAAAAAATATCCATCTCTGCAACACAATGGCTGACTGTTTTTCCACGAAGGAAAACAGAAGGTAAGACAGACTAAAAGGTATTTAAATACTTTTATGAAGATTTTTGATAGCTTCGTTTACTAACAAAAAGATGCTGGAAGTCCTGACTTGCTAGTGGCTTAGACTGATCTGCTTATTGCTGTAACTTAGGGCTGTTCTCTCTCTGTTGCTGATATACAAAAAATAACATTTAATTCCCACGAACGACAAGTTTAAGGAAACTGATTAGAATAGTTGTAGCTTCTTTACAGGTTTAATTTTATTACCAATAGTTTCTAGGCAGAAATACACATCATTTGGGAGCTTTAGCCTTGTGCCATACTGCTAAATTCATGCTGCACTTCAATGAGTTAATGCATATAGAATGTGAAAAAAAAAAAATCCAGATTCTTGTTTCTGTGTTCAGTAACCAAGAAAATGAAAGACTGGCTATGATGCTCTCTAGAAGTCACCCTTTACAAAGCAGCAGTTGCATATATCAATACTGTGTTTGTGATATACACTTGTGAAGGATGCTCATTACAAATCTTGATGTTATTTACAGTGCTTGATAGTTTTAGGTATGGGAGAGAAAAAAACCTGAAGTTGTCACTGACTTTTAACCTTCAGCACTGGATTGATATTGAGAAGAGGGAAATTCACTCTCACGATGACAAGTTCCTACACAAATGAAAGCCAGTAAAGGATTGTCCACTGCACAGAATAACAGCACAGCCAGTTGATTCCTAAACTGTATTTCCCAGACTGCCCGAAAACCTGAGCCCCAAGCATTAGTATTGTTTATATGTTGTTGAATGTAAATAGTCACTACTTCTTTCCATACGTTTTGCCTACACATTCTCCATGAAACACTACTTCCCTGCTCCACTTACCTATTTTGTGACCTAACAGCAAAAACAAAAGCACCTGCTTAAACGTACCTGTTGAACTTGATGTGGCCGTGGCTCCAAAGGTAAAGCCAGAACTTGCTGCACTGCTACTGCTGGCTCCTGAACCAAAGACAAACGGAGCAACTGCTGCACCAGTGGTGGAAGATGTGGTTGCTGGTTTGCTTTCTTGAGAGAAGCCAAATGACTGAGATGCTGTAGATTCTGCAGAATTGCCAAAAGCAGTGCTGCTCACAGTGTTGCTGGCTTGCCCAAACACGAAGGGAGTGGGAACCGGTGCAGGGTTGGAGGAAGAGGTGACGCTGCCGAACACGCTGCTGCTGTTGGCTGAAGTGGTGGGCACAGCTGTGCTGGAGGAACTGGAGCTCAAGAAGCTGAAGGATGGCTTTGCTGCTCCTTGATCTGCAGGGCAGAACAGAACACGAAACGCTGCCGAAGTGTGTGCAACAGAGACCCTGTCCCAAAGGCTGTACAAGGAGAAACACTGACTGATGCCTCAGCTACTATGCAGCCACTGTGGATTACTTAAGATCCAGATCTAATACACTGATTGCTGTCATTCACAATTAATGGAATGGGAGAACCGTGAAGAACGATGACACCACCACAGCTGTAGGCTTTAGCAGTTACAGACACCAAGCATTGGCTGTAATAACCAGAACCAGATTTAACCAGTACATCTCTTCAAACAAAAATATCTTTCAGATGCTCCCAGAAGAACATCAATTACCTGCAACACTTCTATAGTTTGTTAAATAGAACACAGCAAACAAACAAACAAACAAAACAAAACAACAACAGTGGAACAGTTTCTTTTGTAGCCTCTCCTGAAGTTACAGCCCTGAGCCTACAGCCCGAAAGCCAGCTACTAAGCTGATCATCCTGCAGCCTTGCTCTTATAGCTTAAGCTCACTGCACTTCAGTACTTTCAAGACCTGCTTTTGGGAGCCATGGAGAACAGCCCTCTGTTACAAAGCTGTCACAAAGTACTGAGTGCAATTTTAGATTTAAAGCTTTTTTTTTTTTTTTTAAGTATACAATTCTTCAGCTTTCCCTAAGCTTCTGCTCTCTCATTATTACACCTGACCCTGTTCTTCATTTCCCACTGCCGTTTTTTCCAGCAGTTATGGACCTTTTTCCATCTATGCCACTTGTAAGGAACTCTCCACTGTGTTGAAGAAGGCTTGTTAAAGTCTCCTTGTTACACAAGGTGTTTTGTCAAATTCCCATGACTAAATCAAACTCCAGAACTTCAACTGGAAGACAAAAAAAGCCAAAACAATACAACCTCCCCTCCACCAAATCCCACAATCCCCAATCTGCTCACTAGCAGCTCAATCGTAAGACTACAAAGATTAAAAATACCACAACCCTATGCATTGCTTTTATTCCCCCTGTTCTTTTCCTTTTTACTTCCAAAGTTAGCAGAAGTTAGTAACGAACTCTGTTCTCTACACCATGGTAAGTCATACAAAATGGAATTACAATCAGAATTTTTCCACACAGTAATTGTTACTAAAATCTTTCAGTCCAGTCTTTCAGAAGATAAAACACACACAGAACTGAGCGGTATCTATTGAATTACTTCCACACCTTTGTGGCAGTAGAACTGCAGCAGTACACCCGGCAGCACAGCTGCAAGTACACACGAATGAGACAACTTTCACAGATCTCCCTTCACTATGAAAACCACAGCATGAAGCCTCTATGTCATCACACTAAAAACTTGACCACCAATGATGGTGCTAGCACAGAAACCATACAAATCATCTGTGTTCGTGTGGGATGCAACACAAATTCATTAAGGTGCAACGATTTCTTTTCTTCTTGTCCAAACCTAGTCTTAAAACTCACTGAAATTGAAATAGGAATTGCTAATAATTGTCTGTACATCAACAACTGGAACAGAAATTACACTACATACAGTAGTTAAGCTTCTTCTAAAGCTCCAGTACGTGAACCTATCAGCTCCTACAGATTTTGTAACTCATGACTTCAGAGGTACTATTTGAGGGACGTAGACAGTTGAAGACAAAAGATATTCTGCTTACCTGAAGTACTGGCTTGGGCCCCAAATGAAAAAGCTGGCTTTGCCTGCTCGGTTTCCTTCTCTGATGGTTTAACAAAGCTGAAGTTGAACATAGGTTTTGCTGTGCTTTCTTCTTTGGTATGCTCAGACTGCCCGACGGAAAAGACAGGTTGTGCCTTTGACTCTTCACTGTCAGCTTTCTTCCCAAACACCAACGGAGCAGCAGAACTGACAGAATCCTGTTTCTCTTCTGTCCTTCCCAAAACAAACTGCGAGGCAGGTGCCGACTCCACGTTACCAAAAGAGAAGCCTCCCTTGGTTGGAGGAGTTTCGTCCTTTCTCTCATCTGGTTTCTTAAATGCAAAAGAAGCTGACGCAACTTCATTTTCTGCCACAGTTCCAAAAGTGAAGCCAGCGACTGCGGTTTTATTCTCATTGGTAGTTATGGAAGAAGTAGAACTTGAACCAAAACTGAAACCTCCCAATACTGGTTGTTGCTCTTTCTTTTCCTGCTGTCCCAGGCTTGCTGTCCCAAACTGAAACGTTAAAGGAGCTGGACTACTTGTAGACGGAAGGCCAAAGGTAAAATTGTTACTTTTATCTTCCTTTTTATTCTCTTCTGATTTAGAGTCCGAGGATGAAACTCCAAATTTGAAGTTCCCAGAACTGCTAGGAAACTTGAATCCCCCAGGCGCAGCGCTAGAAGATGCAGATTCCGATGCAATGCCAAACTTGAAGCTCCCTTGTTCTCCGAATTTAAAACTTCCTGCGGTACTCGATGTTTGAGAATCAGAGGATGATGACTGAACACCAAATGTAAATGATGGCATTGCAGCATTTGTGGACACAGCAGAAGCATCAAAACCTGCAGAAGTAAGAAATAACGTTTACTTTGTACTCTATGGTACATCTGTGGCACATGAAGGCTTCAGCTACTTAGCGAGTTTCTAGTCCCAAACTTCCCAATCAAAACTGTAGAAATAAAACACAAAAAATAACCCAAAATCAAAACAGAAAACAAAATTCCCTCACGCTTCTCTCTAAATAAACCTTTTCACAATGGTATTTTTCTGTCTGCTGCTTGGCTTTCAGATGTGCACTGGTATTAGATGTAATACACATTACATTATTATTACACTTTTTGTCTAAACTGCGAATGAACATCATGTAAGAACAAGCATGTTGTTAAAAAAGGCCTTTCTCTAAAAAGCATACATTTATTCTTGGGAAAATGTGTGGAAACATACCTGTGACCTTACCTAGACAATACTCCTACAGGAAAAAATGAACAGACCTGCCATAGCTCTAAGGAAAAAAACTAACTGAGCTTTAAAAAAAGTCAAAGCAAAACAAACTGCAGAATGCACATCCTCATTTTAACCACTCAGTATTACCTTTGAACTCTGCTTTGGTGCCTGGCTTTGCACTTTCACAGGCTACACACTTTGTGGCCTCCGGTTTGTTTTGGACCAAGCAGACCTCACAATCCCAGCTTCCTTCAGGCTTCTTGAATTTGTCTAAATCCAGAAGTTGTCCAGAAGGAGCAGCAAATGCAGACGCACTGCTGCTGGTCACAGGCACTGAACTCCCTAGGAGATAAGCAGTAATTAAACACTCTGCTTGAGTTATAAAGTGAACATGAAGTTTAAGAACCTCTCAAATGCTCTCGAGTTTACAAATCAGACAGGTGTAACAGTGAAACATCAAACAACAGCTATTCATACAATTCAACAACACAGCCCAGTTCAGACGTAATTCATGGATATTCTTATCAACTAAACTTACCAAAATAATTTCTGCTGACACAAGTAACCCATAGTCAATGTTAGCACACACAAATCAGTGATGAGTGTAAAGTGATGTGAAGCTAAGAATTTATCAGATTTATTTATCTCCAAATTCCAAAGTCAGACATGTTGGAAACTATACCATCATGAAACAAACAGAAAGGAACCCAAAGCTTCCAGACACGCAGCTCTGTTCAGCACACAAGCTGCACTGTCATCAAGAGCAGCAGAAACCTCCATAAAAGAGGCCTGAAAGACATTGCTTTCCTTCTGACTTTTCTCCCTGCAAAGGAATAGTTGATGCTGCGGCAGAAAACTTGTAGCTCCACAAGCATGAGGATTGAAGCAGCCACACAGAAGGCACAAAAGCATCACACTGACATCTTTACTCCAACTGTTTTAAATCACTGAGGGCAGTTTTAAAAGGGAGGCAAAAAAAAAAAAAAAAAAACAAAAAAAAAACCTTGTATTTGAAACAATAAAGGCAGGGTTTCTCTTTCATGGTATACCCAGCGGATTTCATCCTCATCTTATTTTCAACACTCTTCCCCTTCACAGATGTAACATATCCATGCAGTTCCCTCCACCAGGAGGATAACAGTAAGCCCTGCATTTTCAAAATCCCTCCTTGCAACAGCTGCAGTTTCAGATAAAGGTTCTCAGAGGCTCTCCAAGAGAATCAGCTCCCCCTGAAATGCATTATCTTACCTGATGAAATTTCACTTTTATTGTACAGGATGATCACAAAACCAAAATCTAGTTGGTCCTTATTTTTTTTTTCTTCAGAAATATATTTGAAAATGTGTTTCTTGACATATTAGTATATTAAATGATGTGTAGAGTCAAGACATTTACAATGTCAAACAGAGGGTGACAATCCAGAACCAGACTGAAGAACCCAGTGGGTTACCTGTGTTCTTGAAGCCTACCACTGCCCTTCACTGGGATACCTGGACATCAGGTTTTGTTTTAGCTAAAGAAGACTAGTTAGGACTACACAGTCTTGAAATCCAGCTTCCTATCTCCCCTCATGTAATACAAGAGGTGAGTGGAGATATTTTTGACCGTGGTTTATAAATATGATTTTTACTTTTTTGAAAAAGTTGTTTTGTTTTTTTTTTAAAACTCCAGCTACAGAGTTCACATTTTTTTCTGGTGAAAAATCAGTGAATAGTTCTTAAATTAAGCCACCCAGTTCAGACATCTTTCCTCACCAACAGCAATGCAGGGAGTATTTGCTTTGACTCAGCTCTGTACTAACACACTGCACAATCAGTTCAATTAATGGGATAGGCTGGAACCTGGGCTGACACCTTGAAAGTGCCTGCAGTCACTCTTGCAGACAGGCACTAATCCACCAATCACATCTGGCTGTTGTGTACAAAATATTTTCTATGTTTTTTTTGTTGTTTTTTTAATTCCATAACGAAAACCACAGACTAAGATGGAAACAACAGGTCGTCTTAACAGGAGGTTAAAAAAAATAATAATAAAAAAAAAGGCCATACCTGGTTTCTCGGACTGACAGGCTACACATTTGCTATCTTCTGCCTTATTTGATACAAAGCATGTTGCACAGTCCCAAGAGCCTTTTGGCTTCTTAAACTTGTCTCCAAAGCCCAGAGTGACTGTGGTGTCAGTGCTGCTGGAGGAGGATGTCACAGTCACCGAGCTCTCTGTGGTCACTGGCAATGCCAGAGTAGGCATTACTCCCATCCCAGGCTTTGGTGTCTCACATGCTACACATTTGGTAGCTTCAGGTTTGTTCTGGACCAGACAAGTATCACAATCCCACGTTCCAGGCGCTGCCTTGAATTTGTCTCCAAAGCCCAGCATCCCCACTGGAGAGGCTGCTGC
The DNA here is from genome assembly GCF_026119805.1 of Tympanuchus pallidicinctus. Classification (NCBI taxonomy): domain Eukaryota; kingdom Metazoa; phylum Chordata; class Aves; order Galliformes; family Phasianidae; genus Tympanuchus; species Tympanuchus pallidicinctus. The sequence goes on along the minus strand of NW_026294749.1, from coordinate 7,700,715 downwards.
CTTTGTGGAGCCACTCGGACTTGAGCTCATCGTCTGTTTTGTACTCTCAGCTGTTGACACTTTAGCAGCTTGGCAAGTGACACACTTGCTGTCTGTGGCTTTGTTCTGCAAACACGGGTCACACGGATCAGTCTGCCAATATGATGATGCTTGTTTCGAGGTCTCTTTACCTGCAGAAAAACTACTTATTGCAGGCCTTGTATAGACCACTGTGCTTGTGATAGGCTGTGCAGATGCAGAGGATTGTGTTTTTACAGATGTAAATCCTGGAGGAGGAAAAAAATATACATATCTTCCTGTTAAAGCTGTACCTCACTACAGTTAGCAGAGTTACTAAGGGCACTACAGGGCATAGATTTCAACTCAAGTGTCAACAGTTACAAATATACATTCAGACTGAGTGCAAAAGGAAGTCCCTAGAAATCTGATCTAAAGGGATTGTGTTTCATATGCTGCACTGAGACACAACAGAAAGCTTCATTTAACTCTTCAATATCAGTAAAGTTTGAAATCAATTTTTTCACTAGTTGACACGTGTGAGCAAACAGTGGCTGACTGAAATCTGACTGTCCATCACGCACTGGAAATAATTCAGTTTCATTCAGACACCATGCCCAAGCAAATCAAATTTCTGAAGCCATTCCTTCTGTAGTAACTATTCAAATTCACTTCAGTAACCGTGCAGCAGTTTGCCCTGTGTACAATAATCTCACGATTATTTCCCTACAGGTGCTGAATATTAATTAACAAGAAGACAGTAGAACAATTGTCTCAATTTTATAATCTTCCTTTAAAGTGCGCTGGACACAGGCCAACTTGTTCCTTTAAGGTGCCAATTCTAACAGAAAACAGAAGCTACTAACAAAGATACAGTAAAGGAAATGCACCTTCAGTAGCAGCTCAAGTTGCCTGTAAAGCTAAAATAAATACTGTGTCGTTGGCTTATTTTTTAGCCAGCAATGAAGCCTTTGAACAGTGTGGATGTAGATCCTGCTTCTCTTAAATTGAAGAAGAAAGTGACAGTCACTTCATTCAGAGGTCTTTCCTTAAACAAAGGAATTTTCGCCCACTTAGCTCCTTCCAGTACGAAAAAAATTACAATTTAAGGCCCAAAGATTTGTAGCTTTTGCAACATATTTAGGAATGGAATCTCTTTTTCTTTCTTTTTTTCACATATATATTTATATTTTCAGGACTGTTGAAAGTAGGACAGGAATGCTGAGGTTTACAAACATTTCCTTTTCAATTCCATGAAGTTTACTTATTTAAAATCAAGCACTGATTATTTGATTGTTTTCATAACTCATTTACATCCTAGCACAACAGAGATGTAATCCATCTGGTTTGAAGGTACTTTCAGCAATAAAAACCACTCAGAAGAGGCAGATTCATCCTAACGGACATAGCACTTAACACAGTGCTTTCCTACATTTGTATTTACAGCTGATACTGCATTAACCATGACATAAGCTTTTTTTTTTCTTTTTTAAATCCATGTAAGCATTTTTTTGCTGTATCTTTTAAGAAGAAGTTCATTATCTCACCAGGGTTTCTTAGAACGTCTAACACACTCCCTTCCTTTAAGACCTTTGCAGGTTTGAAGGGACCATCATACTCTTCTTTTTCTTCCTTTTTATTGCTGATGCTGTTTACAGCGCTGGTATCTTCAGAAACAAGAGAAAACAAAAACATCTTTCATGATGCAATCCAATTAGAACAGAATACACCCACTTTTGCCAGTAACAAGAACTTCCAACTTTCCTGAATCTAAGAATCTTCAAAATTCAACCTGCTTTACAATTTTTAGTTACACCTTGTAAAAGCAGAGCTGTCACTGAAAAAAAAAATACTGCAGAAGCCCAACACTGTCTGAAATCGCTAGCATGCTCAGAAAGAATAGATTCAGTATTTAATAACACAAAAAAGAAGACCTGCACTTCAGAAGTGAAGTGCTAAAGTTGCAGTTACCGCGGGTAAGGAAGGGCGTCGCTGCTGTATCGCTGCATCCAGAGCGCTCTGCCGATTTTACAACAGGAACACTGAATGTAAACCCCATCTGCTACAAAAAAGAGAGGTTTTTCAGAGTCTGAAACTAAAGAAATTTAATGAAATTCACACACAAATACAAGTCTGACACCAAATCTCCTAATTTTCGGTATGCATACTGGATGACTGCTTATAAGCCAGAAACATACATAATCGTTTTTCCCATTAGCACAGCCCTGTTTTAATGGTCTGCAATATTCTTCTAAAGGTCTGATAAAAAGTTGAGTTTTTTTCTTTTACTTACAGACAACGGAGGTAGCACTTCTGCCTCAGTAGATTTCACAATAGGAGATGAAAATCTGAACACGGGACTGCCAACATTACTTGTTGGTTGTACCTGTATTTTCAAAAGAATTAGAAGTTTATATCTAAGAGCAGCAACTACCTGAATTCAGAATCCAACAGAAGTTTTGCAGAAGTTCAGAAATCTGATGTTTTAGTTATTTCTAATCCACAGGTGAAAGCAGCAATAAAATAAAATGAAGTCTGCTAACGAGTACACAAGACATCATCTTTAAAACTACATCACACAAACCAAGAGAAAAAGATGAGATGCTACTTAGGTCTAAATATATGGAAAAGCAGGAAATTGAAGATATCTAAACTCAGCTCTACTAAAGAACTTCCCTGACAGGTTAAAGCAGATATCTGCTTCAAAAACTGCAAAATTATCTCAAGTATTCTGGAACTGATTAACGTTTATTTTTCTATACTAATCTAAATTACTGCACCCTAAGCTGGTTCTATGCAAGGCTTGAACAACCACTTAATCTAGCTCTCATTCAATAACCTCATGTCATGGTGTAACCATTGTAGGCAGCTAGTCACTCCCTTCACATGGGCAGGGAACAGAATCAGACAGGTAAAAGTTCAGTAGCACAATGGCCACTTGGAAAACCAAATGCTGTGCCTCTGCACATCCCCTCTTTTGTGCCCCTGTGTTGCTGCTGAGCACAATGCTATTGGCATGGCTCATCCCTGTGGTCACACAGGACACTGTCCTGGCTGAGCCCTCTCCCAGCCCTTGTGCACCTTGGCCTGCTTGCTGCCAGGGCTGCGTGAGAAGCAGAAATGGCCTTGATGCTGTATAAGCATTACACAACAACAGCTGAACACTGGTCTGCTATCAACACTGCGTTCACTGCAGACAGGCAACTTTGCATAGCTATAACTATAAAGAAAATTAACTCCATCCCTGCCAAAACCAGGATGAACAACTTGGCATAAAATCCCACCCCCCTAAAATTCCATAGTTATACAGTTACATTAACCAGATGTTTGCAAGTTCAAGACTGTCAACCAAAAAACTGCATTTTTCTCTCCAAATTGCAATACAGCTCTGAATTATTCAACTCAGTATGAACTAATGCTGGTTAGTTCCACGAGTACCACAGAAGTTAACTTGCAACAAAGCAGATATATGCTCATACTGAAAAGCATTCACAGCATACAACAAAGATTTACCTTGTTCATCACTGATGTGGAAACAGTGCTTGGTGACGACGAGACAGTACTGCTAGTCAGAAAACTGAAGTTGAAAGGAGCCAGTGATGCAGTACTGATGGGCAGGGATATTTTCGGGAGTACCGGTTCCTCTACTTCCTAGAGTTGTAAATTAAAATTTTTCCCTTTACAAAACATGCTACTTTCTCATCCTGCTCCACTCTCATTTCTTAATAAAATTAAATAATAGAAGTAACACAGACACAGATTAATAGAAAGCAAGTTTTCCAAAGGGATTCCTAATCTCCTCATCTCAGTCTGTGCAGTTTTAATTCACGGCAGGCCTGCTTTCACATTACATCACATTCACCACTAGTCCAGTAAGAATACTGGAGTTACCTCAAAATCGTTACCTGTGCAGAACAGAGAGAGGTACAGATCAGACTTTCTTGTTGCTGTTTTCTATGCTTTAGTCATTAATGCTCTAAAGAAAGATCACCATTTCTAAATATCCTCACATTTCTTCATATTAGAGTCTCTTAATATTAGAGTCTCAAGACAAATGAGAAAGTGTTCTTGCAGAACAGGGCAGCTGCTCAAGTTTCTGAAGCCACTACAACGGTGAATTTAGAAAAATGTAACATTTAAGGTATGTGGGTTCAGTACACAAACAAAACAGAAAATGCCTGCAAAGAAAGCTACAGAAGACTGTACTCTGATAAATCCAGCCATGTATGAGGATGCAAATCAGAAATCAGTACATCTCAAAAAGAACTGGGTTTGTTCTTGCCTTTTAAGCTATTTGATAACCAAGACTGGATGAGATTGGGTTTAAATGAGAACTACCAACCTAATCACAATCTGCACAGAAGCATCAAGATCTCAATAGAAATGAACGACTAAGCAGAGAGATCAATTGGTACCACAGACATTCAGTGTTTCCTATGACTTACAATGTTTCACTATTTTGATTAGGAAAGTTTACAGAACTTAGCTAGTTTTATCTCTATCACTGTTTTATTTGAATTACACATACATACTCCATTGTTAGTGATTTCTTTATATTGCATCAGCTAAAAGACCAACTTAAAGACTTACACTACAGATACAGTTACAGGCAGCTCAGATAACATCCAATCAGAAAATCATCTTTTGAGTATTTGTGACTACAGTTTTAGAACAAGAAAAAAACCCCTCACAACAAGTTGAGTCAGTATCAGAAATGCTAAGTTATCATTAGCAGACGTGCAGAACACCATTTTCTAATTCTCTTATGAACTCTTGGCCCACGTGTCTATGAGACGTAAATAGGAAACAGTAAATTCAGCATGCTTTGTTTACGCACTTGGCACTTGTTTCAAGAATCACTGCAGTACAGAAATGATACAAATCTCCACTAAAACATTCCTGTTCTTAGGACTCATTCATTTAACTGCTGGTGGGAAACTTTCTAGCACAAGGGATCTCCAGTACAGCAGAACTACATAGAAATTTCAGAACTACACAGCAAGGCTCAAACAGAGTAAGTAAACAGGAGCTTGCTCTGAAGCCCACAAGAAAAAAAACCCCACAAACCTAAGGCTGCATTCTTATAATTCACTGTGAGGTAATAAAACTGACAGCCTTCAGTCATCTCAAAGACAGCAATCAAAGGAAAAGTCACTTACCTGTTCTTGTCCAGACTTTGATACGTAGTGTACCCCTCTTTCCCTTCTCATCTTGCCACCACCACTTCCTCCTGAAGTCAGACCATTGGATGCAAGAGTACTGAATTTGGGGTAGGTCAAATTGCTAGCACAGAATAACAACACATGGGTTGGGGATTAGGAAAAAGAAAAAAAAAAAGAAAAAAAAGAAAAAGTAATCAATTTATTTTCAAGCTATTATAGCCATCATCAGTCCTAGAACTGAAACTTGTTAATCGGAATCAGGAAAAAAAGTAAAGCTGCTTCATAAGTTCCTAAATGCTGGTAATACAATTTTTGCTATTTAGAACATCAAGTTTAAAATAAAATGGTTTTAAAAAAAGCAAGGAAAATGACATGCAAAGTTGCAACATCCATATGGGAATGATGACTAAGCCAGAAGACCTGAAATAGAAGAGCTGATTCATATTGACAATTTCTAATGCTTCTTTTAGATAGCCCGGGCATGGACTGGTTCTCCAACTCTGTGATGAACATTAATTCTGCAAGGATATAAAAGAACAACTCACAAAAATACACAGAGTGTATGTATGCACATATGGGAAACACTGCCAACAGCTCTGATGGAAGAGAGAGCCCTCAAGATGGTGAGATAATATGGCAGAAGTTTCAGAAGCAGCTCAGGCTTTTATGTGGCCATCAGAAGGAACGGCAGAGGTGTTTGGGTGTGCCAGCATTCCAGAATTCTTTTCAGACACCAACACAGATCCCTTTTGTAATGCATACAAAGGCATTTCTCTGTTTGTTATGAAAGCCTTGATCAAAACCAGAAAGATTTCCTAATGCAAGTGCTAAGAGAAGAAAAAGAAAAAACCACATCACAAGCCAGAAGTGAAATAAAGAATAACATCAGAAGTAATATGGCAACAAAATGAAATATCCCTGAAAAAAATCACTATATCAAAGCTTATCCAATCAGTCATTAAGGAATTAATTACATTAGATCACATTGGAAGACACCAAGTCCAGTTTCTAGAAGACTGAAGAAAAGAACTGGTGTAAACTTGTCAGACACTTGAAAGCAGTCTGATTAGCACTGTGACTGCTGAGAGGAAGCCAGATCCCTAAGGCCATACGCTCAGGCTTTTCTGTAAACCAAACTGTCAGTCAATCAGAATTCTGAAAAAAGCCTTATGTCAAAACAGATCTTTATTCAGACAACTATAGCCTGCACATAAGAGTCTACTATTCTTTCTCTTAACACATATCAGCTTCAAGGGGCAAAGACATTTGTCAGTCTTCGAGTAAATCCATCCTACAACCAGCCAAGTTTAAAGAACAAATAGCCTTTGGTAGGTTGACAATAGCTTAACCAGTATTCCACTCTTGCCAGAATATCAGTGTTGTGTTCCTGATCTACAGCACGACACACAAAGACTGGCTTCAAAAAAGGGAGAAAGAAAAAAAAGGAAAGAAAATAACATCTACCTACTGTACGGACAAAAAGAAAGACATTGCAACATTGCATTGAGCACTGAGAATGAAATAAAATGCAGAATGTTTTCTGAATCTCCTTTTTACATGGAGAACGGATTTCTGCAAACAACAATTTAGAACTGTTTGGGGAAAAAAAAACACAAGTCAAGTCCAGCACCTCTTTGCATTCATACCAAAACCTTACAGCCAATCTCACACTCCTGAAAAGGCAGCTGTTGCGAAATCAAACTTTTAGACACCAAATCAAAGCGTTGAGGTGTTCTTGGTTGGTTGGTTTTTTTGTGTGTGTGAGCCAAAGAATGCCCCAGGCCACAAGGGAATGGGTTGGCATTTGAACAGAGTCCTGTTAGTGCTGTCTGAAGAGAAAAATCCACGCCCCAAAAGATAACGTTAGAGTGCAAAGCGCCTCCACTCCAGCTTCATTGAAAACACTATGAGCTATGTGGAGCAGAACTCATTCTACCTACCTAAACCAAGTAAGCCGTGTGGCACAGAGCAATCTCCTCAAGACAATCACAACTGTTAGCTCCCTGGGAATGTTGTTTTAGAACCAAGCTCACATTTGACCTCAAAAGGTTCTGTGAAGCTCTTAGTTTTCATGCTATGAATTAGCAATGCTAATTCAGAGCAGAGAAATGACTTCTCCAAGATAGGAATTTCAAAACAAACAAACAAACAAATAAACAAAAACACCCAAAGGATAACTACAAACATACTCCTGAGCTGTACGCCACTCTGTCTTATAAAGAATCCTTCACAAAGAATCATTCCTTTAGGACCTTCAAGCTTCAAGCAATTAGACTAAACAAATCACTAAAACTAATGGCTCTTACTCCAGATAATATCAAGATGGATGAATGGTTTCATTGCCAGTAAGTAAACTGATAAACTACAAAATATCTGCCACACTGATATTTCTAACACTGGAGATTCAGTTGAGTTGAAAACTAAACTATCTTTACTTCCTAAAGAAAAAAGGCCTCCATAGCAAATACCCTTTCTGTGGATACAGCATCGTAACTGTAATGCTATAACTCCATGGAAAACACAGCAGGGTAGCAAAGTCCTGGGCTGCAGCAGGTGAGGATAAGCCCAAATGCAGCAGCCACGGATGCAGAAAAAAAGGAAGAAACCTGCTTGCCCTTGGAAGGCCACAGGAAGGCAGGGATCTCCAGCAAGATATCCTCACTTCCACTGCCAACCCTTAAATGAGGCCTGGAAAGGGTTGGATCCTGGCTCCACACCCCTTCTGGTCACTCAGGAGCACTGCATGTACCTGAGCTCCTGCGTTCCCACCAGGTGCTCAATCACTGCCTCAGGTGTGACTTAGCATTTCTGCTACATTCAATACCTTGTTTCCAACCTTCATATCCTACTAAGGAGATAGACATGGGGAAAAAATCATTACTTATACATCACTGATAATCTGATTTCATTCTTGTTCATCTTCCTTTCTTTCTTAAAAATTTTCTCAAACTTACACTGATCTTCAAATGTGATTTAGACTTTACAGCTCTCAAAAGACAAAATTTTTGTTCCCACTACTAGAACTGTTACAGAGAGACCTGCAGGCAGAATGCAGTGACAAAGGAGATAGTTTTCTTCATTCAAGTTAGCCTTAAATTAATAGATCTGTCATACCTTTCAGATGGTTCCACACGCTGTTCTTCAGGCAAACTCTTCTCTTTCACTTCCTGCAAATTATTTCAAGATTTAGCTGAACATATATACTATACACAAAGTGCAAACAATGAATTGTGTTGTTTTTTGTATTTTTTTTGCTAGTTTTTTATTTTATACCACTAAATACACCTCTACCTAGTTAATTTTGTTCACTAATTCAATATTCTAGGTACAGCTAAATTTGGGGGCTAAAACAAGTACTGTTGCTTCTCTTAGCATTGAGGATGAACTGACAGAACAGTTAATCACATTTGTCAAACTCTCTAAAGAAAGTAATTAAATGAAACATAATGGTAATAGTACTAGGTGACGGGGAATCAAGTTTTCTTAATAAAGCTAGTGCTAATTTACAAACCCATTAAAAAGGCTTCACTTACATCATTTATCAAAGATCAAAACACAACACACCCTTCCCTTCAAAAAAAACCAAACCCAAGAGTTGCTGCTATGCTCTTTTTTAGAACTCTGTTAAAGAAAGATTGTGCTGGTTGAACAATACAGAGATTAAGAGATTTCAAAGCAGTAACCAATCAGTAACGACTGCCCATTTTCATCTCTTGCCTAGAAGGTCCACAGATTTAACACCTGGCCGTTTTTACATTCAGATCAGTACTGGGAATGTGGTGGTTTTTCAGAAAGAGATGCCACTCTTGTTTTTACAGAAAAATTACCAGAGACTCCATCTACACCAAAGGGATCAAGAATTATAACCAAGCACATTGTCAGAAATCTCAGTTGGAACACATAGCTCACCTGGAAGAGCTTACACAAAACATCAGCATGCTCCATCAAGGACAACTTTGTGTACAGGAGGATACAAAAGGAAAACACTGCTTCTGTCTTTTAATATTCTTTCACTGAAAACATCCTGACCCTACAGAACATCATTACATTGTGAAACCACCAGAGGCCACTTAATTATTCCAAAAACATAGTTAAATCCAGAAAACCTGAACCTTTTCTCAATAGTTCCCACTGCTTTCATGCCTATCTCAAGCATACTATCTGTATTCTTTGCAAAGAAAGAGCATCTCGTTAAAGTAATTGGTTACAAACATTCCAGGCAGGTAAGGACTGCAGAATTTACTTACTTTGTGCTTTGTATCTACTCTCTGGTGAATTTTGCTAGAATCAGCAGATGGAGTCAGAGATGGTTTAAAATACTGGGTCCGACTTCCTGACAGAGAGATTGCCTTTGGTGTCACCAGTTTTTGAACAGGCGGGTGGTGAGATTCCATCTTAGAAAGGAAAGCAGTAATCAATTTATTCTGGCACCCACCAAATTTAACTGCAGTATTTATGGATGAAAACAATTACAGAACTATAAACATCCCATTAGTCTTGGAACTCAATGATAACCATTAAAAAATTCTAAAAGCATTCAACTCACAGAGGGAAATCCTCAGAAAATCAGTGCCCAGAAACCTACACAGAAGTAGCCAAAGTTTGACTAAATCTCATTTCAAAATTGGGCAGTTAATTTCATAGACAAAACAATTCACGCTACCATAATCAAAATAACTCATGCTCCTATAATAGTCCTCTCTTTTCCTCTGCCTACACTGTGATATTTTTCACTAGCTTAATCCACTGATCCATCATTCAAAGCACTAAGCAACTGATAGAGCCTTCTGGGCTTCATACTACCTACATTTTCCTCCTTCAAAGCCAAACAAACACTAGAGCACTTAAAAAAAATGTTGCCAAATAACCTTAAAATAATCTCATTCACTAAAATGTCATCTAACATTTTAGATTTGTACTAAGCACACTGAAAGTACTAGTTTAATTTCCCCATTCAAAGTATTTTCACAGACCAGAGCTGAGTTGTTTTTTTTTTTAACAGAAAGCTCTGAATGTTCTGCAAAACTGACTTCACTGAACTGTCAAACAGAAAGCAAGCTCAGGAGGTATGAGATTTACCAAATGCTCCATCCACAGTCTTAATGAACAGAAGAATCAGTCTTACAAAGTTTGCTGTTCTTCCATCTGAACAGAAAATGTCACACTAAACTTTAACTTCTCCCAACACCCGGTAATAAAATTCACACTGCCTATAAAGTGATTAAAAATGCATCTTTCTAGGAATTACTTGAATGTTGACTAAAACACGTCTTATTTAAATTCACAATTCTGCTTTGAATGAACAGTTTCATTGCTGGCTTTAAAAGTAAATGACTTAAGTAAATAAAAATTGCCCAGTTAGCTGTTTAGTACACCAAGAGCTATTCTGTCCAGTGCAGATCCTTGAAATAAGTGGAATACCACATACAACACTGCTACCCACTGCAAAAGTTTTGCCTGAGCATACAAGAGTTCTGTCAACCATACGCTCACTTCAGCAGGAAAACAGAGAGCCACGTCCCTTGCAAATAATTGCTTTTCATCACAGGCTACTCTTCTGCCAAACATTATGAATCCCAGCATTATGAATAGACAATCTACCTCCTTTTACCCAGTGACAGCTGTGTGCAACACTCATTTACTGCCTGACAACTTCAGGCTCTCTATTGCAAATCTGGCAGATCTTTCTTAATGCCTTATCACAGGTGTGGTTCTACAATTTAACTGAGAATTCACACCAGATCTGTTTGCAGTTAACTGGGTAATACTTATGCTGTACTTTACTTTTCTGTTATCTTTTAATTTAGCACACATGAAAAGAGAAGGTGCAGGAAGTCTCAGATGTTTGTAAACTCTGAAGTGACTGTAAACTTAATTATACATCCAATCAAGGGATTACATAAAGGACAGAAATTAACAATTTTCATTTTCATTATCTGGATGGTGATAATAAACAGAAGTACTCCTTTTCTGCACCTGAATCAGCACAGAAGCCTGCACTAAATCTATATGACCACTTGATCATTACTTTGCTATCTGTGATCACTTCTTCAAGATCAAGCTTTCCCAAACAGGAATTTTAACACACAGCTTCACTCCAAGATGAAGGACAAGACAAAACTACTTTATGTGTTCTAGAAAAGTTGTTCATTTGACATATCAAGACACCACCACACAAAGATCACATAAATGTTTAACCTAAGTAATCTTCACAGCTCTTCATTTAGTGCAGGTAGAATGACATTTTTTTAGCTGTTTTCACATGACCAAGATATGAATTTGTACCTGTAATGCTAACATTAACTTGTACTCGTGCATACAGTGCCACTGAGGTCAAATTTCTTGTGATAGCACTGAAGCAAAGAAGATTTCTCAGTTTAAGACATCACTGGTTCTTACCTGTTTTCGAGAGGAATGGAAGCCCGTAATATCCAGCACGCTTCTGTCCACAGGCTAAGGGAAAGGAAGAAAGCCTAAATATTAGAGATCCTTTCTTTCCTCCCCCCCCACCCCTTGAGAGAGGGTTTCATGCAATAGAAATGCGTGGGTTTCACGGTCAACTTACAGAAGACAGCGGACTGGTAACAGAAGATGGAATTCTTTTAGCATCCTATGGAAAAAACAATCAATAAATTAAACAGGGCCCAACATAGGGAAGAATTTCATTCTTTACTGGCACGTGTACTAAGCTTTATAAGTATATGAAATAAAGCAGATTAAAAGGAGTGCCACTTACTGCCAGAGGACTTGACATCTTCTCCAGAGACTGCAGGATGCGCCGTGCTGTGGAACTTGTCACACCATAGGATTGCACGTTTGCTTGTTTAGCTTTCATTTGCCTTCTTACTGGTGTCTGAAAAAAAACAACATTGTAATTGTCATGCTGCTCAATTTTGATTTAAATACACATGTATTTTACGTCCCTAGGCTACACGAACAACATAACCAACATTCTCTGACGACAGAAAAAAATGCATTCACTGGGAGTTCAAGACATAATGAAAATACATTCTGAGTTTATAGCAGTTGAACTGGGTCTCCAATACATCTTGCACAAGGGATAAAACTAAAAAAGAAATCCATATGTGTAGAAAGTAAAGATGGAAGATGTTATGAGTGCCAGCATCTCTGAAGCAGTAATCAGAAAAACAGAACTGAAGCAAAGGCTTGTGATGAAGAAAGCACTTTGACTGACAACACATCTGAAGAGTTTCATAATGGTGCAAGTGTACCATCTTTAAATCAGTGCATACAACCACAACCAAGAATTCCTAGTTTTACTTCTCTCTTGCTTCTTCCTCTCCCTCAGGAGGGGAGGCTGCGAATCTTTTTCTCTGTTTAGTAAGATAAAGCTCTGACTTGAACAGTAACAGATCAGAACACATTACAATGAAGAAGTAAACTATTTAACTTGCACCACAATTTAATTCAGCATGGCAGTGTAACCACATTGTGTTTATCACACAGTGTGAAGATAGGAAGCAGACTGCACAGCATACAAAAACTGCAGCAAGGCTCACAACATCAAGTAATGGTTGATCTGGGAAGGGGCCTCTGGGTCTACCAAGTCCAGCCCCTGCTCAAGCGGGGACACCCAGAGCAGGGTGCCCAAGCCTGCATCAAGGCATCTCAGAGAGATCTCCAAGGAACAGACTCCACAGGCTCTGAACAGCCTGTATCAATGTTTCATCACCTGCACAGCGCAGAAGTTGCTTCCTGGTAACTACATGGAACCTCCAGTGTTCCAGTTTATGCCCACTGCCTGCTGTCCCAGCACGAGGCTCTGCTAAAAGAGCCCAGTGCTCCATCCTCTTGGCACCCATTCCTCAAGGATTTACAGACATTGATGAGATCCTCCCTGAGCCTCCCCTGATCCAAGCTGAACAGGCCCAGCTCTCTCAGCCTCTTCTCGTGAGAGGTGTTCCAATCCCCCCATCATCTTGGTGGACCTCTTCTGGACTCTTCCCAGTATGTTGCTATAATTCACAGCAAACAGGAAAAAGCAAGCTACTCTCTCCTTTAAAAGCCTAATATTTTGGTTCCTCTTTTCGGTGTAACCCACAGTTACACTGCAAAAAGTTAAAATAACTGATCAAAGAGGGCTCCCAGCTTGCAGGAAGTTTTAAAAACAAGTTTTCAAGGTTTCCCATGCATCAAAATGCCCTTGTTCCATGTCTGAAATGGACTGCCAGAATAAATCCAGAAAACTGTGTTTCAATTTCCTTCAAGTTCCTTTTGATTTTTATTTTTTTTTTTAATAAAGGGCATTTTGATTAAAATACTTTCCTACCAAACCTGATTTGACTTCTATTTTTGATTCAACTCTTGTTACTGAGAGCCATCAGCATTTACATACAGCTTCATTTCAGAGCACCCAGAACTCTTAGGGCAAATAACTCTTTTCAAGAACAATATGAAACAAAATAAAAAAGAATGCTACTACTCACCTTGAGATTGCATTTAGTCCTGCATGCCCCTCTCTGGGCAGAAGTAGAATAAAGGATTTGCAATGCTATTTTAGAATGAACAGCCTTATACAATTTATTCATAGCATGGGTGTAGATATGACTGTGTAAGTTCTACAGATAAATATCAGACAGGTCTGACTACAGTAGCTTTTGCTACTATAAACACAGGTCTTTGATGTTATGCTGTCACTGTTTTAATTGCGTGATGTCATTCAAACATGATACAGTTAGAGGTACACAATGGCACTCAAATGGAATATTTTTGAAGACTTAACAATAGAGGAAATCCCAACTACAAACATCTAGCTTTAACAGTCGTTCTTGTTCATTACAACAAATATTTACATAATACCTATTGAAAATAATTTAAATAGCAACTGCCATTTAAATTTCTACTCTTGCAGACGGGGAGGGGAGAATAGGAGCTGTTGCCACATTCTCAGCTCTCCTCTGAAAGCTACAGTACACTACTTTAGTATTTCAACCACTGTTTCTTACCATGCTGTTTTTCCCATACCTGATAAGGAGCAATTCGCACTTTTGTCTGCCTTGCTGCTGCAGCTGCTCCACCATAAGTGGTCTTTCCAGGGTAAAATGGAGAATCTCCAAGCTGGCTTGTCTTAAAGACAGAAGTGTTTCCAAGCGACTACAGAAACACAGTATGGTAACTGGTTAGTAAAATGGGCACACATTTAAAATGATTCAAATAAATACTGTGCGGTACTTACAGGAGAGAGAGCTCCAAAAGCAGATAAATTGAATGCAGGTTTCTTTGAACTAGATGCAGAATGCTGGGAGAGGGAATGAGATCTTTCAGCTTCTGTGGACCAGAGCAGTGGTGCTGAATTGGTTTTTGAAACTGCAATATCTGCCAAAAAGAAACACGCTGGATGTAAATGCCTTGAGTACAAAAAGAACTCCTGTTATTAAGGGTCTCACTGACTTGAGTTCTTTAATACAAAAAATAACCTTGACTTCAGCATTCTTTAAACAGATCCATTTCACATACAGTCTGAAAATCAAGTACCAATTCTCAACTTGAAAACTGTTCAACGCAAATACAGTTACTTTTCAGCAATCTTAGGAAGCCAATTCTATGTTTCCAATTCAAAGTCTTTCTTTTTTTTCTTTCATATCAAGATTAAAGGGAACTGCATAACACCAGTGCATCTGTGAGGACACAAAGTTTTTCTTGTGTTGGTGAAAGGCTGGAGGCCAGATAGGTTAAAACTGCACAAGGTTTTAAACCTGAAAGATTCCCCAGAGGCTGATCTTTAATTTGTTAATTTGTTTCCCATGTACTTTTTTATGAAGACACATCAGAATGCTCTAGTAGGCAAAGGTTATATTGCTAAATCCTGGCAACATCTTCTCTGAACTTCAAAAATATGTACTCCACAAAACTTGCTGACAATGCCTCAATCCCTGTCTATACTAGAAAAAGCTGCAAACTGTTTGCCCTTGCAAAGCTGTTTGCCCTTTCACAGTGAGGTGACCCAGGTACCCATCTACATCAATACAACATTCATTTTTTATTTTAAAATACTGTGCATTCCTTAGTGAGCTCAGCATAAAACATGGCAGCATCGACAGCAGAAGCCTTCTTTCAAGAAAGGCCAGAAAAGCAGCTCAAACACAGTCAGAATGGTCCCTTTATCTGCTCTTTGTGAAATACAAGAAAACAACTTGCATTTCCCTTTGTCACCTGCGGTTCCTCACTTTTAACTAGCTGTCTGTTGGACATTGAGTCCCTCTTCCAAGTGATCAACCCAGCTGTCAAGTCAGAATAAGTCACTTTCATTTGCTACCACCCCATTCTGAACCACTGTTCAAAATCTACATACAACTAGCTGAAAGCAGGTAATCAGCAGTGATTTTTTTGTAACATCAAGGTCTCGTAAATGTACTTCCGAGCACAATTCTATTAAAATGTTGACTGAAACAAATACTTCAAAAAAAACTAAAAATTCAATTCAATTCTCACTTCCAAAGCTGACATTCACTTATTTTACTAAGTTGATGAGGAATCTGAACGAATGCAAAGTACTTCACGTTATGTAAAAACAAAACTAAAAATTAAAAGAAAGTATGAAAATTACCTTTATCAGACGCTCTAGAGGAGAAGCCACTGGTTGTTGAGATGTTATCATCATCGTGCTGAGAGGTAGAATCTTTTATTTCTTTTACAAGAGACAGTCCAGGATTGCCAATGCCAAGTGTAGAAGATGTAGAGGGCTGACAAGGTGGCACAGCGGAATCCAACACGGTACAGTTCAAATGGCTCCGATGCAGAGACGGCCTTGTCAACACAACCGAAAAGTTCAATGCTGATCTACTCGTGGATGGTTCTAAATGCAAACAGGGAGATGATCAGCTTTCCTATAGACAAGCTCATAGAAGCCAAAACCTGTTTTCTATCAACAGTCAAGCTATTGCCAAGATCTAAGCACAAAAATAGAGAAGCCAAATTTAACTTCTTCCTCATCCAGATAGGGTTTCATCTGTGTGACTACAACAGCAACACTACTTGCAATTCTAAGTATTAATATCACATCAAGAAAAAGTGTGGGGCTTTACAACACCAGGTTCTGACATCATGCTCAAGTGCTGGATCTTTTACTAATCAAGCATACAGACTCCCTCCTCTTGCTTGAAAAGCTTGCAATAAACTTCCAAAATTTGAGATCGTGTGGCAAGTTGCAGACAACATTGCAGTTTATATAATCTTGGCACAAACATCCCATTAGCTTGAATACAACACGAAAATGAATGTTTGCAGTACTTCAGCATTTTTTTTTTTCCTCCCAAATAAACCTACAAATCAGGTCATACCACATGTAAACGTTATCTCCTATCCGTTAACTTCTGAGATTGTAAGCCAAGAGACAAGTAAGCATGTTGGCCCAAGTAACCAAACAAGCTTTTTTTTCCCCTGGAACCAAAGGGTCTACAAACACTGCCAGTGGCCTGGAAGGGGTGGCCTCACAGCTCCAACTTGCTAAATGAACAGGACTACTAATAAATATCTTGCCTGATGAAAGTTCACTCTCTCAGGAATCCTGGGAATTCAAGCGATTTTGAGCAGCTCTCCCCTTGATACTTGCACCAAAGCTCAAACTAGCTAGTTCAATTCTCAAAGCCACTGCTGTACCACTAATCAGTTCTCCAAAACATGAGCAGATTTTTAGGACAATATTGCTTTAGATACTTGATCAGCCAAGCAAGGAATACAGGCTGTAGCACATAGGTGTCTCACAGCTGAAGAAACACGTTTATCTACAATTGTAGTAATAAATAATCTTAAGGAAAAAAAAAAAATCAAATCTTAAACATAGCAAGTAACAAACGCAGACAGCAACATAAGTTAGCCAAGGTTCTACATGGCCCACCTGCTCCTGATCTTCTGGAGTCAGTGAGCTTGCTGTGCAGCTGTTCTTACTAAAAGGTTCTTTCACACAGTTCTACAGAAAAGCCAGCATGTGTTCCCCAGTCATGAAGACATTATCTATTGCTTTATTCAAGCTTACTCCCAAGCTACAGCAACACAGAAAGCAATAAAGTCCTTGTTTACAATTAGATGACATTGGAGGAAAAGATACTTCCTCATTATTTTTGACTCTGACAACAGAAGCAACTGACTTTCCATATTATCTATGATTACCTTTACATGCTCAGACAAAACCACTCTCCTTATTAAAAGATAAATTCCCCCAACAGCTACCAAAGAGGAACCCAACTGAAAGCACAAGCAAATTTACACAGCAGTACTACAGAATCAGTGGGAGGAACCTGATTTAAAACAAAGATGAATTTTTAACATGGTACAGAAGCTGCAAGTCTCTGACAAGAGTCCAAATATCTTTTCAAAGACAACAGCCTAGACACTAACACATATCTTAATTTTATTGAATATTCTAATACTGACATAAATCACATGCACGAGTTCCCCAGTTCGCCATTAAGCTAACAAGGAGCTTTACTAAATTAATTTAAGTCCAAAAGGTAAACAAATACCATTAAAAAAAAACAAGACATGAGAAGAATTTTTTTCCTCTGAATCTACTTTTTGTTTTCAGGACTTCAAAACAAATTAATGTTTTTAATTGCCTTAGGTACTTAGACAAAGTTTCATTCCAGGTCTTCTAACAAAGAAAGAAGAAAATGCAACTTAGCACACTTGTAAATGAGTATTTTCAGCATTTGCTACCTGGCTAACAGAGTACATGAAGTTAACGGATGGCTTCCAAGAGTTCTAAGTTCCATGCTTGACAACCGTATTACAGTTTAAAGCTAAGAGACAGTTTCACAAACTGTTATTGTTTTGAGGCTTGGTTTTTTTGTTAACTTGCAGGGCAGGGGCTGGTTTTAATTACATCAAAACCCTCTTAGCAGATTCCTTTGGAAATTCAAATTCAAAACCAGAAATCTGTGAAGAAATAGAGATAACCAGAACACTAAATGATTTTTCACATACCTTCCAGGTTAATTCCTGCTGGTTCAGGTGTGACTCTCCCATCGGTCATTATGGTATCTTCATCTCTATAATTATGATGATAATTTACTGGATTCTCTTCCTGATTTGTAGATTCATTTGTATCTACACATTCATCTTCACTTTTATTAAAATACTTCTGTAGCCATCCTGGTACGATGTTTTTCACTGATTCTGTCATTCTGCTAATAATTCCCTGCTTGAAAGAAGAAATACTTCTTTAATTACAGAAATTCAGCCAACAGGATGTGCTGGATACAATCTTCCACAGACCTCAAAGACAGAGGTTATACAGCAAACACTGAGACCAAGAGTAAGGCTGATCCTTAGTATAGGACTGCGACGCTTGGGGACGCCTAAAATTCCCCTAAGATTGATTCCAGACTATCTATTGATATTCAAAGTTCTGAAGCTTCCATCGAAGTTCTCCAGCAGCTTGTCAATTCACAAGGCCATCAGGAAACTATTTCTACATAATCCTGATCTACATACTTGTTCCACAACTCCTCCTCCACGTACTCAATTGGAAACCGCCTAAAACAGAAACCCAGCAGTTACCTGCAGCGACAGTGATGATCATTCTATGCACTAAGAGCAGGGAGTCTAAATATTGCTGCTGCTTCTCATGCTGAATCACAGTAATAACATGCATCAAAAAAAACATTGCTATACTCTGAACAGTCAGTGTAACCGGATCAAAATCCAGGAAGAAACACAGCTACAGCTGCAGTATCAGCTGCATCACAGCAGATATGTTAAAGAGACCCCTTCTGATCAAATTTCACTTTATGGACATTACATTTCGGGCCTCCAAACACTATTACTCCACAACTACTATATGCTTAACAGCCATTTCCATTTTGCCATTTACAAATCCTTGGCAATTCTTACGTTCCTCGTTAAAAGAATGTTAATTTACCATGTTATAGATGTTCACTTTTTCCCCATCATTCCCTCAAAACTTTAGCATCCCTTTCTGTCCAATGGCTTGCAGCACTCCCTCTCACACTGCTGACAGCCACGGAGCTGCTTGGCTCCTTATGCTACAAGCAAACATGAAGGCTGACTCAGCAACTCCAACACTGAAAACCAAGAAGTGACAAAATGTGAATGGAATACAGCAAAAAATCTGTTCAGCGGTTGCTGATGTGTGCACCTGGTTTTGTAGCAACAGTCCTGCTCTACCACTTTTCTGGCTTTGGGAAATAGAACTTTCTAGCTGAAATTATTATTTGGGTGTAAAAAATTGATAATATGCTTTGAACATGCTGAAGTCAGTTACAGACTAACAAAATTCTGAGATAACAACCACGCATACACACAAAAACAACAACAAAACCCCACATAACCAAAATAGAAGCCTGTATCATTGAAGTATTCCATAGACGACAGCGCAAACACTGAGATACAAGAATTATAAACACTGATACACCCTTGAACCCAGAACTAGGAGGGAGGTAAGGGAAGAGGAAAAGAGTAGAAAACAAAAAGCCTTTTCACAGGAAGAAAGTCATTCTAATTCACAATTAGACATTTTTCCTAATGATCTGTTATTCTGTTGTTTACTTGCACAAGGACAGAATAAATACCCAGGACAGTTTCAGCCGCGCAGGATACCACGGAATAAACACATCCATCACAATTACTACATTAAAATGCACTCATTAAAATGAGTACAAAGTGCTCAGAACGTTGCTATTCTTCTCTTAAACACTAAGCCTCAGCTTTCCTGCAGAAACCACAAATGCAGCTGATGGCAGAGTTCACAAGCAGTTCAACGCACGGTGTCAGCAGAGCGGCTCCTTCTAATCCCCCAGCCCCTCGTTGACACCTTTTCCTCTGACACATTCCACTTTTTACCAGCCCTAAGAATGAAAGAGCATCGGGAGGAAGCATCATACAGGATAGCGTTTGCAAAAAAGGAGCAAACGCTCAGGCATCCAAGGCAGCGTTCTTTCACTAAAGGCACTGCTTCACCCAGTGTTGCTGGAGAGTTGCTCACACAGAGCACGGCTATTACAATAGGCCCACAGGTTTCTCTTGCTGAAGAAATCCCACCAGTACTGAGCGCTGCCGAAGATGAAGGAAGAAGCTGCAGGCATCCAGAAGAGCAATCACCCTGTCAATCTGCAGTAATCCAAACGAATAATTGCAGTCTAGCTAGACAAGCAGTTAGAGATGACGTTTTATCATCCACATCTAAAGCCAAGGTGGTCTGACCCTTTCTTACACATGGCAGCCTTGCCACCGTTGGCCATGCTACCACCTTTCTGAACCCAGGATAACTCCTTAATTCAGAAGCTGGGAGCCTCCACCCAGCCATACTGCAGAGTGCTGCCGGTACATTCCAGGTTCCCTGCATGGGCATCAGCAGTCCCTCCAGAGGAGGTGTAAGGGACCAGTGGGAAACTGACTCAGAGACTTGAGTTCAAGAGAGAGGAGGTCTGGGTCCTGCAGAGGCAGAGCAGCGAGCAGTTTTACCCACTTCCTCTTATGGCAATTCACTGAGGAGAGGGTGCACAAGCACCAGAGGCCGTTGCCGAAACTCCCCAATCTTCTGGAACCCCCCAGCTGAGCAGACACGAGGGACCTGCCACGTCCAGGGCAGTCTGTAACCAACTGGACTACGTGATAGTGAGCATGCATGTTTTGTTGTTGGCTGAATCACAGATCAAGGCTCCAACTCAAGACAACACTGGGTCCAAGAACATGGTGAAAAATCTCTTTCACTTTTGTTTTGTCTATCTTTCACTGTCTTCCTGTTTCTCCCCTCAATCTCTTTTCATTTGTTTTCTCTAACAGCCATTGCCTAAATGTGCCTCAGAGTAGCTGACTAGGAAATAACACCTGTGTCAGAGTATCTTTTATCCATAATGTCTACTGTTGGTATAAAGCTGCCTCATTTCGCCTCAAGGTAGTTAACTAATTGTAGTTGGAAAACTCAGATTGTTTTGTATTGCTGCTCTGAGTTGTTGTCTGACTCTGTCACCTCCACAACCCCTGCAGACCAGGGACTGTCCTACTTCCTCACAACCCACCGAGCCGAATGACACAGGCTGACAAGGATGCTGTGTATCTCATCCATAGCAGCAGCTCTCCAGAGATCAAATCTGATGCTTTCAGTAGTATGCATAGGATCATTAAGGTTGGGCTCATCTAGACCTCCTGCTAAACCATCCCCACCATGCCCACTAATCTATGTCCCTTGGTGCCAAAGCTACGTGTTTCCTGAACACCTCCAGGGATAGTGACTCCACCGCTTCCATGAGCAGCCTGTTCCAATGCCTCATCACTGTTTTAGACGAAAAATTTTTCCTAATATCCAACCTGAACTTCCCCAGGTGCAACTTTAGACCATTACCTCTCATTCTGTCACTGGTTATCCAGGAGAAGAGGCTAGTCTCCACCTGGCTACAACCTCCTCTCAGGTCACTGTGGAGAGAAATGAGGTCTTTCTTGGGTCTCCTCCAGTCTGAACAATCCCAGTTCCCTCAGACATTCCCTGTAAGACTTGTGCTCCAGTTCCTTCACAGCTTTGTTGCCCTTCTCTGTATGTGCTCCAGGGCCGCAACATCTTTCTTGTACTGAACACAGTGCTTGAGATGCAGCCTCACCAGCTCAGAAAACAGAGATGATATGATCACTTCCCCGCTCCGCTGGCAACACTATTTCTGATACAAGCCAGGCTGCCTTCTTGGCCACCTGGAGACACTACTGGCTCATGTTCAACCAGCTGCTGACTAGCACTTCCAGATCATTTTCTTCCACACAGCTTGCCAGCCACACTGCCCCAAACCTGTAGCATTGCATGGGGTTGTTGTGAGCAAAATGCAGGAGCTGGCACTTGGTCTCAATGAACCTCATACAACTGGCCTGAGCCCATCAATCCATCGATGCATATGGTGAAGCAAATTAAATACAAGTAAAAAGCCACCTATATTTCACCTACAACTTCCAAGTTAATTTCATTTAAATAAAAAAAAAGTTTAATGAATCTTGCAATTCCTGGAATATACTGGACAATGTATGCAATGCAGAAAAAAAGGAAACAACCCAAGAATCAGACGTGCCTCCTTTTGTAACAAGACATGCCTGTGTAATGCTCAACCCTTCACACCAGTTACTTACCAGGCCCTCCCTCGTCACCTAAACTCACTGCATATGCCCAGCATGCTGCCGCACAGCAACTTCTCTGGTGCCAGCCCTGTGCTCAGAGGAGGGGCAGCTCTGTTGTTCCTCACTGCTACCAGACCAGGAGGCTTAGAAACGTGATAGGGTGACAGGCAGAATCCCAGTTGTAGTTGCAGCAATTCAATCAGTGAATACGTTTTGGTCCTTCAGCAGATTCAGGATTAACTCACTGATTTCAGCAGTTTGAGAACTGCTCTCAGTTCCAACGGTTGTTTGCTGATGTTAAATGCACTCACACGCTATGTTCATCCGAAAATAGCAGCAGGAAAGCAGAACAAAGCACAGAACATGGAGAAGAGATCCAATAGCTTATGAACAGGTATTTACAACAGCGCTTCAAACACCATGCATCCCAAGAGCCTGCAGCACTGCTGGGTATGTCTCCACCAACACATATATGCACCACCACAGCAACAGTAACTACAGCTGCAGCTCACAGGCACGCTGCCTTGGGATGCGACTCCAAACAAATGATGAGCTGTAGGCACTCGAAAGTAAACAAGCAGGGATCCTAATTCACTACTTTAAAATGACGTTTTCCGGAAGGGTTTATATCGAGAAATAAAAACCAACAGGTTTCAGTTGCAGTTTGACTTTCAACCTTAAAAGCAGGCCGTCTCCTGGCAATAATTATTCATGAACTGGACAGTTTGTCTAGCTCCTCAGGGGTCTCTCACATAGCAGTGGGGGCAGAGCGATGGCAGAAATACTCAGAAACAGTGCGTTACCAGAAAACGGTTCTGGTAATTCTGGTTTCTGTAATTGTGTTGATTTCAATCCAAGAGGCTTAAGTAAATCCCACTGTACAACAAGGGATGTATTAAAAAAAGAAGAAAAAAAAAAACAACACAGAAGGGCTACACACTGACATGAACCCTTCAGAGATGCAAAAAGCACAACCTGTCAGGAGTGCCAATTTCTACTTCCCTATATGCACACCTCTAAGAGCATCAAGGCCAACTCAGATTTTTTTGTTATTTTGCTTCCCATTTCAAAGCTCAAGCTCTTGAAATATACAAATCAGTAAGTCTTCAAAAAGAAAGCCTGCACCTGAGGGCGAAGTGCAGCGAGAAGCAGCACTTCCCACCACTGACAGAACTCGGGCTCCCTCCATCCCCCACATTACCCAGTGCCAGCTCTGGCGCAGCAGGCTGTTCTCCTTACTAGCTGAATTTGTTAATCTGGCAAAAAGCACATGTTTCTCTGCTGGACTAATGAGTTCAGCTGGCGCAGTGCAACAAAAATGGCTCAGGAGAAAGATCAGGCAGCGGGACAAGAGAAAGAAGCAGCAAGACTTCTCCCTTCCTCTGACCAAATATGCACTGATACTCAGTCATGTAACATCCATATCAGGGCTTTATCGAACTGACTCAGCCAAAATTTCACCTACGGCTTGCAAAGCTCACCATTTGGTTACAGTGGTGCTAGTGCAAAAGCAAGGTTAGAAATGGAAACGTGACATGGTTGTCTCCTGCAGCAGCACAGACGGAGAGCGGCTCTGAACTAGCTCTGCTCTTTTCCTTTAGGGAGTGGTTTCAGTCTGGATGTAGGACAGCAGTTTGATATTTCATTTAGAAAACAGACAATAAAACTTATGACTTAATAAGAACAATATGTTACAGGAATGTCATCAATTATGTGACAGTGGAAAAAAACAACTGTTTTATTTAAGGCAACTGGACTAGTACAAATTTATTTCCAAAGACCATGAAGAAAGGTTTATGCTTCCAGATGTAAGTACTTCCTTCTTATTGTGTGAAATGAGCCTTTCTCAGCCTAGCTTTAGGATGGACATCCAGGGACACTAGTGCTGTTCTGCATTCTGGCACTGCCTGTACATTTCCACAAGGAAGACAACAGCCCATCATTATCCCTTCCATCCAAGTGCAAAAAAACAGCGTGTGCTCCTGTAAGTAAACCAGCATCTAACCCACTTAACACCCAGGTTAAATCCTAGTTACACCAAACAGTTTTATCTCGAGTTTAGTCCACACCTACAGCCACATTTTCAAAAGATGGAGCAATGTACAGCATGCCTGCCTTCTTGGTACCAGCACTGCACGAGGCTCCAGCCAATCCTCAGCAGAAATCAAGAGATGGTGCTGCAAATTATGAAGTGCATATGGAGAGGTAGACACTGAGACCTATCAGCATCAAAAACAAAAATTAGGACTAAGGAAACAACCTGCACTTACAACTTCATGAGCTGTTTTGACCGAATTCATTCTCAATCTAAGAAGGGGCTATCAGCATATTTTTTATTGAAAGACTGCTGCACAATGCAGTGTCTGCAGCACAGCTGCAAGGGCCCTAATTCTACCAACCAAAACTCAGCTCGATTTATTTGTCTTCTCCTGTAAGGATACCCCACAGTCTAAACTATCTTTATTCAACATCTAAAACAACGCATGGTACCAGAGTAGCAAACTCTCACAACCACACAGACACGCAGTCTAACTGGTCCAAAGTTAAAATTATCAAAAAATACACTTCCCAAAGCACCAGATGGTCTTTGCAAGGCCATTAGAACAAGCTATGAGAGTTAGCAAGAAGTATGATAACAAACATTTATATTTCGGATTTAAATAGAGTTTAGGCATAAAATCTTATTTGTAGATATTCTCTGTACAATAAGGCACGATTCATTACATTCATTTCTATCTGCCAAAAGAAATGGCAACCTTTCTGTTCCTTCCCCCCCCTTCACAAGAAATAAGTCCATGCATACAAATGTATACTTTCCACATATCACATCTCATCCTATGCATCTGCTACCTCTGATAATATATTTGACTCCCAGCAATTAATTAAACAATATTTTCACTGCCACTTTGCCTAAACGCACCCACGAGCTACAGCTCTGAGCAGAGAGGACACGTTCTGTGGGTAAACTACAAGCAAGAGCAGGCCAAATCCCACAGCAGCTTCTGAAGCAACAGTTAAATGCCATTCAAGGGCAAGTCACAGCTTGCTGATGCTCATCTCCATGTCCAATGTCTTCTAGTGCAGACCTTACAGATAACTTGAAGCGCTTTCTGTCACTTTGGAGCAGCACTCCAGAGTAAATCATAAACTCGTAACAAGAAGACCGGGACTACATTTTTTCATTATATGTGGTGTTAATAAAAGATGGTTAATAAAAAAACTGCTCTTATGCTCCCTCTGAACAACTACTGAGCTACAAACTGAGCTGATCACAGCACACAAAATCTATCACATCAATCCTGTTAAACACGGAATCTTTTTTGTTTTTATACACCAACTTGACCTTGCAAATGAAAAGTAAGTAATCAAAGAATCACCTTTAGTTATTCTCTGCGCTCACCTGAAAGTAAGCTAAGCTCTAAGCCTTCTTACTTTTGAAGCATCACACATCAGTGCTGTTTAGTATGTGCAAGTCAGATCTCACAATTCAACTAAGTCAGCAGAACCTGCAATTAAACAGGGCAGGAGTTTTAAAAACTGAACTACATTTGATCCTGCTGCACACATTTCTGACCAGATTTAAGACAAACTAAAATGCTGACTCAGACACAGCTGCTTCAGCTGCA
The DNA here is from genome assembly GCF_026119805.1 of Tympanuchus pallidicinctus. Lineage (NCBI taxonomy): Eukaryota > Metazoa > Chordata > Aves > Galliformes > Phasianidae > Tympanuchus > Tympanuchus pallidicinctus. Next base: position 7,674,854 of record NW_026294749.1, on the reverse strand, counting down.
GCTATGGTTATATTCTTTGACATTTTAAGCTAATATTCTGAAACAGCAAAGCCAGCACAGGTTCACCTCTGCTGCAGGGCAGCATTCTCCAACAAATAGGGGCAGCAACATATTTCTGGCCATGTGTTTTCTCCACAGTTCATCTGACAGAATCAAGAGCATCTCACAATGGATCTGTAAATACCATTCTCTTATCACTAATACAAAAAAAAGACTGTCACTGCACAGAGATCTATTCAGTGGCTCTAAACAGTAGTATACATTTCTATAAATCTGTATATATTCTACAGCTCTGCATATTAAGTTTATTAACAAATCCTTAAGGCTGACATTATGGCAGTTGTGACGTTACAATTACCACGTCCCTGGTACAGATGAACAGTTCAAATCTTTGGTCGGTCTTGGAGGCAACCAGAGGTAGAGCACTAAGAGGGGAAGGAGCCAGGAGACCCAGCTCATGCAGAAAAGAGTCAGACTCAAAAGAAACTACAGCTTCAAAGCAAAGTCAGCTATTTTTTCAGGACACACTTGCACAACTCCTCCCAACAAGCAGAGCTATGGAGACAGGATTAAACAACCTTACCAAGGAGAAAGAAAATTTTTTGCTGGCACAGGTATTTGCAAAGCAAGCACGTGTGTTAGAACTGTAGCTTTAAGCTCAGTGTTAGAGGTATAAATGTTAATGCACACATTTTTTCCACAGCAATAGAGATTATCATGAGCTTACGCTTACTTTAAAAAAAGATGGCGATCACAACCACGCCAAGCACGCATACAGACACTATAATTAAATGCAAAGTGCAATTATAAGATGAGTTACAGAATCTCAAAAGGAACTGCCGCCCTGAGAACGTCAGCAGTGCTGCCCCAACACAACAGCTCCATTGCTGTGCTATTTCCTAGACAGCGGAAAAATAACATCAAGTCCTCTCTTGTCAAAAGAAGGGGGATATACCTGCAATCTCTCCAATAACAACAAAGAAAAGCAAACATCACAGTTGAGAGGATCTTTTTATTAATAAGCATTTTCGTAAAGTAATCTGGAACACCACAATGACAAATACTGTATCAGCAAGTTGCAAAATGCCTTATGCTTCAGGCAGTCAAACAAGCTAGTTCCTACTCGCCTTGGCCCCATTTTCTGATGACCCATCTGCTTTGGCTTGAAAGGGCTCTGAGTAATCTTCCAGTCCCTTTCACTAACAGAGGTGAGGGAGTAACAAGCTGAAGTGGTGATGCATAGCTGTGAGTAACACCAGCTTCAAGCGCCTCAACTGTTAGCTAAATTAACATCTCTTTAGCTTAAAAAATGAACATAAATCATGATTCAACATCGAAATGGGTAGAGAAGACCTGGGCAAAAGGAGAAAGCAAGTCCAGGCTTTAATGCAAAACTATTTGGAAAAAAAGCAAACAGAACATAGTGGCATGAATGGGAGATCCACGGCACAAGACATCGGTACAAGGGAAAGTAATAAAAATCCAAATTCAGGAGAGTTGCTCATGAAACTGAATAGATGAATTACTGAATATCTTAACAGTAATAAGAAAATCTACCTAATAGCTAAAATTCTTCATTAGAAAATCATTACACACATTGAATAATTCTTCAGCCTCAGATGTGTATATTACGTTACAAAAAGCACAAAGGAGAGTTTTCATCACGTTGTCTTTGTAGCAAACACCAACAGTGTATATTGGGGAACACCTTCAATCATGCTTCTGTAAACACCACTGTTCAACAGTTCCTAATTGTACAATCACTACTCAATTAATACTGGAAAAAAACCATGGCAAGCTATATTGTACGACCTATCATTAAAAATACAATAGATACTTTAAAAAAATGAGTTGGAAATTGCAACCCTACAGAAGTCTCTTTAGCAGGGTTCTTCTTGAGGGCAACCCTGCAATTTACTCTAGATAACATGCAGCAGCATCGTGGAAGTGTTATTTCTTTCCTCAAAAAGCAGCACTGCCCTTAAGATGCTTCCCTCAACAAAGAGGATTGTGCACCTGAATTGGCATTTATGCTGAAACCACATCATGGTCCAACAGCAGCAATGCCAGAGGCTGCACAGCACCACAGGTTATCTTGTCCAACTCAGAGAAAGGACAGGAAGAGCAGGCTGCCAAGCCAAGGGCTGTGTCCAGCAGTGCTTCAAGCATCTCCAAGGATGGAAAGTGAGAAACCTCTCTGAGAAGTTCTTCTGACAGGTCTTCTCTGGCAGATAAAAGACTATGCTGCAATGAAAAAGAATGTCCCATTTTGAAACTTAAATTCATTGCCTCTTTACCCATTGCTCTGACCACCCAGAAATAGCAAAAGGAACATTGTTCCACCTTTCCTATACTCTCGATAGGCATTTTTTGAGAGCAGGTCTCCCCTTCACCTCCCCTTCTTAAGGTGGAGGCATCCATCCCTCCTTGTTCTGCGTCCCAACCTTAGCCATCTCCCTGGCTCTCAGCTAGATTCACTCCAGGATGTCAATGTCTTTTTTTTTGTGTGTGTGTGTCCAGCTTTGGCAACTCCAGTACACAACACTCCTGGATGTACAGTACAGAGGGGAACAACCACCTCCCCCAGCCTCCTGCCCACAAACTTACTAATACTGCCCAGCACACAGTTGGCCTCCTCTGCCCCAAGTGCATGCTGCTGACACAGGTTCAACTTGTAGTCCAGCAGCTTTGGGGAGTTGTTTTGTTCCAGATGAAGGACTTTTTTGCTTTTGTCATAGAATCATAAAATCATTCAGGTTGGAAAACATCTTCAATATATCATCAAGCTGAATATACATACGTCTGTTGGGACTGACTGGCCTCACCTGAGTACTGAAGCAGTTGGCTCAACAATTTACCCATGTCACAGGATCTGGGGAGTGCTAGCCAACCTCATACCCAGCTACAAAAAGGGCATGAGCCAAGACCCAAGAAACTACAGACTTGTTAATCTGACATAAGTGCCTGGAAAAATTAAGAGAGATTATCCTAGGGAATACAGAAGGCATTTAAAGATCAGGTATAGTTAGTGTGGGTTCATCAAGGGAACATCCTGCCTTAGAAATCCAACCTCCTTCTGGGATAAGGCCACCCTCTCGGTGGATGCAGGGAAGGCTGTATAGATGCAGTCTTTCTGGATTTCAGTAAGGCCTTTGATAGCATCCTTCACATCACCCTTCTGGACAGACTGTCCAATAGCGAGGTGAACAGGTTCACAGTGCACTGGAGGATGAACCGGCAGAACAGCAGAGTTCAAAGGGTTGTATGAGTGGGGTTACACCTGGCTGGCAGGCAGTTACCAGTAGTGTTCCCCAGGGCTCAATTCTAGGGTCAGTCCCGTTCAACATTTACATCAGCTACCTGGATGAGGGACTGGATTGCATCCTTAGCAAGACTGCCAATGACGGTAAGCTTGGAGGTGCTGCTGGTTCCCTGGAGGGGTGAGAAGTCTTGAAGTGGGATCATGATGGACAGGACACTCAGTCATCAGCAATGGCATGAAGTCCAACAAATGCAAGTGCTGCACCCAGGACAGAGCAATGCCAGACACGAGCAAAGACTGGAAGAGAAGTGGCTGGAGAGCAGCTCAGCAGAGAGTTCTGGAAGTGCAGGTGATAGAAGGTTTAGCATGAGCTGCAGCGTCTGGTAGCCAGGGGGCAAAGAGCATTTTGGGGTGCACTGAGCACAGCACAGCCAGCTGGTCAAAACAGGTACATCTGCTGCTGCACTTAGTGTTGCTGCAGCCTCACCTCAAATGCTATGTGCAGTTCTAAGCTCCACAATTTAAAAATATATTTAAATACCTGAATGCGTCCAGAGGAGGAAAACAAAGTGAAAACAGGCTTCCTACATTGGTGGTTGATGTCCCACAACTGTCAGTGTTCAAGAAGAATTTGGATAGTGTTCTCAATAACATGCTTTAAATCAAAACATCAACCTGACCTACCAAGACTCATCACTGAAACATGTCCTTAGTGCAACGCTCGCACGTCTCTTAAATACCTCCAGGGACAATAAATCCAACACTTTCCTGGACAGCCCATTTCACTGTTTGATGACTTCCCCATGAAGAAATTCTTCACAATACCCAACCTAGCCCCCCCCCATGCTATCACTTACATCCTACCACTTGTCACCTGAGAAGATGCTGGAAGCCTCCTTGCTGCAGCCTCCTGCCATACAGCTGTAGAGAGCGATGACATCTCCCCTCAGCCTCCTCTTCTCAACACTAAACAGCCCCAATTCCCTCAAAAAGACATATTTTCTAGTCTCTTCCCAAGCTTCACTACTCATTCCTGGATGCACTAGAGCAACTTTGTTTCCTTTTCATAGTGAGAGGCCCAAAACTGAACTGCATCCAGATGTGAAGACAAGAACCTGTTCAAACACATCCAGAGAATGGCCACAAAAATCTGAGGACAGGCTGAGAGTTGGGGATGTTCAGCCTCTCTTCAGAGGGACATGATAGCAGCCTTTCAGGAGGGCTGTAAGAAAAAAGGACTCTTTAGCAGGGACTGTTGTGATAGCATATGGGGAAATGGTTTCAAACTAAAAGAGGGAAGATTCTGATTGGATATAAGGAAGATATTTTTCTCAGTAAAGGTAATGAAGCACTGGAACAGGCTGCCCATGGAGTTTGATCGATGACTCGTCCCTGGAGACACCCAAAGTCAGGTTGGCCGGGCTCTGGGCAACCTGATGTAGCTGTAGGCGTCCCTGTTCACTGCAGGGGAGAGGGACCAGGTGACCCTTAAAGGTCCTTTCCAACTCAAACGATTCTGTGACTGTACGATTTGAGGTGTGCATCAGTAGCATTGCATACAGAGGCACAATCCCTTCCCCAGTCCTGCTGGCCACACTATTTCTGACAGAGCAGGATGCCACTGGTGTCCTTGGCCACTTGGGCACACTGACGGCTCACGTTCAGCTGGCTGTTGACTAACACCTCCAGCTCCTTTTCTGCTGGACAGCTTTACAGCCACACTTCCCCAGCCTGTACTGCTGCATGGAGCTGTTATGCCCCAACAACACGAGGTTCCTGCCAGCCCATTACTGTCAAGAAACCCTAACAGCAGACTTGTCCTTCAGCATTTGGAGGTTCCTTAAGTTTGCTATCATCCAGGAACCCAGTGGGGGTGCTGCACTTCTCTCGTCCCTGTTGCTTACTAAAGACATAAAACAGAATTCGTCCAAATATCTCCCCAGGAGACTCTTAACAATTGGCTGTCAGTGTCTCTCAGTACCACTGATCACAATCCTTTAAGGCAGTGTCCAGCTAGTCTTCCAGCCACTTGGCAGCCTCCTTGATGAGCACGTATTTCCCCAATTTGTCTGCAAGAATAATACAGAAGACCATGCTGAGTGCCTTGCTGATCTCCAGGTGAGCCACGCTGACTGAGCCAGACATCCATCCTGCTTGTGTTAAATTTGTTACACAACGCTGCGGTAGCATTCACGCCGACCCAAAATAGCTCTGCTCAAACTTTTCCAGGTAAGCAGAAGAAATTTGGTACTCTATCCTCAGTCTTCTGAATCAGCAGCTCAGTTCCCTCTCAGCAGGGAAGCAGGAACCAATGCTAATTACTGACTGGAGGAATAAATAACGCAGAGGAAATGACGAGCTGCTGGCAAATGAAGGCAATGTCAGCGCCCCAGCTAAGGGACAATTCTTTCATCTACTTTAAAATCCTCTGTCTGAAGACACCACTCACTAATATTGCTCTTCCCCAAGGCTGTCATGAAAACACTTTGGAAGACAGAAACCAACATATTCATAAAATGGGACAGCAATCAGATTCTACTGTGTGCTGTACCACTGACAGCTTAAGTGAGGGGAAACTCAGCATCTCAGCTAAGATCTTCCCAACCAGGATACGTAATTTGCTTGTGATGCCAGTCCAAAGCCAAGTAATATATTTTAACATCCATTTTGCTAATACAGTTTGATATTGCTGGAACAGAGACAAAACATCATTTAAGGATGACACTCTAAACATTATTCTTAAAGTTTACAAACATTTAGCCCAAGGTGCTAACCTGCTACTAAATCAAAACTAGCAGAGAGAGACATCAAGTATAAACACAAGCACCTAAGCACACTTTGAGGTATGATCCTATTGCTAAGAATTAAACCAACAGTCATACGTGCTCAGTTCCATATGGACATTCTTAATAGATTAAAGATTTTTATAGATTAATACTTTGCTTCCTAAGATTCACGACACAAGAACTAATTTACATTACTCAACAGGATATTCTAGGAACTCTTTGCATGAATTTCAAGATTTCACCCCCAAACCAACCCAGCAGTTTATAAAACTCCAGCCCACAGCCTGCAGGCGCTGCAGACCAAGAAAATCCCAGGCATAAATCAAGTATGAGTTTATAACTGGCCCGTCTTCATTACACAATCAGGTGATAATGTAATGATTCAGGCACTGCTGCACACAGTTTAGATTCCTGATCCCATAACTACTCTGTCCTTACGTGACATCGCATGTGATTCTAAACTTCAACCATCCAAGCAGAGGTGCTTTACGATTGGGACCCACAGAAAATGCACCTCCTCTCTTTCTGATATCATCCCTAGGATTCAGAATCACACTCATCACAAATATGTAGCAACTTCTGCTGGTTTCTTCAATGAAAGCACCTAGATTGTTTTGCTTTATACCAGGGTAGCATCGCTACCAGCACACACGAGAACATATGTATATGTTTGACAAAAAGTAAAAACCACCTGAAGTTTCAGTCTACAAATATGAAGGCCAGTTACCAAAAACCTCTAATTTGAAGCTTAACATAAGCAAACAGGTTTATGGGAAGGTTAAAAAGGCTTCTCAAGTATAACTGATTATCTTTTTCTCATGCCTGAATCTTCTTGTAGGAGTTTAAGAGTACAGGAGAATCCAAGTTCTCTGACATTTTCATTTGAAGGATTAATTAGCAAATAAATAATAACCCCAAAGGTTATTTTAGTCTCTTCCTATAATGAGAATTTTGAATCTCTGAAGCTTACCTATATTCTACCTGGAACAGAATGGCACCATTCCAGGCTCATCGGTACACAGACACAAAAAAGCAAAGCTAAACCTAAAGCCAACAATACGAACACGGAGATATCATAATGAAGCTGTTTAATAACTTAATAATGTCAACAGTCATCCCATTAAACACACCCACCCTAGAAATTGCAGTCATCAGCCTACCTGAATGACCAGGACAACCCAGTATTTAAAGCACTTGCGGCCACGTCTGGAAGATGAAACCCACATGCCAGGCACAACAGCTCCCTTGTCCAACCATACTTAGCCCTCAGAGCACATTCATGACTTTAAGCCAAGTGTCCAAACTCTTTATGTGGAGCACAGAATGGAAGTCTCAGCACGAGGCAGCTGAGCGAACAGGTAGCATGCCAAGTGTGGCATTACCTAAAGTCAACACAATCAGCATGGAGCTGTCATCATTCAGCCATCAGGAAACCCAGTCGCTGGGAGATTCTAAATTCTACCTCCAGGAATACAGAAGGGCCTTTTTGTCTCTGAGGATTGCCAACCTAGCATCCATCACAGTGAGCGACTGTCCCACCTTTACTTAGCAGTGCTGCTACTTTTCGCTTGTTTGTTTGATAACACAGCCACTGAGGGTGCCCTTTGTTGTAAGGCAGGATGGCAGTTCTGGAGGGAAAGCACCATGGCTTAAGCTCCTTCACTAGTGGGGCAATCAGCATCCGTATCTCCATCTCCCAGGACAGCACACAAACTGCAAGTCTCCAAGTGTTCTTCTCCAGGCAGCGTCTGTTCACCTCTCCTATCATGGCTGGTTTTAAAAAGGCAAAGACTTAAAAACAAACAAGCAAATAAAAACATAATGAAGCATGGCTCTAATGATTAATCATCAAGCATACAGGCAGGAAATAACAGGCTTCGGACGCTTGCTGCAGGAACATCTAATGTAAAACAAGTAACAAGTTTTGAAACCATGGACCAGAGCCTGAACACCTCCATTCTTGGAGGGCAGCATTTTCTTATATATCCTCTTTCTGGCTCAGTGAATCATGCTTTCTTTTTCTGGATAGCAGCACAGCTTCAACCAAGAGAACTGAAGATAACACTCAGCTTGACGACTGGGATATCTGCCTGGAAAGTGGAAGATGTAGGTTGATTGCTCCAGGCAAAAAAGGAAACTGAAGCAGGGTCTACCACATTCTGAACAAATGCTTTAACTAATAGTTTTTAAAAAGCATCAGCACGTCCTCTTGCAAATGCCTTCCAAAGCTGTCACTGTATTTTGTAAAAGAGCGACTGCAGCATATATTGGAGATGATCGGAGAATTCCCAGCTGACAAAAATCCCCAGAACTGCAGTTAAAGAACAACATCCAGAAAGCAGGCGGCGATGAACTGGGCATCCCGCTAATCATCCCTCACACAAGGGGGAAAAAAACATCAATTCCATTTCCCAGAAAATCAAAGCTGTCAGCTATGCTGCCCACAGTGCCCAGGCACCCTCAGAGCTTGATGGTACGAGACAGGATTTTCAGGGCCACAATTTTGACCAAGAGCATCTCAACCAGGTTCACTCTCAGTGAATCTGCTCAATGATAAAAGTTGGAGGGGGGAAGATCAGAATCAAAGGTGTAACTTCAAAGATAAAATCGCACCAATTGCTCCCAGGTCCTCCTAAACTCAGCACTGAGACCAGTAAATATGGAAAGTGAATGTTATATTGAAAACAGGAACACATGTTCATTAATTTCAATTTCAACTCAGTTTTCAGTTAGCTACCTACCCAGAGCTCATTCTTTTATGTAACACAAGTTTATACAATTCATACAGTTAAAAAGCTATTCACTATGATAAGCACACCTCTCAGTCTCCCATTTACTAACTGACTACATTTTTCCCCTCCGACAAGCTGCTGTTGTTCTGTTTACACACTGGCTCTGCAGTACCCACTACCAGGCAAAACCCACAAACACAGGATCAAAGAATCACGGAATCACAGAATGATCTGAATTGAAAAGGGCAGAATCACAGAATTGCCAGGGTTGGAAGGGACCTCAAGGACCATCAAGCTCCAACCGCCCTGCCATATGCAGGGCCACCAACCTCCCTATTTAATACCAGACCAGGCTGCCCAGGGCTCCATCCAACCTGGCCTTGAACATCTCCAGGGACGGGGCATCCACAACCTCTCTGGGCAGCTGTTCCAGCACCTCACCACTCTCTCTGTAAGAGAGAAAGAATTTCCCCCTGACGTCCAATCTAAATCTTCCCTCCTTCAACTTAAAACCATTTCCAGGATCACAGTGCTTATCCAGTTTGAACCCCCTGCTATGTGCAGGGTCACCAACCACCAGACCAGGCTGCCCAGAGTCACATCCAGCCTGGCCTTGAATGCCTCCAGGGATGGGGCATCCACAACCTCCTTGAGCAACTTGTTTCAGTGCGTCACCACCCTTCGTGTGAAAAACTTCCTCCTAATATCTAACCTAAACCTCCCTGGTCTCAGTTTAAAACTATTCTCCCTTGTCCTATCACTATCCAGCCTTGAAAACAGCCGTGAAACATCCATCCCCCAGCACACTGCGCTGCCTAAACAAACCTGCTGAGAAACGCTTCGAGATATCAGACAATAGCAGGGCTAGAAAGCCATCTCTGCTGATTACTTTAAACACAAGAGTGAGGCTTATCAGTTATCGACGCTGTATCAGCGCAGGAAATTCACGGCAACTTGAACGCTCGTTCACCAAGGGCTTTCAGCACTGTCAGCGCGGCGACGCTCCCCACGAAGTGCCGACAGCCTCACGTGGACAGCGTCGCTCAGTCAACGGAACGTGCGAGACTCAGCGCTCCCCCAAAGCTCCGGACGCGGCTCAGGCAGCAGCACACGCGGGACGCGCCCCGACTTCCGCGCCCGGCACGCAGCGCCGTCGCTCGCGTTCCTATTGGAACAGAAGCGAGGTCCACCCGCACGGCCAACTCCAGGCGCGCGATGAAGGCGCCCGGAGCCCCCAGTGCGGCGGGCACCGGCGGGCTCCCCGCCCGCTCCGAGGGGCCCCGAGCTCCCGGCCTTTGTTACTCGCCCCCTCCTCGCCCCGGGCCGCACGCGGAGCGAGGGGCGTGCGGCTTGAGGCAGCCGAAGGCCGCTGCCCTCCCCGCGCCGTGCCGCCGGGCGGAGAGGCCTCTCCCGCGGCGCTCCGCTCTCCCGCCGGTCCCACCGCCGGCACCGAGGGGAACAAAAGGGGCCGCCCCGGGCCCGCCCCCGCCCGGCGCCTCGCACGTGGGGACCGAGAAAGGGCCGGCCCCGCACCGCCGTCCCCCGCCGCGCCTCACCTGCCTGCTCCTGCCGTACGGAGGCTTCGCGGCTCCCAGGTGGTACCGCCGGGTCCGGATCTTGCCGCCGCCGCCGCCGGCTCCTCCTCCCGTTCCTCCGCCGCCGCCCGAGGCCATGCTGGGACGCGGCCCCTCGGCCGCCCGCCGCCCCGCCGGGCCGCTCCCTCTCTCCGCGCTGTCACCGCCCGTCCCCCGCCCTCCACGCGCCGCGCGGCCTGGAAGGAGCGGGGGCCCCGCGCGGCCTGCCCCTCCCCTCCTCTCCCCTCCGCCCCGCTCGGCAAAGCTCCGCTCCGCCGGCCTTCCTCCGCGCGCGCGCGCGCACCCCTTCTCCTCGGCCGTGCGCGCGCCCCCCCTCGCCCCGCTGCCGCGCGCCCTTTGCCCGCTCCCGCCTCGCGCGCTCGGCGCCGGCCGGCCCCGTCCTGCCCGCCCGCCCGCTCGCGGCCGAGCCGCTGCGCCCCGCCCCCACCCCCCTTCGGGCTCCGGCTTCGGCTCCGACCAACCACACTGCGCCTCTCGTCAACCGGACGCGCCGTCGCGTCATCCGGCCGCGACGGACCGGCGTGCACCGCGCCGCAGGGTGGGCGGGGCTGCGCGGGAAACCCCGGCGCGAGCGCGGGGCGCGTGGGCTGGTGGCGAGCGGAGCGGGAAGGGCGATCAAAGCGGGCGGGGCACGGCCTCACTGGGCGGTCGGGGAGAAGGACGGAGTCTGCAGCGCGGCCTGCGCTTCCTCGAAAGGAAATACGCCTTTTTGTGAATTGGAAACACGTATAATAATTGTCCTTTTGTAGCGTGGTACTGAAAGGGTACAGCTGTGGCTCTGTGCTACGTTTAGCGCAGTGATTTGTGTGGGGGTGAGCAGAGCAGGGAGGCGCAGCACCTTCATTGCACAGAATTCAGCACGAATGTGCACCCTCAGGTACAGAATGTGCTAAAAATAGTGTAGGAGGTGGTGATCATAGAATGCTTTCAGGTGGAGAGGACCCAGAAGGTGACCGAGGCCATCGCATCATCTCAGTGGCACAGATGCCCACATCCCTCTCACCTGTGTCTGCCCAAAGTCCACACCTGAGGGAAATGCTGATCAGTGAGCAAAGGAAGTGCCACAGGAGTCTCAGTCAGGAGTTTTGCACTAAATCTCTGCTGCTTGTTTCAGCCTTATATTTTTTTTTTTTAACCCCTCCCTCTTGTTTTTTTCCCAGCTGTCTTCCAGAACTTGCTAGCTTTCTTTTCCTCAGTCCTGCCTCCACTGCCATACAAGTGACTTCTGAACCCTCCTTCCCCCCAAGCAGAATTACTTGCCAGGTAGTTCATATCACACTCTGCACTTTCAGAGCTTTCTTCTCCCACCTGCTGCCAGTACACCTTCATTTGCAGCAGGATGGTTTGCATCAACACCATCCTTCCACAACATGAAAAACCCTCATCTTTAGTCTAGAACATGATTACCATACTAAATTCTAACTTAACAAAAGGGTTTCACAATGCATTTCCAATCTGGGAGTTGCAAGATTCACAAAGATAGATAAATTGCCCTTTGAAAACACATTGAGCAGAGAAAATGCTGACTTCTGGAATGGCATCTCCTTGGGGATCTGACTAAAATCAATCTGCATTGGCTATCTAATAGCTAGGCAGAGGTAAAATACAATTCCCTTTTTCTCATGCACACTAATTACATTAAGGTAACCATATTATGGTAACATGATTTTCTTTTCAAGCTCAGCATCAAAGGCAGCTACGCTGTTTTCTCCGTAAATTCAAATGCTGCTTTATTTATTTTGCTTCCATTTTTCTTATTTAGAACAATTTCTAAACAGTGACAGGCCTTTAATGACACTCTTGACTCAGAAATGTTTGCAAATGTAGTCAGTGTCCATTAACATGTGTCACTTGGGTTAATTGTTGCTAAAAGTGAGCCAAAACAAAAAGGCAAATATATATGCATCCAGCAGTATGATAATGATCATCACCATTTGATCAATCTTCCCTGTGAGTTATATCTGCACGTTACTTTGAGGTAGCGCTAGAAAGAAGCGGTTGGTCCAGAGCATCCCTGCAAAAAGAAACATTCATGGCTTAAGTACCATTTACTCTTCATGCATTCTTTTAAGAACTCTTTAATCTTTCTTGACAGTTGCTTTTTCCTTGCTCACTGACCACGAGATTAGTAGTAGCCCCTCAAACCTTCCTGATCACAGAAGAGATAGGAAACAAAACACTACTATTCTTGAACAATCTAGCAGGTTCTGTGTAAAGGTACCCTCTATTGCAGCTGTACCCAAATGAAAGAGTTTATGAAATTACTCATTACTGGGTATTCTTGTAGAAAACTTAAAACAAAAGTAAACACCAGTTCAGCTAGGTGAAATAAAACAGAACTAGAAGCAAGCTATAGTGGGGTTGAAGTAGTATGTATATATTTTTAATTTAACAAATGTGAAGCAAATCAAGCTCCCATTGCCATCACATCTTTGCAGATCTGATAAACTGACAGCAGACACCCACATGATGTGTTCAGCTAAAAAGACTGGCAGTTGTCAAACAGTTGTGAGTTTACTTAGTAAAAAGACTCAGAGAAGCACTCTAGCAGTTTTGGTGCAATTCCATCTTCCTGTACTGGCCATCCACCAGTAACAGCACAGGAAGAAACCTGCCATCGTCTATGCTCTGATGGCAAAGAATTGTACTGCACACACTATCCTAATCCCATGTACACACTCCAAGTGGGAAAGAGGAATACACCAATAAGTCTCAAGAGACAGAAAAAGAGGTCAGAAAACTGTTGTAGAACTGTTGCACACCAGCTGCAACCAACACCCTTTTCCTCACCTCATTTCTGTTAGTGTTGACTGCAAGAGAATATGCTTCCAACATTTCTCAGATCTGGAGAACTAATGACCCAAACAATTCTCATTCACTGAGCTACAGAAAAAAATAGTACTTTCACTACCTAGGCACTTCATAGTCCGGAACAGAAGGAGCATGTATCTGAGAACAGTCATAGAGCATTAAGACTGCACAAAACGGGGTGGCCACAGACTTGTTTTTCTGAGGTTGGCATACTTTGGTCATACACCATCACTGTATCAGACTAAGTGAAATCACGTACCTACATGGGCCCCTCATTACACAATTCACATATTATAGACCAACTTTGCTAATACAAAAAAAATTAGCACAGGTACTTCACAGTATTTATGGCAGCAGATATCCCTAATATCACATTTTTGGTGGATAACCAACAAATATTTCCATAACGTAATGAAGGCAACCTAAACACAGGGTTCAGTGATGCTATGCAAACTTTGTCAAAGCAGTTATTACGCAGGCACAGACCTGGAAGCGGTCTTGCTGCTAGTCAGGATGCTAGATATAAAATCCTTTGCTTAGCTGACCAATTTGTACTTTTAAGCTCAAGCACTACAGCTACGTACAACTGAAGTGGCAAACCTTGTAAGCTTTTGAAGCTTTAACACCACCATCCAAACTCAAGAAGCCTATGCTTATCATCTCGAGTTTTTCCCCTGAAACAATTCCATATATGCACACAAGCAAGTTATTTCCCTCTAAATTCTCTCCGCTTCATCTTTTACCTCTACCTAACATCATGTTCTAGTTACTAAATCCCCTCACACTAATGCTCCAAAGGCTCACCTCACACAGGGGAATGGCCCAACAAATCCCTGTACTGAGCTCCACTGTGTCTCTGCTTTGGGGAGAGCTAGCTGCAGCTGCTCAAAGTGATGCCATTACCCCTGCCTTCCTACACATATGCCTGCACTAAAAGCAGGAAGAACACATTTCTAGTAGTCCAAAGGCCTCTTCTGTTTCAGAACGTCCTGGCTTCATGGCAACATTATGACAATATTACCACCGCAACTTAAACAGTGAAGAAAACAGAGGGAATTTCTGGTCATCAGCTCATTCAGGAATAGCACATAGCTTATAACCACTACTTTCATTACCTGCATCAAGCCATAACCTACACCACTCCATAAAAAAAAAAAAAAAGCCAAAGAACTTAATTCTTGCCTGCCATCACAACAGTTAGATCTCCCCTACAATACACACAGTAGTATCAAACCACCTCACCTGGCTTTAGCAGCTTCCACAGCTATTGTTACAGCAATTTCTGCTCTCTTTTTTCCTAGAATATTCTACTGTCTCTAGCCTGACCTATTTATCATTACATACATTAAGTAACAAGTAATCTAATACACAGAGGGTTAACTAAACCCTATGTCTGGAAAATAATTTATAGCTTTCAAGATGAGAGTAGTTTAGAAGAACCACATTGCTAACTTGAAACTAATTTTCCCGCCTTCCTTTCTTTGAATAGTCATCACTTCAAAGTTCTGTAACCTCCTAACTATAAAAACATTTAAATCACCAGGAATATCACAGAAATTGTCAACGATAGGGAGGAAATTGGAGAGTTGTTACTAGGATATTTGTGTTTTTGGTTGCTTTTTGTTGTTCCCAATGTGTTATTCCCTCCTTTGAGCCAGCAAGTTATCTCCAATAATTTTCAGGTTGAAAAGTGCATTGTATACATGTGTATACAACATGCATACTGTAAATGTATGAAGTGTGAGCTGAGAAGTGTAACACTTAGAAAGGTAAGCAAGAGCTGAACGCTGAGGCTGAAACTGACAGCAGGGATCACCCTTAGTCCATGGAACTTTGGCAGCTATGGCAGCTAAGTCTGAACTTCTGTATGCTTAAAGTACCATATTTATAAACCAATTTTAACTGACGCAGATTAATAACAGTGCCAGATGTCTGCAGGAGGAAGGGAGCACAAGAAATTTCATAGCAAAACCTAGGAACATTTCCCACCCTGTACTTTTGAACTAAACAAGTAGTCTACAAGTGAGTGCTAGATTTTGCTAGTGTCCTAACACCCGTACAAAATAAAGATGAATGAGATGCCCTTACTACCCCCAGTTAAATGCTGTAAGCCAGAAGAGAATGTCCTACGCACATGTAAGAGTGAAGTCCCTTGCTGGCAGGTTTGCAGAAACAAAATTTTATTTACACAGGCAAGTCTATCTTTAGACCTCAATTAACTCTTTACATTTCTAGAATATTTACATGATTTCATGATGCTCCAAGAATAGAGTGATGAACAAAAAAAAAAAAAAAAGATTACAGAAACTGTCAAAAGCATAGCAAAAAAAATCCAACCTATCGTTGTGCTTTAAAACTTATGATCTAGAATAATGTAGAAGTGTAGTTTTAGCACCTTGGTCATAACGGCCATGCTATATAAGACACTTAAATAGCAGAGGGGATTTCAGAAGTGACCGTATCCAGAGGTTGCCAGTGACAATTCATAAGCGAATCATAGAGTTCTTCACTTGTCTCCATAAATTGTCTGTTCATTTCATCAACATCCAAATACAACTGTGGATCTGAAAATAAAAGCCCAGTAAGTAAAGCATCAGCACTGAGATATGCACACAAAAATCTCAAGAGATACGCCTAGTACAACATTTTTGCTAACCAAAGTAAATAGATTTAGTAATAATTTTAATAAGACGTTTATTCCCCTAAAACTTTAAACAAACCTGACAACTCCAATTTTCTTCTGGGGATTTGTGTATTAGAAGGCTAGGACTCTATTTGTCATTCAAGATAAAATCAGGTTTAGAAATAATCAACGACAAAACCTTCACAAAAATCATGTATTCATTTCTGCTATACTATGTACTCCATGTCATAAAGCTTTGAACACAAGAACAAGATGCCTCAATACGAGGAACTGCCTGCAAGCTTCCCAAGACCAAGAATTACATTTTGTACCAAATCTGTAAGTGCAAGCTGAAACCCCCCTTTAGAACCTGCAATGTAAAGCTTTTACCTCAAGGTATGGAAAACAAAGCTCATGCTTATGAATGAGTTTCCTCATGTAGAATCTGCTTAGTGGATCAATACAAGGAAAATAAATCCCACATCAGAACTTTTCAAAACAGACTGAAGGCACAATTACAGGAACCCTACTGTAGATGCCTCATTTTATTTCATATAGTATATGTCATATTAGCTTTAAAACCCCTAAGTGATCTCAGATGAACCACATAGGGCTGACTCTTGTATCAGCCTGATTTCCAAGATCCTCTTCCAGTTCATCCAGCCTAGTATTGTTTAAGGGCACAAGTATGGCTAAAGACAGAAGACACAATGACAGAATCATCATTACCTTCAGTAAGCAGGTCATCACTGATTTCAGCCATAGCCGAAGATTCCTGCAAGACAGAATTTAATCATTTTACAAAGCTTTATAAATTCAAAATAATGCTGTTACCCTGAGACATTCTCTCTTTCCACAGACATACAAAATGCCATTTACCCTTGCAGTTACTTTTGAAAGCAAGTATTAGAGTAGAGGTTGGAAGGGACTTCTGCAGGTCATAACTGACTAACTGACCAAGATAAGATCACTTACAACAGCTATCTGCTCTGAGCAAAGCATACTGGGGAAGAAAGAACAGAAGAAGCATACACAGTTGTGCTGTCAAAACTGTTATTTGTTATACATAAACAAATAACGTATCAACCACTAATTCTGTGCATAAACTATAAGCACTGTAAGCACAGATACCTCTGAAGGCAGTCTGCTGTTCTAATCTCCATGCTAAGCAGAAAGCATAGTTTCAGTTTCAGAACATATTTGCTCCAATCCACACAATTGGATCCATATCCATAAAGTTTCTTTATTTAAGACAAGCGCGCAGTGTGTTTTACCTCAAACACAGCTGGGGCCATAACAGCATCTCCTAAAGAGCAGTCCCCAATAGCTTGCATGCTATCATAGGCAGCATAGGAGTTGTAGTTATACTCAGCATATGCATCGTAATTCCACTGTGAGTAGTAGTTCTGATAATCCTGGTAATAATCATTGTAGTTGTATGACTGGTACCGCTGGAATTCCGCTTTCAGTCTGAAACACGAAAAGTTGAGAGTTTGAGAACCACAAACTGTAAACCCAGTTTTCCAGTTACACAACGTGCCAGCTTACACATTTCAAGCTTAAAAGGAAGCTTTCCTAAACAGCTGCATTAAGTGACAGCTTAAGGCACGGCACAGGATCTTGTATTTAAACAGAAGCAGATGTCCTCACCTTCGCCAATATCAAAAGCAGTTGTTTTGCATTAAATCCAGAGCTTTGACACTATTATCATACAGAGTATTCTTAGTGTTGGCATAAGCAAGCTGCTCATAAGCCTTTGTGCTCTGCAAAGATTAATTTAAGACCAGAGACATTTATCAAGCACAGCTGCTTTAAAGATGCAGTCTTAACCCTTTCATATTTTGTTTGGTTAATTACAAGATATTTCTTCCAGAAAGATGTGAGTGAAGTCAGATTATCCATTGCAGAGAAGCATCTTACACTGCCTGCTAGTTTGCCTCTACCTGCACAGTTTAGTTTATCAAGCATTCAATAGTGGCCAAGTACAGCTGTCAGGTGAAGCCAGTCTTGCTTAACACCATACTTCTAATTGTTCAGCAAGACAACCAAATCAGTGGGGAAACTATGAAATACACTTTTTTTTTTAATGAAAAAGGGGCCACGTGATTAATTTTCATTACTCCCCCTTGCCTGAGATTTTCTCCGGGGCAGCCTCACACAAGTGGCGAGAATCAAGACAAGGGTTATCTTAACTAAAACTAATGCACACTGCATAAAGGACATTCAGATAACCATGCTACGTACTGCAGAAAATCCTTTTTAGACATGTTTTCACTAATTCTACACAGGCAGACCTCCTCTTAAAGTGGGGAAGCAGAAAAATCAGTCATATACATTTTTGTGTGCGCTGAATAGAAACTGAAGGAGTTCAGAAACAGTCACCAAAATGAGTAAACATTCATGTCAAACTGTTTAATTTGACAGCTGGATATTTTGATGCCAAGACAGATACTGAGCCCTTCAGAAACAGACTAATGATGTAAGTTTTAATACCTACGTTGTGTTTGTTTCATCACTGTAAAGTACATAGGTCTTAATATAGATATCCTATTGTCCTGCTCCTGTAGGGAGCAATTATCTTGAGACTTCTGCTTCCAACTGCATTCCTCCTTAAAAGTACTGTTAACATCCTTCTGGACAGCAGAAGCAGGGAAACATGTTTGTGTGACCTGTTTTGTTTCTAAAATAATCATGGTCACAGCAATTTTAGATAGTGCTCTCTCAGGCAACAGCATTTCCATTCTAAAGCAAAAAGAGGCAACATGTGCAGAATTATGCCAGGTAAACAGAAACAAAAGTAACATTTCTTTCTGTTGAACAGAATACACAAGCTAACCTCACATACATACTGAAATTGTTCATATGAAGGGTTTTTTCCCAGAATCCTGGATCAAAATTTATCAAATTTAGTATTAATTCTTTTAAATGTTCGGAATTGAATTGCCTTAAGTAACTGACAGACTTGAGATGAAAAGAGTTAAAATCCCTCTCAGAAAGTGCTACACTCCCCACTGCCTAAGCTACTGGAAAGCAGAGAACAGTACTTTGAAAACAGTTCTAGCAAAATTCCCCTTGACTTTCTCCCTATATTCCTACGTCTTTTCCCCACTTAAGAATTCCTTTCCCCACCAGCCTACGGTAAAACCAGGGATGTGCTTCTTTCCTCTAACTAGAGAGAAAGGTCTAAGAACAAAAGCTCCCTGTCCCTTCTACTTTATTCAGGCCCAAACCTGAAAAATATTTACAAATGCATTCAGCTTTGCTAAGAAATGAAAGAAAGCTGGCTGCAAGAGCAGATAAGCCCAAGCTACACTGTGTGGTTAGACTGCAGTTGGATTCCCCCAGCAATCCTGAAACAGGCTGATAAATCCAGGGAGTCAAAACAATCTCTCTGCATTTTTGCTTTTGTAGACTGCATCCTACAGCCAGTGTTACAGCCGTTACAGCAAGGGCCACAGACTTTACAAAGGCAGAGCTACGAGAATCTGATTATTTAGAATAACTGTATCAATGCACAACTCATTGGTTACCTTTTAGAAATTCCTATGCTCAGCCGGATTCGTTTTCCCCCCAGACCTGGTGCATTCTGGCAGTCTTGCAGTGCCCTCATCTGATCACCTTGCTCACCAAATCTGACATAGGCATACCCTCTACAATTTTCAAAAGGGAGAAAACAAATTCTAGTATGCATAACAGTTACAAGACTAATGAATTCAGTTTGTCTTCTACAAAAACAGAAGGTAGCAGCTACTATCGCTTCTATTACTTAAGCAACCTCTCTGGCATATGCACATGCACGGAAGAGGCTTTCACCAAATCAAAAACTTGGGCCAGAAGCAAAAAGCCTGCTCTTTGCTAGCAATAAGATGCAACTTGCTGAGAGCCAGCAGAATAATACATTTTAACTGCTATCTGCATAAGTAATCAGATTCTATATTTCTGCATATACAGAGTTCATTTATCAGTTATTAACACACTCCTGCTACTGTAGAACACTAGTATTCTTTTTAACTGCCTTCTCTTAAGCTTCTTGAATTAGTCTGTTACAGGCAGCACCGCCTGAACATAAACTCCTTCATTATTCCTGCTTGACTCACTGCATGGCCAACAGTTTCAGCTAGGCTTTAGTTACTATCAGTGAAATTACATTCAATCTCCCAAACCCCTCAGATTTGCCAGGCCTCGTGCTTTTCTCCCACACAAAGAATGGGAATTCTGACCTCAGTATTGCAGATGACAGATACAAAGCTGCACCGATTTCAGTGCACAGCTCTCCCTTCTCCCAGCATCTGATTATTATTTTTTTTTAATGTAAATCTACATGACTAAATCAAAGCTTTTCAAAGTTAACTAACTGCTTAAACCAGCGTTTCAGAAACTCAAGGACCTGTGCTGCTAAGAAAAGCAGTGCTTAAAACTAATCTCATTCCTCCTGCTTCAGAAAAAAAGCAGGGAAGTTCTGCCACGAGTTCTTACATATCACTACAGAAGCAGGCACAACCAACTGCATTACAAATTTACACTGAATTACCTGGAATATCCCAGCAGGTCCGTTGCTATTTTGCAGTCAAGACATGAGGGATACCTCTTTAGGAAATAGTCATAGAGCTGGAAATCATCCACTTCTGGAGTAAGCTCCCCAACAAATATTGAATAATCCGGTCTTTAAGAAGATAAAGAACAGTTTTAAAACTTTCAGACCAAAATAGCGATTCCAGTATTAAAACAATTATTATATTACAGCTTAGAACCAGACAAATTAGTCTAGAGCACTTCAGTGCAAAAGACACTGAAATGTACAGAACTGCAATGCCATCACACCAGCATACAGTTCTCTGGTATTGTAGGTCTAACTCTACTGCTTTAGCAACAAGGATCCATTTTCTTTCAGAAATTTGTTTCAAAAATCAACATATTTACTTGGTTATATATATCTATATATATAGCAGGGGGATGGAACTAGCTGATCTTAAAGGTCCCTTCCAACCCAAAGCATTCTATGATTGCCCAAACAAGAGGCACAGAAATACCCTGACAAATTAGCTCATATTTCAGCCATGGCTGTGACTGTTTTGCCACCACTTGCCAATTATCACAGAGTTTTTCAAGTGAGTGATGACATTCAGTGGTCACCATCAACCTCAGCAGATAAAGAGAGCCAGAGCTTTTCATGTCACAAGGGCTTTACCTGACTGTACTGCTGGTAGTAGTAGTAGCACTAACAAACTCTATTCTTCCTGGTTTTATTTTGTTCTTTTTCTTCCTCTTCTTCTGCGGTGTTCTCCACCAGCTGTAGGCCTGGAGACATTCTCGCTTTTTCCCAAGTAAATCCTGTTGGGATAAAAAACACCTCTATAGTATTTAGCCTCATTTACATTCCTCCCTCCCACTCCCCATCACCACAGGTGATTTCCCCATATTCACCTTGCCCTTGAAAGAAGCCTGGGGTCCCATTTCTCCCTCCGCCTCCCATGAGGGAAAGCAGCCTCTGGGGAAAACGCCTGGCAAAAATAACAGAGCCAAAGGATTGTATGAACAGCCACATTCCCCTGACTTGTCAAGCTGGCTAACGGATTGACAGCTTCCTCTTGGAATTCGGAAGAAAGCAGTTAGTCCTTCGATGCTGGTCAATCCTAAATGTTAAGTAGCTCCAGGACTGGACTGTGCTCCACCTGAGCTCTAAGACTCTCAAAAAAAATAAAAAGCCCTCAGTGGCACAGTGAGCCAAAAAAATTTATATATCAAACTATCATTCTTGCTCAGAAAGGGACCTCAGCTGTCCCTACTTCTCCTCTCCTAGGAATTCTTCTCTGCTTCTATGAGATGCCTCTCCTCACTAGCTAGCAGTGGGCTACTCTCCCAGGCCAGGAACAACAACAGGAGGCCCGTTAATGGAACGTAAGAAGAAAGAAGACCACAAACCAACTTGGCTGAGGGAAAGCGCTAAACCCAGATGCAAGGCCAGGAAGAAAGAGGCATAAAAAGCACCTCAAAAAAACAACAACAAAAAAACTGCAAACCCCAAAAGCCACAGTTTAAAAAACGTGGGGTAACAAAAAAAAAAAAAAAAAAAAAAAAGCCATATTAACAGGTTGCCTCCCTCATTCAATCTTCTGAAGAACAACTTCCAAAAATAAGAATGGTATTTTTCAGTATCATTTTTAACTTTACTTACGCAGTGTTTAACGTTCTTCCTCTAGAACACCTCTACATAACTTACATAGAGAGTGTCATTTGCAAGATCCTTCAGAAGAACTCATGCTCAAATAATCCAAACTGCAAAGTTTAATGCCATGCTCTCAACCTGTTTCGGTTGTTACAATTAAGCATACACAGGACAGCCACCAGTTACCAGAGGAAATCATGGGACTAGAGGAATACCCCACTCGGAGTGAGCTAGCTATTTCAGCTTTACATTCACCAGGGATTTTGAATGTTCTGGAACCCATTTAGATGCTACAAACCTGAATTTCTCACCAAATGATCTTACCTGGCTCGTCATGGTTGGAAAAAAAAAATCTGTCTTCTGCCTTCTTCAAGGGACGCAGATGCAACAGTTCAGTTTATTGCAATCCTTCAGCTGAAAGAAAGTGTGAGGGAGGACCAAGAATCTTAATTCTGAAATCAATTAATTTCAAAGATGTTCACTCTGTCTAACAGTTTTAACATTATTAATTCACAGCTAGGGAATGTAAGTTCTGACTTGTCATTGCTAAAGCAATGGAAATAAAAATGATGTATGACTAAGGGCACTACAATTAGAAGTTGTAGCAGTTCACAGATTTTTCCTGTTGTCCAAAGCTCTACAACATTTTATAAACAGCTTTTTAGTTACCTACAGTTTACTCATGTCTAGAAAACATACCAAATCATAATTTACAAGCTCTAAAGTAATTAAAAACAAGGCAACAAAATGCAAGCTGTTTTCTACAATATCTCAAGGTTTGCTTCACCCCATTCTCCACCCCCTTTTGAGCCAAATAAGGATTTGTAACTTCCTATTGCACAAAGTTACAAAGCTGAAAAGGAGCAGTGATACCTCCTAAGCACTGATAAATAAGAGAGTAAATGAAGGAAGAATAGTAAAGGTAAAATTGATCCAACTGTTCCTTCTCCAAATCTTTTCTTAGTTATATCTTGTCTTTTGTCTCTTCTCAGACTTCCCTACAAATGAATTAGCAACAAAGAGGGACCATTTCCTACTATTAAAATCCTGGACACCCTTAAGAAGCATACAGCTATTTCCAATTGATAACCTTTCCTGTCCCCCAGAAAACATTTTCATTTACAGAATACAAGGGCTGCTCTAAGAGCAATGCCCCCTATGTTATTATGTTGACCCACAATGCCAGAGGTGGATGTTGTAGTGTGGCAGTAAAGGCTGAACCTTCCCACCAATAGCCCATTCCACGTTGTTGCCATGGGACAGACAACAGCAGAGGGGCAGTATGACAAAATGGCATCTGACATGGAAGTGTGGATGAAGCAAAGGGATGGAATTTAATTCCTCCATGGAGAAAAAACAGCAGCCACTGACATTCATCAACAGTTGCTGAACATTTAAGGAGACCAAAAGGTAGATGTGAGCACAGTAAATGATGTATTTCAACAGCAGCAACAGTGGGTCACCTCTGCTGGTACAGACTTGCAGGCTCTTGTTCATGGCTACCAAAAGCACACAGCTAATGTTGGTGACTATGTCAAAAAACAGTGCTATTAGGCTTTTTCTATCTGTTGTAGCTTTCGTGGAAATAAATGGGAGGCATCACTATCAGAGCAACCTATGGATTGTGTGCAAGGGGATAATACATTTCCAATTCACCACTCCTTTTTGTTTTTATGTCCAAGGTAACTCTTCTAAGCAGACGCTTGATTGCTGGAATTTAACTCCCATTTCCACGTAATGAGTTATGTAACACTCTATAAACTGATTGGTTGGAGTCACGTTCACATAATTACAGAGTATTTGTAATGCCTTAGAGGTGTGGCCATGGAGGTGAACAGTTCAGCACGGTGCTTCTGAAAATGGGTTACGCTATCCTGACACAGGACAGGCATGGTGTCACACAAGGTAGCTATGCACTTCATCTCCATCGCCATTTCACACCCAATTAAGTACAAACAAGTCCTTAAATACAGGGACACACCAGTAAGGTCAGTGTATAACCTGTCACTAAATGTAACTGTGCTGAGGGATGATATCAGCATATTTTTTCCAATTAAGGAGGTTGTATTTATAAGAATAGCCTTTAGTTCCTTAATTTAAGTTTCTGAACTTCAGTTCCTTATCTTAAACCTTACTTTTATTAAAAAGCTCAAACGCTCAATGCCTTCAATACTGGAATACTCATCTTTGTATTCCCCAGTGCATAATGCTTTATTTTATTTATTTTCAGAAAACTTACCACTCTTCACTCGTGCAGATTTACCAGGAGATGCCAAACACTACAACACAACTTTACACCAGAAAAAAAAAGTATGAGAGGGCAAACGATGCAACAGCTCTGCGACCACAGTTACTGCAGACTCATGCACAACTGCTCTCGTACTCTTCTCCCATCCGCTCTTCAGTGGTGCCTCTTTTCACTGCAAGTCAAAAACACATTTAAAAACCAATTGAGAGAGCACGCGTGTGACGTGGCATGTACACCTTCAAGTCCAGCTACGCTCACAGCACCTTTATCCCTTCGGTGAGGCAAGTATAACCTCCGGAACTCAAGCAGTTCCTTCTCTGGCTTACATAGGCTCTCCACCGGGCTTTTCGCCCCACGGCTTGGCTGCACATTAGCTGTTAATACGCCGCACTGCCGTCTCGGCAGCGCTGGGCCGGGCCGGGCCGCCCCTCCCGGCCTACCATAGAGAGGGACACGGGTGGGTTGTTCGCCGCCGTGCAGCCCCGCAGCGACAACAGCGCCCCGCCCGGCCAAAGTCCTCCGCCGCAGCAGCCTGGCGCCGGGGCCGCGCTGCCCGTTTCCTGCTGCGCCCCACGGCAATAAAAAGCGCCAAAAAATAGCAACATCACGAGGAAGCCAAGAGTGGGGAGGAAGCGGGGGGAGGCAGGGCGGCCACGGCTGTACCGCTCGGTTCCCCCCGCCGCCACGGGGGTGACGCGGCCTAACGGCCGCGGCCTCCACGCCCCACGAGCCCTGTCGGGGCGGCCCCGATACGCGGAGCTGCGGGAGGCGCCGCTTCTCCCTGCCCGGCGTCGCTCGACCGCTCGCCTCCCGCCTCCCGAGCCCGGCCCTCCCGCCCCCGGCCCGCACTAACGCCTCTCGCCGTCCGCGCCGCCATCGGGAGCCGCGCGCCCCGCGCTTCCGCCCCGCGAGGACCCCTGAGCCGGGCTGCCCGGTGAGGACCCCTGAGCCGGGCTGCCCCGCAGCGCGCCTGACTCCGCGGCGCTGCGCCTTTCCCCGCCGCCCCTCAAGGCGCAGCCGCGCCCGGCAGGCACCGCCGAGGACGGGCCGAGAGCCGGCGACGGGGCGCAGCGGGGCGACCACGCCGATGGAGCTGGTGGCCGGCTGCTACGAGCAGGTCCTCTTCGGCTTTGCCGCGCGGCCCGGACAGGTAACGCGGCACAAGGAAGGAAGGGGAGGCGAAGCACGCGCGGAGGCCCAGTGGCCACCACCCACCTGAGGCAGCCCAACTGCTCGTTGTCGTCGCTGCCGCTCTCGCTCGGGCCGTGGCCGCGGGGCCGCCTCGGGGTGGGCTTTTAAAGCTCGGCGGGGGCGGGGCGGCCGCCTGCAAGCACGGGCTCGGCCCACGGCGCGTGGGAGCGGCGGGTCCTTCGCGGCTCGTTGCCCCGCTGCCTTCCTGTCCGCCTCGTCGCACCGGGAGCCGCCACGTGATCCCCGAGAACCGGCGCCAGGCGGGAGGCGTGCGGGTGTCAGCGGGGGAGAACGGGCAGTCGGGCCGCCAAAGTCCTCTGCTGATAACTGCGTGCGGGTCCTGCGTGCGCACAGCCGCGCCTGAAAGCGGGGCTGATTATAACAGGTGGTCTGGGCGCTGAGATCGCCCTGTCTGGTCTTGTAACAGCACGTTAACTCGATGCTGCTCCATCATCCTTGTAGCTAAGTGTGATTTCTTTGCGTTTTACACGTCGGCTTTTTCAGATTTTGTGAACTCTTATCTTGGTCACTTCTTGGCTGATGAAGCCGTGAGGATCTTCTCTTCAGAAAGACCCCTTCGTTTTGTTTCCTTCACAGCCCTGGACGGTTACCCCCGATTTTACCCACCATGCCCACACTGCTTCTCTGTCGGCCGTAGCAGTGAACAGCAAGTATGTGGTCACGGGGAGCAGGGATGAGTCGATCCAGATCTATGACATGAGGAAGAAGGTGGAGCATGGGGCACTGCTGCAGCACAATGGTATGCATCAGGGATAGAAACTCAGAACTCAGTTTCTGAATATTTGTTCATTACCAGAAGAAGAAAATTCAGATTGTTCTGCTTTTCATAAGGCTGTAGTCTTCAATAGTGGTGGTGTTTCAGCCACCGTGGTCTGATGATACAAACAAGGCAAGCTTTTGAGCGTGAAAATCCAAAAATTGTTTTAGGTGTCCGACCACAAATACATCTGCTGCTTCCAAAAGTTTTTAGTTTTACCCATTTCAGAATTTATGGCCCAGAAATGACGTTAAGAATGATTTTTGTTCTACCAGGACAGTTTCTCCAGACCATGCCTGCTCCAAACAGCCATCTTTCTCAGTGTCCTTGTTCCATCGTCCACCCAAAAGAGATGGTTTGTGTGTAAGGACAGGCTACTGCTGCCAGGAAGATTGCCTTGTACCTTAAAATCATAGAATCACAAGGTTGAAAAGGACCTACAAGATCATGTAGTCCAACCGTCCTCCCATCACCACCGCTACCACAAGCACTAAACCACATCTCGTAGCTCCTCATCCAGGCACCTCTTGAACACTGCCAAGGACAGCGACTCCACCACCTCCCTGGGCCGCAATTCCAGTGCCTGACCACTCTGAGAGAAAAAGTTTTTCCTTATGTCTAACCTAAACCTCCTCTGGTACAACTTGTGTCCTTGGCTTCTGTTTGTTGCCTGGGAGAAGAGGCCTCATCACATCCTCCTTACCACCTTGCCTGATTTGTGTGCTTCCTAAATTACAGTTGTCAAAAAGACAGTTGATATTAGTCCATATAAATGTGTTCAGGTCACCTGGGGCTCAATCCCAGTTGTCCTTTTTCTCCTGATAGTCTAGAAGTATAATGGAGCTAAATTCACCGTGGTACCTGTGTTCAACTTATGTACAGTAAACAAGGTGCTTCTGTTACAGTTGAAGCTGGCTGGGAGCTCAGCACCACACAGCCATTTGCTCACCATCCCCACCAGTGGGATGGAGGAGAGAAAAAAGGAAAAAAAGAACCCAAAAACTATTTGCTAAGACAGAGAAAAAGGAAATAGTGATGATGATAATTATGTTTGTACGGAACAAGTGATGCACAATGCAGTTGCTCACCACTAGTTCCCAGCCAGTCCCTGAGTAGCAGCTGCACCCCCCCAGCCAATTTCCCCCAGTTTTATAGTTTGTTCACATGATGACATATGGTGTGGGATATCCCTTTGGCCAGTTTAGGTCAGCTGTCCTGGTTCTGTCCACTCCTAGTTCCTTGTCCCCCCCCAGCCCATCACTCGCAGGGCAGTACGAGAAGCTGATAAACTGAAATGTCCTTGTCTCTGTGCAGCACTGCTCAGCAACAACTGAAACGTCTGTGTTATCAGTGTTGCTTTTCTCCTAGAGCCAGAACACAGCATCATATCGGGCTCTATAAAGAAAATGAACTCTGTTCCACCTGAAACCAGGACAGTGTTAAATTCAGCTGTGTGCCAAGAGCAAGGCTTTGATGTAAGAACACTGCGTATCACTGATAGAACCTGTGTGTCACCTGTGCCATACTGGCCAAGTACTGCTATGGCAGAGAGCAGATCAGACATTTCAGACATGTAGGACTGTAGAGGAACTAATAGAGCACATCAACAAATGTAACAGGAATGTCTGTAGCTAGTTTCAATGCTAGAAGCACCTCTGTTAGCTAATACGTTCTCTGTGTGGTAACTGTTCAGTATGTACAAGATTGTTGATAGCTCTGGCTTGAATTTCTAGGCACAATAACTTGTCTGGAGTTCTATGGTACTGCACATCTACTGAGTGGGGCTGAGGATGGACTAATTTGTATCTGGAACACAAAGAGATGGGAATGCCTGAAATCCATTAAGGCGCATAAGTGAGTTTCTTAAATCTGCATATTTATATGAGTTTTCATAATTATTTTCCCTGTAAATAATATATGTGGCTAACACTTTGTTTTGTTTTTATCAGAGGGCATGTGACATCTCTTTCTATTCATCCATCCGGGAAATTAGCTTTGTCAGTAGGAACAGATAAAACATTAAGGTGAGTCCAAACTAATGAAGAAGAGCTCCGAATTATAGTTCAGTAATTTAGTAAATTCTGCTATAAGTAACAATTCCTTGTTGTGACTAGACTGTGTGAGACTGATGAAGCATATCTTCACATGAAATCATTTGTTTGTCTTTTAAAGTTCTAAGTGCAAGTAATATTATCAAGTCTTTTTAAAATAGCCTTTTCTATTTCTATAAGCATGCTGTGTTATCAAGACAAATTGGTATTTGGCTTCCTTTTGTGCTCTGCATTGCAAACTGATTTAAAAAATAAATATCACAGATTCAGCCTTGCAGTGTACAAGCAATACAGTAAGTCATCAATTTCTCCTGCATTAAGGAAAGCACTGAAAGATAGAGAGATGCTTAAAAGCTTCCTTCAGATGTGAGCTGACAGGGCTTCGGTTTCACTGTGCCGTTTAACCAGAATGCACGTTATGTGTTGTTGTCTTTCAGAACTTGGAATCTTGTAGAAGGACGATCAGCCTTTATCAAAAACCTGAAGCAAAGTGAGTTTATCAGTCTAAATCATTAATAAGTGGAATTAGACAGTTGGGGTTTTTTTGTTTTCTTTTTCTAGAAGGAAAGGCAGACTGTGTTAAATCCACAAGTCAGTTAATTGTGAGCTATTTTCACCATGTATTTTACACATGCTGGAAAGTACGTGTCCTTCAATTGTAGTCATTTACCAAAAGGAAAACATAGTGACAGTAAAAATCCTTTTTTCCTCCCTTGAAGTTTGATATCAGGACATTTAAATAAGTATGGGTTTTTTTCCTTCCTTTATGCACTTCTGTCAATCAGAAATGAACATTTAAGAGCATACATTTACTAGATTATTTTTTCTCTGAATTTTTCTCTGCTTCACCTAGAACATAGGAGGTAGCCTCTAGAAGGATGTTCACTTTTAGTGTCTCATGCGTTGCAGAATACAAAAAACTGTGTATATGTATATAAGAATGTTCCTCTGTCTACAGATGCCCACATAATTAAGTGGTCCCCTGATGGAGAGAAATATGTGACTGTGATAACAAATAAAGTGGATATCTACAAACTCGATACAGCTTCAATCACTGGCACTATCACAATAGAGAAAAGAATTTCTTCCATTAGATTTATTACAGTAAGTACAAAAGAAAAGCTGGGAAGCTAACTGCTTTGAAACATGAATTTAATCACACTTGCATTTCTTTTTTCCCATTTCAAGGATTCTGTCCTTGCCATAGCTGGAGATGATGAAATTATAAGGTTCTACAGCTGTGACTCTCAAAAATGTCTGTGTGAATTTAAAGCTCATGAAAACAGGTATTTTATATTTGTGTACTACTTAAATATTTATGGCAGTGCTGAGTACTCAGTATACAAAGTTGCAGTGTTCACACATTTTACTACTGTTCTTGTATTTGTATAGAAAGTAAATTTACTCAATGTGCTAAATTCCAAGTTTGGAACAGACTTGTTTGCTTTTGGCATAAGCAGAAGTACTGTGCTATCCTTGCATGCTACAAAAACAGCTGGGTTTAGAATTAGGAATATTACAGTTCTAACCTTAGCAATTTAAGTACTGTGTAAAATATTAAGGTCTTAAGTTCCAGATCAGTATAGATCATGTCTAAATATATGTCTTAAATATAGGACCTACATTTACTGGTGTGCCTGTGCGTTAATACTTCTTTTCACAAGGAAGGTCTTCCTCTCTTTTCCCTCCTCAAAGCTTTGTTGTGTCTGAACTGATACATCTCTACAAGTTGTAATACCAAAAACCTTCCATGGGGCCACTGGGTTCTGTAGTTCTTCTCAGCCAATGAGATGAAAATTGCTCAACAGGGTTTCCACTGCCAAACTGGATTATACTGGACAGGCACATTTGAAAGGAGACATCTTGTGATGTCTGACTCTCATAGTCAGGTCTGTCCTCATGACAGCTGCACCCTTGGCAGTTGTGAATTACCCAGCAGGTTGGTGGGGAGCTGCTCAAGGGTGGCTGGTTCCTCTGAATGTCTGGTCACCCTGGTGTCTTTGCAGTGGAAAGCTGCTAAGTGAGGAGATCAAACCACAAAAGGTTCTACCAAATTAGTGGATTTGATATCAAATGCATGCCATATATATGTAACATTTTTATATATGTATATGAAACGTGCTTACATATATATGTGTACAGTTTTTCTCAGTGTATTTCATGTATTTCTGAAAGTGGGCACTGGTATTTGGGAAGTAGGCAAGGCTGTCTAAAGAACATTCAGCCTTTACAGTTTCTAATTGTTTAGGATACTTACATAAAACATACCAGTTGTATTCATTCCAGACAGTAGGATATTCTCTGTTGTTGTATACATTTATTTATGTATGTGTGAGATGTCGTGTATTTATTTATGTATTTTTCCCAGTTCTGATTTTAATTATTTTGATTAATCAAAACAGGAAAACTTTAACTACTGTGCCCCTGATGCAGACAATAGTGTGTACTTCAAGGTACTGACACGTTCTGAACTGAATCCTATCTGCCTAGCAAGGACATGTATTCCTACTGTAAATGGCAGCACTCAAAATAGGTCATCTTTCCAAGTTACTGCCTGTCCTTTGTGGGTTTTTTTACTGTTCAAACTGACTCCTGTACTGTTGCCTGTGCAGCTCTAATTGCTGTCAGCTTACTGTTCTGCCGTGTTACGCAGTAACCAAGTATAACATTTTCTTCACAGAATAAAAGATATCTATAGTTTTGAAAGGGAAGGACAACATGTTATTGTTACTGCATCCAGTGATGGTTACATTAAAGTGTGGAATCTGGATCTTAATAAGGTGGGTCTGTTGAACTGCTCAACTTATGGAAAAGCATCAATCAGAATTGTGGAGTGTTTTGTTGTAATAATCAATTTTAAAGCACTGGTGGAATTTTATTTGTAATCTGCATGTCTTGATCCCTCTCCCCATTACGTTCATATGTGCATAATTTATGCACCTGTGTATTTTGGCATCTTTTCTTTTAACAAGCTACAAAATCAGATTATGAAGCTCTCTTTTATACATGAAATCATGCTTCTCTTCAAATATAGCTGGCAAAATTTACCACTGTCCAAACAGTTGGGTATGTTACAATGACTGCAGTGAAGTTGTGTAGTGCTGTTGGCTGTTGCTAACCATTTAAAGGTGCAAAAAACTGTTGTGCAGAAAAACTCAGATCACAGAATCATATAGAATTGCTCAGGTTGGAAAAGACCTTAAATCACCAAGTCCATTACTATTCTGCCTGCATTTATTTCATGTATTTTCCAACAATTCTGAGTAGCACAATTTAACAAGGAATTGTGCCTTATCTTTCAAGTTCCCCTTCTTTACTGTTTTGTTCTGGGACTTGCCTTGTAAAATCAGAATTAGATTTTTTATTTAATGCCCAATAATAAGGGCTCTTCTGTATTCTGCTATAATATCTTAACACTGAAATAAATCTCACTTTGTATTTCTATTCTGAATTCATACATTTTTAATTTCAGCCCTCGTGACGGTTTTTATATTCTTTTAAGCGCAGTAGTGAGAATCCTATTTTCCTCTTTGTCTGAAATCCCAGGTCTGCTTTTGCATGATTGAAATAGTGATCAAGGAACTCTTTAACTTCCTCTGTAACGTTGTCTTTACTTTGACCAAGTGTGTGATTCATTTTTTTTTCTTCTTACTGCACAGACAAATCTTTGTGAACCCCTGCATAACTGTGTGGGTTGCTCTGCCCGGCTCTGAGAGGCACAATACCTTTACTAGAAGTAGTTTCTAGAGGATCAGTGCTGCTGTTTTGCACGTGCGTTTGTGACACATTACCCTCGATACCTGTAGTAGGATTTTGCTCAACAGTTGCAGAGCTGAGCACACAGATGCAGTTAAGCAATTTGAAGCACACCACGTAAGGATTATTTTCAATCAGCAGCAGTGTTTTTGTGAGGGACAAAAAGAACCTGGTGCAGTAACTGAACTCAAATTATTTTAACTACTGAAAATGCCTTGTAATCTGGATAAACTTCAGAAAACATTCACTTTTTTTTGTGGGCCTGTGACTCGTCTGCTTATTCATCGTGTCAGACCACCTCTGCATGGTAAAGCATGCTGATGTCACTTAGCAAGATGTGCACTGGCAGCTCTTGGGAGTTTTTTTATAAAAAGCACCACTGAGGAATGGTGGCAGAAACAGGGCTGTAACTGTGCCCATTAACCTGCGTGCAGCCTCTGCTTCTTAACATTGTTAGGCACCCTACCATTTTTAGGAGGAGTTTTTCACTCAGAGGGTGGTGAAGTACTGGAACAGGTTGCCCAAGGAGGTTGTGGATGCCCCATCCCTGCAGGCATTCAAGGCCAGGCTGGATGTGGCTCTGGGCAGCCTGGGCTGCTGGTTGGTGACCCTGCACATAGCAGGGGGGTTGAAGCTAGATGATCATTGTGGTCCTTTTCAATCCAGGCCATTCTATGATTCTGTGATTCTCCAGAAAAGAAGTGGGAACTGGGCCATACAATTCTTCCTCCGTTTAGATAGTTTAGTAAATTTTTAAATAGAAGAGATGTTTAATTAATTTTCTTTTTCCATATTCAGATTAAAAACGTGCCATCTTTATTATGTGAAGTCAGCACCAAAGCTAGACTGACGTGCCTTGCAGTGTGGCTTGACCAAGCTTCAGAAATGAAAGAAAATTGTGAAAAAACTGCAACATCAACTGAAGGTAATAAAATTATCTGTATTTTCAGTTGTTAATGTGACTGTGAAATGTAAGATAGTGAATGGGACGTTTTGACTGTATGCTTTTGTAGTTTAAGGAACTGGGGATGTGGCAAGTTGCATAGATATCCACATCTACTTAATAGTCTCAGGCCTGCACTTAATAAAGCCTATTTACATGACACAACTATGGAAACTTTGTGAGCAGATGCACACAGAAACTGAGTGATGATTTGGAACTGAGGGAAGTGGTTCTTCTGTTTGTGGAAACTTAATTTGTGATACATTGCATTGTAATGAGAGGACATCTTTTCACTTCTATGATACGAATGCTTTGTTTCTCTTTAGTGGAATAACTGAACTCTGAAGCTTTCAGGACAGATAACAAAGGAATGAACAGTCTGATAGAACGGAATGTTCCTGTACTGCTATGAACTTAGATCTGATGCCAGTGCAGTTGGGCAAAGTCTGGCCCAGGGGTTGGTTGGTTGGTTGATTGGTTGGTGGCAGGAGTTGTTGATTTTTTTTGCTGCTGTTGTTTTCCTGTATACTGAGTTACTTCCATATTTGATCTTTAGGGATTTTCTTAATAAAAAGTCGCATAGATGACACTCTGCTGTAAATCAGTTATGGCTTAAATTCCTCCTTTTTTAATGGGAGATACAAATAAGCCTCTGTAACGTTTTAGACTACAGACTGGAAATAAATGTCAGAGTGAATAATTTCTTGCTTTTTTCAGCAAATGAAGATGAGAAGCCATCAGTAGACAAGAAGAAGAAAGTCTGTGGGACGAATAAAAGTGGTAAACTGACAAAACAACACAGACAAATTGCTCCAGCTAAGCGAAAATTGGAAGCTCCACTGCAAAAGAAGAAAAAGAAGCCGAATAGCTCAGAATGAAGGCGAATGCTTTTTCTCCTGAATAAGAAGTAAATGCTGGTGTTGCTGTAGTTTTTACAAGGATGTTTTAAAACTTCTTGACAGGACAAACACCTCTGAACTGATACGGTTTTCAAGAGTAATTATTTTTTACCCAGCTGAATTGGCTGATCATTCTGAGAAATAGTAAAAGGGATGGCAACTTTACCTGAGAGAATGAGGCTGAAATAAACTCACAGTAGGTAATGCTTGTATTTTTGTATTTACAGCAGCATACACTTTTTAACAGATTCTGAAATAGGCAGCTAAAATGATAAAAACAGCTACATGTCTCAGTTAAATTTTTGTGTCTCAGCTAAATGCCTATTAAAGTTATATTCTTTACTCTTAAGTCATTCTTATGTTGAAAATTCTCTGTTCAGACCACTGAAAATATAATCTGCCTTTGTTTCTCATGACTTCTACTTTAAGAAGGAATATATTCAAATTATTTAAAATATTATCACTTTTCATTCATACATTCACAAAAAACTGCTTTTTAGTTCTTAACCCAGAGTTACGCAGAGATTTTATGAACAGAATATTTGCTTTTTTACTCTATACTCTATGCATTTAATTTTTTCTTTAAGTCCCCCTATGAGCACCCTGTATAAAGTCTAGGTCCCCCCTTTTTATAGGAGTTTCCTGACTCAGTTAAACACTTTAAGAGTGTTTATTAAAAGTTTACATTGTGGACTTTCAAGAACTTCCAAAATTCCAGTGTGAATGAAATATGGGTAGATTGGCTTTGGGGGTTCACATGATTGAAATCCTTTGTTCAGAATACAGCCTGTATGTTTACATGGAAGAGTTAATAGGGTTTTACTGTCTCTTCTCCATACCATATTTTTTCATGTCCTTGATCTGAATCATGTTGTTTAAAAAAAAA
Organism: Tympanuchus pallidicinctus; assembly: GCF_026119805.1. NCBI lineage: Eukaryota > Metazoa > Chordata > Aves > Galliformes > Phasianidae > Tympanuchus > Tympanuchus pallidicinctus. The sequence goes on along the minus strand of NW_026294749.1, from coordinate 7,640,127 downwards.
AAATCTAACATTTGAAACATTTGTCACCTTGATAAAATGTCAGCCATCTGACAGTGCATTCTCAGCATTCTCAGTCAGCAAGAACAGAATTTTGTCCTAAGTCTTATTTCAGTTACACAGTGGGAAAAACAAAGTGTAGTATTTGACCTTGTCCAGCTCAAAGTTCTCTTTGTTCTTTTAAATGAAGGGATTCTAATGTTTTGTTTTCCTATACTATAGTCATTACTTATGCTGTTTTCATAAGGTAACTGGAATTAGGCTTTATCCTTACTCAGTTTAATAACAATATGCTCTTCCATATCAGTGTCACCAGAGAAAAGGTACAGGGAAAAAAACAGGAAGAAGAGTGAGCCCAGTCTGGAACCAGAAATGCAGCCTCCTGCCTTAGGCTTGTAAAATAAGGTACAACTCCAGCCTAGCTCTGAGAATGCTCAGATATTGAAGCAGAGCATCTGAGCTGTTATGAGATTGCTCATGTGCCAATAGCAATCTTCTCTTGAAGGCAGATGTCTGTGTTTCTCCTTTGCAACTGTTCCCTTTATTTAGATGAGTTATGAGAACACCACGTCTGAATAGGCAGTGGACTCCGTTTAAATGAGCCCAGCAATAAAGGGTTGTTTTTAACTTAAATAGGCCCCTACTGCTAACACAGAACTTACACTTTTCTCTCATTGAAGTTTATACTTCATTAAGTACAAGAGATTTAAAATTTTTGCCTTATGTCTGTCCTTAGCAAAATGGCTGTCACTAGTAGAGCAATTTCCACTGAAATTTCAAATACATGAGCCCATGGCCATGAGCATCACTGCTATTGAAGCCAGGTGTCACGAGCACCAGCAAAAACCCAGCCTGCACATCATTTTAAGAATGAAAAAGCAAAAATTCCATGGATCTTTGGGTCGGAGCTTTAGGCTTGCAAGTCAAATTGCACATCTGTAAAAATCCAAACTCCCTTGGTACTAACATCTCATCAGATTCAGAACAATTTGTGAACAGGAGACTGAGAAATCCAGTGCAAACAGCTTCTAAGATGAAATGCAAAAAGTCTTGGAAGCAAGTCTTGTTTCATATACCTTGAGTGCATGCTTGGCCACCAACCAGCGCTTGGCAGCGCTGCAATTTGTTCTCTGGTGCACGCCGTCCCTTTCAGAATGTTTTCCATTCTGGTCTTCAGAGAACTAGCTAGAACAACAGAAGGCAGCAGCAGAGAAAAAGAATCACAGAATGGGTACGGTTGGAAAAGACAACTGAGATCATTAAGTCCAACTGCCAACCCATCCCTCCATGCCCAGTAACCACGTCCTTCAGTGCCACATCCACACAACTCTTGACCACCTCCCTGGGCAGCCCATTCCAGCGCCTCACCACTCAGAGGAGAAGAAATCTTTCCTAACACCCAACCTGAACCTGCCTTGGTGCAACTTGAGGCCGTTCCCTCTCGCCCTATCGGTGTCACCTGGGAGAGGCCGACCCAAAGAGGTACCAGAAATGAAAAAGCTCATCCTGCCTTAAGAACAGCGAGGTGGGTGGCAGTGGTAAAACGCCACAAGAACCTCGAAGCAAACCAGAAGCAGCAGCCTGGGGGCCTCCTCAGCACCCCAGGCGCTTTACTCGCAACTCCAGCCGAATGAGAAGACACGGACCGTTCCCACCCATCAACACGGGCGGGCTCTTTCGTCGCTTCTCCCTCGAATCGGACGGAACGGGGCGGCTCCGCGCTCCGACTCCCTCTCGCCTCCCCTTCCGCAAGGCGCCCCGCTCCGCCCCGCTGCAGGCCGGTAGGTGGGCACGGCCGGGTTCCGCTCCTGCCTACGGCCAGCCCCATAGCCAGCCCCATAGCCAGCCCCACGGCTGCTTTCCCAGCTCATCCTGCGTGTCACTTCTTGGCTTGGGGTTCGGGCAGGTCCTCCCGCGGCAAACAAATATCCTTGTTATTATCTGCCTCCCCCCCCAGCCGCGTTTAGAACGACTCCCCCCTCCCCCCAGTTTATTTTCCGGTTTTCAGCATGGCCGTGGATTGGATCGGGTTCGGCTACGCCGCTCTGGTGACATCGGGAGGGCTCATTGGCTACGCTAAAGCAGGTACGGTGCTGGAAGCGCCTTCCGACCCTCTTCCCTGCTTGTTCCGACAGCCCCCCACCTCGCGGTCCCGAGGGGGAGAAGCGAGAGGCTGTGCCGGGCGCTGATAGCGGGGCTCGGGGCGCGGTGCCGTAGGAAGAGCTGCTGCTGGGCCCGATAAGCCGCAGTCCGCCTCCTGCGGAGCGCCGATAGCCCGGTTCGGCGTTGGGCGGTGCGGCTGCACTGGCGTAGCTCGCTTCAGAAATGCTCTTCTGTTGTTAAGCTCGGTCCTTTCCCGGACTCCCCGTCACGTGCTGAGTTGCCACCCTGTTGCTTTCGCTTCCCCACGTTGCCCTACTCTGGGCATAGGTGTGGATTCATCCCTCCTGAAACTCTTTGTATTTGGAAAGTCCTTTTACATCATATTTGCAATACGAAGGTGTATGAGTTCATTATGGAAGACACCAAGAAGCATCCCAGTAGATACGGCTACACAGGTGTTCGTGCCCACTCCAGCCTGCTTTCTTCCTTCCTGCTTCTTCCTTTGGGCTGCAAGTGGAGTTCAGAGCAGGAGAGACAATAGAATGATAGAATTGCTCAGGTTGGAAAAGACCTTAGAGATCCTTGAGTCCAATCACAACCTAGCCATACTATCCTGACTCTAACAACCCTCTGCTAAATCGTGTCCCTGAGCACCACATCCAAATGGTTTTTAAACACACCCAGGAATGGTGACTCAAGCACTTCCCTGGGGAGCCTCTTCCAGTGCTTCACAACCCTTGCTGTAAGAAGTGTTTCCTGATACCCAACCTAAACTTCCCCTGGCACAAATACTGAGAACTTCAGTAACTAATTTCTTCAGCATTACTCTGAGGCCATGATGGTGTGGGAGATGTCTGACTGGGCAGGGAGGACGTGGCTGTGGGAATTCGGATCATGAACAGTAAGTCCTGAACTCTCCATTTGCCTGACTGAAAATATTCACCCCCCAGTGGTCTTGTCACTTCACTGCTCAATGAACAAATTACCAGTGTTGTGTAGCTCAGGATTATCACTTGTGCTGAGAACTTGATCCCTTGATCGAGGTGAGCCCAGGGTGTTTGACTCCTTTCTACTTTGGAAACTTCTCGTTTGTGTAAATCCCTCCCACCTCGTTCAGTTCTCACCTCTTTTTTCTGATCTTAAACATGCACTGCTTTTCAAGAAATTCTGGAATCGTTGCATTGGAACAAAGTACTTTTGTCTGCAAAAAGAAAACATCAGTTTTTTCACTTTTCTCATTGGTCTTTCTGCCATAAATATATTCATGACTTAAGGATTTAAATACCAATGCTGTTTGTTTCTCGTGCAAGAGTATCTGATACGATTCTTGGTTCAGGTCAGCATGGCCTTAAAATCTTATAAGACACCCCCCTTTCCCTCCCCCATTTCTCTGTTTCACAACAATGAATGTCCACATTTTTTGTTATTTATAGTGTTTTACAAAACAAGTAATGAGTTTGTTCTTGAGCTTCCAATAAATGTGTTGTCTTTTCTTGATTCAGGCAGTGTTCCATCGCTGGCTGCTGGGCTGCTCTTTGGAAGTCTGGCTGGACTGGGTGCCTATCAGCTCTCCCAGAATCCAAGCAATGTTTGGATTTCTCTGAGTAAGTCTTTTAGCATTTTATTTACAAAGGAGTATATTTACCCTAAAACATCTGGATACTAAAAATGAACACCTACAGGTTTTTGCTGAGGAATTAAACTGATAGTACTATAAATTTAGTCTAAAACAGAACTTTAAACTTACGTTCAGTGAAAATCTCTAACAGTGGCCAATCTGCACTGTTCTCTCTGGAACACGAGCTGTCTGCATTGCTTAGATTTTAGGCTGCTACATCTCAGATGCTTGTGGGAGTGCATTGTTGGTGTAATTCTCTTGCCAGTCTTTGTGTTAGCTGTATCTTCTCTCCGTTCCTGATCTGCAGAAGACACTGTTCCCACAGTATGTGACTGTTCTCTGGTGCCAGCCATGGTGCAGTTCCCCTGGACTGGCTGAACTGGTGATGCCACCATGCACCTGTCTGACACTGGGGTATTTGGAAGATCACAGCGAAAGGAAAATTCTAGTAAATTGATGTCTAACCTCTGCGCGTCCTCTTTTTGCCTGGATCCAATGTTCAGCAGCCAGCATTGAGTCTGGAGCTTCAGGAGGAGAGATTTCCCTGCAGGCTGCCTGTGCCCCCAGCAGGTTATTTTCTTATTGCTGAAAATAGCAGAGATTGTAATTGGCTTATTTTTATGTTTGACGGATGTGTGCATGGTTCTGGAGGTTTAACAGAAGCAAGGTTCAGGAGTTCTACTTCTTCTTCCTCCTTCTCAGAACTGGGGCTCCCCTTTGAGAAGCCAACAAGCCGAGGATCACTGCTTACTTCATGCTTAAAGGGGTGCCACTGACAGAGCATTCATTTGCTGAGGCTGTGCCATAGCACCTCACCCTTTTTCATACATATGAAAGTTGGAAGTGAAAGGAGAGGGCTCAGCATTTCTCTGTATTAGCGTTGTCTGTGGTGCAGCTCACTGCCATTTCCCCAGCTACTGGATAGGTCAGAGGCTGTGCACAGTCACGCCTCATCGAGTGGCATCAGCTGTGAGCACAGCCAGATGAACTGGACTGAGACCAAGTATTTTCCCAAATGTCAGTGACAGTCAGATATTTTTTGCATAGATCAGGAATACACAGAGACTTTTTTATTCTCCTTTTCACGCTTTGAGGTTTTTGGAGAAGGTATGTTTTGGACGAAAATGCCTTTAGTTTGGTGTGCACATTCTGAATACTGGCTATTGATCAGAGCTGGAGGCATTTGAATATTGAAATACTTTTCTTCTTGTTGGATTGTGGTCCCAATCTTTTACATGTGTAATTACAAGAGACTGTTAGATGTCAGTGACAATATTTAGAGTAGCATTAGGGAGGAAGAATGCCATGACTAAGGCTGAGAATGAGCTGGGCCTTGCCAGCCCAGCTATCACACAGAAGCAGTGCAACCAGATAACATGTTGTTCCAAGCACAATGTTACATGCAGCTGTTACCCCTGGATAGCAGCTCCATGCTAAACATTTCATCGGCACCATTTCCATGTAGTTTTCTTTGGAATTTCTTCAAGACCCGATGTTCTAGAGATTGCCCTTTCTATTTTACTATCTGGGTGAAACTCCTTCACTTTTCTCAGTGTCAGGTGGTCAGGGTGGATAGCTATCTCTGACCTTAGCAGTAGGTGAAGCGGGGCTGTAAAGGCTTGGTAACAGATAAGAAAATGCTATTACAAGAAGTGGGGAAATTACATGTGCAGGCTTAGCGTTTTGCTGGGAAAGAGTCGAGTTCCAGGGTAACATGCTGTAGGTTATTTCCAGTCTCTAAAGAAGCTCACTTTGACAAACAAACTTGCAGTGTGTGTGCAGAAGCACAGGGTGCAGCATCTGCCAGAAGCTGGTTTGGAATACGTGCTCTTCATGCACTGAGGCACTCCAAAATTTGCAGTTTATTTTCCTTTTTTTTTTAAATCCATCATGTGAAATAACCCTTTCCACTTTTCCCTTGGTTTTTACTTATTTCTGTTCTGAACTGCAGCATCTCTCTTACACGTGTACATCTCCTCTGACCGAACTCTTTAATCTTTCATTTAAGTTACATCTGGAACACTGACTGCCGTAATGGGAACGAGGTTTTACAACTCTGGAAAGTTCATGCCTGCAGGGCTGATTGCTGGTGTCAGGTACAACACACTGTACTGCTTTGGTTTTGTTGGGGCTTTTTTACTTCCTTAATTCAACTGAGATGGAGTAAATCTTATTTTCTGCGTCTTTTTTGTTTCTCTGCACCTGTTACATGAGAAATATTTGAAAATGAGTTGCTAAGTTATAACTTGTTGTTTAGTTCTGTGAATTTACTGGGTCTTTTTCACCTCATACAGTTTGCTGATGGTTGGAAGATTAGCACTGAAGATGGTGGAGAAGCCCCATGAAAAGTAATTGCTCATTTTACTGCTTATCATCTGCATGAAGAAACCTGATAATGACACTGTGAACACAGAAGCAAGAAAATGAGGATGGATAGTTACATATGAAGTGCCATTTATTTCAAGAATCTGGTAGAGCTCTTACTGTGCAGTGAGAATTTGGTCCTGGTTGTTTTTTTGAAACACATTTCAATGTATTTTGATACTTTTGATTTTTATATCCCAAAATATACTGATGACATATATGAAGTAGAGTGGATCTGTAATTAGGCAAGCAACCATGCAGTGTCACCAGAAATAACTGGCTGAATACAGCACTGTATCTCATAACTTTTATACCAAGTACTACAGTATGCTTTACCTGCTGTATCCTGAGTTGATATATCATGTCTATGTAAACCAAACAAATCTTTTTATTGTGAAATGATGCTGAAATGTTGCTTTTCTACAAGTAAAACCTGTTACAAACATTCATATGTTTTTGTGATCCTTTCTGTGTGTATGGGGTATATTTTATTTTTACCTTCTTGTCCTTACCTCAGTCTCTGTAGTGAACCCCTCTATGAGTGTTATCTTCTGATGCTATTCAAAAACCACTTTTTAAGTGGAAGAGCAGAAGATTAAGTTAGGGGCCTTTGTTAACACACTACCTTTTATTGACCTACAGCCATTGATGTGCTGAGTACTTCCACATTGTAACTCATAATCTAAAGTGATATTTTGTGTAGTGACTACTTAAGACTTGACTTTGGGACCTCTGTGCCATGAAGGATACCAAACCTTGTCAACAGCATGACATAGGAAAGATACACAACTTAAACATTATGCAACTACTTCTCATTTTGTAGTGCTGAAAGGAGTATGTAACAATTCTCTGGGGAAGTACAGCAAGCTGATTTTAAACTGCTTATTTACTCTCTTTCTTTGGCCACTGCCCAAGATGTATTTCTTGTTCTGAACATTTCATTGAACAGCGTTGAGCCTGAGTGACAATTGCATTGTTTTGGATCAGTGGAAACCCACCTGTAGTAGATTGAGCGTTGTTACAGTAGAAAGTAAGAATGAAGGTGGATCTGTAGATGCCTGGGCCAATCGTGCAGTGTTTTATTAATTCTCTTAACAAAAGTTATCAAATGAATTCCAGGTTTTCAAACATATTTCACACTGTGACCTCCCTTGTTTCTGGGCACTTAACCCATAAATAACCCAATCTGCAGGGAGCAATGCTGAAAGCATGTAAAATTATGTCTGAATTCTAGTCTCAGTTAAATCACAGTTCTCTTTTGACTGTGCTGTAAGTAAAACCTAATGGCATTTTGTAATGGCCCTAGAATATTTTTGATCCACTGTATGAAACTGAATGGAAAATGCCATCCCTGCTATGAAATTTTCTTTAGCCATTCAAGAATAAAATACATTAGTACTCTTAAAAGCTGAGTATTTAGGCAGTTCTACACATTCCACTTCCTATTTTATCGTGTAGGTTTTGGTTTTGGTGTTGTATTTTTATTCCACCGAGGGTGGGATCTATATAAACTGAGATTATTCCTTTTGCATTGAGTTCATCCTGAGACCATGCCATGGCTTCAGAGAAGTTCCATGCTGTTGCTCAGGTTGTTTCTGAATGTAACATTTTTAAGGAGTGATTTAACTTTTTAAAATTCAATTATTTGCAGGAAATGAATCGTTAAAATAATTAAAGTTATGTTAAAATAATTAAGCTACGGCAAGTCTTTTCAAAGCAGACTCTGAAATTAGAAAGAAGTTAAATATTGCTGATAGTGGATAGCATGAAAAAAGCATGGAAAGAGTGCTGCTTTTTTAGACGTGGAAAAGGAAAACTACATAGACTGAGTTATCAGTCTTAAACAAATCAGAGTTTAGTTGTGCCTCCAGAACTCAATAAATACATCATAGTAATGAAAGAAAAGAGAATTTAGGTAGGCAAATCTTTATTCTGCAGACTGAAAGCCCAAAGGGCTGGCGTCCCATTGAGGGATCTCTTCTGGCTGAGGCGAGTTGCTCACACCTGGGCAGTGCCAGGCATGGATGTGCTGGGAATGTTACAAACCACACAGCTGGCTGGAATGGACGTTGTTTTGGGGTCAAAATCTTCAGTGTCTCAACTGTGCTTTACTCTTTACTTACATAGGATAGAGACCTGGAATACAGCAGTGAAGTACTGAGTTCAATGGCAGCAATGAGTTGAGGGGAGCAAGAAGTCCTTTTACTCACCTATCAGTGGATGTCACACCCTAAACTGTTCTTTCAATTCATATGACTTTAGCTAGCAAAATCCCTTTCATTTAGTACAAACACATAATGGAGTTTAGGAACATAGGTAAGGTTATGCTGGTAGAACACGTGCCAGTCTTTCAACGTAGCAGAGGAGAATGAGAGGATGGGAATGTTTCGAGTGAAATGGTTTAGAGGGGAAGTAGTCATGGCCCATTCTACCTTATCCCTCGTTCTAAGAATATAGTCAATGACTGTTTTTAATGCAAAGCATATCCTCTAGCTCTCCTTCTGCTGCAGGCTTTGGAAATGCTATTTGCCACGTCCCAGTTCTGTCAGTCACTGTGCTGGAGCTGCTGGCACTCTGTCATCCCTGGCTGAGGGGCAGTCTGTGCTGAAACTAATATGGCCTGAAGTATTTGGCAATTATCATTTCTGTGGTGGTAAAATTCCTAGCTTCTTGGCAATGCATTCATGCTTTCTGACTGAACAATTTAATCACCTGGAAAAATGAGAGGGGAAAAAAAGGTCAAGAGAACCTCCAGGCAGTGACAGCAGGAGGAGGAAAGTCTTTGTTCCCCCAGAATCCCTACAAGAAAAAAATGGCAAAGCTCTGCATCAGTAGTGGCACAGAGACATCCTGATACGTCTCCTCACCTGCTTCCTTGAAGTGCCACAATGGAGCAGATCAAAGTGCTCAGGCTTTTGTGTTGTATCCCCAGCTCAGTTCACAGGTGACTTTGGATGGTTTTTGTATTCCTGTATCTTTCTTCTCAGCATATGAATTGGTGATAATGTTTTCTCTCTCCTCTCCTGCACACTGTTTTCTACATCCCTGATGGTAACAGCGCATGGCGTTTCACATTCCCTGCCCCAGGAGCGAGGAGCAGTAAGTTTGATGCCTGCTTATTGCTAGTAACTAACACAGCCTGTCCTTGTTTTAATTTGATCCTCTTTTAAAAAATAGCAAGAAAAAATACAGTAGAGTTATTCTCCTTCTTCTTTCCTATTCATTACATTAAATGTTAGCATTTTATAGAATCATAGAATATTCTGAGTTGGAAGAGATCAAGCCCAACTCTTTGCATAGTACATTAAAATCCCTTCCTGTAAGTACTGTAAGTTGAGTTGAGTTTTAGTATTAATACTTAACATATTTCATTTTCAAAGATGATGCAAGGATTCCAGATTTTGGGAGTGAGATTAGGAGGAGGATGGTTCCTTCTGCGAGCCCAATGACACAGAAGGGAACAGTGCTTGCTGAAAGCACCACTCCCCCATTGCCTCAGTACGTGGAGATTCTTCCATTCTTTTCCCAGTGCCCAGGAGAGCTCTGTGCTGGTCCCTCCCTCTCTCTCCAAGCAGCCTGCTGGCAGGAACAGCCCCCTGCTTCAGGGGCACTGAGGTACGAACGGTGCTATGACGTGCTGAGCAAAATCCAAAAGCAAGCAGCGTGTTCCCTGCGCTCCTCTGTGATCTGGTCTTGCAAATTCGTGCTGAGTTTTTTGTTTCTTTGGTCGGTTCCGTGGGTTTCATTGTTTTCTTTGTTATTATTATTCATTTTTAGTTCGGTTAGGGTTCGGTTTTTCGTTTATGCGCGCTGGGGGGCCGGCAGAGGGCGGCAGTGCCCATCCGACGTTCTGCTGGGCGAGGGGCAGGCCGGGATGAGCAGCCCTGAACCGAGCTCCCCTGCCTCTAAAACGGGGTTCCCCCCTCAGCTGTCAGATGTGCATTGCCAAGGCCTCGCTCAGGCCAATCCGAGAGCCCGGCCGCTTCTCCATCGTGACTACGGGGCCCACCAGCAGTGTTACAGCATCCCGCCAGTGCCGCTAAGGAGTGCAGAGCTGCACAAAGAACAAATAAAGGTCCCCATCCTCTCCTCCTGTGCCCTCGGAAGGAAATCACTTCCCAAGTGTATCTGAAGCCCAGCTTCTCCCGCACGCAGTTTTGCATCAAGAAACAAAATCTGTAGGTTCAGCCAGCCTGAGTTTACCACTGCAAATCTCCTTTTTCGAGCACTTATAGGGATTTTTCTCTCTTAAGAAATAGATAAACATTACAGCTTTACAGTATGTAGCCAAGGAGAGGATGCTGGATATGTTTCTCTGAAGGTCACACGCTTGCAGCACTGCTGTGGCCATAGGAAATGGCAGCATCTGCTGCTACCTGCAGGCATCCCATAGGTAGGAGAGTCATTGGATGCACTGAAATCCCCCCTGCTGCTCTGCTCCCCAATAAACCCATCCAGAGCTTCCCCCCGGGATGGGCCAGGTGTGTTCCATCAGCATGCAGCACCACTGCCAGCAGGGGAAGGAAACACACAACAGCAGGAGAGAAAATGGATGGAAAGCAGCAGGATTAGAGTAAATGCTTTTGAATTCTGGATGGACATTTCCTTTCGTAGAGGTTCTCATTAGTCTGTGGGATTATAAAGAGACCTGAAATACTCCAAGGTGAGACTGGTCCACTTACCTAAGAAAGAAAGCCTATAATGGGAGGTAAGGGAAATATTTTGTGATGGGTGCAAGAACCGAAGGGCCATGACAGAGGGCACAGTGGCAACCCTAAAATCCTCTAAATGTATCATAACCCATCATCTGTGAATATGATCTTCCACGTTCTCCAGCTACTTACACATCCCCAGTGTTTAGCAGTGCATCAGTCACTCCGCCCTAGGAGCCAGCAAATATTCCCTACAGTGGATGGTAAAAGGCTACAGGCTTTTCTGAGGCAGAGAAGGCAGCAGCCTGCAATTATTCATTTTTTGGTTAGCTGTTAGCTTGGGAGTGCTGGGAGCAGTGCGTTACAAGAAGACAGAAAACAGCCACAGACTGTGTTAGATATGTTTGAGTCACAGAATGAAACCCACAGGACTCCCTGTGGGATTTAAGCTTATCGCAGAAGTGCTCCTCACAGATGTGTGTGACACCCACTGTTGTCACCTACAGACACTCAGAATTCCTTAGATAGCATTCTCTGTAAGGACAGAGCAAAAGATCTGCTAAAAGAAGATGTTACAAACACTCAGATCCTTCCTTGTCAGCCTTAAACAGGGTGCAATGTGTGTGTTAGCAATACAGCAGGAAGAAGGAGAGTTAGATATTTAAATGGCCACGTTAAGTCACGTTTTATCAGTGCTATTTATTTATATTTTTTTTCTTTCCTTTTTTTCTTTCCACGGGAGCAGTAAGTGCAGACAGACAAAGAAGAGATTTGGAGGAAGAAAGGTGAGGGAGGTCAGCCTCCTATTAATTGCATCTCGTTTAGCTGGGTTACTGCAGCTGACCTCATTCCAATCTTTAATTGCCATCTTGGTTTGAAACCCGGGATGATAACACTGTGAAAGCTCTGGGCCTGCTTTGAGTTCCACTGCATTCATCATCCTTTTTTTCTTTATCAAACATGCATCAGAAATTGAGGAGAGGGTTTTTCACTTTGTTTCCATTGACCCTAAGGGGAAATAAGTTTGTGCAGCATCTCTGGGAGGAAGAGAAATAAATGAACGCCAGATGATTACACTAAAAAAATAAAGGAACAGTGGAACTATCTGGAGTGGTGTGAAGATTTTGCTCTGAATGAAGGTTTCTGAGAAGGTTCTTCACTTATCTGTGCTGTCCTGTGTTAGCTGCCCCCTCCAAGCACCTGTCCTCCCATCCTGAGATTTTCTGCAGAGAGATTTGTTAATGAGATGAGTTTCGAGGACTATGGTTGGAGTAAATCTATTTGCAGATCTTGCCAAAAAAACTGTCAGCAGAAAACATAAGGAGAAGGTATTTTTGTATTAATTTCTCTGGAGGTCATTCTGAAATTTATGGAGGAGGAGAAAAGCAAGGCATTGAGCTTTCCTGTAGGTACTCTGGGGACAAGACTGATTCAGGCTCAGCTTAATCACCTTGCCTGGGTAAACTAATATTCAACAACACACCTCGAAGTGCTGTGCAGTAAGTCTGCACTTATGGAACCCTCTGTCTGCAGACAAGGGAGTCTGAGGCACTTCTACCCTGTGAGGGTGCAAACCAGAGCAGCCTGACATCTTGAGCTTCCAGGGTTTCTTTCCTTCTTGGTCAGGAAACTTCCCTAAGCCCCAGCAGTTCCCTCTGTATGGGAAATGATGGTCAGCACGGCTTTGGCTTGAGACAAAGTGTGGGGCAAAACAGGTTAATTTTAGGCTAAGGTTCCTCACTGTGTTCCATTGTTTGTGCCCATGACAAAGCCATCTGTGTAGTACCCAGTCAGGACAGGTGGAACACTGCTGTTTGCTCCCACACAATTGAAGAAGTCACAGAGATGCTTTAAGGCACAGCAGTGGATGTAGCTTTCAGGGCGTGAGGAAATAACCCAAGCTCCATCTCACATTGCTTATGCCTTTTCAGCCATGCAGGCTTGGGGGTAGGCACGTAATAAGGTGCTCCTTATTGCGTTATGATTCATGCAGTCTGGCCGCATCCACCCTGCTGTCCTTTCTGGCAGAAGATTTGAAATTCCTGCCACCTTCAGCTGAATTTCTCAGGCATTCTTATAAACCTACAGGAAAGTGTGCAAATGCCAGCAACCTGTCTCAGGCAATACATGAAATTCAGATGACAAAATCAAATGCAATTTCTTTCTTCAGCATTATGGCAGGTGCAGCACGGTGAAACCGCCATAACTCACTATAAATCTGAACAAGAGAAGATGTGGGAAAAGAAAGGGAAGGTGGCTTTGTTCAAGTCATGCACATAATGAAAAATGAACAGCAGAAAGCTTGCTTTTAGCAAGTTTGATCAAATTTTGGATTTCTAGCTGAACTGCAGCATATACACTGATATCAGTGCATAAGCCCATGCCCTGCTTATACAAGGGAATAGCTTCTTCCCACCAGAAAGCTGTGGTGAGTCTCCCTAGGAGTCATTTTGACAAGTAACTGCAGCTTCTGGCCCCTAGAAGAAGACCCTGTTTTCCCTGACATTAATGTTGCCCTAATGTGACCATGTCGTACATACAAGGATAAAGAGCTTTAAGGAAAGATATCTCTGAGGAAAATGAAAAAAGCCTTTGATATTCTCAAGTAAATTTCTGATCTGAGGCAAGAAACTCCACATAATTAAATTTTATTTTCCCACACATCATTGAGACAAAACTAATGTCTATGGTGTAGATTCTCCTTCTCCTTGCAGCCTGAATCATAGCTTAGAGGGAGATTTCGGTGCTCTCTATTGAACTGTAGCAGAGACAAAGGAAATTTTAGAGGACAAATGAAGGATGCGCTTGAAACCCAGCTATGTTAATTGGTGCTCTGCTCCGTATTGATCTTGCTTTCTGCTTTCAAATTTGGCATGGGCTCTGCAACTCTGCCACAGGCAGATTGCCATGAAAGAGTTTTGTCTGCTTTTACCCGGCAGCATTGGATGCTGTGCGGTTCTGATACCCACTTGCTCTATCAATCTCACAGAATTACTGCTCTTCCACACCCTGATCTACAATCACAGCAATCTGCCCATCCAACCAGTCCATTAAAAATTGCCCAGCGTTCCTTGGAAAACAAAACAAAGCAAAACAAAACAGATGGCTTGCAAAATGTCGCTTAGTCTTTTTGCACTGCCACGTTTCATCCCGCAGAATTGCTGATAGTGTTACGGCTTCGAGTTTCTCCATATTAATTGCAATGATATTTTTCAGTCTTTTCCTGCCAGCCGAGCTGCTGGCTTTTGATCAGAAATCACATGTGCTAGGAAGATGTGGACTGCTGTCAGCTGGTGCCAGTCTGCTGTGCCACAGAGGGAAGAGTGAGGTGCAACAGCTGGGGAGGGAAAAGGGTGTACTGACATGCTGATGTACCATATATATGAAAATATGTGGTAAATAGGAGCTTCAAACCCCTTACAGTTCATATAAAACACTGGGCTGGGACTGAGTTTCTGATTGGCTTCTGCTCCACATGGGAGCCCCAGATTTCAGTGGCTGTCGTGGTAAATGCTTGTGATTCTCTAATGCAATATTGAATTCCTGGAGAGAGATGAGGTGCCCCAAACGCTTTGTTCCAGGAAAAAATCTGTTCTGGGTTTTGCTTCCTGCGTAACAAAAAGGGAGCAAATGCCAGAGCAGTCATCCAGGTAACTCTATTGTTTGGTGGTTGTTTTATGCCATCTCTCTTTGGAGCATTTTCGAAGAACTGAGGTTTATTCCAGGTCCTGACTTCTCCAGCCTCTCCTGACACTTCCTTTGAACATCTTCATCTTCTCTAAGGCAGCAAATTTTGGTTCTCCTTTTCCTTTGCCTCTCTCTTGTGCCTCCTGTAAAGAGTGCTGAAACTGCCTCCACATATTGATCAGCCATTCCTGCCCAACTAATTTGTTTTCTCTCAGGCCACCCAGCAGTCTCAGGTAATTTAAAGGCAAGGACTGTACAGACTATATGTTTCTTTCTCTACTGGAAAGACTTTTCTTTGTACATATGTTGGGCATGGCGAAGCCCTCCTGGCCTGAAGATGATCTGAATGTAAGCAAATGATCAGGACTTTGTTATCATCATGTGATATTGGACCTGAAATTCAGCATTTTGGTTTTCATACTCCACATTCTCAGCTGTGTACCTTGCTTTGTTCAGTGCTGAGGTCTGACTGAGATCTCTCTGTAGCATCAGGTACTGAGCATGGCCTGACTAGCACCTCTGGAATTCTTATTGGCCTTATATGGATCTCCCCATATACTGTGCTGTCTGTCCAGGATTAATCTGAATTCCCTCCAGTGGAGGGCCAGTACCTCTGAACTTCATGGAGAAGAAGGTCCCATGGCATGCATCATCGATGTATCCTGGTGATGGGGTGGTTGTAATCCTTGCATTACAAGAAAAGAGAAAGCTCTTCCCTGCAAGCTATCAACATAAACCAGCTGTGCAGCAAGTATAATTTGAGAGGAGTAAGCTTTGAGCTGGTCATCAATATCGAGGATGCGTTGGAAGCTTCTTAACTCTGGGTCTTAATGAAGGTTTTGCTAGGTTTTGCTAAGGTTTTTACAAGACAAGGCATTTGCTTGTGAGGAAGAGGGAAAACCTGAGCTCCAGCCCTCGCTCAAAATAAAAGCTCAGTGTTTTAGCAACACATTTGCTAGCAAGGCTTTAAAGAAGAGCAGAGTACTGACATGGGGAGACAAGTCAGTAAGTAAACTTCTGGAGCAGCCATTTACTGAAGTGATGAACAAGGCCTTTTCACTTGGAGCCTTCCCTGCAAGTGAGGAAATCATTTTGCTTCATTTCAGTGTCTTTGTTTTAGCTTGGTCAACGACTTGTTCATTAGAAATAAGAAATTAAATAAGAGGTTTAAGAAGCGGCAAACATATTTTTCCTACCTGTCTGGTTAACAGATTATTTCACAAATGACAATTTCCTTTGTTTAATAATTCATCTGACTCTAAATACAGAATGTATTTTCATACCTTCTTCTTCCACATCCAAAGCATTTAATATGACTTTATTTAATAACAGAAAACAATGCTGCCTTTTTGCACGTTATTATAACCTAATTTCTATCCAAAAGCAATTCAGCAAAACTCCTGGGGAAGGAATTGAATTAGCTAGTAAATACAAAATATCATTTGCCAATTTCTGATATAATACGAAGTAAACATGAAAGTGTTAGAGTAAAAACTGTAGTTGTTTAAGTATTTAAATGCATCACAGAGTAAGTTAGCAAATACAAGAGAGCATGAAATATTGCAAAAGGCTTTGGGTGCTGTGGAAGAAATCTCAGCAGTTGCCATCTAGAGGAGTCAACCACTCTCTGGGAAAATGATTAAGCACAAATGCAAAGTGGGAATAAAGCAGATCGCTTTAACCAAGGTCACTCACTTCCTCCTTTAAGTGTCAGTTAAATGACTGCTTAAATCCCTTGCACATAAATCACTCCACCCAGCTCATTTTGCACAGCAGAAGGCAGGGATGTGTCTCTGTGGCCACAAAAGAGGAGGAGGGTAACCTGCCAGCGTTGTCGCTGCAGGCTGCAGCTTCAGTTCTCCTTCATCCATTCCCAGCCCTTTCTCGCTAAGGGTTTCCATCAAATGTCCATTTTGCCTCCAGTTTCTCTCTCCTGTACTTCTGAGAAGAGAGGCACCTCTGACTGCTGCTTGGCTTTCCTCTCCCCAACTCCCACCTCTTCACCTTTGTTCATCCCATTCATGTTCCCTGTAGCTCTCAGGCGCCAGCAAGCAACTTTGAAACCATGTGTGTGGTTGGTGTCATTCTGGCATCCTGTGCATATTTCATACAAACTGCCCCAGCCCACGTGCAGCCTGGCAATTCTGTGGCAGAGTTCCCAATTGATGCCATGCTACCTGCTGAAGCCACATCTCCAGCAGCTGGAATGGCTCTGGCTTGGTGGTGCTGAGGGAAGCACTGCCTAGGAGATAGAAGTTAATGGGAGACAACACCTGGGCCACTGAAACATGTTGGCTGCTGGTTAATGCTACTGCAAATGTGCTGGGGGGGACTGACTCAAGGCAGATGTGTCCATATTGGATTTACTGGGGGAGTTTAACACGGAGAAGAGCAGGATTTGCATCACACCAGGCTACTGTGAATCTAGTCTGAGAGCATTTACTGCAGGAAAAGAGTTAATATTTTCTCCTCCCTAGCTGTCGTGAAAATGAGTCATAATTTAATTAAGGGCCATTTTCTATGCCAGATGAAAGATACCTTAGTATCTGACATGATAAAAAACAATGCAGAGACAAAAATGTCACATTCCAGCACTCTAATCACAATGCTCTTCCTTCCCTTCATTGTGTTCTCCATTTTTTTTCAGGTCTGAAATGAATAAAACAAAACCCAAGCAGCTCGCCTTTCGAGATGTCCATGATTTCAGGACAAGTGCCATGTGCTTTTTTTTTGGAGTCTTCCACTCACAATATTTACTGTATACTGCAGAATCAAATCCAGTTAAGTCCAAACTCTAAAAGTAAATGCACTGACCTGGATTTGTAAAACGCCTTACAAATGTGGTTGAAACCAGTCTAGCTTTTCGTGGTAAATGATAAAAGTTATGTGTCTGGTAGAGATATGTAGCTGAACGCTACAGTGAGTGCTTAACATCCTCCTTTGTCCTGCTTCTTACTGGAACAACAAGAGCACACTGATACGTCTTACAGTGTCCCACATTAAGTATGTGGGACACAGGCTGATGTGTACCGTATTAGACTTCTGATTCCGTGATGTCCTTAATAAATCTGCCCTACTTTCGTTGTTGAGATGCTTTTCTAATATTAAAAGTGCTTAGCCCTTTATCACAGACTTATCCATATTCAAAGAAATATTCTGGTATTACTAAGCAGTCCTCAGCCATCCACTTCTGGTCATTTGCCCTGTATTAAAAAGTGTGTTTCTGATAGGCACACATGCAGCTGAAGTTTACATTACCATGTGTGCTAGAGGAGAGATGTGTGGCACCAGCAAGCTCTCTGTTGCAGCCCTCCCTGCAATAAAATGTCATCAAGTTCTTCATGAAGATGTATTTGATCAAGCACAGATGCTGCACTGGTTCCTAAAATAGTAGCTGTGTTACTCCTGATGATTAATATCTGATTTCTGATGGTATGTAGTTCTCTGAGCTGTTAAAATACTTCTGAAGAAACATTCGCCTCTGAAATAAAGTTCCTTTGAAAATGTGCGTTTTCATTCCAGGAGGAAGATTAAGCCTTGTTTAAATATTAACAGGAATTTCTGGTGTGGAAATTGTTTATTTTCAACAGGGTGTCAGCATTGAGCTGATCTGATTACAAAGAACTGAGGAAACATAACCTCATTAAATCTGGTGCCTTATTGCCTGTCTCGCTTTGCAGACTGTCTGAGAGGGCAGCTCTGCTCTGGTCGTCCTATGGGTGGCAACTGGGTACCAGAGACTCCCAGACCTCCTTGAGAGAGGAAGGAACAACACTCACACTCAACTCAGCTGATGCTGAATGATGGCACACGCTGGGCAAGGTGAAGGAGGAAGGGGAAACAATTAATTTCAAGAAGGAAATCTTCAGCTCTGAAAAACCTAAGAAATACCTAGTTGACTAGGAGGGAAAGAATTAAAGTTTGCTGTTTCTTTCTGTGCGTTCCATGTGTGATTACACGGGAATGAAGCACCGAGGCAGGCTACCACTTCTGTACAGCACATAACAATAGCTGTGGCAAATGGGTACTGCCTTTATGGGGAAAGGAGAAGTCTTCTCTGGTGCACAGGTAAAGAAAGCACATAACATCTACTTCAAAACACCCCTGTGAGCTATGATCAGTGTGTGTGAATGCATGATGCCCTCACGCACTGCACAGTGTAACCTCCGTACCCCCTGGATAGGGGTGCTCCATCCAGAGAGACAAGAACCTTCCCAAGGTGGACCAAAGAACTCCCAGTAATGGTTTTGCTATTCTAGCTAAAGGAGAATTTGCAAAGAACCAGAAGCCTAGAAACTGCATGGGATTAATTTTACCCTTTGAACAAATAAAGAGCACATGACTGAGCATTATCGATTTAACGAAGAAAAGTCACAGGCCAGGTAACACAGGATGAACTTTAACATGATCTAATCAGTACAAGTGGTGAATCTAAAGCCTCCTATTTAAATATTAAGATCCTAAGGAGCATGATTTTAAGGGAGAAATAGCTGTGCAGAGTATTTGCAAATATCTGGAGGCATATCTGTTCATACCATGGTACTGGATTAGACCAAACCAATTATTTTTCTTAACATTTGTTTTCTCAGTGCATAAAAAGGAAGGACTTTTTGAGTAGCTTTTGTTGTTTTTTTTTTCTGTTCGGGATAAAAATTGTCACAAACCAATTTATGAGCCGTAAGTTCAAAGTTAAAATTGAAATAAGTGAGGAAGACTGTGTAGGATGACAGGATTGTACTTCAGGTTTGAGGGGGCTTTGGGGACAGTTAGATGGGTTCAGCTCCTCCCAGGAAATGATACTGCAGAGATTCAGCATCTTCCCAGCTCTCACAGTGCCTGTGCTTGTTGTAACAAGCACAAAAAATTTCTTGCCTACCCTGACTGAATCATTGAGCCTTTGTCCAACAGGAGCAGGTTTTCCATTGTGAAATGGAGCTGATGTGCAGTATGCTGGAGGGCTCTCCAAATCTGCAGTACTTAACATGTGTTATTCACGCAGGTCTATTTTCCTTTAAAACTCATCCCACAGCTGACTCCTTCAAGGCTTCTTGCAAGCCCCATTGTAGTCCTACCCACTTCCAGAGACAGGACACAGATAAGGGGACAGCTGCCTGACTGCAGAGCAGAACAACCTTGCATCCATCTCCTGTCAAAGTGCATTTTTTACCCGACTGAACTCCTTCACAACACGTGTTGCATGGAAAGACTCAAAAACCTTGACATTGCACATGCTTGCTGTCATGCAGTCCCCTGTGACTAACAAATCGATGGTGCTCTGCTGCCTTCACCGCGTAGAAACGTCTCAGCTGCCCTGTGAATGGTGTGGAATTCTATTGCTTTAGTAATAATCACTTCCGCAGCACATTACAGCTATTTGCACAGTGCTTAACAAGTGTGATGTGGCACTAACTACTGCTTAGGCTCAAAACTATTTTTCAGAATTAAGAATTTCAATATGACTCATTGAGTGGAAAAATACAGATCATGGCCTGAACAAGCGAGTAGCCCATGAGAAAGGGCTTGAGTTAACTTGGAACACAAGTAAACTGCCACTAGCTTCTGCATGCAGCTAGAAGAAACTTGTTTTGAGAAACTACTGTGTAGATGTAATCAATCATCCTTGCTTTCTGTGAATGACCTTGCTTATACTGATATGTGTGCGTTACTGTCTCCCGCTGTTGTATATGGTCATGGTACTAGGGGGGGTTAGCAGACCTCTTGCTGGCTGCCACTGGGACCTGGTGGGGGTAGTCCCAGGGCAGGCACTCTATTGGCCACCCCAGGTAACATGAGTACCTCTTCATTAAACTGATGAACTTCGTGTACTTTCTTGTGGGTCAGTAAACCTCATGCAGAAGTGCTGGTGCTTTTCATTACGCTTACTCACTCTGTTATAATCTTTTTCTGCATGGTACTTATATGAGAATCCCCTTCTCCACGTGTCTACTTATGCCTGACAGCAGCCATGGATTTGCTAGGCAGCTTAGTAAGATTTAGCCACTGCTGTCCAGTCTCTTGCATTCATCCAGGGTCTCGGGATGCCTGGCAGGAACACTTGCAGCAGCCAGAGCTCTCCAGGAAAATGGACTGTTACTGACCTGTGCCTGACAGGAGCTCATGAAAGTCAGCTAGGCCAAAACTGCAAGGGTCTACAAGTTCAGTACACCATTTTGGGTGCTCAGTTACTCTCAATACCCACAAAATAACAAGTTCTCAAGACCCAACAAAAAA
The DNA here is from genome assembly GCF_026119805.1 of Tympanuchus pallidicinctus. Classification (NCBI taxonomy): domain Eukaryota; kingdom Metazoa; phylum Chordata; class Aves; order Galliformes; family Phasianidae; genus Tympanuchus; species Tympanuchus pallidicinctus. Next base: position 7,619,475 of record NW_026294749.1, on the reverse strand, counting down.
CACTGTACTTGAGCATCAGTTACTACTCAAAGTGGGAATGCTCATACTTGTCTTCCTTCACTAGATGTTTACATAAATAGAGTGGAAACTGTACATACTTAAATCCTTCTGTGTGTCTTGAACAGAGTGCTAACAACTTCTGAAGTATTTTGTTAGCAATGTAGTTTCTTAAAGCCTTGCTATTTTCCTTAAAGCCCATCCACGCTTGGCATAGATATCTTGTAAAGAATGGTTTTGGAAACAGGAAAAGAATAAACTGAAAATATACAGAGCAGGCTAAGAGAGTCTGGGTTTGGATAAAACTCCCACTGAAAAGAACGACAAATGGCACACGCTCTACTTTTTTTCTAGTGCTCTCCATTGCACTTTGGACCAATGCCACAAATTTTAAAGCAGTTCCCATCCTTCTGTCCCACAACAAGAGCCACTGTGGGTTGCACTTCTCAGGAATGAATTTCACATGATCACAGCATCACTGAATCATAGGGGTTGGAAGGGAACTCTGGAGATCATCTAGTTCAAATCCTGCTAAAGTGGAGTCCCTGGAGAAGATTGCACAGGAAAGACTGTCCAGAGGAGATTCCACAAACTCCATGGGCAGCTTGCTCCAGTGCTCTGTCATCCTCACAGTAAATAAGTTTTTCAGTGAAAATGTATTCAAAGAGACATTAAAACAAAATGTATGGCTGATTAGACTTCTGTTTGTCTGAGAAATTGCAAGCTGCATTATATTAGATGTAAAAAAGGACTTGAGCAACACAGTTCACACATCGTTTCTAGTGTGGTACATGACTCAGTAAGGCTGAGTGGGAGAACCAGACAGGTCTGAATCACCACTTTTTCCTCCTCTCTGAAACAGTATTATCTCCAAGCAAATAATTTCCAGTCTCAAAGACGTGGCAGTTCAGTAGAGGCAACCACAAACCTCACGTTCCAGAAGGAGCCAACTGGTTAATGAAAATTCACAGCTGCTTCGTATTTGAAGACACTGATGTATGTAGAAGGAAATTAGTTAATTAATCTTACAATTCTGGAACTTGAGAAGTATTTGGAGAGACAGTGAGCTCCATTTCATGATTTCACAGAAGCCATGTATTATTTAGCTCTTTCCATTGTTCAGACTGATGTATGAGAAATGCAGCTGTGCAGTCTGACAGGAAAAGTGAGAAAGACCAGATTTCAAGAACAGAGAAGTAAGAAAGAAAGAGTTTGAGTTCCCAATGTTCTATCAAACAGATCTGCATTTTTTCTGGCAAGTTCAGTGGGCAAAGAACAGAAACCTGTGCAATACGTGGGAAGACCTTCACACATTTTGACAAGTAGATTGAGGACTTTTATCTGCTAAGAGATGACTACATTTGGAAAACCACCAACATTCTGCATTTTCCTTAAGCCAACTAATAACAAGCATTCGCACATCACGTGTGCTTGACTGATCCTTTCATACCCTCTTGCATCTTTTAACATCTAGTACCTACAACTTACTAACTAGATTAGTAATATTAAAATGAAGCACAAAGCTAAATAATGGTTGAATAAAAATAATTAAATGAAAACTAAAAAAAAAATTAAGAATTTCTGATTTTTATAATACTATCAATATTTAATAAAGAAGAAACCGATACTGCTCTACAGAAATTACCTGAAATATGAAATTCAACTGAGAAGTTTCAAATCTTTGCAAACAACTTTATCAGACTTCTGTAGAGGAGATATTAAGTAGGGATTTCTCACGTAAAGTTGGTGATGTACCAGGATATACACTGCATAGTAAAATGACGTGGTGCTGCAAAACTCAACTGAAATACATAATTAGACCAAAATGGTGATTGTAATGCTTTCATTACTTTATTGCTGATTGCTTTCATTTACAGAATTCAGAAATGCAACTTTATGCTTTATGGTAATCATTTATTTCAGAATGAGAAATACTCCAAAGAACTATGTTCTTTACTGTTTAAGGACAAAATTGTTTTCTATCAGAGAAATCCACATGTGCACATATTCCTTGAAGGAAGCTGCAGCAACTGTAAGAACAAAATGTTGTCTCTCTTGACAAGACCGGCAGATTTAGGAATGGGAAGACATCAAAGATAAATGGAACACAGGAGGCCTCAAAATTCCTGGAGTACACACAGCCCAAGGAGCCTCAGTTCCAGCTAGACGTGTTTTCAAAGCAGAGCACTTCAGTGCTGCCTTAACCTTTCTTGCACTGCACAAAAATATCGACTGGGTTTGATAGTACGTAAAGTCAGTACGTAGCCAGTACAAGTAGTGATGTGGATTTTACCGTGGATTCTGCTGTCAGTGATAATTGCAGTTGCCTACATTGCAGTGAGACCATACTCTACATCACTCAGAAGCTCATTGTCCTGCTTTGGCTTCCCTCAGCCCTTTTGAGTGCTCATGAGGACAGGCAAGCACAGCACGGTCATCCTATTTCACAGTTAACTGAGGAAGAATAGCACCTTGCTTTAGTGCAGACTGGTACGGGTCCCCTGCAACTGATGGGGCACACAGCCCAGGGCAGGTCAGTCATTCACAAATGGTGTTGCTGTGCGTTCTCATGCCCAGCACCCTGACCATCATGGTGGGCTTCTGCTGGACTTGTTGCGCTTTAAGCACCCTGTCACAAAATTGGTGAAGGGTCTGGAGGGGGAGACACACAAGGAGCAGCTGAGGTGCCTTGGTTGGTTCAGCACAGAGCAGAGGAGCTGAGGGAGACCTCCCGACGGCCTGCAGCTCCTCACGAGTGGAAAGGAGAATCAGGGCTGAGCTCTGCTCTCTGGTGGCAGGGACAAGGCCTGAGGGAACGGCATGGGGCTGTGTCAGGGGACGGTCAGGTGATAGTTGGGGAAAGGTTCTGCACCAGAGAGTGGTGGGCATGGAACAGGCTGCCCAGAGCAGTGGTCAGAGCTGCAAGCTGCCAGAATTCCAGAAGCGTTTGGACAACGCCATCAGACATTGGCTTTAAATTTTGAGTGGTGCCGCGTGGAGCCAAGGAGGCTCATTGATTGGAGGGTTCCTTCCAATTCCAGATATTCTATGGTTCAGTGAATCAAGGAAACGCCACACAACTGTGGTTACTGGACAAATGGCTGCAGTTCGCGTTCCAGCTGTAGGGAGCCACATAGCACCCGTCTCCTCTAGGTCAGCGCTACCAGTGCATAGAAAGCACAGCATGGTCTGCTTCTTTTTGCCACACAGCGGTGTTATTTCAACTGCTTTTGTCTTTCCGCCCTTCTTTATTCTATTCTTCCTTCCTACCTGAAAGGAAGGAAGCACGAATGGAACACGTCCCCCGCCCCCCTGTGGCAGCAGGCCGCCCACCGCCGCCATTTTCGGCTCCTCCCGCCTGCCGCGCCCCCAGCCCCACACTCGCGGCTCGGCCCGATGGGCGGAGCCAAAGCAGGAGGGGTGGGGCCTGGCGGGCGGCAGCCACCAATGGTGCGGTGGGGGCGGGGCGAGCCGCCCGGGGAGGCGGCCGGCGGGCGGCCGCGGCCGACATGGCGGGGGAGCGGCGCTGCCGCCCGCGGTCTGGAGCGGGATGGCGGGGGCATGGCGGCGCTGCTGAGGCGGCGCGGGGCGGCGGCGGGGCCCGCTGACAGCGGGGAGCAGCGGGAGCCGCGTCCCCTTCCCGGCCGCGCGGCGGCCGCCCTCGGGTGCGGGCGGCGCTGAGGGCTAGCGGGGGGCGGCCGTGCGCCCGCGCCGCCGCCATGCTGCCCGGCGTGGGGGTGTTCGGCACCGGGCTGACGGCGCGGGTGATCGTGCCGCTGCTGCAGGCGGAGGGCTTCGCGGTGAAGGCGCTGTGGGGCCGCACGGCCGAGGAGGCGGAGGAGCTGGCCAAGGAGATGAGCGTGCCCTTCCACACCAGCCGCATCGACGAGGTGCTGCTGCACCAGGACGTTGACCTGGTGTGCGTCAACCTGCCGCCGCCGCTCACCCGTCAGGTGGCCGTGAAGACGCTGGGTGAGTGCGGGGCCCCGCGGCCGCGGTGCTGCGGGCGGTGCCCGGGGGAGCGCCCGGCTCGGGGCAGGGCGGGCGGGCGGAGGATCGCGGGGGACCCGAGGTGACGCTGCGCCTCGTCCCTCTCCGAGCGTCTGTAGCCGCTCCCCGTCGCGTGCTGGGCTTGCGAATGATGCTGGGAAGCGGTGTGGCTGAGCCCGTAGCTCGCTGATGCAATCTGCTAGCAACGGAGCGAAAGAATTGAAACAAAAAGGTGTTCGCTGGGAGAACAGCCGTGCCCGTTCTCTTTCAGCCTCCTCTTCAGTTTGCTTTCCTCCGGCTACTCCGGTGCCGCCTGTTTGCCTACTGCAGAGGTAGTAACACCTACTAACCGGCCCCTGTCTCCCTGTTGTTTCGGAGAGAAATGTCTGCCGCTCGATTTTAATTTGAATTTCGTGGAAATGGAAGTTGTGGTGTGTCGAAGCAGGTGGCAGCGAGGGATGGGAGCTGTGCTTCCCGAGCAGCCGCTCTCCCTTCACTTCCTCCCCACTCTGTGCCTGCTCGCCCTGGAGCTGCCTTCTGCCTGCCGCTGGGCTTGGCATTTATCAAGTGGGACTTCAGGGTCCTCTGACCAGCGTGAACAGTTCCTTCTTATGATAAGGAAAGGATGTGGGTCTTTTTAAAAAAAACAATACCACATCTTTCTTTTTTTGGTATGTTTGTTTTCCTCCTGGGGCTTCGTGCACGAAGCACTGTGTGGCAGCCAGTGATAGGACATGGGCAGCTGTACCAGAGGTTCTATTCATAGAACCTCATCTTCAAGAGGGCTGAAAATGATGTCCTGCATTGCAGGAGATTGAAGAAAGCCAGTGTTGTTCATTGATACACCCTGATCTGGTTTCCATGTGGGGAGAGGCATATGTGTCCTGGAAAGCTGTGGGCTCCATTTTTTTTTTTTCCTAACCTATATTTTGCTTTTTGAAGTCCCTTGTTGCTAGAAGCGCTGTTTTCAGGCAAAGAGGTTTCACTATCAAAAAGCAAGAGCCTGGGGCAGAAGCCAGTGGGTTTCCATCGTGTGCCTGTGTTTGCACTGTGAGTTCTCAGTGCCTTCAGCCCACTGCCTTCTTCCTGGTGTGGGCACTGGAGGTGGTGTGGAGCCAGGCAGGTGTCCTCACAGCTGTGTGCTCAAACAGTGCCACAGGAAGCGTGTGGTTGTGTTGTTGTTGCTAGTGCTGTGACATACAGGCACGTATTGCTGCTTTATGCTTATTCTGGGCATGGTGGCCCAGCCCTTCAACCACTGCTACAATGCAAAAGTGTGAATTCAGCCTTGGTTCAGGAAGTCCCCCAAACTGTAGCTTCCTGGAAGCAGGGAGGGAGAAAACAGCAAGCTTAAAAGCTCTATTTCCCTCCTGATAACTTTTCCACTGGTGTCTTCTGCTTATCTCTGTTAGAAACAGAGCCAGATCCAGTTCAGGGGCCTGTTCTGCAGTTCTCAGCTGATTTGCTGCTTGGTAATCAGGAAGGATCTGCACTTAAATATTTGGGTGAGCCTAGAAACCGGTCTGAGTGTTGAGTAAGGATGTTTTCCCTTCTCACTGAGCAGAAATGTTCAGCATGTCTGCTAGCATCGTTCTGCTTTCACGCTGCCTGTGTGCACCAGCAATGCAGTTGTGTCTCAGACCTAGCCAGGAAAGGGGATGGGTTCACATGCAGACACACAGTGTGTCACCAGAACCCTTGTGTTTAGCATCAGAAGAGATCCTGTTACAGTGCAAGCCTCCACCTCATTAGAAATTGTCAGCGTAATCCCCCTACCATATTTAACTGAGTCAATTAAATATGACTTTCTTCAGATGCTCACTGGAATTTGCACCATGTGACTGAGTAGCTGCTGCATCACTTGAAGTGATTGCTGCAGGTGGAGCTGAGAAGCCCACCTTCTCAGGCATTTCATGTCTGTTTTAGGGAAAGCTGCAGCCATTTCTGTGTTTCTGTTGCTTTGGTACTTGAGTCAAGTCAGTTTAGCTGAAGAGAATTTATTGTGAAGGTTCTTGTGAACGCTTATGCTTTGCACTGGCACTAAATGCCAGATGTTCTTCAAGCGTGTTTCTAGAGATGGGAACCTACTGCCTGTTTTTGCTTCCTTTCATGTTCAGCCATGGACAGAAGCACTAAGCTACATGCTAAGTGTCTGCTGCATACTTGCAGCCGTGTCTGCACAGCATTATTTTTGAAATGTTTATGTTGCAGTAGTACCTGGTAGGAGTCTGTTCTGCCTGGGGACTGTGCAGGCAGAGTACAACTTTCCCAGCCCTGTGCAGCTTGTTCCTCTTAAGAGCACTTAAATTTGTTTGCTGACCAGTGCTTCTGTACTTGATCATGGTCATGAGGGAACATCTTCATGAATAAAGAGGCATAAATTGTGCTGCTGGGCTCCTGCCTTCCCTTTGTGCAGACAGGTGGTACAGGCCTGTCGTTTGGAAGGTGTTTGTGGGAGCCTGGAGGTGATGAAATGCTGGCAGAGTATTGCTGGGCCTACCCCTGAGATCAAAGAAACATCACCTGTGCTGGAGTAATTCACAGATCTGATGTAATCTGTAATTCACGTACACATTCCTTTGCACTCACTCATACAAATTATTAAGAGGTTACCGGGTTCTAGCTGTGGAACAGCTTCTGTGATGCACGTTTTATAATGTGCTAAGACCCTCTATTAAGGTAAGATACTATCACAATTATGAATATCAATGTAATATTTGTCCCGCAATATTGAATTTAAAACTGCCTGACAAGCAATGACATTGAACAGAGCAAGCACTTGTGCTTGGAAGGCAAGCGACTTTGCAACGTATTAAAAGTGAATTATGGGCATCTTACTGCAAAAGAAAAAGTCAGATGCAGTGCTGTCTATCTTCAGTTTGCAGAGCTGGGAAGGAACGGCAGTGTTGCTCTTTTCTCCCATGATAGACATGAGAAAGTGAGTCCAAAGAGTGTGCTGGCAGGCAGCTGCAAGCCTTCATCTTGGTAGAGTGATGGCTGTGTATATTTTAGAAGAAGCAGAACATAGCACACAGCTTTCCCATTGCCTTTTTTTCAGTACTGCAGACCTTTAATTCCAGTCTGGTTCCTGTGAAACTCCTGGGACTGAGTGCACAAGACGGTTAAGGTGGAAATGACTGTTCAGGTACTATTGTAAAAATGAACAAAATAAACAAACAAAAAAAACCCCTTGTTTCCTTCCTGGCTTTTAGATCAAATGCACTTTCCCACTTTTTCCTGGTGAAAGTAAATGCCAGTTCAGGTTCTGTGGTGGTAATGGGCACTGGGGGTGCTGGGGCACTGAATTCTCATTGCTCTGACACACCCAGGTTTGCTGAGGCTGAGGAGCAGCTAGCAGGGGTCAAAATCCTTGTGCTGCACCAGGTGAGGCTGTGTCAGACGTTACTTTACCTATGGTTGCCTTGGCTAAAAAAAATGCCTGCCCAAGCATCACTGCTCTCAGTCACTGCACTTAGAACAGCAGCGTGGGGTACCAGGGCATGGGCACCCTCCTTTCTAAGACTAGAGAAGTTCTGAGAAAAGGTGTGTTTCTAGCTCTAGCTGTATATAGGGTATTGTGGTTATTTAACTTCAGGAGTAAATTACAGCATCCCTGACAGACTGAGCCCTATAAGGCAGAGGATAGATATTTTGTCATTGTTTTTCTTGACCCTGTGCCTTTGTTCTTAATTGTAGTGGCCACTGTTCCATGTGCTGCAGTGCTGGGTTGACTGGTCCTTGCTCACACCCTTACTGCAATGACTTTCTTCCACGTTACTGGGTTTGGGACTTGTCCTTTACCTATACAACCTGTCAGCATAAAGGACTGTCAGAGTGAGCTCGGCACTCTGTCAGCAGGTGAAGGAATTGGGTCCTGCTCCTGGAGTTTCCAGTTTTGGGGAGGTGTTTAATTAAAGGAGTTTACAAAGAATGGATAGATAAATGCAGAGAAAGGAGAATCTCCTGGACAAATAAAAGAACAGTTTTCAGGCTTCCCAGTGTTGCTTCTACTCTCCTCTAAAGACCTCTTAATGCTCAAGTCTGACACCACATAACAGAGATTTGCCGTGTGACTTCAGAGGTGGGTAGCTGAGCCTGTACACACTGAACTGTCTGCTTATTTGAGACCTAAATCATGCTGAGGCATACTGCAGCTTATTGCCCTCTTCTCTGTATGTACAATAGATTTTTGTCCATTTAGCAGTAGTGATAGCAAAGCACCAAGGAGTAAAATGGAGTTAAATTCCAGGCAGCCAGGGCTGGTGTTTTCCACAAGCTGCTGCAGTGCAACAACACCCTTCACTGTTAATATCAGCTTGCCACAGCGTTATCCGGAGTTGCTAAGAATTGTACTGATTTCCTCAAACCACCAAAGCAGAAGCCTTTACCCTGCTGTGTATTTTTTGTTACTTGTTTAATAACCCTGCAGCTTACGTGAGTGAGCTGTCAAAGTCAGAGACCTAATTTACAAGGTCAGCATGCATGCGTGCAACAAAACCGCAGTCCTCACAGAAAAATGATCTCTGGTCATAAGACTTGATTTAAACAAATTTATTTAAATAGCTATGTAAGGAACAATCCCTCATTATGTTCCCTAAATTGATTTAAGGCCTGGTCTGCACATAGATTTTGTAGTGGTATAATTATGACTGCTAGGGTTACGATTTCTTGAATGTAATAAAAGTTCCATGGCCATTAGAAGTCCAGCTGGTGTGTGTGCCATTCTTCACCCTTAATAATTTCTTTCTCCTGTGGAGGTGCAAACGGCCACTTGCATGTACATGCAGAGCATTTAGCTGGTATGAATTTGTCTTTACTACAAGTGTGGTCCAGCTCTGACTGTACTGGTACATTATAGAGCCAGTTCTATTTAGCATCGTTTGCAAATGATACTGAATCAAGGAGATGACACCGACTTTTTCAAGGATAGAGAGGCTTTGCATAGAGATCTTGGCCATCTAGGGATGACTGGGCAGTCACTGACCACGTGCAGTGGGGGATGAGAGGCTGGAATGAAGCCCTGCAGAAAGGGATCAAGGGGTTCTGGTAGGTGACAAGGGTGCATCAGGCCCAGCACTGCCACTGGGTGAGGGGAGGGCTGTCCCCTCTGTTCTGTGCTGTGTGGCTGCACCTCCAGCACTGGGGGCAGGTCTGGAACCATGATATAAGAGGGCAGGAGTTGGGCTGGGAGGTCCGTATGGGTCCCTTTCAGCTTGGGCTGTTCAGTGACACTGAATAGCTGTACTCTCTGCGAAGGCTGGTGATGCATCAGTTCAGGTGATTTATTTTTGCACATGTTGGGAGGAATGCAGTTTGGCTTTCAGGTCAGTATGAGCTTGAAGGCCTTTGAGCAAAAGCCCCAAAGGGTTTAAAGATTTTTTCTGTATTTGTTCAGAAGGTGACTACTCTAAAAATGGGGTGAAGAGCAGGGGAGTCTGAGCCTCACTGCATAGTAGAACTGGCACCGATTGCCCTCGTTACTCCAGCATTGCACAGAATCAACCTTCCTTGTTATTGTACGCATAACAAAGCTTAAAAAGTTGCCCTCTAACCTTGAGTGCTATAGGTGTCTCCTGTAGCTGCAGTGGAATGGCATCCAAGGTGGCGTAAGTACAGATTTTAGTAATGTGCAAGTCAGCAGTCTGACTCACACACTAACAGGAGTCTTATGGTGTTGCTGAGGATGGGATCACATTGGGTGTATCCCCTCTTTTGTGAAGAGATCATAGCAGCCTTCATTTCAGCCCAGCCGGGGCTACTGATGGAAGTTATTCATGAGGTGTAACTCCTAGGTCTCAGTGTGGTGATGAACACAGAAAATGAGAACATGGTGAGAAAAACTGGCAGATGAGGTACATAAGTGGGTCTGATGATCGTCAGTGATATAAGATAAAGATTTAATACAGGATTCAAGATAATTTTGGTCATTTGCATCTGTGTCTGATTTTAACTTCAGGGTATAAAGTGATGCCTTCAGTTCCATTGCAACAGCAGTTACAGCTTTAGTGAAGCAGATGGGGGTGGAAGAAAAGGTAACAGCTTTGTTTTGCGTTCTGATGTTTCCATGGCTTTTATCAGCAATAAAGACCCTTGTTTTGTCACTTCCTTGCAGTGAATGTTTGGCAGCTCTAGCTCTTCCATCTGGTCGTTATTTGCCAGGAAATGCCCAGAAGAGAGGTCATGGTTGAATTAAATATTGTCTCTAGGGTACTGGGCTTCACATAACTAATGAGAGGCCTTAATATAGAGAGCTTTTCAAAATCCAAAGAGTCAAGCAAGGACAGAACCATAAAATAGTAGTTATCCTTACTGCTGAATTGATGTTGCTTAAAAATGTGAAACGACTAAATTGAGCACTCACAGTTCTTTCTCTAGGTATTTATTCATGTGCATTATGCACTTACATTTGTACGTATAAATATACACATGTATGTACATTTATGTGCATAAAAGTTGAGTAGTGTTCAGATGAAAAATATTTAAATTAAAAAATTCCTGGAAGTTCCTCCCCTTCCTTTACTTCCTCCATCCATAAAAGACAATGCAGTTGCTACTGGTTTATGTGAGAGTAGGAAAGGGGTGAGATAATTGCTTAGAGAACATCTGGAAAGTGCTTTGCTGTCCATAATGCTAGTCAAGCTCACGTACATTAAAATAAATGTTAGAAATGTATCTCTGAAAGAGGCATTTAATAGCTCAGATTTTGATGTTGCTTACTCCACTGTGAATGCCAGTAAAGCTCTGCTGAATCAGAGGAAATAGTTGATGTTACTGAGAATCTGTGGTGGTCTGGAGGAAAATCAGCCACACAGCAGGGAGAGCAGGTTGGCCTTGCAGAAATGTGTCCTCCAAACAAAGATGCGTTGTGTCCATGTAGGAACTGATTGAGAAGAGTCTTGGGACACCGTTGTGCAAATCTTCGCTGACTTTGGTTGTCTTCTTGAAGAGAAAGTCCCTAATTGCTTACAGGGAATATTTGTTGGGTGTAATAATTCATGTAAGTAGGAATTGGCATGCAAACTGCACTTGCACTGGTTCAGCAACAACAACAACAACAACAAAACAGTTAAATGAAACTAAGCTACATCTGTGTGATTCCACAACTTGGTATGGTTGTGCTTGTGGAACATGTTATGGTGGCATGACTGTAGGAGTGAAAGTGTTTGGAGCAGAGGTGAATAGAAATATGAGCCCCAGCCTGTGAAAGTCAATTGGCCAATGAGTGTAATGGTACTTGCTGAGTTCTTTTGTGACTTGTTAATTTCTTTGAGGGAACTTGTTGGGAAAAATGCTTCATGATTAGAGAAGATGAGATGCTTTGATAAAGACTCATTTCTAAGGCAGAGCAGTAACTGTAGTCCCTGAAATTAGCTTGTGAATGCAAAATACAGCATTTTCCAAACACATATGAAAGTGACCTGTGCTTCGTATCCTTGACTTGCAGTTAGAACTCATTGCTGATGTTGCTAAAGAATTCTGCTTAAAAAGTACTGTGATGAGATGCTCAAATTGTGACATCCTACTTTGCTAAAATAGCCAAAGTGTGTTTGGATGTGGCTTGTGACTGCTAGCATAGTTTCTGAGAGCCAAGTACCTGGAATGTTAATGCTGCTAGTCATTTTTTTTGCTGGACTCCATCATCTAACCTTTAGGAAAAAGCATTCTGATACTTTGTGTGCCTGAACTGAGCAAGGTCTTATGCTTGTGAGTCATCTGTCTGATGAATGCATCTTCTAAGTACTCATCTGTTTGCCCATGTGGTGTGACTTGGTGTAGGTTAGTAGATTTCTCTGTCTTTGATCTAATGCCATTAGCCTTGCGACTCTTCATGTGAATCTGCATTGATACTGTAAGTGCTGCTGTTAGAAACTGCAGATCTGCTCACATAGATCGAGTGATCCCTTCTGAGGGCTGCTTCCCCCAGATATTTCCCACTGTGCAGAGGGAGCAGAGCAGCTTCTGAAAGAAATGCAGGAATTTGGAAGGACTTTCTTCTTCGGGGAATATTCACAGTTGGCAGTGCTCAGTGGCAGTGTTGAGCTGTACAATTGTATTTGGCACTGAATATTCTGGAGGTTGCTGTTGCAAGTAATCACCTCAGTATCCGTCCTGTATTTAACAGATGCTATAAAAAATATTATGAATTCAGTTTTCTGTGAGCAGTGATAGATCAGCAGCTGGGAGGTTTGTATATTTGTTTTTAATGGGAGTTTCTCTGTGGTATATTGCAGACCGGGAAAACCTTTTCTTCAGCAAACAAGGAGGGTTTGGCTGGGCTGGAGGGAGGAGTTGCTTTTTTTTTTTTTTAACTTTTGAGTGATCAGCAGTAGCATGAACGTATGCAATGCTGTTTGCAAATACATCAGTTTAAGCCATTGCTCAGGTTATGATGAAATTCAGATTTGTAGCTGCTGTTGAGTAGAGTTTAAGTGTACAAAGATATTTATCTTTGTTGATGACCTGGATGAGAGCACTGAGTGCACATTTGGTGAATTTGCAGATGACACCAGGTTGGCAGGAAGGGTCAGTCTGTGTGGGGATTAGGGTGGCCCTGCAGGGGGATCTGGACTGGCTGGGCTGAGGCCAGTGGGATGAAGTTCAACAGGACCAAGTACTGGGTCTGGCAACTTGACCGTAACAACCCCAGGCATCACTATGGGCTTGGGGGAGAGTGGCTGGGAGATTGTGTGGTACCTAGGATTGGAATGGACCTAGGATTGTCGATGCTCAGGTCGCCAAGAAGGCCAGTGGTGTCCTGGCTTGAAATTGTGTTGCCAGCAGGAGCAGAGAAGTGATCATCCCTCTTTACTCAGCCCTGCACCTCGAGTACTGTCTTCAGTTTTGGGCCCCTCACTATAAAAAAGACACAGACCCTAGAGCATGTCTGCAGAAGGCAATGAAACTGTGAGGGGGTCTGGAGCACAAGTCTTATGGGGAGTGGCTGAGGGAGCTGGGATAGTTCACTCTGGAGAGAAGTAGGCCTGAAGAGCTACCTTATTGCTCTCCACAACTACCTGAAGGGTATTTTTCAGTCCTGTTCTGTCTTTTAAGACTGTTTGTTCAGGGCCTTCTCATTCGGGCAGAATAACCTGAGGATGCTGGGTGAAAATCAGCATAGTGCTGGTGGCTGCTACAGTCTCTCTCCATGTTCTGTAACTGTACTTAAAAGGAGTTTGCACCAAATAGAATTGAGCTGCCAACAACCACATGCAAGACCTTTCCTTCTGTCTGCATCTGCTTTTCCCCAGATTAGTAGGGAGGCAGAGCTGTTAAAAACATTCCCATCACTTGGTGCTCAAAGGGAAACTGGGACGATCCATCAAATCTACCTTTTGGCAAGGCATTAAAACTTCTCCTGAAGCATCTGAAATACACTGCAACAAGTGCAGTATTGAGTGACCTTGTGAGCTCTGCAGTAATGGGTGGGGGAAGGAAGGGAGAGGATTTTGAGGTTTTTGCTTACTTACTGCTTACTCTCATATATCCTTTTGTTGAAAAGGATGAATAAAAGTTAGCTGTTCGGGAAGTGACTAAGATGTGAGGTTAATTTGATAGCATAGAAGAATAAGAAACTGTTTGGCTACCAAGAATGTATTTTATCAAGGCAGGACATGGCTTTCACTCTGTATTCAAGACAATTGCATATTTTCAGAATTCACACACACTGATAAAGTTTTCTGCTTGGCATTATTGGGTGCTTGCACCTCTACCAATGCCACCAAGGTAATAATGACCAATACTTTCAATATTTAAAACTTTCTTCCTGATCTTGTGATGCTAGCCTAAGTTATGCATGGGCTGGGTGGTGCATAAAGCTGGCAACTGCGTGGTGGAATTGGTCACATCATGTCAGTTATTGTCTTATGGTTCTAATGAGTGTGAATATACATGTATATTCTTACGTGTATCAAAATCTCTACTTAGAACACACTTTGGATAGCTGTGTGCTGGAGTATGAGGCTTGTGATATGACTGCAACTATATAGAACAGAAAATGAGACTAAGACAAACTCTTTTGCACCTCAGATTGGAAAACCATACTGTGAGCCTGAGTTTTGATATAGCTGTGCTGTTCCAGTCTCTAAACCTGTAATTACAAGAGTATGAGAGATGGATTGATGTGGGCAGTGGTTAGGATATTAATTAAAATACCGTGGCTCATGTGAGTAGCAATAGCTGAGATTTACCTCTAGATTTCTTTAAAGAATTTAATCTTTGGTGTTCATACTTCTATCTACCTGCAAGATAATGCAATTCAGGCTTTTCCCCGTGAATATATGGATGCAGTTTATTCTTCCCGTGTTTTGAATCGAATTATGAAGAGGCAGAGTGAGGAACTTGGACAGCTGGGGTCAGGAATCTGTGTGCATCTGGTTCCTAATTTCACAGGACCTGTAGCCCTTAATGTAGAACTGTGAAGATACTTTTCTTCTGTTCTTTTTTCAGAGCTCTGACAAGAGATTTTACTGTGACTGGAAGGTGCCTTTACCCTTAGACAGCTTGTCCTGTGTCTCTTTTGCTGAAAAGCAGGGGGATACATGCAGTTGTCCAATTGGCAGTCAGTATACTAAGTTGTCAGTGCTGAGATGACTATTATTTGGTGAGAAGCAACCAGGAAGACTCTACTGCATCATGCTTTAAAAGTCAATTCCTGAAAGGTCTGGTGGGGCACTGGCACAGGCTGCCCAGGGAAGCTGTGGATGGCCCCGTTCCTGAAAGCATTCAAGGGCGGTATGGATGCAGCCATGCCCATGGCTGGAGGCTTGAAACAAGGTGGTCTGTAAGGTGCCCTCCAACTTAAGTTGTTCTGTGTTTCTGTTGAACTTAGACTTTGCAGACCTTTCAAATTGGCCCACCTAGGGTTTGAGTAGTACTGAGGACTCTAAAAGAACTTTTGTGTGCTTGAAATAAGAAGACTTTGAAAGCTTCTCATTTGTTACTGGCAGAAAGTTGTGTCTTTGAAGTTGCTTGCTTTCTAGCTGTGACTGTTTTGTTGCAGACCTCCAAAGAAACTAGTATGCTACCAAACATAGGGTTAGACAAAATGAGAAGCCAAACCCAATCAGTTGCATTGTCCTGGGATTTCTGTGATATTAGAAAAGAAGGACTAGATAAAGTGGTTTTTTTAAACAGATACCTTTTTTGTGTGTAATGTTTGCTTTATGGCTGATACCTTACTTGCCAAGTTTCGTATTGGAGCACGTGGTTAATCTGTAAACACTGGAATTGGGGTAAGGAGAGTGCCATTCATGATTGGAAATGTGTAGTGAAACCTGTGAGTACTGAACTGTTGTAGAGCTTAAGCAGCAGCAAGCTTTTGCCAGAACAGAAAATACAGTATTGTTTTTGCATGGCTGGTTTTCTTATTCAGCATCTGCCATTTGACTTGTTACCTTCATTTGAAAGCAGTGCTAAGGACAGAACATGTCCAGGGCTTTGATCACTGACAGCCCAAGCTGTCCCTACATCCCTGTACAAGGCATAGAAGCCATGCAGGCTCACATCTTTTCTTTGTCTCCTTTTGCAGGAGCCAGATGCTTGCTGCAGGTTTCTTGAATGTGAAGCAAATGTGGGAGGCTATACCCATCTCTTTGTAAAACCTCACATTGAAAGTGGGTAATGTGCTTTGGCATTTCTCATCTTTGAAAATACACGCTTACCCAGAGCTAGGAACCACGAGACAACATCTGACTGGAAAAGGAGGATGTGTTTCAGAGGCTGTCCTCGGGGCCTGAGTAGGAGGCACCTCCCTGGTTAGAAACAGAAAGAAAGATGTCTGTGGAAAGTTGAAATGGAGACCTGTAATGCTGACAAACATGGCCAGAGGAAGCCAGCTGAAGAAAGGTCTGTGAGGAGTGAGTGTGCTGAGGGAGTAGGAGAGGTGTAGCACAGTGCTGCTGCAGCACGACTTGCAGCAAACAGAAGAAGGATGCTGTAGCCGGTGGCTGTGTCAGCGGTTCAGAGCACTCCTTTGCTCACTTCCTAGATGGCTGTGGGCTGCGTTCCTGCTTCCTTACCCTCTTGTATTTGCTCATCCTCAGAAGACTGAGCAGAAGTTGCCCCAAAAGTGTCTCTAGGAGTGGGTGATGGGATGCAACTGGGAGGAGGTGGCCTCAGCTGGTCCTGGGGCAGGGCTTACGTGGTGCTGGGGAAGGGAGAACCTGAAGGGATGCTGGAGTGGAGGAAGACATAACTGAATTTGATGGGAAAGAATTCAGTGGGAGCTATAGCATCTCCAGAACTGATATACAGTGAATTAATGAACCTTCCTTGGAAGTAAAAGTGCTTTAAAACAGTAATTAAAGTGGTCTGCATCTTCTAATTTTCTTTCTGCAAACTAGCTAGAGCTTACCTGAGGAAGGGGCTCTTCATGTAAGTTCTCTCCCTGTGGAAATGAATTTCATAGATTTGACTGAGAAATAAAGGGACTTGCCTGGCACCACTGGCTCCAATTTGAATTTCCATGTGCAGGGTGTGCATGACAAGCAGTGTCCTGCTTTGGCAGAAATCAATTTAGGCACCAAATGTGGCAGCTTACTGAAGATATCTCTGTAGCAGTGACACATGAAAAGTTAGCAGTTCTTAGAAGAGAAAGAGGGCAAAGAGAAGTTGAGCATAGTTACAGGATGTTATTTATTAAGCAGTGGCAGTGAATATCTGCTTCAGCATCACTAAGCCACCAGATGTTTAATAAGAACCTTGCTGAATAACCTTGCTGATTTTGCCAAAGCCAGTGAGATCTGTTTGGCTTGATGTGACATGGAGATGCATCAGAAGTTGCCCAGACTCAAGTCCTTTCAGTTATGTAAGCTGTCTGCTTCTTGCCTCAGTTGCTGAAGTGCACCAGCCAACGTGGCCTAGCTGGTGACAATTCAGCCTATAAGAGAGTGGGTAAACATAGTTTGAAACCTCAGATGTGGATTTTGGGCTCCAGGGCAAATCTTTGCTTCTATTCTCTGGGAAGGGGAGCAGCATTGAGCAGAGCTCTGTTGAGACTTGGTCACACTTGCTGCCCTCAGCTCTGTGTCACAGCCCTGCCATCTGCTTCATTCAGCTGTCACCCAGCTCCTGTGAGGCACTGCAGGGCTCTGTCTGTTAGCCAGACCTGTGTTATGCTGTCTGGTTCTGGCAGTGGTTTGCCTACTGTGTGTTTCAGCTGTGCAGCAGGCATTACTGTAGAATCACAGAATGGTTTGGGTTAGAAGGGACCTTAAAGACCACCCAGTTCCAACCTCTCTGCTGTGGGCAGGGTTATGGGCCCCATCCAACCAGAGCTGAACCTTCCAGTGATGGGGCATCCACAGCTTCTCTGAGCAACCTTTACCATCACCTCATCACCCTCTAGACTGAATATTCTGAACAAATTCTTTCAA
This sequence comes from Tympanuchus pallidicinctus, assembly GCF_026119805.1. Lineage (NCBI taxonomy): Eukaryota > Metazoa > Chordata > Aves > Galliformes > Phasianidae > Tympanuchus > Tympanuchus pallidicinctus. The sequence continues at coordinate 7,602,115 of NW_026294749.1, read as the reverse complement.
ATTTAACCTCTTTTAGTTTAAAGCCATTATCCTTGTCCTGTCACTCTGATCCCTAACAGTCCCTCCCCAGGTTTCTTGTAGATCCCCTTAGGTGCTGGAAGGCCTTAGTGAAGTCTGCTTAGAAGCCTCTCTACTCCAGGCTGATCAACCCTGGCTCCCTCAGCTTCCCTTCACGGGAGGGATGCTCCAGCAGCAGTGCACAAACTTACTTGTTGTCACATTTAATTGAAGTTAAATGCTCCAATGATTTATAAATAAATAGTGCTGCTAAGAGCATCTTCGTGACATCATTTTTGGAGACCCAAGCTGGAATTTCCTATTCCACACCAATAGTTGAGTGTATTTCCAGAGCTTTGGGAGTTCCCTTCAAGTGGTTGGTAGGCAACAAATTTTTTGTAGGAGTTGAGTTGTTAGAATTACCTGTGGCTCAGTTAGGCCCCAGTGCAGAAGGGCAGCAAGCAACGTGGAGCTTTATTTGCTCAGTACTTCTGCTTTGGTCAGACAAGGCTTAAGGTCGTGCCTTAGCTACATGCAAAGGGCTTTGTGTCTGGAGGGGAATGAGATGAATGGAAGAAAGGTGTTTAGGTCCTCGTGAATCCTTCCTGAAGCTTTTATGTGCTATTAGTCTCTGGAGAGTGAATGCATGGCAGAACTCTTTTCTTGGGGCAGGCTTTCCACTTTGTGAATTAAAGAGTATAACTTGAACAAAAAAACCAAACACAGCTGTGAGGGTGAGGATGTGGATGATGTTTTACATGAAGAAAAATCAAATCCTGTGATGTTGCTCATGTGAGGTGCCATCACATTGTCCTCAGACACCTACTTTCTCTTAAATTCCCAAGAGGGAAAAATACGATGATTATTTTAACTTAATACTTAAACAGTTGCAGAAGACACAAATGGGGAACTGAGAGCAAAACAATTTTATTGATTTATTTGCGGAACAGCCTGGTGGTCCTTGAACTAAAAATTGCTGAGAAGCTTGTCAGTTACAGCTAGTTGAGGATTGTCCATCTCTCAGTTCCGTGCATGTGCTGCCACATTTCTGAACCCTAGGTTTGAAGTAGAGAGCTAAGGGACCTGTCACTGGCTTGCTTGGCTTGGCCCAAGGGAGCAGCTTAGATTCTTCCTAACATGGCTATTTCTTGAGTTTGCATGACTCTGTATAGTTAAAGTATGTTTTTCTTCTCTTGGTTTCTTCTTATCCAAGTTGTTCTCAGGCAAGTTATTTTGGATTAGATAGGATTTACAAGAAAGAGTGCACATTGCATTTCAAGGTTTGCTTCTACTATTGCATTGACGTAGTGATTCTCTATCCCCTAGGGTCAAACCTCTGGCCTAAGAGCCAGAATTAAAGAAGATTTTTCTGTAGGGTGGAGGAGTATTTTGTGATTTCACCCTCTCCCTCTTGTGCTGATCCTTCATTATTTCACACTCCACCCATGGAAAATTGAAGAAAAGGCTGGTTTAGTCTTTTCTGTGATCTTTATGTGTAGCCATCTGCTTGGGAGGCATTGATGACATTACGTGCAGTTTGATCTTCTGGTGACTCATTTTTGAATGCTGGTACATCCCTGTATACTGTTAAGCCATCTTTGAACCTTGCTGTGTCACAGCAGTGTATGCGAAGAATAAATCTGCTGTAGTCGGTCAAGTAACACCAGCATGAAACTGAAGTGGCCAGAAAATCATATCTCCTTTTTTTCTAGCTCGTGTAGCGAAAGCCTCAACTGAGCACAGAGAATTTCAAAATTTGATTTGCCTACTAAAGAGACTGGCCAAGTGTACTGAAAATAATTTCAGAGACCACAAGCTGATTTGAACCATGTCCCTGGAGCTGCACAGACAAATTATATGTTATGCACGAACTTGGCAAGCACTCACCCTCCTCCATTGGGCTGGGATGTGCAGAATTGTGATTGCTTGCTTCACCTGGTTGACTGGCCCTTTGGGAAGGGTCTGCTGTTTGTGGAGTGGAGAGAAGAGGCTGCTGATATAATTAGATTGATTACCTCTTGTTTGCATATTGATTTCAGAGTAATTTCAGGAAACCCACATGAATTCACTTAAGATTTGTTAGTGCTGTGTTTCGAAGACGATAGTTAGTGTGACCAAATGTGTTAAAGCACACAAAAGCAATGCAGAAGGGAAAGGTTGCTTAGACACAAGTGTACCTGTGCAGTAACCCCATTTCTCCTAATGCTTCTCATCCTTGTACCTCCTCTGTCTTTGCAGTGAAAAACAAAAATAACTGTCACGTTCATCAGCTGCTTCAGTGTATTTCTGAATCATAACCTTGCAAAAAGCATACCTCACCCAGCAGGAATTCAGCAAATCCATTTAACAGGCTTATGGTGCTGAGTCTGAGGTGTTGCAGCCCAGCTGATTGTAACCTGGCATAGCCTGGTCTTGTTCATATTGGTTGCTGAGGCATTAGTGTAGAAGTTGGTGCAGGAGCTTGGTATTGCGTGCAGTTTCTTCATGAAGCATGTTTTTACAGAGGAGTGAAGTAGATGCAGAAACATGGAGTTGCATAGGTTAGAGTAGCCAAAGAAAAACCAAGCCCCAAAAAATCAACCAAAACTAGTCAGTGGCCACTACCATTTTTCTCATGCTGTATTTGTCCTTCCTGGAGGCTCAGATTTTGATGACTTCTTTGGTAGTTATCCTTCTCTCTGGTTTTAATCCAGCAACAGTGCTAAAATTGCAATTTCTTCCTTTTCCATCCTCCACTGCTTACTTTACCATCTTAAGCCATGAGATTACTGCTGTTGTACCTTTAATGTACTAGGAGCAAAACCCACTGAAAATACTATGATCAGACAGAGCAGATTAACGTTGTCATTTGATTGCATTGTGTTAAGCTTTATTTATTGTTCTATGTGTAGCAGTAGATATTTTAGCTTGCACAGACATGCCGTGATGTTCTTAGTCCCATAACTGCCCTTTCTTTTAACAGTCACAATTCATAACAAAACAAAAACAACAAAAAAAGTTCAGATAGAAAACTGGCATAATTGTGGCATACTGGAAAAACCAGTCACATTGTATCTTTGGAATTAGCTGCAATGAATTTATCATGGAAACAGCTATTTAGGTTTGGGTTTGTCTCAAACAGTCAGACTCCTGCTGCATCATGCATTTTCAACCACTTGAGTAGTCAGAACTGTTGAGGTCACCTAGCAATGTCCTGCATAGAGCGGAGTTGCATCTCATTTTAAATGTTTTCTTCCCATTTGGAGATTCTGCTTTTTTTTTTTCCCTCAGAAGTTGTAGTTCAAGTGAGTCTTTCTGCTGGAGGACTCTCTGACCTTTGCAGTCAGGCTATCTTCTTCATTCAACTCCATTATTCCAATGTAACTTCAATTTCTAACACCTCAGTGAGTTCTCTTCAGTTCTTTATTTTCCCTTCATCAGGTTCACATCCACCTCTGTTAGAGATTTCTGCACTTGTGTGTCATAGTGTAATTTCAGTAACGACGTCGAAAGACGTTTATTAATGATGTGTATCATCTTTTGAACTGTGTGCAACTGACAGTCATTTGGAATGGTTGGAGAGTCAAACCATTGTGGTGGAAAAGCTTGGAAGTGGATAATCCCTCACACTTGGGTTCCAGTAGGAGTCTTACTCAAATGGTGTGGTAAAAAGCAGAGAAGCTGCCTCCATATGATGCGTGTGGTTGCAGTCCATCTTCTGATATGATATTGGTGACCCATCAGAGGTTTTGAACTGTTTAAAGCCTACATAACACTGAATATGTAAAGCTGGATGGATTGTGAAAGAAGCACTTGCAAGAAAATTGCCATGTGTTTTCTCAAAACTTCTGGAACTGCACTGCTGAGGGGTTGTGTTTTCACTCTTTACAACTTAATTCTTTACCACTGTATGCATTGAACAGGTCGTGATGTGTTTTCACACTGCTGTGTGAAGCTGGTCTATGGGATGCTGCTGGAACCCATTAGGCCCATTGATCACAGCCATATTGAGCAGATAGAAAGTACCTGTGATTTTTCACCTCTTGAGTGACCAGCTTAGTCTAACATCTCTTGCCATTCAACTGGATGATGTTCTAGTGGTATTTGAGAGCTGATGGAAAGAGGTGGTGAGCAGCTGCTTAAAACTAACATGCGCTCTGTGGAAACCATTTGCAATTCTGTGTCCTGAACTGAAGCTGTAATTTTACAGCATCAAGGCAGAACTCTTGTGAGGTCATCGTGGCCTTTTTGGGAGGTGTGCTTAAGTATTTGAGCAAGGTAAGATCTATACAAGGAAACTTGCATATTTTGCTATGTAAGGAAATCTGTGGCTGGGCATGATATTTCAAATATACAGATATTGATGAACACTTTGAGGGTGTTAAAGAGAGCTAGATTAAGTGGGATTCTGCTAAGTGTTAGCCTAGCCATATTAGATGCTGGGGACATTTAGTTGGGCTCCCTAAGTTGTACCAATACAATATAAAGTGTGTGGACCCTTGGAAATAACCTGGCAGCTGTTTTCCTCTGGAAGGATCACTGAGGGCTGAATGAACAAGGAAATCAAATCCCCTGTACTTTCAGGTATTTGTCCTTTTCTAGACTGGAGTTCTGTGGAAAAAAATCATAGCTGCTGTTCTGTGCAAGAACAACATGCAGGTCCGTGGGGATGTCAGTCTCATGCTCCCACCAGCCTTAAATTCAAGAACAATAAACTGCAGTTCTTGTATTACAAGACCCAAATGTAATGCATGAAGAACATGTGGCACATTAGATCTGGTTCATACAGAAACATGCATCTAGTTTACAGTCTTTGTAAATATGTCATCTTAATGCCTTTCTGGTACCATCAGCAGTGCTCTGTCTCTATTTGCATTAGTCAGACTTGACAGCTTCTGAAACTCGACCCTGAATTGTATGACAAGCAGCGATGAACTCTGAACAGGAGTGAATAATGGTCAGTTTTGATTTCAGGAAAATAAATTATTACAATCAGAAGTTGTTTTGTTTTGTGGTTTTTTTTGTTTTTTTTTTTAATTCTCTATCTCTCCAGTACCATTATAAATCTTCCTCCTTGTTTAAGGGAGAAACCCCTTTAAAGAATTACATCTAGTATGTGCACCAGCACCAATCTTTGGATATCCTTCCCTGCAGTGTGTCACATGGCATTCTGTAGATTTGGTGGTTCAAAGTTGTTAGCCATCTCATTGTTCCTTGAGATGTTTCTTTGTAGTTCAGTTAATACATATGAAATCCTCCTTTGGACTGCAGTTTCTGAGTCACTTGCTGATATGTGATGGAGCACAAGGCGCAGATACCTGCTGTTCCACAAGGCTCTGTATAACTGGAGTGTTGCGTGTCTACTTCTCATTAACTGAATTGCCCAGATTCTTTGGACAAATTAAGCTGGGCTCAGTGTGAAACTTGTGAGAGTGCATGATTCAGTATGGCTGGCGCTAGAAAGCACTCTTTTAGTGAGACCACTGATCTTTTAAGTAGCCCATGGAAAGCAGCAGCTTAATTCAGTCATTGCTATTTGGAGGAGAAAAAAAATGAATTCCCAAAGGTACTGCAGGCATTATGAAAATGATCTTAAATAATGATACATTCTACTCTGCTCTGACACTGAAAACTTTGAGCAGTAAATAACTGAAGGACACTGGTCTGTGGGATGATGAGGTAGCTTAGAATGGAACCAGGGTCCATAGGAGACAACAAGAGTTCCCAGTGCTTGCAGCCAGCTTTGGCCTGGATTCTCAGATGAATTTTCCAGAAATGCTCAGCCTCACTGCTTCTATATGCAGTGGGAGCAGGGAAGCAAACACTGAGCCTTCTTGGGCTGCTGAATTTAACTTCCTCTGTGAGCGGTTTAAAAGCGTGGAGGGGAGGGGCCAGAACTGCCTTACCAAGTTAGATGCAGTATGTTCTCCCAAGAGCTGGTTTTGCAAGTGCCTTAAACTCAGCTGGGAAGCTCCTTTCACCACACTGCCAATGTGAAATGTATTCCTCTGCCCAGATGTGCCATGCCGTGAAAGATATCTGCATAGCTTAGTGCAGCTTGTTGACTGGATCTGTGTGCTTTTGTGGGGAAATTTGATGACTGTCTATGAGAAGGAAATTAGAGAATAGGTTTCAACACCCACATGCCCTCCTATGGTGCCTGTCTCCTTAACCTGTGCTCCTTTTCCTGAACTCTCTGGCTTCTGCTTCCCTTAACTACACTTGAACAGATAGCAAGATTAGTATGGCAGCTTCCATATCCTGCTGGAGGTTGCAGGATGGTTCTTCAGTCTTCTGAATTCTGGTAATTCTAACTGGGAAACAAAACACAACCTAAATGCAGTGAAAACAAGAGCGAGTCTTCCTGCAAGTACAAGAGCAGGCTGTTCTTTCCCACTGAGGCTATCTGAGCCAGGCAGCCTTTCCCCTCTCATCTTCAAAGCCCTTGGTTTAAGGAAGGAGAACAATTATGCAATCAGTAAGGATAATGGCTATTTACTTTTGGAAACAATGGACTTGATGAACCACAAAAAATGACCTAATTTTCAGAAGCACATTTGCCTTGGAGCAAACTGTCTTGGTTTGGAATAGAAATAAGTGCATTATCTTCGTGAGGTGGTAGAAAGTGACCTTGTGTCAGTGGTTTGCTCTTGAGATTGACGCAGCCCAAATCATGGAAGTGCACCAGGTTGGAAAACTATGCAGAGATATTTAAAGCAATGATCACGTAATAATGATTAAAAAAAAAACATAACTTCATAATGATTCCAAATTCTCAGGCTTATAAGACAACTTGCTGTAATCACCTTGCATGTGCCAAAAGTAGGGCTTTTCTCTGACTGCGGTAGGATTTTGCCACAAATTAGTTAATATGTGGAACATAGTTCCCCTGTTTCGACATGTCCATGTAGGTTACAGTGTAATTCCCATCTCAGTTAAAATGTGTTGGGGCCTGTGAAGGCGTGGATAATAGGGTGTTATGTACTGATTAGCATATTCTTAAAATACAGGGAATATGGTTTGGCTTGCTGTGCTAGCTGGATTGAATTATAAACTGGAGGTGGTGGTGGGAGGGTAGAACTATTCCTATTCCTTTCTCAGATCTTTTGATGCTCCTTCCAACCCATGTGCTTGTAAGAGCTAAGACCTGTACTGTATCTTCAGCCTGGGCTGACAGTAACTACTCCATTTTGAGCAGTTTTGGCATTTATATGGGCTTATTTTTCTGACTGTAGTCTGAGAATTGCTCCTGCCTTCAAGAATGGGAATAAGTACCACTGGAAGCACAGGTGAAGTGTTTGGCCTCTCAGCATTCTCAGCTGTGCAAAATGTGCATGGCAGAGATGTTGCATGATAAGGTCTTGCTGCCCTTCATGATGGCTGCAGGGAAACAATTGCTGAAAGCTGCACGTGAACCTAATAGAGGAATACTTAATGGAGAAAAAAGAACTGGGAAAAATCAGTTGGGTGTGTTTGCGTGTGTGTATATGTGATACAGAAGTGGAGAATCTTTTAAGACCTTCATACCCTTTCTGAATAGAGTTTAAACTTCTGCTGCAAATTCTTTTCCTTTTTGGTAGTGTACAGTCATGGTGACCCAAGCTGGATGGAAACTATGGCATCTTATATTTGATGAAATTGGGAAAAAAAAAACTTTCAAGCACACAGGACTTTCTTCAGGTTTGACTTTAAAAAAAAAAAAAGTTATAGAAGCTTTTGTGGGTTAGATGAACATAGTGAAACTGCAACAGACTTTCTGTTCTTTATTTTTATTTTGCATTTTGAGTAACAAGCATAGCTAAAGCTCTTTCCACTTCACTGATGCATGCAGGAATAGTGTAACTGTGAGAACATGTAGTTTGAGCAGACTCTGCAGTAAAATTCCCTACTGATGCTTTATGCCATTCAGGCCTTTGCCAATGCTGCTAAGTCACCCAAAAGCCTGGATTAAAAATATCTTGCACAGTCAGAGATGGTGAATCTACGCTTGGTTTATATGTCTGGAGAAGCAAAAAGTTTTTTTCTATGATTGGTTAGGCCTTTGACATTGTGCTATATCTATGGTACAGTAGTATAGTATATGCTTTAATCTTTTCAACATGCAGAAAATGAGGAGGATCTGCTCTGTATTTCATTCAGGAGGAGCATCTCAAGCTTTCAGGACCACTGATATTGAGGACCCAGTCTCCCCAAAACAAGAGCACACCAACAGGAACAAAAGCAGAGTGAGAGTCTCAGTTTTTCACCCTGGTGCCCTAAAGCTGTCCCCAAATACAAAAATGTGTAGCTGGTGCCTTATGTACTTTAACATAGCTAGGTGGAAATCAGCATCAGTGGAGCTGGAGTAGCACAAATATCAGCATGCCCTGTGTAAAGTCACTAGATACGCTTCAATTCATGGATATCCATACTGTACTTTCATCACTCTTAATGCTAGAATAGAACTCAAGTGTGTTGTCAAACACAGTGGTCATGATCTGCTTGCAGTGTAGACTCGGCCTTGGACCTTTCTCTACATGGAAGCACCAAGCAAGCCTTCAGAAGATGTGTTATAATTGCTTACTTTTGAAAATGGCACAGAGCTTAAAATAATGTGTGTTAAAGGTGGAAACTCCCATGTAAGATTTCTGGATGATTCTTGTTCAGAGCAGTTCTTCCACATGATGCTATTACACGTGTGCATATGACTCAATGAGCTACAACTCGGCTTCGCTTTCCTCGTTGAGCTATTATGAAACTCGTGCTGGTTGCACAACAGAAACACTAATGCTGATGCAGCTGTATGGCTATAAAGATGGTTTTGTACCAGTTCAGTTTCTTTCAGTAAGAAAAAATGGAACAAGCTATGCTATAATAAGCCATGATATCTGTGTAACTTTTTGCAACAGATGGACTGAGGAGTCTGTGAGTGCTTAAGAAAGATTTTAAGAATGACTCTCGACTTTTGACCATGATTGTTTCCTTTTCTGTGGGTGTCTACTAATAAGGTATATAACTGAATCAGGATGTGTATATTCTGAAATATTTTGTTACAGAATTGCAGGTTTACACCCATGTAGCCAAGAATAGCAAACGCAATGATATATTTTGTTTTCTGACTTTTACCTCTCAGCCATTTTGGTATGCAGACTACTTATATCCAGAACAAGCCAATATGCCTATGGCCATACATGAGATCTGCATCGTGTTACCATACATTACCACGCATTAGTTACTGTTACTGGGTTCATCATCATCCTCTTGGCTCTACCTGCCACAGGGGCAGGATTCCACCATGCTAGGTACTGTATCAGCACAAAAGAGAAATCTGATTCCTTTTCCTGAGGTTCTCATCTTCATAGAAATCAATATATAACAGGTGTCTATAAGTAATGTGTGGGAGAGTGAAGAGAAGACAAGCACTGTTTTACATTCCAGGTGTCAGATCTGATAAAGGTGGAGGAGGTGAGCGTGGGGATAGGAAAATATGGAAGTGCTTGTTGGAAAGTCTGATTGTTGGGTAATAATGAAAGACTTCACTGGCAGCAGCAGGAATCGATACCTCCGTGCCAAGTGAGAAATAATAGATAGGGTGAAGACAAGTGATGGAAAGCCTTGAAGCCAAAGATAAGATAAAGAAGCTTATGTTTGATGCAAGAGTACAAGAGTGTGTGGAGACAGCAGTGAGGGGATAGTGATGGGCTGGGAAAGCAATCTCTGCTGAAATGTTCTGAATGGGGGAAAGCAAGTTTCTCTTGACCAGGACTTGAGGAGACTTTGTCAGAGTAACTGATATGTCAGCTTTTGGAAGCCCAGGAAAGGAAGAACTGCGCAGACACTGTATAAAAAGTACCTGCAGGATGTTCCTGTCTACTCTGTCTTGCAAAATATGCTAGAATAGTTTTAAAGTGTGTTTTCTACTAGCTACTGCACTTGTAATACCTGTGTTTCTGAATGACAGTCCAATTTGTGTTCAGCTTAACGTTTTCTTAAATGAAGCATCAGAAAAGCATCCTGTGAAGCTGAGGAACACCAGGAGCAGATGTCAGGAGAAGCTGTCTAAGCAAGATCCTGATATGTAGACCTAAAAAGTGCATGTCTAATGTAACAGCTGGCAATACAGGGTTGGCCTGTGTTGTCTCTGGGATGAAAAGCGACAGGTGGTGAAATCTGATGGAAAGTAAAACGTTGCATCTGCATTGTTGTGCTTGAGCTGAAAGGTGGATTTTCTTGGTAAACCATCCTAAAGACAGACTACGAATTCACCGAGCGCTGGAAGTGAAAGTCTGGAAATAATTGTACCTCTGTGCGTCATCAGTTCAGCTACAGCTGAAACCATTTGCTAAAATAATTCAGAGGTAAGCTGCAGAGGAAGAAGAAAAGCTGCTCAGAGTATCATAGATAACAGGACCATAGAATATTAGAGGGAATGCTAAGGAGGGCATGAGGAAAGCAGGAGAAATCAAGTTTAGGGAGTCATAAAATTTTTTTCTTTTTGCATGCCTGAGGAGTCAACTACTGCATTAATGCCATTGTGGGGTTGTCAGGTTCCATTAGTGATTCTGGATGCTGGATGATTAATGCTGTTACAACGATTCAGTAATGCAGAATGTATTCAATCAATGGTTATATTAGCATTCTCACCGTGACAAACAATTGAATTAATATTGTGTGCAACAATAACGAGACAAGAAAGTTATATGGTGATTAATCACTGACTGCCAATGCTCCCACTTGGTGCAGTGTTTATTTTTTCTTTCTGTGAAAGATATCAGCAGTAACAAAGGTGGATTTGATAATGTAAATTTTTTCTACTTTCCTCAATTAAGTATTTTTGGGGATAGGGTTGTTCAGCAAGCAAGCTATGGCCAATGGGGAACTTCTGCTTTTGATTATATTACAAGCATCTTGCAGCTTCCTTAAGTTTTCCATTGCCAAAACTTAAAATGGCAGGATAAGCATGTTAGGAGCAAGGGAAACAATTTGCTAAAGCCCAAAACATATGGAGGTTTTTTCATTATGTAACCCTCAAACACTTTTACTGCTTTTGTTGAAGAAGTGTGATTTTTACTGTAAAAGCAGTATTTCATGGTGAAGAAGTAAATAACTGATTTTCAATCATTATGTACCCAGCTGTGCTTTGTTTCTCCATACAAGCTGCTTTCCCAGCCAGGTGCTGGCTGTGATCCTACCTATGGCTGGGGCTTGTATCTTCATGTTTGACTCTGTTGGACACTGAACATGGTGCAACAACAAGATGTATCCTGGTGGTTTTTTTGGAGGTCGAGGATTATAGGGATTATCACAGAACACAGGTGGCCCAGCAGAGGTCTGGGAGACTGGTGTTGGAGATGTTGTGAGAGCAGAACTGTTAGGCTATTCAGGGTGATAGCAGGGGATGCCTTATGTCCGTGGTGTCTCTGGAGAGCCAAGGGCTGCGTGGTTCCCTTGGATGTTTGTAATGACTGAGTACTACTCATTGATATGGCAACATGAGGATTTTTAGTTAGCCTATTTCCCGTTTGTCCCGAAGTTTAAACAATTTTGTGAGGCTGTCTTGTGGAACTTTTATCCAGCTCTTTTTCCCTTGTTGGAAATGAGTCTACCTGCTTCTGACATGGCTGAGGCATGAGGTATCTCAAGGAAGATAATTGCCTGTGATTCTCTCTTTCCTGAGCTGTTCTTTTTCTCCTGTGATTTAACTGCTTAGGCATCCTGCCTGCTGCTGTAATAAATGGGGATTTCTGCCCTTTAGAATGGAATCATAGAATCACCAAGGTTGGAAAAGACCTAAAAGATCACCCAGTCCAACCGTTCACCTATTCCCAATAGCTCCTACTAAACCCTGTCCCTCAACACAACATCCAGTCTTTCCTTGAACACCCCCAGGGTCGGTGACTCCACCACCTCCCTGGGCATCCATTCCAGTGCCTGACCACCCTTTCTGAGAAGTAATACTTCCTCATGTCCAGCCTGAATCTCCCCTGCCGTGGCTTGAAAACGGTAGCTTGGAACGGTGTAGCATCATTTAGTCACCTTGTGATTCCATTAAATATTAAACTGTCAAAGAGCTGAATAAACTACTGGTGAAATCTAAGCTATAAATATAGCTCAATTAGCTATTCTGTTTGGCTGCTTTGTGCAAAGCAGGTGTAAAACTGCTGCATCTTCGACAAGGTATCAATTATACTCTGCTTGAACCAAGTGCTGGTAGAGAGGCCAGTACTGTATACAGCATAACTGTACCATTGTGACTGACTGGTATGGGTGAGTTCCAGAAATAACACTGGCCTAGAAATACAGGATCATATTTAGAGATCTGCTTGGTGTGTCAGAGCCATTAGATTGTGATTTGCTTAAGGAACCCCTCATCTTGAATGATCCTTTGTTCACACACCTTGACTTTGCAAGAGTGATCAATGTATACAATTAGTGTTGGGAAGTATTAATATAGTTAGGAATGCTAATGCCAGTTTATTTCATTTCTAACTAGCTTTACGTAATCCACTGGCACTTGTAAATGTGAAATTTTGCTTACTTTCTTCTTTTTAACAACATTTACCCTGTTCTTTCTCAGCTACATCAGACAGACTGGTCACAGCCATGGGACATCTGGCTGTTGCTCTCAGAATGCAGAGAGTTGTGCTATAGTTTCATTTTTTTAAAGGTAAAAACAAAGGGAAAATAGATGGATGCCATTCCCTTTACTGGACTCTTGTTATTGTCTGAACAAAATGACAGTGGAAGCATTCAGGCTGAATTCACAAGATTTGCTCCTGGGAACTTGTTTTACAGCTGGATCTCCTCTGCCTCTGTAAACCTTACAGTGAATACTTCTAAACAAGTGGCTGTCACAGAAATGCCAGACATGTCAAGCAGCAGAAGGAATTGGCTTTGGGAAGGCAGTTATTGATTTGTAAAAATAAAAAGAAAAAATCACAACAAGCAACAGTTAGTGAAATAAAGCTTCTCTGTACACTGACTGTCCTTGTGTATTTATTATAGAGTAGTTGTTAGCTATTTCCCATATAATTATGTTACTGGCCTACCATTATTCATACAGAGTTTAAAGGTACTGATAACAAACTGGTCAAATCATTAATGGCGGGTTCATTGCAGGAGGGAATTTGTCAAAAGTTTGGGTTGTGTATTTTTTTTTCCCCTGTACGTTTCTATGTATGGACTTTACATCATTTTTTTTCCATAGAGGCTATTTGACTCATATGTCAGGAGACCTGAAGTCATGGGAAGAAAAGCCCAACCAACCAAATCAGTTAAAATGCTATTTATCCCCCAGGACCCAGTTTCTCTAGATGGGTCAATCTTCCTCTAAATTTCAACATCTGTTGCTCAGCCTTGCTCACAGCTCAGTGGTGACTTGCTGTTGGTCAGACTGTTGTGAAACTGTGACAGCAGTTGTGGCAGAATACAGCAGTGACACCGCAGCATGTCCTGAGGTTCTCTGAGTCATGTTAGATTCAGGAAACAACAGTATAAATAGAGCTCTCCAAATAGTAGCTTTACATCATCATCATGTGTTTCCAGTCGGGGGATAAATACTTCCTCATTCCAGTGGTTATATCACTTTTCCAGACCCTTTCTAAAACTAAATATAGTCATAGAAAGTGTCCCTGCACATGTAAACTAAAGCAGTTGAGTCATTTAAGACCTTGGGGAGTCGTTGAGAATATGCTGTATCATCCATTGCTAACAGACGCAAGGGGGAACCATTAGTAGTAACAAGGATGTATATGGTCTTCTAGCTGAAGTGTGGGCTTGGAGGTCAGTAATTCTGTTGCATATGCACTAGCCTTGTGGAGATGACTGTGCATTTGTTTGTCTGTTGATACTAAAGTGACAAAGCACAGCCCATGACCAAGACATCCGGCTACTTTCTGTATGGAGGAGGTTGTGGTAGCTATGTTGGCACCCCTGGTCACTTCATTTCTAGAAGCCACGCTCCACTTCCCAGTGGAGTTCCATTTCAATGGAATAGTAAGGAAGCAGAGGGATCTCTTGCACCTGATTTTGATTGCTACTGAACACATGCCTTCACTGTTTCACTCGGAACACCTGAAATATCAGCATTGTTGGGTCATGTAGTGGGCTGTCAAATTCAGACTCATCCAGAATCAGTGGCTGCTCCTAAAAGTGTTGATTGTAACCATTCATTAAGAAAAGGCAGCGAGTTGGAACAAGAGACATTGCAGATGGAATAAAATGCAGTCAAGTGTTTAAGCCCTGTACAAAGGTCAGTAGTATTTGTGAGATTGAAAGAACTAATGGAGGGGCCATCTCAATGAGCAGCTGCCCTAACACCTCATACTGTTGCAGGGATAGCTGCTCATTCCCCTACCTTAATGATAATTACTAACCATTGCAGAATCTTGCTAGCTGTTCTTACAGTGCAGTTCAGTCTCAGAAAGCAAATAATAAGCACTGTACACAGGCAGCATTTCAAAATGAGGGGATGGTTCCCTTCCAATTTTTGGACATGGAAATATAGGAAGCACCACTGTAACCGAGGGTGAGCAGCCTTGCTCCGTGCTGGGCTTTCTGAAGTCCCTTTACCTGAGATTCTGTACTAGATAATTGTTCTCTTTTAGTTATGTGATTGAATATTCTGTATATACCAAAATGGGAGGCTGCTTCTGTAGTTCTACACTATAGCTTGCAGATGTAAGAACACATTTTTTTGGGAAAAGCAGCTGTCAGGTGGCACTTCAATGTTTAGAGAAAGAATCAGATACATCCTGCAGTTACAGTTCAGGCTTCTGTGCATTACATTGAGTGTAAACCCTTCTCATAATTCATTTGGATTTGGCAAACACGTATCTATAAAGCATATTTGGATTTATTGAGGATATTTCTGATCTTTGATTTTTTTTTTTTTCCCCGCAGACAGTGGGAGCTCATTCACCAATTTCTGAAATGCTGCTTTGCAGAGCTGAGAGGTGCCACTTGTCAGAAGGCACAAAGCAGCCCTGCCCATGCTCGCAGCATTAAGGCAGGGAGCAGTACTCATGCTGTTATTATGGGGAAATTCATGGGTAGGTAAATGGTAATTTTCCAAACCAGAATTTGGCACAGCAGAACTAATTTATTCTTCCTCTTGAACAAAAACACTACAGAGTTCTGATCGGGCATAGTGATTTGATGTCTGTGATACCCAGCAGGATACAAATTGGGAAAAACAAAACACAGCAGTGGCTTTGCCTGCAGTTCCCACTTTTTGCTCCCAGATGCTTACCAATATCTGTGTGTTATCTAGGTGCTGAAATGAAAATTGTTTTTCTCTTCAGCTTTCAGGTTGCTGTGTCTCTTGTCTAAATCAGCCTGTGCACAGCATGAAAAGGTTTACTGTGCATGGGAAGCAGCTTAGCGCTTCAGACGCAGAGAGACTGGGAACTGGACAACAAAGGCTCCTTGTGAATTGCCAAGAAATACTTTCCTTATAGTAACTAAACAGAGAAATTAATGTCAGTGCAAATGTGGCACTGCTGTGTTCAGCTGGCAAGCCCTGCTCAGTCTCACAGCGAAGATGTTTTTATTCAGCTTCCTCCCCAGTGCTCTGCCTTCTGGCCCGGGTCATGCAGTATGTGGGTGCCTGGGAGGCACCCCCACTTGCACACTGATGCCCTCAGACCTGGTCTGCATCCAGAACAGTCTCAGGGGGTTTGGCATTTATTTCTTCTGTCTTGTTAAGCTTCGTCAGGCTGCACTTGCAGCCTCCACATGGCATTCCTCTTTGGTACATACTTTCTCCGTCTCCAGGCCATCACTTGTGGAAGGAGGCATTGCCTGGCAGGAGCTCAGGGAACACAAATATTTGGGACTCTGATGGTGAACCATGTTTCTTTTGATGTTTGTTTGCTCTTTAGAAATGTCCATGTGATGCAGGGGCTGACAGGATGTAGAAGCATATGATCTGGTCACCCCTGGATTATGGTAGATTTGTAAAGCATTTTAGCCTTGAGCAGTATTCATCCTTTTGCCTTTTCTGGTTGTACGAGGAGAAGGGACATTTGCTGCAGGCCAGACTCAGTAGGTCAGTAACTTAAACAAGTTCATTATTTATTTTCCTGTGGCATCTGTAGGCTCCCTTCAGGGCCAGAAAAACTGTATTTGAAGTCTGTAAATATACACGTTCCTTTCTCTGAGAGCTTATGACCTTATTGAGCACAAAGACAGACCAGGAGGAAGTTGTAACAAAAACAGTTAAACAAATGCAGTTAAACAAATCAAATCTTTGTGCAGAAACATGTTCTGATGCTAGAAGAAAGAATTAGCAGGAAACTTTCCAGCTATTCTAGGTGGCATATTTTTTTATCATTAGAGCATTTTGGGGCCACTGAGTTCAGAAAAGTCCGTGAAGCAAAGCACCTCATATCAATTCATAGAATTATGTAGGTTAGCAAAGACCTCTAAGATCATCTAGTTCAACTGTCAAACAATACATGCTCAGTCATCAGGAGGTTACTTTTGTCTGTTTTTCTGACTAGAGCAGTCTCAGTGTGAGCCCTGCACGCTTCAGCAAGAAATCTTTGCAAGCAAATAACAGAGCAAAAAACTCAAGAGCCCCTTTCTCCATGCAGCTTTTGGAGAAAACCTTTGGTTTAAACAAAGGGAACCAAGCCAGTAGTGGGTGGAAGGACTTAGGCTTCCAGCTGAGATGAAATCACTTTTGATTCTGTCTGGAAGATACATTCTGGGAACAGAAACAAGTGTCTTAAGGAGCAGAGAGATGGGAAGAGTGGGTGGTGACAAGTGTAGCATGGTGTGGGAGGATGGTGGCTCTTTTTCATACCCTGGTAGTGATCTGGAGGACAGGAGGAAGGTCTCAAACTGGTACTGACAGACACAATCTGCTGAGAATTGAGTCAATTTGAGAAAAACGAGCTAAAAGTTTTGCCCGTGGCAGATAATTTTGGTTTGTCAAATATTGCATTTTCACTGTCTTGTCACACGGGAGCCCATTGTGAACACTGTGTATCACCATAAAGATGGAACAAGAAAAACAACTCCTTTCACAGCTCACATGATTTGTCACATTTTTCTATTTTTAAGATATCTTTCTTGCCAATGTTGCTGTACACAAAAGCCCTGCACAGGTTTTTTGGAGATAGGCTGGTAATGCATGCAGTGGTCTTAAATTCAGAAACTCCAAGTGGGAAGAAAAAAAAAAAAAAGAGAAAAATAATTTTTATCTTTTTTTCACTTTATTTTCCATCTATAGCACAGAGAATGTGAACTACTGATGATAATAACAGCATACGGTCACTAGTTCTTCAAGAAGAACTATAACTTTCTGTATGACAAATTCCTAAAACCGTGGCCTCCTGCAGCAGTCTTGGCCAGGATCCTCTGCCAGTCAGGACAGGATTTGGGTAGGCAAGCCCAAGCATATGTGGTACTGGCTCCATGAGCAGAGTATGGTGTTACTACGTTACTGTTGGGTGTATCTGTGCTAGCAGTATGATAGTACAGGTGATGACATCATTAAAGGTGTAGTACTGTGGGCTTCATTCAGTAGAAGATAACAGGTAGTGGATGTCTGACCTACAAACTTAGTAGGTTCATACCTTGTTGCTACTCAGGATAAAAGCTGCTATGATTTCCTCAAAGCCTGCATGGAGGTGGCTGCATGAAACCCATTTATTCTTTTGCACGCTGTGTAGACACACCAAATGGATGGGGCCTGCACAGGAAGGTAAGGATGGGATGGTAGAGAGAGCAGCAGCAGCAGTGATTGGAGAGGCAATGGTAGATATCTCCTGTAGTCTACCTCACTTAATAAGTAGGATAAAACTGTCTTAAGAATGGCTAAGATTAGTACAAAAAGACATCTCATAGACATATGGTTGAACTTGGATTATTTTTTTTCTGCCTACAGCAAATCATAAAAGCTTTACAGTGTAAACATCAGCATGTCCCTGTTTACTGCAGTGGAGTTGAACTAGATGACCTTCAAAGGTCCCTTCCAATTCAAACAATTCTATGATCCTAGGACTGTGTGTCCCCTCTCTTATTCCTTGGTAGTAGTGGGCTGTATCAAGAAGATACAGTAAAAATTGATTCTTTAGAGGAAATCAAGAATAATCCCAAGGAAGTCAGATTTTTCCCTGGTGTCCAAGCTGCTGAGATGTCCTCATCAAATTCACAGAATACCCGAGTTGGAAAGTGCCCACAGGGGTCATTGAATCCAACCCCTGGCTCCACGCAGCACCAATCCAAACTCAAAGCGGATGTCTGAGAGCAGAGTCCAAACTCTCCCTGAACTCCCGCAGCCTGGGGCCATGAACACTGCCCTGAGGAGCCTGTTCCAGGGCCCGACCACCCTCTGGTGAAGAACCTTATCCTAACCCTCCCCTGACGCAGCCCCATGCCGTTCCCTCGGGCTCTGCTGCCATCACCAGAGAGCAGAGCTCAGTGCTGCCATACTGAAGAGCTCCAGGCTGCCATGAGGCCTCCCCTCAGCCTCCTGGAAGCTGAACAATCCCAACCTCAGCCACTGCCCTGTTTTGCAGAAGGTGTTGCATGTTTTAACTAGCCCTAAAAGGGATTGGCTTCATTCTTGCACTTTTGCCACTGTGACACCAGTGAAGAGGCAGTGGTGTAACCAAGGGAGGAAATAAATGAGAAACTTAACTTTGGTTTGGATACTTCAAGTACTAAAATTCTTGAAACATCAGTCTCTTTATTAACAATCTTACTAAGTTTGCAAGGGTTATTTGGGCTGGTTAAGAAGTGTTTTAGTGACATGCTAAGTCATAAACTTCCTTGACTTGAGTCTAAGTTTTTACCCTGTTTTGGGCAATATTCCCACACTAGGACAAGACTGCTCATTCCATTTCACATAACCTTTATATCCAAAAGAGATGAGGTGTTTCTTTGATCGTTCTTCCTATTGTAACACATGAAAACAAGTACAAGCCAGTAAACTGCATAGGATTAAGATGATCCAAGAGAGGATGAATTTTCAAGTTACGTGGGTCACACTCTTTTCACAGATGACTCACAAGCAGTCTTGTCTTTTGTTGAGGCTTGGGGTCTTACTGGATTTGACAGTCAAGTTCCTCGGCATGAACAAATTGGCTTTGCATGATCCAAGATTTTAAGATCTATTTAATATGTATACAGAAAACAAGAGGTATAACTTGAAGATGTTTTTTTTCTAAAATTTAAGCTCAAGTTTGCTAAAACCCTTTATTGTTACAGTCAGTTAGTCTCCTGCTGGTCTGTTCTTTGCCTTTAGCATTATGCCTGGAGATTAGATGCAGGTGAAAGAAAGCTAAAATAAGAGCAGCAGGGCCTGACAGAATCATTCTTCCCGTTGCTGTTGTCAGTCATCGCTATAGCAGGCCACTAAACATAAAACAGTTTATTTGGAGGATGTTGATTTATACAGTGTGCATACGAAGACTTTATGTGTCAGGTAATTATTGCAGTAGAAGAACAACAGTGACGGTGTCAGCAAGGCAACCACTCCTCTGTGTCATCTGGCATCTGCTGAAGTCCTTTCTCAGTGTCCTCCTGTGCTTATTGTTCAGAGCATGTGAGCTCCAGGCTTGCAGGCATGTTTGTAATTGCTGCTCCCAGTGTCATCCTGATGCTGCTTGCTGCGCCATGGAGAATGTGTTCCTGCAAAGCCAGGCTGTCATGAACTGCTTAAGGGCAGCTCTGAACTTTCATCGGGCTGCTCTGTTATATGCCTGGCTCCTAGTAGAATGATAAAAGCAAATCTCACAGGAGAAGGGGGTGAACACTGGAACACAACAGAGGTTGTGGAGACTCCTTGTCTGGTGATATTAAAACCTGCGAGAACATTTTCCTGTGTGATCCTCTGCTTTAGCAGAGGGCTGGGCTAGGTGATCTCCAGAGGTCCCTTCCAACCCCTGCAATTCTGTGATGCTGTGATTTGGGATATTTTAGTATTAAAACAGGTTTGAAGAGGAAAGAGCATCAGTTTGCCAAGGGGATGCCATAAAGGGAGTTTACCAGGATCCTCAATGATGTGAAAATGAAATAATTGCAAATATGGGGATATATAAGAGAGTGCTTATCTGCTGTGGAGTTCATTCCCCGGAGACAGGGTAAATGGAGAAAACGCTTTTTGGTAGGCTTCCTGAATTTTGGTGTCTGCAAGGAAGTTAATGGATGCTAATGGAAATCAATCCCAAATTATGTGCCCCAAACTAGCAGCCACCTAGCCGTTAGTCATATAAATATTAAGAAACACCCAAATGGGTTACACCTGGTTTCTTCTCTAGCCCTAAATGTATTCTTGTCCAGAGAGAGTGCAAGTGCCTGGCTGCTGCGTTGCAGTCCCCTGTGCAGACACAGTTCTTGTATTTGAGATGTCAGTAGGAACGTTCTTACCTATTCCCTGTTTATGGACCCTGTTTGTACCGGGATTTGTTTAATCCCTTTCTGAACCTGCTGGTGCTGTGGCAGGTGTTACTGGTCATTGCTGTGGCAATACGTTCCGGAAGTTCACTACCATCTGAGTAGAAATGCACCTTCTTTTATTAATTTTGAATGATTTCCTGCTAAGTGAATTTCCTGCATCACTGAATTAAGTGAAGAACAATTCCATGAGTACTTTTTTCAGTGCCTACATAGCTTTGTAAACTTTGATCATATCCCCTGTCATGCTTTTCCTTTTAAGCTAAAGACCTTTCAGTCTCTTTGTAGAGTAGTTCCTTTGTCCTCTTAATCACTGTAATTGCCCATTTGTGTACCTTTTTGTTTCATCCTCCTTTAGATGCAGAAAGCAGAAACATGCACAATACTTGATAGGCATATAAATTTCATAAAGATGGAGCTTGTAAGTGGGCATTGACGTGCCAGATACATTTTAAAACACTGAGATAATAGCGTTTTGTAATATGTTTTGCTATTTTGTATGGTAATTGGATGACGTGTTACAGAAGATACAAAGATAGGATGGGTCAAAACAACATAGCACTACCTCACAGTTTCTGAACAAAATGGCTTAACACATGGTCCCAACCCTACACACGTTTCCAGCTGTTGTGTTGCCAAGAACAGTCACATGGATTTGCAGGGACTATTCATGATAGTAAGCAGCATTGTTGTATCTGAACCTGCTATGCTTATGTGTGTTCGTGCCTATACGTGCATATAGGCATAAGAGCTGTTTCGTTTTGTTTTGTTTTTTGATAACCCTTATATTTTGCCAATGTAATTGTCAATGCCTTAAAAAGGAGGAGGCCTTACCTCTGTGATTCAGAATTCCTAGCTAGACTGAGAGAATATTTTACACAAGTTAAGATTAGAAATGAATCTGAAGGTATCTAAGCTTGGCCAGATGGGTACGGATCAGTCTTGTAGGGAGAATGACGTTTTCCAAGTTTCTTTGTCATTGCTTCCTGCAGATGGAGGGCTAGCCCTGAGGGTAAAGTTTGCATAATAAGCAATGTCATGGCCATCTTCCCTCAGGAACGAAGAAGAAACATCCCATGTTCTTGCTGATTCACAACTTTATGTGAATTTCAACCCCTGTGTCCTCTGAATCAATTGCACATTTTAAACCAGGGTAGTTCTATGCTGGTTTCAGTAAGTGATTAGTTGAAAAACTTGGAGACCACAGCTCATGGCAGAGATCAGCTGTGATATTTTACCCCCTTGAACTGTGTTCAGAGAATCTCCATGTTTTTTGATTGGAGGGTATAAATAGTGGAGGATATCAAATTTGATCTTCTAATATGCAAGGAGAAAACTGAAAAAAAAACATTACCTGTGAGAGGCATTGCATTACAAGTTGGCATTCTGAATCCTTTGTGTGCGGGGAAAATGACAATATAAATCAATATTAGTTTGAATTTCAACATTTTCTATCAAGATAATAGGAGAATTAATATGCAGTCAAAATTGTCCTGTGAATCAGATTTCCAGTGTCTCAAAAACAGCAGCACTTTTTCAGGGGTAAATACGGTCCACTTTGGCATCTTCTTCATTTCATTTTTCTCCATTTTCTTACTTCATTATGAATGATAATCCATCCAAAAAGCTACATGATTTTATGCTTTATGGTGCAGCTGCACTCCCTTGCAATATGAAGTTTGTCTGCATTCCAGAAGTGGCACATTTCATCCATGACTGTCATAAAAGCTGCTAACCATACCAACAGACTTGTGCTTCAGACATTTTCGTTATATTTTTAAGTCAAGTCATGATCAGGAATTTTCCAGCCCCCCTGTATTCATAGTACAGCAACACTGAAATTTCATCTCCCGGGATATCAGCTGTCATCTCTGAGTCATTGAGAATTGAGTTTGATGATATCTACCCAGTCCTTAGTGAAACATTTGCTTGTAGGACCATCTGCCCCTTTAATAGAGTTGTCATTTCAGCATAGCTTCAATTTCTGCAGCAGCTGCCCGTTGATAATAAGTCAGATGCAGAGATGTTGCAGAGAAGAGCAGCAGAGCCTGACTGCAGTGCTGTTGTTAACTTCAGCTCACTCTGACCATACAGAATCTCCCCAGCTGAGGAAATGGGCATTGTATAATCTCTGCCTGATCCACCCTTCAGATCTCTTGAAATGTCTCCAGTGAGGAGGACGAGTCATACAACAGCTCAGACCAGATGCCTTTTTCATGGCTTCCGCCTACAGTGAGCATCTTTCCATTCCTGTTACAATGTGTTTTTAGATTGACTTGGCTAACTCAGTTGAAAACACTGGCAAAGATGTAGGAATTTCCCATTTAAGCGTGGATTAGCAATTCTGAATTCTCTTTTTAGGCTTGATTTTGAGCTCATACTCTCTGTTCAGTATTGGAACTTGCCAGACACCTGTCTTTCGGTTGTTCAAGTGAGTATACCTGCTGGTCCACTGCAGGTCTGAGCTGTCAAGCTCATAGCACCCCTGGAAGATGGAGACTCACAGTGACTCTTGAAGGGCAAGAAGAACTGGCACAAAGGCTGTGTGTTTTAGGAAGTAGACATTCTGTAAGCATAGCCCAGAAGAAAAGCCTGCAGTTTATGATCAGACCCTTTGCGAGTAACTTGCAGTTGTTCTCTTTACAGATGTCTTCTGTGACCAGGCACAAATGTGCCAAATAGGCATTATAAAACAGTGCAGCTCAGGAAGGATCATTCTCATTTTTTGCCTGTTAGCCTGAGATTGGAGAGATGCAAATTAACTTTTCTCTCCTGCTGCTGCTATCTGTGTCCTTTAGAGTGGAGGCCTGTCTCAATTCTTTAGACTCTGCTTAGGCATCTGGTCATGACTGGATACCAGCGCTGTCTTTGTAGACAGTAGAAAGACAGGCACCATTCTGAAATACGTGTCTAAATTAGATAAGGTGAATAGCCTTCCAGAGGTGTGTATTTGTATCAGTTGAGTCCAAAGCAATCCCAGATGTGTGGTTTAGACTAGATACTTTAATTTTTAGTGACAGAAAGCAGCGAAATGAATCCAGGGTTTGTAGCCTCTTTTCACTGATCATACAGATCTTCAGTGATTATCTGCTGCTTTGCAGGATGTGGTGGCTGGTAATAATGAAAGTGCTCAGAGATTTTATAAATGACTAAGTGAGCTTTGCAAAAGGGAAACCTGCACCAAATAAAGTGACAGTGGCTTCGAGTGGAAAAAAAGTTTTGTCCTTCTCCCAAACAACTAGGTTTATAAAATTTATGAAGTCAAAAGCACAAACAGCTTATGTGGTTAGAGAAGTAACTGTACATGTAATAAACAGATCGTTAGGCAGAAGTGCCACTTGCTTCCTGCTCTTTTAAGAACCTCCTTGTGACTGGGTCTCACACCCCTGTGTTCTGTGAGTGTGTGAAAAACACACAGTGATGCTTTCTCTCTGCAGGAGATATGGCTAGATTCTTGTGGCCCAGCTGCTGGGGAGATGGGTTTCTCCTTGACCAGAACTGACCATGTGAGCTGAGGGAGAATCACCATGAAGGATCCTCAGTGCATGGTGCATTGTGTGGAGATAGGAGTTAGAAGGTGCTTGAGTTTCTCCTTGGGGATCATTCAGCCCAGTGAGGTAGTGAGGAAGACGTACCACCATCTGGTTTAGCTCAGTACCCCTCCCACTGAAAGGAGTATGAAGTCATTGCAGTATTATCTAAAGCGTTTTGGTGATCTGTTTCATACCACCTGACAATTTGGAAAGACTTCAAAAAGGTTGCGCAGTGAGATGCCTGGTATGCCAGATAAGACCTTCTTAGTCAGAATTACTTGATTTTTCTTCAAGATCAGGTTTGTGTTGGTTTAGTAGAGTCGGGGAGATCCTTTACTGAGAGACTGATGAGGTGCTAAAACAGGGTGCCCAAAGAGGCTGTTGGATACGCTCC
Source organism: Tympanuchus pallidicinctus (assembly GCF_026119805.1). Lineage (NCBI taxonomy): Eukaryota > Metazoa > Chordata > Aves > Galliformes > Phasianidae > Tympanuchus > Tympanuchus pallidicinctus. Next base: position 7,577,827 of record NW_026294749.1, on the reverse strand, counting down.
CTGGAGGTGTTTAATGCCAGGTTGGATGGGGCCCTGGGCAGTCTGATCTAGTAGTTGATCTAGCAACTGGCAACCTGCTTGTGGCAGAGGGGTTGGAACTTGGTGATCTGTGAGGTCCCTTCCAACCCAACCCAACCCAACCCAACCCAACCCAACCCAAGCATTGTATGCTTTTATGATTCTGTGAATCTCGTCCACCACAGCCAGATGCACTGGCCATCTCCGAGGCACTATTTGAACTCAACTTCACTGGCCTGGAGAAAAATTCTTTGTTTTAGTGTGAGATTCAGTGTGTAATGGTAATTTGTTTTTAAATTTGTATGTTTGTTTGCTTTGGTTTTACCCATTCTATCCTGTCAGTTTTCATCAGGAATATTGTTAATTTCCTGACAGGTTACAAAAGACACCCGTGGCCTCAAACTTGTGTATTTGCACAGCTCTACTCCCAGCAGGGCATGACTCACAGTTACTATGAACTGCTGAAAATGTTTTCCCACTCCTTTGTATCTGTGCTTATGGAGAGAACCGGGGAATAACATTAAGACTCAAAGTGCTTTTCTGTAAGAATGTGGTACGCTGGCTCTCAGTTGCGATACAAACACGTTACATCCCTGCAGGCAGTTTGCATGCTTTATCCCTCAAGCAGTGCTGCCTCCATGAATGAGTGATGTGACAGTTCTCATTTACTCCTCAGTAAGTTTCTGGTGGAACATCTCCACTATGTGCTACACAATGAGAATGGAAGCATGTTTTCACTCACAGGTGCACGTCACACTTGCGCTACCAACAGCTGCCTTCAAAGAAGCTGTCAGGTTTTCTTACGCTGGCACAGCTGGGGTTGCTCTGAAGCTGCATGTAGTACATGTGGTGCCTTTTCCAAGTGTATCACTGTTAGATGTTTCTCACCTTCCTCTGGAAACTCTACTTTGCAGAAGAAAACCCCATCACATAACAGGCAGACAACCTGGAGTGTGTTGAAAGAAGGAAGCCCTCTGATTTTAAACTGTTCATCTTTCCATCTCACTCATGTATACATGTTAACGTACATCACAAAGAAACACCTTAGATTCTTTTTTAAATCAAAATTGTAGATTGTTTCCTAGTCTTGCACAGCATACCTGTACAATAATTGCACTTACCTGTTTTCCTGTTACACATTTTGTTACTCCATGCGTCTTTATCTGGGGTGGAGAGCTGAGGAATGTGAACTTTGAACTGAGATTTCCTCCCATTTCTCTGTCTTAACTGGACTGAATGCTCATGGGATCTTGCTGCTTAGAGTTTGGCCATAGTTTGAAACATTTTGAGACCTCTGTGTCTGAATAAGTTAGCTCCAGAGTTTGGCTTATGATCATCTTTTTTGTTTTATTGTCTATTGTATTCCTAATGCAATGATCGAAAATCCTTTCTGAAAGAGCGTTTAGGTCAAGCTGAAAGAAATAGCTATTAAATGTAATTGATTTTGTTTTATATAACTAGGACTATTTTTTAAAGACAGCCTTTAAATATTTGGTGACACATTTTCCTCTGTAACTCAAAGATTAGTATCTTGTATTGGTTGACTGTGTGAGATCATCGGCCAGCATACTGAGGTTGCCAGTTGTTTTCTTTTCATCTTACCAGGTTTGGCTTTCCACCATGTCTGGAAGCAATGTTTGAGTATTGTATCTAGATGATGGTCCAGCTCCCCACAGCTACACACTGCTCACTGACTTCCTCTAACAAGCTTCTTTACTGTCTGGGATACTATTCAGCCTTTCTTGGATTACTCAAGATGGATCAGGCAGAGGCCACATGGTAGCATAGTTTTTTGTTTACTGCTTATACAGCTTACCTCTTCTCTGCCTGGCACCTTGTGTGTTGACTAGCATATCTGAAAGCTCAACCTAAACCTCTTCTAAGTCAGAACAACAACATTTAATAGAAGAGAATGGAACATCAGCCCTTCTTCCTCTTCCTCTTTCTTTATTTTAAAAAATGTTTCTTTCATTCTTCTGAGATATCTCCCTTGTCATTGTGGTATGTTGTTTGCAATACATTGTGCCTGCAAAGGTAAAGGCATGCTTTACTAAAGAGCCATAGCCATTACTCATGAGTCATGGTACATTGTTGAGCTGGAGTCAGACAGTTCCGTAAACAGCAGAACTAATGAAACCTAATTCTAATTCTCCCCCCCCCCCCCCCCCCCTTTTTTTTTTTGTTTTTTGTTTAACATGGGATTACTGAGCATGTTAAAAAGTCACATAATACCCAAAGCCTGATCCCACTAACTTTTATTTTTTTGTGAAGATCACCTACAAATGATTCTGTGGCCAATCCCATCTCATTCTGTCATAAAGAAATGCAGAGAATTGAATCTCTGAAATTCTCTCTGAAATAGATGATTTGCAAATTGTTTGCTATCTGTTAAGGAGTGGGTGCTTTATCTCCTCTTCACACTGCTCTGTTCATTTCTTTAGTCTTCAATTCTTATCTTCACTGTCTAAACTTTAAGGGTTTGAATGAATGAAACCCTATTAAAATCTGGCATATAGCTCAGTAATAGACATATAAATGTTTTATCCCAAATGTTCCCCAGAAGGATTGGTAAGTGTGAAAAAGGCTGCTATGCCAGATGCTGTAAAGTTCACCGTGAGTTGAAACCATTCCTAGGATGAAGCATTGCAGTTGCTGAAGCAGGCAGGCATAAAATGCTATGTACTGTCTCCAGATGGAACCATACAATGAGGAGTATGACTTCCTCAGTGGGGCTGACCAGTTGCGTTCTTTCTAATGCTTCAGCATGATAAAATGGCCTAATGTAATGACTGCAAGAGATCTAATTTTTATGTGGTTAAAATGTGCCCAGAAGCCCATTGCTGTATCAGTGATACTTGGCCATATGGTAGGGATGAAGCATTGCTAGGAGCTGGCTGCCAAGATAAACAAGTGTTTGATGTATCACCTTCTCACAGTATGACCTCAAAGGTCCCTTTGCTGCCCTTCAGAGGCATTTGAGTACTAGGGGGCTGCTGCAGCCTTTCTGTGCTCTGCTCACTCGCTCTGGGGCAAAACTGTCCCTTTAAACCTCAACATACATCTATGTGTGCTGTGGAGGGGAGTGAAGACTTCAGCCAGATTCACATTTGTTTGCTTCGGGTTTCTCCTTGCCACTGATTTTGATTACACTTTGGAGTGATAGTGGTAGGGCAAGTGGGAACAAGCAGCTCTTCTGGAGGGGAGTGAAGAGAAGTGGTTTTGTGGGAAATCAAATTAAGCATTAGCAATGCAACTGGAGCAGGATTTTGCCCATGGAAGAGAGAGCAGGCTCCTCCTGTTCCTTTGGTGTCATTTTCAGCCTGAGGAAAGCTGGAGCAATAAAGATGATGAAGGATCAGGAGGGCGAGACACATGAGGAGCAGCTGAGATCTCCTGGTTTGTTCAGCCCAGAGCAGAGGAGCAGAGGGGAGGCCTCATGGCGGCTGCAGCTCCTCACGAGGGGAACGGAAGAGCAGCGCTGAGCTCTGCTCTCTGGTGGCAGGGACTGGACCCGAGGGAATGGCGTGGAGATTTGGCCTGGGCATTAGTGGAAGGTTCTTCACAGACAGGGTGGTCAGGCACTGGCATAGGCTGCCCAGGGCAGTAGTTACAGCACCAGGCTGCCAGAGCACAAGAAGTGTTTGGACACTGCTCTGAGACACTGGGTTTGAGTTTTGGTTGGTGCTGTGTGGGGCCTGGAGTTGGATTTGATGATCCTTATTGGTCCCTTCCATATTGGGATGTTCTGAAATGCTATGATCTTGAGTGTGCTGTGTTGAGGTGGACTAACATGAGGTTTGCTGGAAACATCAGAGAAGTTGCACTGGCTGCTTCTAACAAATAGCTGTAGAGTGGATAAAGGCTGCTTTTAGCCTTCCTCTTCTAAAACTGCCTGAATCCTATTGAAATCTTTCCACTCTGCATCACAGAGGTAAAAAGCCCAGCACTGAAGGCAGGGCTTAAATGTGTTAATTCTGTTGGGAGGAATAGAGTGCAGATCCAGGATGACCTGAGGGACTGCAGATAAATGGCTGAGAACCCTTAGCTGAGAACCAAACTGGTAGGAAGTTACCTCTGAGCACTCAGAGACAGGCAAAATTGGCTTTAATAGGATCTGATATTCCTTTTCCTTCCATAGCCCTCACTGGGAGACAGCTGAGGTAACTGGGATTGTTTAATCCAGAGAAGAGAAGGCTCAGGGGAGAGCTTACAGCTCTCTAAAACTGCCTGAAAAGAGGCTGTGGCAAGGTGGGGGTTGACATCTTCTCATGCTTAACTAGAAATAGGATGAGAGGAAATGTCCTCAAATAGTACCAAGGGAGGTTCAGGTTGGATGTTAGGAAAAACTCTGAAAGAGAGGTGAGGCACTGGAACGAGCTGCCCAGGGAAGTGGTGGCGTCACCATCCCTGGAGGTGTTCAAGAAACGTTTGGATGTTGTACTGAGGGACTGTTTACTGAGGAAATCTTGGTAGTAGGTTGACAGTTGGACTGGATGATCCTGGGGGTTTTCCCCAGCCTGGGTGATTCCACGATTCCTGTGTCTGAAGACTGGCTGTGGTGGTGTTTTACAGCTAACACTAGAGTTTCTACACCTGCACTCAAAGACTTTCTTTATGGAGAAGCCTGAGATTAAAATTCCCGATGGTATGCTGTGAAAGTACTTACAGATACTCCTTTGGACAACCAAAGGATGCTCCATGCCTTGAAACTTTGATATTCTCCTGGAGAAGCATGTTCAGCTCCCATCTTAATAGAGGTTTATCTAGGTCTTTTTCTGGGGAGCCCAGATTACAGTTCCTTGGTCTGTGGCACAAGTAAAGCCAACCAAGATCCTTGCAGAGATCTCTCCTGTAACTATAATCAATAAAAATTATTTTTGGAAATGCATTTGGAATACTTTGAGGAAGAAGCTGCCAATACTGCCTGGTATGCTAATTGTATAGAAGGCAGTAATGTTCTTTTTAGGTACAATTTGTGCTGAAGGGAGTAAACCACTTACATCTAGCAAGTAGAAATGAGATCTGAAAGATACAGCATTTTAGTGCACTTAGGTGGGGAGAACTGGATGGCAGAGCTCTGCACCCTTCTGTAGCCATCCTCTATTCTCACAGTGGGAGGCTGGATCCCCTCTGTAATTCCAGTGCTTGACAGAAAGCATAGACAAGTGAATAAAAATCACGTAACACTAACATTTTCCTAAGGTAAGATAGCACTGATGTGGCTGTCTGCATATTTGCATGAGAGCAGTCATTAATCAAATGTGCCTGAGGCTCATTAGTTTCCTCCACTACTAATTGCTTCCATTTGGCAGCTGGAGGTGCTTCCAGCACTGGGATAGGTGGTGCAGGATTGCTAAACCTCTGCTATGTCATTGGTGTGAATGAGAGCTCTTTCTTGATGCGTTTCTTCCTTCTAGCCTTTTTCAGTAATTACCAAAACTGTTAGAGTATTTTGAGATGAAAAAATCTCGCTTAAATTATGGACTATAAAACTTTTCCTTCCCCACTCAGTCTATCCTTTTTTCATTTTCTATGTTCTGTATAATATCTAATATCTAATACCTTTTTTCCAGGCTTTGTACAGTAATGCTAGAAGCCAATGAATTAGCTACTTTTTTGCCTTCCACCCTTCTCTGAAATGGATGTTTTGTTACCTATCCTCAAATTTTCCTAGGCAATTGACTCACTTCTTAAAGCAGGTGTGCATGTCACAGCTGATATTTTGTCTGGACGAGCTCATTGCTTGATGCTTTGGAGGGTAATTTGCATGGCAGCAAAACTCTTCAATACTGCAGTGAATGTACAAGCTGGGAACATTTGCTTTCTCTAAAGGAAGCATCAGAGCCTTTTCTGAAATGGAAGTAGAAGAATAAGAGTTGAGCAAACATTGGCATCACTTTCCATTCTCAGGATTTTGTGACCAGGTGACCAGATTCCTATTTTGTTGATTCTCACTTTGGAAGAGATGATTTTAGATGAGTTAAAACAACAACGGCAGCAACAGAAGCCCTCGACCATATGGTTGGAGAACAAAATATTCTCTGTAGACTGAAGAGGGCTGGTTTTGTTGAGAACAAACAATGCAATTTTTTTCCAAAGGATAGCCCAACTGGATGTGAGTCAGAAGGGAACCATCCAATTTTCTATGAAGCCCAGCTTCTTCTCAGCATCAGAGAGCCAACTGAAATCTGCTGTGTTGAAAAATCATTGGCATCAGCAGAGACGTGTGCCTTGTTCACCCACAAGTATTGTAACATCAAAAGTAATTTTTTTAAGGGAAGCCACGCTTGTAACAGTAAAGATAAAGCTTGTCCAAGCTAGATAAACTTGCACTGGTGTGGATAATTGTACAGAAATGGAAAACTCTTCTGCTAACAGGGCTGCTTTGGTGCAAAATGCAACAGAAAGGCTGTTCCAGAATGTTGCCATATGTATGTCCTGCCATGTCTCCAGGACAAGCAAGCACTAATGGCATAGTTTGAGAAAAGCATTTCTGAAACTAAATATACGTACAGTGGACAAAAACTTACTGAAGGAATCTGTATATCCAGTCAGCACACAAAATGCGTGCAGTTGTTTGGCAGTACGTATGTGAAATCCCTGAAGGTCAAGCAGCCTGTTATCTCCTGATGAGCTCCAGCCACTGTGTCATGGTTTTATGGTTTTTTTTTCGGGTTTCAGTATTCCACATCAAAACATCATGTAGTGTATGGGGCATTGAAGTGTTAATGCTCCAATTCCAGGTACCTATCCCTATTCATTATGGAAGTCATGGGATCTGACCCTTCTGGATGGGGCGCTCTCTTACTCCCTGCAGTGGGTGCTGGAGGATGCTTTCCTAGCTTTTCCAAGCTTTTCAGGTTTGACTCAGTCTCAGGAACTCTCTCTCCCATCTCATTTGATTTATTAGTCTCAATTTCAATTAGATTGTATTACATTGTGTTACCTTGCTTCTGATATCATAGTAAAATAAGTTTTCCTCCATAGACTGTTGCCGCTATTTTTTTCTTCCTTATTCTCTTCCCATTTTATGAGGCTGGGGTGGGGGGGGAGGGCAGGGCCCTACTGCCCCCCTGTCACGGGCATAGATTGATCTAGTCAGCTCCGTGACACCCTGCTCTGCACCAAGCCCCTGCAGTGGGATAATGTATGACTCTGGTCAGACCCACGGGGCCAAATCTCTCCTAAGGTGGCAGTGCAAACAGAGCAGGCAGCACTGAGTACACAGATAACACGGTATAAAGGTACACTGGCTGTATTTTCCTGTGGGAAATCATCATCCATCTACTGTCCCTGACCTTATGTTGTCTGATACAGTTTCCCTTCATCTTCAGGAAGATGAAGACCTATCAGCAGATGTTTTTCCAAAGAATAGAAGGGGAGGGAGCACAGACATATTGTTCAGTGTTAACATGCCCTTGCAAGCTAAGGACACCTTCAGTAAAATAGCCCAGGTGGCCTCTGTCCTGGAAGACTGATTTGGACTTGGTTGCGTGCTTAGTTTAACTTCTGCCAACGCATATAGCCTTGGGGGCAAAGCCAGGGCTTGCAACATCCCTGGCAGAAGTGCATACATTTGCATGGGCAGTGCAGCGTTTGATAGGAGATGCTGACTGCAGCAACTGAAACACCCCTTTGGTACATGCTGCTGCTTGAACCTAGCTTCCCACAGTGCTGCTTTTGAATAAGTCTTGCATCATGAGAAAGCACAAAAAGTTGTTTAGGCACCCACCTCTTAGTGCTCCGAGTCACTGGGCTGAACTTTTGCCTGCAACCAGTTGCCCACAGACAAATCAGCCTCTCCTGGGTTTGGCACTCTGCTTCTGGTTAGGTGAGGTAAATATTAACTCTTAGTGGGAAGAATAGAAGGTATGTTGCAAATAAATCTCTTGCACCCTGATCCTAACTCTCCAGTGTACACGCTGGTGACATCTACCTCAGCTGGGCCCTGCAGAGCCTGTGGCACTGAAGGCTGAGGCTGCCAGGCTCAGCTGGTATAACCATGACCAGCTGGTGTTTCTATTTAGTTTTGAAGGTGTTTTTGTCATTTCACTGAGAGGCACTTCCAACAGTGGCATAACTGAGAATTTTGGATTTTGTTGTTGTAATTCGTTGCAACTCATGTTCTGGTGCCTTCTGTAGTATCTTCCTGTACATTGCCATATTCTTCTGCATATGGAAGAGCTTTGCAGAAGGAGGAAGGAAAATATGCTGTGATAATAAGTGTTTTTTAATTTATTTTTATTTTTATTTTCTGTATAAGGAATGAGTGGGGTGGACCTATTTTTTTTGCTCAGCACACTTTTTAATGACATATTTACTCTGTGCCCTCCATCTTCAGTAGTCTGACTCCCAGATGTTAAAGAATGAACCAAAATGATTACAAAGCTCCCTTCAAAGATGGTTTTTGTTTGTTTTTTTTTTCCCTCTGGTACATTCAGCATCGCATCTTAACATTTTTTCTCTGCAGTCACAGGGTTTGGTTTTAAGCAGGCTTTTAACATACAAATTTGAGATCTGTGCAAATTATAACGTAGGATGGTGCCTGTTCAGCTTTGTGGAGACCTACAAGTGAACTGTGATACATAACTAGCAAGGGAGTAATTTCAGTAATACTCCAGTTGCTTGCTGGTTATTCCTGTTCTTGGAAAGGAATAATCTGACTCCAAATTTTTCAGCAGCAGGTGAGATACCAACTTGCAGTTGAGATAGAAATTGGTGATGGCACTGAAAGGTCAAAAAGCTCAGCTCCGATGTGTCCTGGGTAGTTTCTATCTGATCTGTGGGGATTCCCAGTTCAATAGGCTGGACTTGTAAACAGAAGGGAAAAATAAGAGGATAGTTTTATTAAAACTTCTAAGCAACAAAAATTATATTAATTTGGAATCAACCCTTGACACACAGAGGGTGAGTGAGTGAGACACGTGTGTTGTTGGCCAAAGAGGGGTCTTCTCCGATGGCCTCTGACCTTGTGCTTCTCAGCTGGAGTTTGGAGCAAAGCTCTTGTATGAATCCACTCTTGCACTGTCACATTTTGCTTTCTGAATGGAAGCATCATGCAGATGGAAGCACATCCCAAGTAATAACAAATTTGTATCAGAAATAGTGTAGCTAGCAGGTGGTCGTCCCCTGTACACAGTGCTGGTAAGGCTGCACCTCAGGTACTGTGTTCAGTTGTGGGCCCCTCACTACAGGAAAGACACTGAGGCCCTGGAGTGTGCCCAGAGAAGGGCAACAAAGCTGTGAAGGGTCTGAAGCACAAGTCTTCTGAGGAGAGGCTGAGGGAGGCTCAGGGGAGACCTCACTGCTCTCTGCAACACCATTAAAGGAGGTGCTGGTGGATTGGGAATTGACCTTTTCTCCCACATAACAGAGATAGGATAAGAGCAAAAGGCTTCAATTTGTGCCAGAGGAGGTTCAGATTGGATGTTAGGAAAAACTTCTGTGGAAGAGTGGTAATGCATTGGAACAAGCTACCCGGTGAGGTGGTGCAGTCACCATCCCTGGAGGTGTTCAGTGAATGTATACATGTGGTGTTAAGGGGCATATTTTGGTGGGGAAATATTAGTAGTAAGTGGATGGTTGGACTGGATCATCTTAGAGGTCCTTTCTTTTAAATGGTTCTATAAAACCTCCAAGGAACTGCCTGACCTACATGTAAACTAGTCCTGGTGTAGGATGTGGGATGTGGTGTTTTATATACAAAGTTGCAGTGGTTTGGCTTCTAATAGGGCTGGTTTTACTGGTGTAAGAATGGCTTATAGCAGTGAGCCAAATCACTATAAAGTGCTTTTTTATCAATAAAACCATGCTTGGGGGTGGTATGTTTTTCATGCATCATTATGGAATAATAACAAACTATTTGTAGGCACAGCCTAAAAAAGCTAAGAAACCTTGGCTAGCTTTTAGTCTGTGCTGACTGATGTGTCTTTTAAGTTATTAAAACCCTGGGCTATATTAAATGATCTTAAAGATACAGGCATGTTATTATGAAGCCACTTGAGATACTGTTGAATGTGACTGCAGAGCTATGCAAATGGGAGTCATTTCCATTTGACATATGCACTATAACTGTTGAACACTTTTTTTTTTTTTCAAATTTATTTTTTATGTCTTTTGTAGTTAATTCACAATCTCCTTTTAACACTGGGAAGTATGATTATATGCCAACAGCAAATCTGTGCTAACAAAAATATACTTTTTGTTTGCCTGCAGCCTTTCTTTTGATTTCATGATGAGGTACTGCTATTCAGAGGAACCAGTGCTGGCCTCCGAGTACCCAGCAGAGCAGGAAAACATTGCAGTCAGAAAAAGAAATGCAATTAATTAGCCTAAGCTTCTTTCCAGCATTCCAACACTGGGCCTCCTGGTCATAGTGAATTGCCCCTGTGAACAGATCAGTCAGAATTAAAATCTCGATGGGACTAATAGTGAAACTGTCAACTCTGAGACTTCTTGCTCTTCTTTTGTAGAGGCTACCACTGGAAAATGATGTGTATTTGGGGAAAATTGTGATATTAGGCTGAAATAATTTTTAGGGCTGTTTTTGCATGGGAACCTGAGCCAAACTGACAAGGTCTGTTGCTGAAAATTACAGGATTTGAAGGGATTAAGGCTTCTAACTGCATACTGGCAAAATGAAGGGATTTTTACTCACTCGAAGATGAATTGTACTTTCTGCCCTCTTTTTCCTTGAAGATCAGTGTGTTAAGCAGGCTACTGAAAAGAGATGTCAGTGCAAGTGCTTTCTAAGCTTTACTGACCCACTTTACAGGTATTTTATTCTTCATTGACTCAGGCATATACCTGCCTTAGATGGGTACAGATCACTGCTTCTTTCACCCACCTCAGCACGGGTCAAGTACAGGAGAGCCTTCCCCCACAGGTTTCTGCCCCTGGGCTATTGCATGAAATTCTCCTGGAGCTTCAGAGGGTTGAGGACAGAACGAATGCATCCTCGCAAGGTTACGTGAAGTCCTGCATCCTGGCCCACAGTTTTCCCATAGCAGGAAGCGAAGAGGAGCTGCCCATACTGACCTTCCTCTCTTGTGTGGGTATCCAGCACTAAGATAGATTTGTGAATACAAGTTAATTTTCCACAGTGAGCTTGTTGAGCATTTTGGGCCCCAGGATTACAACACAGATACATCAACAGCAGACAGTAAGGATGATGATCAGATTGATGACGAAGAACACCTTAAGCTGGGTTGCCACAATTGTCTGGACCCAGCCTGCTGAACTCAGTGGGGAAGTGTTTCCAGTGTTGACTTGTTTTCAGCAGATTTACAACAGTGGGAAAGAGTTCCCAGTCTCCACTAGAAGAAGCTGTGAAAAAGCCTAGTGAAATATGGTTTCAGCTGCTACTGTAGCATAGCTGTGTCTTGTCCAATGCACGCCTGGCCACTGTGAGCATGAATGGCATTTTCCAAGAAACCCTTTTGGGAGAATTAGCCCACAGATTGACTGCAGACAGGGCAATCTGGAGTCCAGGCAGGTTGAACCCAGTGAGTTATTGCTATCTGAGTCAGCTGGTTGAGCTGCACTCAGTCCTTGGCTCCTGTGTAAGCTCTGCAGCCCAGGGAGTAATTAGCCAAGCATCCATCTTATGGATCCTGGGTTGGAGCCAGTGAAGCGCAATGCCACTGTCTCACATATTTAGAATTGCTGATTCACTTTGATCCATCCTTGCTCCTGCTTTTCAGAATGGACCCTGTTTAATAGCTCTTAGCTCCCTCTGGCAGGAATGAAATGTTAACTGAAAAAGTGCCCCTGTTCTAAGGCTACTGTCTTTTGATAGAGCAGGGGGCTTTTAACTTACTTTGAAGTTTCTTGGAGAACCTTATAACTCAAGTATGAAGTAGTTTTGGCTGAAAAGTTTCTGAAAATGCAATTAGTTTAAACCACAGGTTGCTCTAATCTGTGCATTGTTGTTTCCATTGATCTTGTTGATGGAAGAGCCTAGCTAATGGCCAGTTTGACTGCTTTAATTAATGAGATTAAAGCTGAGGTAAATTTGTCCTGAAGCTTACTAAGGCTCAGAACTTACTCCACTGAAAACTCAGCTACCAAAACACTCACAAACTTCAAGATGGAAGATGTGGACAGAAGGGGTCAGACCCAGTAATGGCTGCAGTAGAGCCAAGTTTGTCAGCATCATGTGAAGGAGGTGGGGTCTTCTCTGAGCACGTGTTTTGGATCGACAGTATCCCAACAGAGAGATACCATTATGGCTGGTATTTTATATTCTGATGGGCTCTAGGGGGGGTTGGGCAGTACTTATGAACTGACATTTTCCATTTCTGTTGTTCTGTGTTACGTATACTCATTCCTGAGCAGAAGAAGTGACACTGTATACCTCCACCTCCAGCACCCTTCTATCTCTGTGCATGAAAGGAGCTCCCCCAGTGCTCCCCATTGCTTTTTCTATATGTGAATCTGTTTGTACATGCATGTAGACCAAGGTCAAAAGTGTTTGTGGGACAGTTTTCAGATGTGTCTGGTTAAGATAGCTCATCCCATTCTGTAGTCTTGCTTCTTGTAGTCAGCATAATATGTGGGAAGGCAAGTAATGATTTTTAAATTTATTTTAACCACTCAACTCAGAAAATTAGGTCAAATGCGTGCTCCATTCACCCAGCACTGCAGGGCTTACTCACATTTGCTTCAGCACAGAGGTTCTTCAAACTCCAGTGTGCAGGGAAGGAAGTAGAAATACTCCAGCTAAAAATATCAGAGAGAGATAAGGTTAGAAAAAATGTTCTGGGTCACATAGGTAGCGAGGCTGATGCTCCCTATAATCATGTAGCAAGGATTGTATTAGAAACTGCAATGCATCTCATACAGATAGGATCACTGAATGTTTACTAACTAAAACCCTGAAATACAAAGTGCAGGAGGGCACAGGGTTTGCTGTGGTGCCACATGAGATACAGACTGGTATGACATTGCAACATATAGGGTGGTTTTTTTAAAATTCAGTTTTCCAGACACTTTCCCTATCACTTGGCTGGCGAGATGTATTTTTTCAAGGTTCTTAAAGCTTCTTGAATCCTGCAAAATATGCAGAATAATGGCTACATTAATTAGTTGCAGGCATGAATCTGTTGTTTCTTTTTTGTCAGTTTCTTATTTAGTACCTGATTACGACTTGCTAGTTTTAACGAGAGTAGAAGGGGTAGGCAAGAGAAACATAAGAAAATTAACTCTAATTATCAGCCATAAATTTATCTGACTCAGTAAGCATAAACAATTCTTTTTGGAAAGGCAAGCTGAAAGAAAATGGAACTGCCTGTTTTCCTAATCCTACCAAAGCCTTTACAGCAGCTGGGCATTTAGCTGTTGTCAACTAACACAGAAAGAAACATATTTAAAGAGGGATAACAATGCCTCCTGAGAGTAGTGATTGACCACAGGCTGTGATTTTATCACTATGGAAAGGGAAGGTATTACAGTATGCCGGACTGATGGCATGCATTTTGCACAAGAATGTGAATAGAGGAACTGAGAGTAATTGGAACAAGTGAAGGACCAAATACAGGGATTTTCACTGAGTTTTTTATTTGGTCCTTAAACAATTAAAATCCCAGTGAAATGAACGAGCATTTGGTCGAGCGAAGCAAAATCATTTCCCTTTGTCAGTTTATCTCAGTACATAGGGGAGCCTTTCATTTTTCTCCATATGCGGGGAAGTGCTCAGCAGGGATGATGTTTGGATGGCGATTTGGATCAAAATTGAAGAGGAATTTGGGAAAGCCAGCACAGTTTGTCCCATATACATTTTCCTAAGTGCACATGAGAGCATGGAAAGCGCCTGAGTAGGGCTCAGGGAATGTAATTCTCAGCATGGGACGCCTGGAGCATTTCCTTGCGGCATGCATCTAGCTGGTTTATCAGGGTGGATCTGCACCTTTTGATTTCTCAGCAGTTAAAGTTTTTGTATATAGATTAAAATCCACCAAGTCCTTCATTTATTTCATTTTCCTATGTTGCTATTTGCATAAGAGCCTCCAGAGAAGTGATCAGGATGACACACCAGGTGGGATGGGAACCAAGCATTGCACTCACCCCATGTTAGAGAAGAGCTGGAGACTTTTGCTTTGACTTGCAAACTGTGCTTGCATACATCATAGTGCAAGACTTGGTTGCTTTTCTTGTTCTCAAGCACATTGCCTAGGATTTGGTAATGCTTATTCTTTATAATCCCACATCAAAGGCTGTTGTTGAAATGGACATGATTAACCATGCTGACAGACCAAAAATTAATACGTTCTTATTGGAAAACTTACATTCACAACAGGGTATTGTCCAAATACAGATGCATAATCTGTGGATGAGAGGTCATATATCTGTGCTGCGCTCATCCAGTATCAAGCTCCAGATGAACAGCAGCTGTGTCTAAGAGCTTTGGATACTGCTACAGCAGCACTTGTACCTACAGCATTGTATGCACAGACACGATCTCAGTCCATAAACCTAATTACCACCTCTATGCAAATCAAAGTTAGTACTGATATTAATAGATCATGAAAACTAATATCATCATTACGGTCTTCTCTCATCCTGATTGCCATCCTGGTTCTGCTCAGATGCCACTCTATTTCCTACAGGCATCATTATAATCTCTTGGAGCCAGGAGGTGCACTTGCTCAGCTTAGCACCACACCTTGCCTCAGCCACCTACTAAGAACCCAGTATCTTTTCCAAGCAAAAAAAAAACAACAAAAAAGAAAAGTTTCCAGCCTCTCTTCCCATTTCCTAGGCTGGTTCTGCAGACTGCTGATCCAGCTGAGATCGTTTCCCAGAACTGACAGCTCACAAATCTTGCTTGTTGTGATGGCTTGCAGCTGCAGAACTGTTCATGTGGCCTGTACTCCTCCTGAGCTGGGTGACACATGGGTGCCAACTGATGCAGCTGTGTGCCACTTCCAGTGGCGGCAGCTCCATCTCTGCAGGGTGCTCCTATTATTGTACCTGTCACTACTGAAGCACGCTTGGTCTTAAACTGCAGCTGTAAAGCAGCCAAGGCAGAAGCAATTGCAGTTTTCCTCTGTTTATCCAAATGTTTAGATTTTTGTCTGTGGAAAGGAGATTACAGCAGTAAAGATAAGCCTAAAAACTGGAATCACAGCGTGGTACACCAGGGCTAGAAGAAGGCACTAAACTGTATGGTGCTGACTCCAAGCTGTGTTGCTGTCGATACACCTGAAGGACAGGATGCCATTCAGAGAGACCTAGACAGGTTCCAGAAGTGGGCCCAGGTGAACCTTGTGAGGTTCAACAAAGCCAAGTACAAGATCATGCACCTGGTCATGACAACTATGATCAATACAAGCTGAAGAATGAAAGAGCACAACCCTGCTGAAAAGAATTTCAGGGTACTGGTGGATGGCAAACTGGACATGAGCCAGCAGTGTGCCCTCACAGCCTAGAAAGCCAACCGTACCCTGGGCTGCATCAAAAGAAGTGTGGTCAGCAGGTCAAGGGAGATGATCCTGCCCCTCTACTCTGTGCTGTTGAGTGCTGGGTCCAGGTGTGCAGTCCTCAGTACCAGAGAGACATGGAGCCAGAGGAGGACCATAAAAATGGTCCAAGGAATGGAAGACCTTCCCTACAAAGACAGACTGAGAGAGCTGAGGCTGTTCAGTCTGGAGAAGAGAAAGCTCTGGGGAGACCTGAGAGTGGCCTTTCAGGGGACCTTCAAGGAGGGCTACAAGAAAGAAGGGGACAGACTCTTTAGCAGTGTCTGTTGTGATAGTACAAGGGGAAATTGTTTCAAACTGAAAGAGATGGGATTTAGACTGGATATAAGGAAGTTTTTGTACAGTTAGAGTGATGAGGCAGAGGCACAGGTTGCCCAGAGAGGTGGTGGAAGCTCCATCCTTGAAGACATTCAAGGTGAGGCTGGATGGGGCTCAGGGCAACCTTATGGAACTGTAGGTGTCCCTGTTAATTGGAGGGAAGTTGGACTAGGTGACCTTTAGGTATCTCTTCCAACTCAGACCATTCTGTGATTCTAAGATAGATGAGCTGAGCTCCTCGTTGGATGGTATGGCATACACTGTTTGGGCATGTGAGTGTTTACTGTATTTAGTCCTTCATCTGATATTTGTGATGTGCATCTCATTCCACTGACTATGAAATATGACAGTACAAATGTTTATTTACATCATAATATTTTGATGCAGAGGAAGAGATTCAGGGTTTGCAAAATCTGTAGAAGCAATTGGTTTCCTATGGCCAAATGAGCTGTTGCTAGTTAGCAGCGAGGTGTATTGCCCTCTGTGTGCCTCCCAGTCTGTTTCAGTTGCAAAGGGAAATCTGTTCCTTACGTCACTGTTATTTTACCTCACACTTGGAGCAGACAAGGAATACACACACATGCCCTATTAGAATGAATTAGTTTGTGAGCTATGACTCAGTATGCTATAGCAACTTGATTTTTTTTTGCAGCTATATATATCTGTGATTATCAGAGATTGTCTTAGCCAGTGTTAGAGCTGTGACTAATGCCAATCTTTTAGGCAGGCATTCATCACCCAGATTTATCTTCTTGTCAAAAGTTTTGTTAAATAAGGTTTCCTTGAAGAAACATTGTCTTGCCATCAATTTTCCCCTGCCGGATCCATTAATTGAAATAAATGCTTTTTTTTCTGAGCCATTTAAGGAACTGAATGACAGATCATACGCTGAATATGAAAATACAACCATTGTTGTTATTGTCACTCGAAGTTTTACTGTATCACAATATTGACAGCTGCAGCCTTTAGTAAGAGCAGAGACACATGTATGTGCTAAGAAGAAATCAATGTCCTGTGTGAAAATGCGCTTGAATCACCTCACACCAAGCTTGCCTGTTGTCATGAGGTCACCCAGAATGCGCTCCAAGAGCAGATCAACAGTCCAGTAGTTTCTTCCCTGCTCCTGCTAGAAATGTACATACCCATATTTATTCAGACAGTTTTTCTGAGAGATTCCGAAGCTTTTTGTTGCTTTGCAGTATGTGATTCATCTCCAGATTTGGTACATCAGAAAAGAATATCAGCCCATTGCATAGCCTGCCCCGGTACTACGTTCCTCTAGCGATGTAGAGTTGGACAGTAGCTTAAGTGCAGTGTCCGATGCATGGATTCAGATGTGAATGATTCAAATTGTTTATTACAAGTTGTCACATCACTTATATACCTTCACAAGTTTTCTTTTTCTAGCTTTCCCACCCACCCCTACAACTTTCCCATCCACTTTTACATGTCAACAGAGCATTCTACAAAACACTCTTCAACTGTTCATGCAGGCGCTTATCCAATCAGAGCCCTGAGATGTTCTTTCTTCTTCTACAGGTGTCCTTGGTTCTCATGCTGTTTATCTTGCTCCACAGCTTCTGCTCTGAACAGTTTTTCTTGTATTCCCATACTTAAGTAGCACTCACATCACTTTTTTAAAGTTGATAGCTTTAATCATTATTACTTCCTCCTGCCCAGGAGGATACAGTCTCTTTCCTCCTCTTTCACTGTTAGTTTTTCTGCAGAAAAGATGCTAGCAGGGCTCACACCAGCATTGCACTGAAGGAGACCCTTTGAGGATGTGCTTCTGAGGCCCGGGGATGTTGCCGATGACACTTGGGTATGCTGTGTTCTCTAAGCTGGTGGCTGCAAACTCCCATCCCCTTCCATGTCCTTCTTTCCTCCAGGTAGCATTCTTCCTTTTGTTCCCTGTCATCTTCTCCCTTCCCTCAGCCACATTCTCCATTTTCCTTTGCTGCATCCCAGTTAGGACTACAGAATCTGCCCAAAGGAGCAAAGTGTCCCTGTGGTCATCCCCTGCAGCTTAATGCAGAAGGAGCAGTGACACCAGGCAGTTTGTGGAGTTGTGATGAAGAAGGATGAGTGCTCAGCAAGAAGCATTGCAGCAGATGAAGAGCAGATCAGAAAATGGTGGTTGGCCAGTGCTAATGGTTTATGGCTTGTGATGCTTGTAGCATGCTAATTCTAACTCTGAGAGACTGAAGAGCCAGCCCAACTATCAGAACTCACCTTTAATTGAGCATTGTTAAGAGCCATGGCTCCAAAATTCTGTATTAGCACTGAGTTTTTGAGAGGCAGTCTGAACATCATGTGTCTCTACGGTACACCTGAGCTGGAAATGCAGAGCAGTGCTGAACTGGTTTGTTCCAGCTTCAGATGAAAGGGAGCATGGCTCTGGGGTTATGTTAAAGAGAGATGTGAAACAGAAAAAACAGCATCATCTGTTCTCAGTTCTGAGGGCTGTCCCCTGCAGGCAGCAGCTCAGGGCACTTACAGCTCAGATCACTACCCCTGTCTTTGGGGTTTCATAAACACGATGAATTTGGGAAGGAAAGAACTTTTTGATTACCAACCCTTGGTTTTATTTAGGGTTGTCTCTTAGGCAAGAGTCAATGTAGATAGCTGAGACCACTTTTGAGGTCCTGGCTAAATGACAGCGTTCCAGTGCTATGTTTGCAGATTTGAAAAAAAAGGATAGAAGGCAATGGTTCATACAGGTGTGAGGATTTCTGAAGTCAGTACCCTCAATCAATTCTGTATGTTTTTGCGTGTAGGTATATACCAGAATTCATTTAAATTTTTATGCAATATCAAAATGGAAAGGCGTTTTTTGAATACCTAATGGGGCTGCATCATCACAGTACCCTGGCTTGATTAATATTGCAAACAGATCTCTGTCTAGTGTGGGAATATGCAAAACACACAGCTCTGCTGATGCTCGGCTTATATCAAACATCAATTTAACTGCAGGGAGCTGTGCACCAGCTCCTGGCGCCTCACATGATTTCTGAGATGGCTTCTGTGCAAAACCACAGAGCTGGCAATATGTGCATGTTTGTGCACAAGAGGAAATTGCTGCAAGTAAACTACCTGAATGAGAAGTAGTGACTTCTGATATGTCATTTTGTTTTGATTCTGTTTTGACTGTGGTTTTTTATATTTCAGACCAGACCAGACCAGGTGAGGTCTGGCCAATATCTGGTCTGGTCGAAATGGCCAAAAACATCAGTTTGCAGCAAAGTAGAGCTTTTAAACTAAATTTGCTACTTTTTTGTTGTTGTTAAGGTGGGCACGTTTAGGAAAGCAGCTGTATATCCTGGCTTAATTATTCAGTGTTATAATGCTAGAAGAATGTAAATGAGATGCTCCTTACTCATATGTTAGATGATACTGCTGTGTATCTTCAAACCATGTCAAAGTGCATGGGGAATGAAACCATGATCTGATTGCCACTATTTCAATATGTATACTAATAACATAGCACATGTCATTGCAACATGTGTTATGAGCCAAGAACAGAGCTGAGTGCCAAAGATGATTTTCTCTGATTCTGCATGGGATCCAAAGGCAACAACCGTAATGGTCAAGGTCTGAGCAGAAACTTTTGTCCTTTTGTCTGCATTTATTTATTGGAGTCATATTAATAGTTTCTAATAACAGCAATGTGGATTGCCACCATTTGGAATGCAATTTTGAGTTAGCTTCTTAAAAAAACAAACAAAAACACAACAGTTTTAAAGCAGATGCTATCCTCTGATATAAACATTGAAAATCATCAGTTTGAAATAAGCTGGTAAGCGTGCTCTTCCACAACTCCTGTATTTCAGAACCGTTCCTTGAGTGTTAGCAGCTCCCCATAACGTTCAGAAGTGTGTTTTTCTGCTGACCAACTTAGCTTAGGCCACCAAAGCCTTGCTTTCCCTTTCAGCCCTATCCAATAGGTAGTGACTGCTAACTAACGAACCTTTCGTCAGTGTCAGTGAGGGTTTTGGTTATGTGCCCAGACACCAAAGAAAGCTCTTTTTTATTTTCTTGTGAATAGGAGGAGAAAATACTGCACTGAGGCATCGTGTCCTAAGTTGAACAGACAGAGAAGTAGTCCTGCCACAGTTCAGTGGTGGATACTCTTGTTTAATTATTATTTTACTGTGAAAATGTGTTTGTCCGTATTTAAAGCACTTGGAGCAGAGGGGAACAAGCTGACATGGCATTGTCCAGAGCTGGTGAAGGCTGTGCCTATTACAGTTCCTGAGGCCTGGGCCAGGAAGCTGCTGTGGGTTGTGCAGCTCGGGGGCATTGCAGGGACACTTTGGCTACTGGTAACTGAGGAGTTAGGGCCTTTTGTAAATGAAGAACTGCAGACCTCAGCTATTTCAAAATCTGGAATTCTTACTCCACCTCCTTACTATTATTACTCTACATAGGAAAAAAAAAAATGCTGCTGACCTGGACTGTATCTGTTTTTCTTGTAGATACAGTCTCTCTGCCTGGTGACAGCAACAGGACCCCAGGGAACGGCATGGGGCTGCAGCAGGGGAGGGTCAGATTGAAGGGTAGGGAAAGGTTCTTCACCAGACAGTGATCTGGCCCTGGAACAGGCTGCCCAGGGCAGTGGTCAGGGCTGCAAACTGCTGGAGTTGAGGGAGTGTTTGGACACTGCTCTCAGACATCAGGTGTGAATTTTGGGTGATCCTGTGTGGAGCCAGGGGTTGGACTGGGCGATCCTTGTGGCTCCCTCCCAGTTCAGGATGTTCTATGATTCTGGGATTCTGCTGTCAGCTGTGGGCTGTTTGGCTTTCAGAATTACCTCCATATCACCAAGACTTTCTAAAGCAAAGGCTGAAGTTTGCCAATATCACATGACATCCAGACAAAACTTATTGTGAGGTGACTGACAAACCGTTAGTAAACATATTGGTAAAATTTGACTTTTCTGCATAAGGTGCTTGAGAAAAAGCTATCAAAAGAATGATAGCATAAACAATTTTCTTCTGTTTCCTCAGCTGTTTCTAGAGATCTGTTTGGACACACACTCCTTCAGAGATCTCTTAAATAACTTTCTTAAAATAAGCACAGATTGGTATCTTAAGTTTTTGAGGTTTTACTTGGAAGATTCAGAACAGTCCCAGGAGGGCCGTTCAGCCCTTATCTTTCCTTGTAAAACGCTGAGAATATGCTAATGTTAGTAGTAGTTTCATAATGTTCATTTGAAAGAGGAACCAAGCAGTCATCAGATGTTGTCATCTTCTGCTCTTGAGCAAAGAAACCTGTAAGTCAAATTCTCTTGTGTCACTTTGCTTACACTCACATCCTTACATGGATTTGAGGACAGTAGAAGCACATTATACCTCAGTCATTGGCCTGGGGATCTGGTCTGTCTAATGGATGGACTCCTTCCATCTCCACCACTGTTATTTCCTGCTGGTGGGGCTTGGGGGAACAGAACTATTGGGTTTAACCTAGTTCCCACCTCACGGCCCCTCCACCGTGGGCACACTGACTCCTTGTCAGCATAGGACAGTGGCTACTCGTGCAGAATCTTTGCAGTTCTGGCCACCTGTGCCTGGAGTACCGTGGGATGGAGTGGGCCTAAGGCATGTAGCTAGTGGTGTACATGGTGTGATTTTCAAGGATGTGTGAAATGACAAAACACGTTTGCAGAGCCTACGCACGGAGAATGGGAGTGGATATTGTGTATAGGTCAGTTCCCCAAGAGTGCTCCTTTGGAGTCTGCAGGCAGAAGCGCAGGACTGTCAGTGTTGAGAAGGATGGTCTTCTTTCCACACTGCCCTCTGTGTGCATGTTGCTGCTTTAGAGAATGGCTGAAAGGGAAAGTGCCTTTTTCCTTCTCCTTTGTAAGGGAAACAAAGGGAGAAGAGCAGAAAATGAGAGTGTTTTGATCCTCCAGCTTCTTATTCTAGCTGCATAAACACACCAGAGTATTCCTGGAAATTGAATTAAGCAAACCTTTTATGTTCTCTCCCTGTTTCCAGATAGCTAAGGTGGCTGCTTGCAGATTTGCAGCTAGAGAGAAGACAAAGACACTTAGTGTGCACAGGCTCAAGTGCTGAGTGGTGTCATGCTGGAAGAGCATGGACGAGCCCTAATGGAGTACAAAAGCTTTCTGAGCGCCAACCAGAAATCTGCTTAAATCCCTGACAGGGATGAGAGCACAGCATGTATTATCAGCATATGCACAGGCTCTAGGAACATTTGCATTTGGGATTTGCTGTAATTAAAAGGCTTCAAGCTTTCCAAAAAGGTTGAAATGGTAGAAGGAGTAAATGTAAGAGTCCACATTTTTCCTGTCTCCATACAAATATTTAGGGCTCTTCCCTTTTTGTTACATGTGTGCCTTACTTATGATCTAAACACCAATTTTTCATCAATATAAGGAATGTGAAAACTCTTAAATTTTGCTTTATTTATTACCATCTCTTGGTACGTAGATAAGGACAGCCCTGTTTCCTGTCCCCATTCAGTCATGACTGAGCCCCCACTGAGCCTGGCCACTGAGCACACAGCTAGAAGTTTGTCCCCAGGCTCCAGTGCCTAATGAAAGCAAACCCTTTTCCTCACACGCACGTGTAGAGCTGCATATCTTGAGAGGTGAGTGCCTGCACAAACCCCGGATGAGATGAGACAGACACCTGAGAGGCAGGAAGACACAGGCTGAACTGGAGCAGAAAGTCACACGTGTCAAATAGTGGTGAAGAGGTCAGATCATGAGGTAGTATCAATGGGTTCTTTGGGGAGAAAGGGCTTTTTCAGGAAGATTCCACTGTAGGCAAGTTTTGACTGGCTTCCCTTATTTTGTAATCAGTTTGCCAGGCTATGATCTCTCTGCAAAAAGTCTGTGACTCAGAGTGGGCTGTTACATTAGTTATCAGTATTGTGGCACAGCTGGGTCTACTAGTTAGAGGAATAAAGGGCAGGTGGATGAATGCAGAAACACATGCAGAAAAATGTCATTCAGAAGCAGGAAAAGGAATGCTGTGAAGTTGAAAATGGCAACTAATTCACCAGTAGTAGTCTGTAAAGATGAGAAGAAAGGTGAGAAAGGAAGTCTGTGGCCATTGAATAGAGGATTCCTAGCTAGCATGAGAGGAAAACGAGTCCCTCTGTGCTTACCTGACTGTGTAGTAGGTAAATAGGTCAAGTTGAAGGAATCTTTCCCTTTTTGGGTGTTACTAGACGTGACTGCCACCTCAGTGGTGACAGCCCTCCCTCCAGTTTCAGCTACTCAAATAGCAGCTGACAAAGACTGGGAATAGGCAGCGTGGATAAACTGGTTATTGCATGTTTGGACTGTGACCCCCTTCTTCTTGCAGTCAGACTGTTAAATATTCATGTAAGCGGGCTCGGGCAGATCCTTGCCATCTGTCTGTATTTATATGACTTCATCCAAACAGCTCCAAAACATGTGAAATTTTATCCTCACAACATCTCTTTAAAGAAAAAGGAATTCTTCTCCTGTCTCAAGGGAAAAGGAATCAAAGCACAAAGAGATGGAATGATTTACTGGATTTATTCATCTGGATTCCAGCAGACAGGATCCAAACTCAGCTCTTCTAAATGCCAGACCCAGCTATGGCCCTGGGTTCCCAAGACAAAGTTCATATTTAGTGCTATAGGGTGTTTTTATGTATAGCTCACCTAATACTGCTCATTAAACATAAAAAATATCCAAGTTTGTGACTAAAAGGAGACTGGAGCCCTAAAGAATTTTCTTTTTCTTTTATCCCATGTCAAAAGCTTAGGTGCAGGCCTTATGTAAACTACTCCTTTCTGCTGTGACATATGCCTCCAGTCATCTCATGCTGAAGGTGGGAAGTAATCTACCTGTGGTCACACTTCATGTTGCTCT
This sequence comes from Tympanuchus pallidicinctus, assembly GCF_026119805.1. NCBI lineage: Eukaryota > Metazoa > Chordata > Aves > Galliformes > Phasianidae > Tympanuchus > Tympanuchus pallidicinctus. The sequence continues at coordinate 7,554,142 of NW_026294749.1, read as the reverse complement.
CTGCAGATGAGTTTCTGCTGTGGGCTTCTGCCTGTTACTTTGTTCATCTGTCCCTATTTGTGTGTATGGATATTGAGTGAAAGTATTTGACAAGGGAAAATCAATATGAAAACCATTATTTAGGCATCTCAGCTTGCGCTGCGTTCAGCTGCGTACCTTGATGGCCAGATAAAACAGGATCATTGTGCAAGATTCAGTAAGCTGTGCACATATGGGCAATTCTGGGAGGGAACAGATTGTCACAGTTACGTTTGACCTGTTTTAGAGCAATTGTGACTCTCCCTTGGCGCTGTGGTTGTGTTGTTGACATCTCTCAAGAGCTCCTTCAAAAAAAATGCCTCCCTTTTTCAGAATAGCATGGTGTTCTGTGAGAAGCAACTCTTGCATTCTAAATTATGCAACAAGCCCAGTACTTTCCGTGTCTCTGGTGAAGGCACCTTGAACAGTCAGAATGGGAAGGATGAAGGAACAAGGCCATTGAGAAGACAGGCCCAGGCCTGTGAGTGCACGTGCTTCAAGTCTTTGTGGACCTCAGGCTGTGTGACTCATGCGCTGTGGGGATTTGAATCTGAAGCTCAGCTTCAGCTACTGAAGGCCCACACACAGGCAGGGCATCACAGAAGAGATGCGAGTGAGATGGCAGAGCTGCAGGTAGCAAATGTGGGGTAGTAGTCCACTTTACCTTAGCTTACTTATCCATCCAGATATATCTATCACTACTGTACTACAGGGACATGATTGCATTTTTAGAACAAACAGGGTACATTTTCATGGCGGTGCTTAAGAATTACGTGAATGCCAGAGGGGATCTTTGTGCCTTTAACACGATATCAAAATATTTTCTTTCAGGGGTCTTTCTCCATGGCTTAGTTTGAGGCGATGCGTTTACTCATCAGTACATTTTTGTTGATTTTTTTTGGTGAATGTTTTTCAGGCATTGGAAAAAATGTCATCTGTGACCGAACAGCGACTCCGCTGGATGCCTTCAGGATGATGACTGCAGCTCATTATTACCCAAAACTCATGAGCATCATGGGGAACGTACTGCGCTTCCTGCCCGCCTTTGTGAAGATGAAGCAGCTGATCCAGGAGGGCTACGTGGGGGAGCTGCTGGTGTGCGAGGTGCAGGTTCACAGCGGAAGCCTGCTGGGGAAGAAGTACAACTGGAGCTGTGACGACCTGATGGGGGGCGGAGGTTTGCACTCGGTTGGCACCTACATCATTGATCTGCTGACGTTCCTCACCAGCCAGAAGGCTGTGAAGGTGCACGGCTTGCTCAAGACCTTCGTGAAGCAGACGGACCACATCAAGGGGATACGGCAGATCACCAGTGATGACTTCTGTACGTTTCAGATGGTTCTGGAAGGCGGCGTGTGCTGCACGGTGACGCTCAACTTCAACGTCCCAGGGGAGTTCAAACAAGACATTATCGTGGTGGGCTCGGCAGGACGGCTGATCGTCATCGGCACCGATCTCTACGGACAGAGCAACAACTCTCCTCAGCGGGAGCTCCTGCTGAAGGACTCCACACCGGTCAGCAACTCCTTGCTTCCGGAGAAGGCCTTCAGTGACATCCCTTCCCCGTACCTCCGAGGCACCATTAAGATGGTCCAAGCTGTCCGGCAGGCCTTTGAGGACCAGGACGACAGGAGGACCTGGGACGGGAGGCCTCTCACGATGGCTGCCACTTTTGACGACTGTCTGTATGCCCTGTGTGTGGTGGACACCATTAAAAAGTCAAACCAGCTGGGGGAGTGGCAGAACATTTCCATCATGACTGAGGAGCCAGAACTGAGCCCAGCGTATTTAATCAGTGAAGCCATGCGGAAGAGCAGGATGTCTCTGTACTGCTAGCTCCACTCAGCTTCTAGGAAAGAATAGGATCCAGACAGCTCTTAAAGGAAATGGTAATTCGGCCCTTTTGAAGGGCTTGAACATCTTGCAAACAGCTGTGGGGATAGGGGAGAAGGAAATGTGGTGTTTGAATCAACTAAATCTGTTGGTGGCTAAATACCAAAGTGGAAAGGTCCTTAGAAATGCCCAAAATGGATAGGAAAGTTGAGAGCTGACTTACCTGTTTTAGTAACAGTATTATCTGGATGATTGGAAATATGTATCATGGACTCGTCTCCTGCTTGCAGGTGCTTTAGATTATCCAATTGTGTTTACTGTGAAAGGTTGGGAAGATCCTTTTAGATTTTCCTTACCTACCAGAGGGCTGTGAAGGTACTGTCATGTCATCAATTTTTCTGTAGTGTCTGACATGAATGGTTCCTACCATGACAGCTGACACCACCATGCTGTACTACTACACCTCCAACCAACACACAGAACAGTGGGACTTCGTGTGAGTGTTGCGTGACGCAGAAAATTTTGGCAGCTCACTTTTCATACAGCTTTTTAGGAGCTTCTATGTGTTGGTTTGGTTAATTGTTTGTCGTTTTCTTTTAAAGCACAATTATGTAGGAAGATGTGTAGCTTTTACAAAAAAAGTAGCCCTCAACTGCAGTGCATATGCCCCATTTATTGTGGGAGGGAGGGTCTTCTGTGAGCTCATGGTAAGCTTCAGTGTTTACTGTACAGATTTGCTGATTGAAATGGGTTGTGAAAAACCTTGATGAATGGCAGGTGGCATGAAAAAGTGCTGGTGGGTTTTATTACACAGCTGAACTCGAGCTAGCCTCACAAAGGTTTGCACACAATCTCCTGTGTGTGAGACTCACTTTTGAGTGAATTCATCTCGCATTTTGGTTTTAGGTAGATAACAAAGTGGTAGAATCTAACCCTCTAACCCTCAAAGCCTGAGATGCTTAGACAGCTCTTCTAAACTTTTGTGAAGTCACACTTGAGACATCCACACCAACAATTAATTTCATGTAGCTCAACCCCAAAGCTTTCATCTCCACCAAATGGTGCTCGTGAGTGAAAAATAGAAAGGGATGAGAAAACTTCCTGTCATTTCCAGGGAAAAAATTACTGTCACCTATAAGAGGTGGGAAGAGGAATCTCACCTCTTTACCTGCTTCAAGTGGCTAGCTGCTGGTACTGTAGTGATCGTTCCCTGTCATCAGTGCAGGGGTGGACAAACCTTCTTGATAAGTTTGTACTGTCTTTTTTAATAGTTTAGTTTGCAGTCTTGAAAGAATATATTCTTTCAGTTCTTAAAAAAATATAGTGAAAGGCACATGTATTATCCCAGTAAATGGGCATGCTGTTTTTCTGCATCAAGCTGCTCCTGCGCTTATGTGTTTACAGCACTAGGTTTTCAGATAGGAGAAAAAAAAAGTAGAAAACGAGCATATAGCACTAAATTATATTAAACTTGATAAAAACTGTTTCAGGATTCTTTATCTTCATTTTGACTAGGGGAAAGAGGAAGACATTCGGGCAAACAGTAAATAAGAAAATAGGACCCTCTTTTAGATTAGTGTTGCCATTTGGGGTTAGAAAGAGTGCAATCAGAATAATTCAGGTTTTTTTAAAAAGCACTTACAGTTTTGCTACTTTTGGGAGCACTAAGGGCTTCTGAAGAGCTCCTTCAAATGAGTCCATCTGATTGCTGTATGCTCCCGCCTGTCCTGTTCCCAGTTTTAGTGCTGCATAATTTTGAATAGGAGAGCATCATTAATGTGATTCATCTCCTCTGACACAAAAGCCAGCTAAAAGTCAGCTATGTTGTCTCCATCAGCTCTGCAAGGACATGGTTGTCAGTACAGAGAGAACTCTCTGTGGGGTGATGCAGTTCCTCCTCAGATTAACATAGAAGCAGTGCGTACTGGAAACTCCTCTTTTGTCTGTGCAGAAAATCTTGACTTCTACATTTTTAGGTCACTAATATTAGGAAACTTGAATCCCACCCCAAAATTACTAGTTGATTTTTAAAGGGTATGCATGTGTGACCTTTCATGAGGTATTCCCCTAAGTGTCAGAGCGTGACTGATGATGGAGTAATGTAATACCACAAAATTGCAGCCAAACAGAGAACTGTTCCTGTCGTATTGTTCTGCCAGCTTTAGAGATTGTGTCTGAGGCGGTCAGTTTTTGCAGAGGCCTCAGGCAAGCTTTCATCGTTCCTTCTTGGAAGAAGCTTTTGACAAATCTGAATGTTTTTCCTACAGTGACCTATCTTAGAATTTCTGTAGTAGTGTCCTTGCCAACAGGAATTTCCTATTGCAATTGTCATGGTATACCATGATGTACAGTTACAGCCCTTTAAAATGCACAGAAAAGTACAGAAGACCAAATTTGATCAAGAAATCATCCCTCTCCTCTGAAAAATTGAATTAGCCTAAAAGGGATCAAGAGAGATTTTTACTATAATAAGGCAGAAGCCCTTTATTGAAAATACTGGCAAGTTCAAGTCATGAATGTAAGCACAGTAGATAAGTAACCATGTCTAGTTACATATCATCCAAAACTGGAACTAAACATGGACCAAAATGTTTGTGAATCTTATTTCTTAGTGGTTTGTGCTGGAATTGCTGCTCATGTCTTTGCACCTTGTTTTGGTTCATGAGTGTGGACAGCTTTTCCTATCTGCATTTTACTTTTTTCATGCGTCGTTCTGGATTTTATGATTCCAGTTGGAAGAAGATACCCTGGAATCCTAGACAACCCTCCCTGCAGTGAGCTGTCAGCAGGTGAAACACAAGGAACAGGGACAGGTCCTGACCTTAACCGTTCTATCTTGGATCCGGAGGTTTCAGTGTCAGTCATCATCCACGCTCTGTGCAGACTTAGCAATGCAGAACTTGCTGCTTAGCAGAAATAGAATGTAATGCTTTGGTTACAGAGCCACCTGACACTTGTGTTAGTCCTGTATTGTTGGATCCTGTACAGCTCACTGTGTGACCACAGCTCCTAGAGAGGCAGCCAGGGTGAGCAGGGGCAGGGGCAGAGGGGGCATCCTTTTCTGACAGCAGCACAGATCTTAGGCTCGACTGGGGTGAACTGTTACCTAACTGGGACAGCAGCAGTGACTGCATACGTTCAGGATTGTATTACAGGTTTTCCATTCTCTAGGAGGCGAAGATGCTGTAGTTCCAAATGTAAAGATACTTAACTTCCACCTGGCTTAGAGGAGCCAGGAATTGGTTTATTTATAGAACATGTACTACAGTTCTAAAAATAAATGTTACTTTACAGTCTGGGATCTTCCTTGGCAGTATGAAGCCCTCTGCTCTTTTGGTACAGCTGAAAAGTACATTGGGTTGCCCTAAGTAGCCTCTGTAGTTCCTGCTGGCTTTGGGAATTTGGGCAGCAGTTAGAAGAGATGTACTTGATTGAACTCAAAAGCGGTACCACACCAGGGAACATACATTTGGAATTGCACTTTTAATGCTGTTCTTTAATGCTGTGCCACAACGTGTGAGACGAACGCTGCTAGAATTGGTGCAGGCCTAATGGCCAAACTGAGGCTGCTGCTGGAATTTACAGTGGCCCCCAAATGGGCTGATTCATACGCTAGATGACAAATGTTAATTCCTTTTTCCCAGAGCTGTTGTTGAGAGGCTCTTTCTGTTGCCATCTACCTGTGCACAAAGGATACTGAACATTATGGTCTGTTGCCAAAGACGAAAAGAGCCAAAGGGGGCATCCAGGGTGAAGTGCTCTTATGCTTTGTAGGAGCCTCTTCCAGTGCTGGGATGGTCAGCTGAAAGATGATGCTTTGTTTTCAATGGGAATCAGATTGGGCTCCACACCAGGGGTAGTAGAGTAACCCTTCCCCGTGTCCCTGTGCTCCTGCTAGATGCGTGCACAGCCTCAGCGCTGACCTCAGTGAAGTCCTGCATGGAGATGTAAGACCTCTGCAAGAGCTTTGGGTTTTCCTATATCTAATACTGTGCATGTGTTAAATTAGTAGTACTTTAGCTGTGTAGATAAAAAATACTGAGTAGAGATGGTATGTCCTTACCCATGCAACCAACAAGGCAGAGAATCAGGGCTTGCATAGACAAGTTTAGGCTCAGGATGGACTTTTGCAGAGTTCATCGTTAGCATTGGCTGAAAGCATGAGAAATTCCTGCCCAGCCAGCACGGGGCAATCAGAGGCACTCTCCACTTTGTACTTCGTGTTTCCTTCTTTTCAGTAGCTTTTGAATCACGATGAGCAGCTGTTCTGGGAGTTCAGCCATTCAAAGAAGGCTTTCCTGCTGTGTGCGATCACAGCACAAAGACAATTCAGTTTCTGTTACCTTGTTTATTTCTGTGTGCATACAAAAGTGGAAAAGACCCAGACAAAAATTGAACGATTCTCTACCCCCCAAAAAAAAAACAAACAAAAAAAAAGCTGATTTTATTTCATGGGTAAAGATAAATGTAGTAGTTTGATGGTGTCCTTGCAGAGATTCAGAAATTACTGATGGCAATTTCTTGTTTTTGGGAATGTTTAAATTTGACTTTGTTCTCTTTCCTTCAGTATAAAGTATCACAAATTGCGAAGTCTCTTCACTGTTGTGTATTTGCAAAGGTCTGAGTGCACCCAGCAGATGTTTGGCTTTGTGCAGATACTTCACACGTTGGCTTGGTGGTCCAGTGGCCCAGTGATGTAGCCTTAAGTACATAGGAAACACTGGGCCGTTTGACCCCTGCAGCCCTCTCTGGGTATTTAGGACTGGCTGTGAAATGGCAGGACTGTTCAGGATAGCAGCTTCTTGTTACTGAAGTTGTTACTTGTGGGGAGCAAAGCTTGTAAGTTTTAGAGGTGACGTATGACTGAATAATCATTGGCAGTTGTATCTGCTTTAAAATTTCCACTCTCTTGAGCTGCTGGATGGAGTATGTCCAGTAAAAACAACTTCCCCTTCACAATAACTGCCCACTCCCATTTGCTCATGAAAAGAAGAAATTTTCAGTAGACAGGACTATACATAATCTGCGTTCATGAACCAGTGTCATAACCTCAGGACTTAACTGAGTGTATGAAGCCAGAGCCCAGGCAAGTAATGGCTTTTTCAAAGCTGCCAAATCAAAGCAGTGGGGTTGGAGAGTGATGGGTATCAGCGTGGGTCAAACTGAAATAGCTTTTATTCAGCATTTTCTGTGAAATGAACAAACAAAATAGCTGTGGTCAGTCCAAAACTGAACACAACACATGCAGAAGGTCATTTTTTTCTCTTCTTTTTTTTTTTTTAATTTTGCTTTTGGGTTTAAGTTCCATTTCTAAAGAGTGCTGTTTTGAAATGAAGTTTTTAAAAAATCCCTTCTATTATGTTTTGTGAAGTTAACAGTTTGGAGTTGTGTTTTTTTCTTGTTTTAGGTTCACACTTTAAAAAGTCCCCATGCCTGTTTGGTGGATACCACTGCCTTTGGGCAGGTCCAGCTCTGAACTGCACCCTTGCAGTGTCATGCAGTGACCCCCTTCCAGCATTTGAATTTGGCCACGTGCATCTTCTTGTGGCAAAGGGAAAATCGGTTCATTGCACGGTGTTGGCTGTAGATAATCAAAATACTGTTTGCAGCAGTGCCAGCCATCGTCTCTAAAAGCACTTAAAGCTACTGACGTGTTTACTGTGGTTACTTATGACCTTGCAGCCATCCATTACTCTCTTTTCTTTTTACACCATCCGTCAGACTCGCTTACCTCCCCTCCTTTCATTCCGTTGCGAGTCAAGAGGCGGGTCTCCCCATTTCCCCCTGAGTTTGCTCCCAGCCTGTGTTACACGTGGCATACAGGGTGGCTAATGTATGACTTGAAGTAACTTTGGAGACAAATCCATTAAAGAAGGTGTTAACAACACAACCACTCCAATACATGGCATACGTGATGCCCCCGCTAGGGCAGGAATCCAAGCTCCCTGCTGTGCCGTGCTTCACAAATGACACTCACTGTTTCTCTCTGTACTGGTTTTATTTGATTTTGAAAATGAGAATATGTTCAGTTTGTTGCTGTGTCAATATTAAGTATATATTTATTGTTTTTCAGACATACATACATATATATAAATGCTATATATATATATAAAATGTCAACGCATGGACATATGTACAGTAGATATTTTAAAGAGCTATTTATCAAGAAAAGTAAGTGTTATAAGTAAACAGAGTTTATATTTTATATATTATGTAGATAGCAAAAAAAAAAAAAAAAGCAACAAAAAAAGTGTTTAAATTATAGTAGGACTTTTTGGGGTGGGGGGTGGGGATGGAGGGACGGTGAGGGCCGGTTCCAGCATTTAAAACAGCCAAACTACTTTGTACGGAAGCTGCCTGCTGTGCCTCTCGGCTGCAATATCTGTTTGTTTCTTCTTCTGGAAGATGATGTGCATTGTTACTTTTACATTGCTTGGGGAATGTAGTTAGTTTATTCTCGGCCAACTGGTATGTGCTGCTTAAATCATGGTTTCCTGTTGTTCTGCATATTTGCATCGATGGAATAAAAGGATCTTAACTGGCAAATAAAGACATAAAAGGATGTGATCCCAGCTGTCTGTCATTTTTTCCCACATATTCAGGGAGTGGGGTAATTGCCCTCACCTTTGCCTGTGTTTCCTGGTTAGCCTGTAAGTTCAACATGTGTGAGTAAAACACCCAGGCATTGTGCGTGGAGTGGGGATTCTGGTGGAAGAAGAGAGGGAAGGAAGATTTAGCACTGGCCTATCTGAGGTTTTAGTGCTGCTGCCAGGCCTGAGCTAATGCCTGCCAAACCATGTGTCCCAGGGTGACAGCTGGTTTTACTGCCAAAGGGTACCACCAAAAGCAGCATGGCTGGCAGCAGAGAAAATGAGGACATAGGATGCCTGTCCTGGGCACAGCCTGGAGACCCTTCAGGCTCTCCTCCCACTTCCCCATGGCTGTCCTGGGATGCCTTTCCTTCCTCATCCTCATCCTCAGCTCCTTCCAGTCACCTACATCTGCCCAGCCTTCATCTCATCCCTTGTAACGCCTTTGTTACACCTCATCAAGTGCAAAACAGGAGGTAGGACAAGGGGAAATGTTTTAAACTGAGACAGGGGAGGATTAGGTTGGATATTAGGAGGAAGTTTTTCACTCAGAGGGTGGTGAAGCACTGGAGCATGCTGCCCAAGGAGGCTGTGGATGCCCCATCCCTGCAGGCATTCAAGGCCAGGCTGGATGTGGCTCTGGGCAGCCTGGTCTGCTGGTTGGCGACCCTGCACACAGCAGGGGGTTGGAACTGGATGAGCACTGTGGTCCTTTTCAACCCAGGCCATCCTATGGTTCTATGACAATAAGAAGCAGTGGGAAATCCTGGGCTCTGAGGAAAGATATATTGCTTTTAAGATGTTGCAAAAAGGTGGGAGCCTTGTCTGTGCTGCTTTGTCTATCTTGCAGCAGAGCACTCAGGAAGATGGTAGATCTGCTCATGTCAGTACTCACCCATTTCTCAGGCACCAAGAACGTGCAGCGAGGCTGAGGCAGCAGGCTGTGCATGAATGGGAAATCACAGGCATTGACAGTGCACACCTCCCTCAAATCACATGGTGCTGTGAACTGCACATTTCTGTAATACACAAAAATCTACACAGTGGTTATCTTTTATTTCAACACAGAACTGCAGTATAGTACTCATTTCCACTACTGCCATTGCACCTATACTACTTCAAAGATGTATCAATGTTTATATGCACATAAAATGTACTTTGATCTGTTTAATACACATTGTTTTCTTAGACTGAAGAGAAGCAAAGCGAGGGAGAATTGGTGCCCAGGCAAATGCAGCTCAGTCAGGCTTCCAGACCAGTGCCCCAACTGATCAATTAACCACTGAAATAAAACAGGGTCAAACTTTATGACATATTCTTAACAGTAAAACCAAGACCGCTTCCACTCCAAAGGTTAAGACATAGAAATCTTTGGAAAACAGCACCTATGGGAACAATTCCTACGAAAGGACGCTTCGGAGCACACAGTACTTAACTATACAGGTAAGTGCAAACGCAGCAGTGGGTATAAAAATATCACGTTAATGAGGCTATAGAAATGCTAAGGTAAACTTCTTCAAATGTGGGTCAGTGTAGTGAGACACCGAGGTGTAGATTTATGAAGTAAAGTAAGAGTTCTGCTATTAATTGCAGGTGAAAATGGAGGAGAGGGGGGAATTCCTGCCCATTTTCCATAGCTTTGGAACATGCAAGGTTTCTGCGGTCCCACTGGCTTGTTCTGCTGTTCTCTGGAGCCCCTGCTGATTAACAGCCATGCAGCAAAAACAATGGAAGGCTCGTAGCCATAAATATTAAACAGAGGTATGTTAAATGCACTGCATTGTTCTCTTTGGGACTGGAGAATTTGCCGGGGAAGGGGCTATTAAAAAGTGCTGCTGTGCCAAAGAGCAGCAAATGCCTTCATTGCTAATTCCTGTCGGGTAGCTGTGGAGCGCTTTGTAATGTGCTGGTGCAATAGCTGCATTGCTGTGCCAGCATTCGTAGCAGACAGGACAACGGGGCGTATTCTGTTCAGGTAATACTCCAGAGTGCCTTACAGGCCAGATAGCACAGCCCTGCCTCCTGCAGCCTGGGGAATGGCTGCCACAGCCCAGCAGCACCCAAAGCACCTGTGCCTGTGCTGGCTGCTGCTGCCACCATCACACTCGGTGTGGATGGAAGCTACACACAGCCTCTAGAAGATGCCCTTGGGAGGCTCACTAGTACTAGCTATTGCTTGTCTCCTGCATACATCACATCTTGTAATACGTTTTCCCCTTGAGAATGCTCCATCCAGTGAATTCAGCAGCACAAACCTTGGTGCGGCACCCCATCTTTGCCTTCAAGTGAACGATTGTGGTCATTTCCTTGCAGCTACAGCCCCGTGAGCAGGGCCTGTAGGATGAAGCTGGGCTGCTGGCAGATGGAGAGCAGCAACCCTCACTCCTGCCCCCAGCTCCGCTCCTGTCATCCGCGGGCGCTGGCAGCAGGGAGTGTGTGCAGCCATATGCTTCATGTGGCTTCATTTAGCTGGAAACCAAAAATGCGGCTTTTTGCTGGACTCGTTTTTAGGCAGATCTGCTCCCTCATCTGCTCCATTGTCGACAGCAATTTATGCCAGATCGCTTTAATAGCAGAATGCAAATAGAAACCAGGTTGCTTGACTGCCAGAAATGTGCTTTTTTCCCCCCCCCCATTGGATCAAAGATTGAGTGTGCTGACTGTAGAATAATAAACAAGTTGAAAAGAAAAAATAAGAAAAGGAATGAATGAAGGACAACAGTTTTAAGCTCTGTATTTCCACAAGAAAGGATGTACATGTAAGCAAACATTTTGTAGGAGAGTGGAGGCCCCCTCCTCCAGACGTCGATGCACAGTAACTCGCGCTGCAGGAGTGGTGTACGCACGGTGTTAGAGAACCTTTCAGTGTCTGCTCCAATCTGTTTTATTAACTCTGCCTTTTGCAGCTAATCATATCTTGCAGACTAAAGGCTTTTGCAGAAATTACCGTGTCACATCCAGGCAATGATGGCTGCCTCTCAATGCAACCGGCTTTGTTGCTTGCACAAATACATTTTGCACAGTGAAACCTGAAAAAGCTCAGTCCTACATTTCAGCCCTCGAGAATTCAGAGGTAGCTGGAAATTGAGCTTGTAGCTCACTACATTTTGTTTGGTGCCCTTTTTCCCCACTGCTGTCTCCACACAACTAGATTTTATTTTTTAACGTTGCAGTGGTGCTGTTTCTGCCTATGGTAAAAAAGGACTTACACTTCAGACTGTTCCAGGCTCTCCAGACCGTGAAGGAAGGTAATCAGAGAGCAGAAAACGGGACCAAGACAAAAAGCAGATTCACAAGAAATGTAGGGAACAAGAATGTTCCTGGGTGCTAATGACCCATTCTCTATTCTGTGAATTTCTTAGAAACATTCCAAGCATGATTTTTGGCTAAGATCAACTTGTATTCTTCTGTATCCCTCCTGTGGCACAGTCTGAAGTTAGCACACAGCACAGACTATTCCCCCTAAGCAAGTTGCTTATAACCACCCCCTTTTGGAGGCGATGAAGTTAATAACACGGTCACGGACCATCTGCACCAATTGATGTTGGTGCCAAGAGAGTGGTGGTCCCAGGCACTTCATCTGCAGCTGCAGATGTAGTTTAGAGTTGGTAGAATTGGTGGATGTTGATATTACTAAGCTACTGTGTTAAAAAAACACAGAGTGAGGCAATACAGGTATAAGCTGTGCGGAGCCACTTCAGCACAGTGCGATTTGATTGAAACCACTCACTTTTACTATTTTACCACTCACTTTTCTGAGCCTTTTGCTTGCAGTTTCAAAACAACAGAATCAAGTTGCAGCAGGACACCCTGCCCTTCTGGCTTCAGAAACTTCTGGCTAGGAATAATTTCTGTTAGCACTACAGGAGGAACAGGGCCTCCGTGGAGAAAGGACTGAGTCACTTGCTGATTAGACAGAGCTATCCACCCACATTTGGCAAATGTCTGTACTGCTTCACGTTTTTCAAGTGCCTTGTAAACACGAACAAGTCCCCACAGAATGAGCTGTGTGATCATCTCAGTTTGGCAGCTGGCAAGGCAGAGGCAGAGGAGAAGTTGGTGAGCTCATTCTCTGACGAAGGTGGCTTTTCTCTGAATTACCTGGTGTTGTTTTCTTCTCAATTAGAAGTTCCCTCCCTCAGTAGCTGCACCCATCTATTGAAACATCACTGCCAAAGGACCCTCCAAATGCCCGAGATTGAAATTCTCATTCTAGACAGGGTACAACTTCAGGTCTTCATGAAATTCCTGCCTGCTTAGAAATACTCTTGCAAATAATAATTATAAATAAATAATATTTATTTATAAAACACATCAAAAAGGCAGTTTGGGTAGAATTTTCTCCTTTTATGGACTGACTGATCTGAATTGTACAGCATCAAAAAAAGATCTTAAAACTGGAAGAACTGAAATTGCAGTTTTAAAACACATACAGTGATCTTCGTTTTTCTGGCAGGAGCTCAGTGGCTTTACAAAGGAGGCACATACCATTCATTATCTTCACCTTGTCTTTTGGAAAACCCCCAAAAAAATGGCATGCCACGTTGTTCAAGGCCACACAGAGCACATCCATGACATCCAGATATTAAATCCTGCTGCTTTAATTTTTAGTTCAATTTAAATAGTTCTTAAGCCTAATACAATCTCATTCGTTATAATTAATATAATTAGTCATATATCATTAATGTCTAATAAGCTGCTGCCATTTGTGAATGCCAAATAAGCCAGTGTTGTCAACACAGCCTAAGTTCAAATTCATCGGTTTAGGAAAGCGCTAGCAACACCAAAGCCAATGCCAACAGCTTTATTTAAGTGAACACATTTCATCTAACCTTATCTATGGAGGGGAAAGTGAGAGATGCTGCACTCTCCAAGCATCGATTTTAAAACCAAGCTTATAAAATTAGCAGCAATCCATGTGCTCACCAGGAAATCACTAAAATAATCAATTGGCTTGGAACAGTCCAAGTCACTCCACAGCTCTCTCGTACATTGCAAGGAAGGGTGTTGAGGAGTGTGTTTGCCTGCACCCTGCAGTTCACACTGCTTAGTTTGGCAAAGATTTCTTGTAAAAAAAAGGACCTTTACAGAAAATTCCTTTTATTTCCTGGTGGGAACTTCTCAGTGCTAACAGCAGCAAATCATCACCTGGAGAGGCAGATGGCAATCATCTTACTGCAATTTGGGAATCTGTGGGGTGAATTGCTCTGTGTTTTTACAGCTTTCCATTATTCTGTAGGACAACAACCAGGCAGCGGGACATTGGCAGTACTTTTAATGACTATGGGAACATGGACTGAGATGGCCAGTATAGAAAACCATGATCAGGAGAGAGGTGGAGACTACTTTGTCCCATCACAAAACAAACATCACTCAGACATTCCAGTTCAACAGCTTGTCTTCGTGCATTAAAACAAGCCTGGAAACCATGACTGATATCATTTAGAGTAATTAATTAGTTGCTTCTCAGCCTTTTAAACGAATGCGCTACAAAGCCCCCTGAGCTCCACCGAGATCAAAGGCCGGCTTGTGCACAAGGCTCACCCCCCCTTGTAGGCAGTCCTTTTGAAAGGAGGCCATTACGTGACAAATTATTCTTTGGGGGTACAACTGCTGGCTGTGCTGCATGGCTTTGGTGAGATCTGAGCCTTTCGCCCCTCATCAGTGATCCAGAGAAGTCACTGGTTTGGGTTCTCCCTGTCGAGCCTAGGGCAGATACTTGCAATATGGCAACAGGATTTGTTTCGTCTCCAGTCATACACAGTAAAATCAAACTGTCTAAACTGACCAACACTTTTCCCCTGTCTTCTCACTGTCACATCCCAATTAAAGAGCTACAAAGCAGAAGAAAGACGCTTTGAGACTATTTATTATCACACAGAGACCCAAATGTGCCATGCATGCTGACACTACAAAGCATGCTTTTGGTACTATTTAAAAACACAACATTTTCAGTCAAAAACAACAATTACCTCCTTTTAACTCAGCTACCAGTCAGACTGGTAGAAGAAGAATCGGGGTGTGCACAACTGTGTATCTGATGTTAAGTAACAAATCCAAGTGATGTCTGGAATCCAGAAGACATCCTAAAAAATCACTAACACAGTCTTGAATAAATTCATTCACTAAAGGAACAAGCAACTGCATGTTACTACTTTCTCAGTAATTGTTTTGCACTTTCCTTACATGTCTGCAGACAAAAGCATGTCACCTCTGAAATGCTCTCATTCTCTATGAGAAATGGGAGAACAGAGAAGTAGGACATACGTGCACTCAGCATTCCAAGTTTAGCCACTCATCACGGTGTTTTCAGCCCCGTGGGCCTTTTCCTTGCTGCCATTCAAGGATATGAAATGGTGATTACAGAGTCAGAGTTTGATCTGCTTGGAGACAGACCTGGTTATTGTGCTGCCATGCTGAAATGAAAGGCTAAGCTCCCTTTTGCTGCCAAAGAGGTTTATGATATTTTTATTACCCTGGAGTGCTTTTGTTTTTTTCTGTCTCACTTCAACAAGAGATTAAGTTGGGAACATTTATAGGTCTGATATGCATTCTTTTCTCAGGTAGAATGTAAACAGAAGAATGATGTTGTTTTGGCCAGAAAATGGAGCCAAACTTTTCTTGCAGTGTTGATGTTCATGATGAAAAAGTCATGTGAATGTATAAGTAAATTGTCCTGTCCATTAGCACAGCTCTACTCCATGAACACAGCTCTGCTCACCAACTGTTCACGCTTCTCAAGAAACAGAAGCATCTTAGAAATTGTAACTTAGGAAAACTGAGACTACAAACTTATAACTCCTTTCTAAAACACTAATCACCTCCTACTGCAAGAGGAACACAACTTGGTGCTTCAGAAGGCTGAAAGTATACACTGCTTTTCTTACCTAGTGAAGATATTCTCATGCAAGTGTAATACAAAAAAAAAAAAAAAAAAAAAAAAAAAAAAAGAAGTGCATCTTCAATTGGTTCAGAGCAAGCGAAGCTCACCTAAAAGCAGTTTTTTATTTTTTGTAGGTAACAACATGCATTGTGACACCACGCAAATGTGGACCTCTGTGCTGAGTAAAATCAATGCTCCATTGCTTTGCGTTGTCGTCTTCTTCTGATAAATTCACATAGCAAGGTATGCTTCCAGTGATTATCTGTAATTCCACTGATAGATCAGTCATATATGAGAGAACAAAGCCCAGTACGCTTCCCAAGAGCTGCAATATTCAGCAGCATACCACTCCCTTGTAATTATTCCACCTCTAATAGTAAAAGCACTGATTATCAAGAACCATGAGCACAATGCAGTTCATATTTTGAATGAAAAAAGCCATAAAAGTATTAGCAATGCCCATTTGTCTTCTCTCTCATGTGGCTTTGTATGCCAGTGATTAACTCACTTGTGCAGTACAGACCCATCACTATAAAATAAACACATTACCACTCTAAGTAACAGATAAAAGTGAGACGCGCAGTACATTAGCAGGATAATAATTATTCTGGTCTTGCTATCTGCAATAATTCCAAGCCAATTCCAAAACTGTACTGCTTTTATCTTTCATGTATGCTACCTTTTCTTATGTTATTGTACTCCAAAGATTCAGCATATATGCTACCACTGTTTGGATAGATGCCTAGGAAGGTATGATACATCAGTCAACTGATTTTTCTTCCACACTCCTGGTTGACACCTGTAGCTGTTTGTGATGAGACTCTGCTTTCATTTACAATGGCAACAAATAGATTCCATGGATAGGAATGAAGATATTTAATGTCTCTAGCCAAAGGGCAAAAAGATCATTTATTTGGGTTATGAAAGAGTGGGTCCAGAGGAGGGCCACTGAGATGATCAGAGGGCTGGAGCACCTCTCCCATGAAGAAAGGTTGAGGGAACTGGGCTTCTTTAGCTCGGAGAAGAGAAGGCTCCAGGCAGACCTCATTGTGGCCTTTTAGTACTTGAAGGGGGCATATAAACAGGAGAGGGAACGGCTGTTTACGAGGCTGGATAGTGATAGGACAAGGGGGAATGGTCTTAAACTGAGACAGGGGAGGTTTAGGTTGGATATTAGGAGGAGGTTTTTCACTCAGAGGGTGGTGATGCACTGGAACAGGTTGCCCAAGGAGGTTGTGGATGCCCCATACCTGCAGGCATTCAAGGCCAGGCTGGACGTGGCTCTGGGCAGCCTGGTCTGCTGGTTGGCGACCCTGCACACAGCAGGGGTTTGGAACTGGATGAGCATCGTGGTCCTTTGCAACCCAGGCCATTCTATGATTCCATAAGTCACGTCATCACCCGTGTGCTTGGCAACACTGATTCACAGCATATAGAGCCAAGTAGCCATTTTCAGCGCAGGCGTATGTAGAAGTTACAAAAAAACAAGCCTGTTAAAATAAGAAGGTCCAACTCTTTATAGAGCTGTCTTAAGAAAATAATAATAATAGAAGCTTAGGCATCATTTTTTTTTCATTAAATGGTAAATAATAATCATCCACATAATAACAATCATTAGCAATTCATGCTAAGCCTGCGGTTTTAATGTCATTTTTGTTCTAAAAGCCTTGAATGATTTATTTTGTAGCAATGCACACACAGTGACCGGGATGCTGGGTTGTGGTTCAGTGGGAAACATTGGTGACAGATGGCCGGTTGGACTGGATGATCTTGGAGGTCCGTTTCCAGCCTTGGTGATTCTATGACTGATCGTCTGCATTCTCGAGTCAGCCTCCAATAGCTCCGAAGAGCCATCTAGCGATGGGAGACCAAAAGAAAACCGCAAGCCCGCACCGATGGCAGCAGGCTGCCACCTGCTGATGCGCGAGAAGCACTTCACTGAGCACAACTGCCTTGCTAACAGCGACGGGACGAGAGGAACGGCCTCAGGCTGTGGCATGGGGGGGCTCAGGATGCGCATCAGGAAAAAAATTCTTCTCATAAAGAGCCGTGAGGCACAGCAACGGCCTGCCCAGGGCACTGAGGAACGAGGACGCAGAGAAGCGCCAGCCCCGCCTCCATCCCCGTGAGCTCCAACCCGCCCCTCTGAGCGGGCGGTGCTTGCGCGTGCGCCGTGAGGAGCCCGTCCTGCTACAGTAGGTGCTGCGGGCCGGTGGGGGGGTTCCGCGTTCGGCCCCGCTCGCGTCCCTCTTCCGTTCGCCGGGCTCTCGGCCTCAGCTCGGCTTCCGTGAGCCGCGCCTCCCCTGTGCTGAGGCCGCGTGCTGCCCAGCGTGTCCCTGTCCCTACACGTGCCTCACAGAGGGACGGCCGGCTTCGGCTCTGCGCTGCCGAAAGGCGTTCTGCTGTATGGTTTCTGGCCGGTCTGGGTTTGATCCTACAAAGCAGTGAAAAAGTACTTAATTAAAAAAAAAAAGAAAAGAAAAAAAAAAAAAAACAAAGAAAAAAAAAAAAAAACAACATCACCACCAAGTAGGCCTGGTGGATGTGGTGACTTGTTGCCAAAACGTGGTCTTTGTTGGTTGTCTGCAGATGCTGCTGTGCGTTTTGGCGTATGGAGGAGTAGCTTAGTTTCACTGGAGAAGCCCTTCGAATCATAACTCGTCTGCTCTGCCAGACAGCCTGCCAGCATTGCTGCCGTCGCTGTGCTTAAAGGTTAAGGTCTTCTGTAACCTTTTGGATTAAAAATTAGAGCTTTGTTATATATGCAAGCCTGCAAGGGAGAACTGAGAACTGATACTTACAAGGTGGAACGTAAGGAAAGACGTGGTACTCACTGCAGCATTTTACTATTGTTTCCAGCATAGGGATGAGACGGTTGTGCCTCTCTACCGCTGAAAGGATAAACTCGGCACTGTGCCTGTGTCTGATAGCAACGTGAGCGTTTAATCCAGATCTGCGACTTAAGAACAGAGCTCGGTACGTTGCCTTGTGCTTTCCTGTCACCTCTGTGCTGCTGAGGCCAACGTCAGTTGGCCCTTGTCTCTGCTTGCCTCGTCTGGTGAGTCTGGAACCTGATGATTTGGTAGCTTCTCTGCCTAGCAGCTGTATGCAGTTTGAGTCTCTGTACCTTAGATTTTGCAACTCATAAGTTGAATTACTGCTTTTCTCCAAAAGGAACCAGCCATGGCCGAAGACTCTCAAAGAAACTTCCGCTCCGTCTATTATGAAAAAGTGGGGTTTCGCGGAGTTGAAGAAAAGAAGTCACTGGAAATTTTGTTAAAAGATGACCGATTGGGCAAGTTGATGTCAATGTTTCCTCTATTGCTTTTGGCATGTGGATGGGGAGGGAGTCATGCATGGTGTATTGCTGCTGTGCTTAGAGCACGTTAAAGTTTTACATCCTTTACCAAGGATTCTTTTTTTCTATCCTTTTCCATCTTTCCTATTTCATCTCTCAGTACAAGCAGTCCCTTGAGTTTCAAGGGTTTGAGAACCTGATTTTTAAAGAGTATCAAACATCTGCATGTTTGGCATTGTTGTTTTTTTTTTATTATTATTCTCATTCTCTATGGTCAATAAGCTTAAAGTTGTTTTTTTGGTTTTTTTTTTGTTTTTTTTTTTTTTTAAATGAAAACAGTTTCCATCTGAAAATATATTGTCTCCTGCTGTTAATTCCATCTAACCTTGTAACAGTGATGGTTTTGTTATTGATGCTTGTCTTTTATTAATGCCATATCTTTAATAGGATGGAAAGATAGATGTCCCTTTAGCAAAGTCCCTAATTGCTTTGAGATAGCAACACAGTTTACAAAATGATTATAAAAATGGTAGTTTCTTCCTGGTGAGCTTTAGTTGTATTGTAAATCAAATCAATGCAGGTTTCCCTAGGAGGTTGTGGATGCCCCATCCCTGCAGGCATTCAAGGCCAGGCTGGATGTGGCTCTGGGCAGCCTGGTCTGCTGGTTGGTGACCCTGCACATAGCAGAGGGGTTGAAGCTAGATGATCATTGTGGTCCTTTTCAACCCAGGCCATTCTATGATTCTATGATTTTTTTCAGAGGAAATAGTGTTGCAGTTTATTAGGCACAGTCTGTTCTCAACTGAACAAATGAAGGCACTTGTTAATAATATGCTGTGTAAGTGTGGATTTTGATCCTAGTATTTGTCATATTTAGATAAGCAGAGACTCAAAACTGTTATTCTATTAAAACTTTTTTATCTTAAATTTTTATTTCTCTACAGATATTGAGAAGCTTTGCACCTTCAGTCAGAGGTTCCCTCTCCCATCCATGTATCGTATACTGGTGTGGAAGGTTCTTTTAGGTATGAAACAATATCTGAATAAAGCAGTGATTAAGTTTAAAAATCTTGGCAAGCTATGCAAATGTATGTTTATGTTTTGGAGAAGTTGTGTTCTGTAAGATCTTGGTTTGAAGATTACTTCTGTTTTTTGTTTCTGGCTTTAAATGATATTTGCTGTTTAAGAAAATATGAGGCCGGAGAAAGTATATAGCCCAGAAACCATGAAAAATAAAACACGAAGCATGCAGAGATTCTATTCTCCTTGGAGTTTGATAATCGTGTGATAAATTGAAAGGCGCTAATGACTTTTCACTAAGTGATCAAGTGTTGGATTTACTGGATTTGGGACCATGACACTTGGAGATGGGGCAGATTGTGGAGGGTCCTGGAGTTCTGACTCATAAGAGGTATCAGGAGAGGTTCTCTTAGAGGGCTGAATGTAAGAAACACTGCCAAATTGAGTGTGAAACAGGGTGCATGACTGAATCTTTGGAAGAGGAAGGTGATCTACTGCACTACTGATGGTTGAGCGTCACGCCACTGTTGAAAAGCTTGAGTATGTCTTCTTCTTGTTCTTGGTGTCCACATGCCACTACACGTGGAGCTGCAAATAATGTATGAGAAAGCCTTATCTGAATTTTAAAGAATCTTTTAAAATGGTTTTCTCCTCCGCCCTCTCCAATTTCCTGCAATTTAAGAATCATGCCTTCATATTAATGGTTCACTTTGTACACCTCGATGTTGTCCCAGGTGATGTGGTATGTCAGAGATGTCTCTGTTGACCTCTCGTTCACATGTGACTCAGGATGGTGTTGAGGCTGAAATAGTTTCTAGACATGCCAGTGTTGAGATTCTTTTGTTTGCCAGTAGGAGTCTTCTCTGTTTAAGAAAAGGAGTTGGCAGTGTGTAACATAACACAGATGTTAACTGCTTTTGGATCACATAAAAATGTCTTGCTCCATCCCAGCTTTTGCAGTGCAAATAAGTTTGCAGTTGGGAAATAAAAGATAAGTTACTGTCTGTTGTGCTTGATAATAGACCTCAAGCATGTCATGGTTTAACACTTTGACAGCGATTCACCCCCCCTTCCCTTTAAATGAAATATGAAAGCAGCAGGTAACCTGCTTTAAGACTGGGTTTTGAAGAATGTCTTGTTCTCGTGGGTTTTTATAGGAAGAATTCTGCTCTATTGGTGATATGAAAATGGTACTGCTTCATTTTGATGTTTCTAAGATCTTCTTTCTACTGTAGCCGGTGACAGCTTTGTTGTGAGCACTGCAAGATTCAGCTTTGAGTTAGAATCATAGAATCACAGAATGGCCTGGGTTGAGAAGGACCACAATGATTATCCAGTTTCAAACCCCCTGCTATGTGCAGGGTTACCAACCACCAGATCAGACTGCCCAGGGCCACATCCAGCCTGGCCTTGAATGCCTCCAGGGATGGAGAAGGAAACAAAGAAATGCTGAGCATTTCTTCTAGATGTCAGAAACAATTTTGTTTTCTGTGCCTTTCCACTTGGATGTATACGTATCTGTTTTCTCTATTGAGAAAGCCAAAAGCCCTACATCAAAAGGTGCTTGGATGGTATTCTTAAATTCTAATGTGCAGTTGGTTCAACCACATGGTTGATTTTGCTTCTAGGTGTGATTTTAGAGAGGATTAATTTCTATAATACGGTGTGCAAAGGTGTTTCCAGCAGAGATCTAACATTAAACTAAGTAATAAAACTGTAATGTATAGCATCTTTGCATTAGTTAATTGTATGTATATTCTCTGCCAGGTCCTACATTTCTGTAGGCTGGAGTGTTAGTAGGAATTGAAGTTAGGCTCCTGGAAAGAAAGTTTTGATGTTTTTTTCTTTATGGATGCTTTTCTTTCATTATTATTATTATTATTATTATTATTATTATTATTATTATTATTATTATTATTATTATTATTATTATTTTTAGGAATTATTCCTCCTCACCATAAATCTCATGCTTTGGTGATGAACTACCGGAAGGAGCAGTACTGGGATATCCACCATGCTCTTCATGTAATTCGTTTTATCAGTGACTCTACCCCACAGGTAGATGTTTTCCTCCGCATACATCAACTGGAATCAGGCAAATTGCCTCGAAACTTGGCTTACCCTTTGGTAAGTTTCCATGCTAATAGTATTTAAGTCATAGAATCATAAAATCACAAGGCTGGAAAGGATCTAGAACATCACCTAGTCCAACCGTTCTCTTATCATCATTACTTCCCTCTGAGCTACTAAAGCATATCTTGCAGCACCTCATTTAAATAATTTAAAAATTTTAGAGTAATTTGCTTTTAAATCCAGATATTAATGTTCTGCCTTCCTTTTTCTGAACTGATCTGGGTCTGTCATGTACTCTCATGCACTCTCTGGTTTACAGTATGCCCGCTCGTGGGTAAACAGGTTTGTATTTTGTGTCTGTAGTGTGATGACAAGTGTGTGGGCTTCATATATAAGCCTCTGTAAAAGGAGAGGTGATGAAAGGAACCATGAACTTTCTGAAGGAGCCATTGCCTTATTTTTTATGTTCACTTTCCACGCTCACTCGAGCCCAGCTTTATTACTCTTCATCTATAGAATAGAGTGTATCTGTAGAATAGTTAGATCAGCTCTATCCTGTGTGCAGTCACATCTGGAACTGTGTTTTAGGCATCCTCATAGTTCTTATACCGAGGATCTTTTCTTCTAGAGAAAATGAAACAGTGTGCCCATCACACACTTCTAGATTTGTATTGTGGGGAATAACAGACTCATCATCTGGAAAAGTTGCTTATTTGTCTCTGGGAAGGTGTTTTATCTCAAATCAAATAAATAAGATGAAGGCAGCTCATGGCTGCCTTCTTTTCTTCTGTAATTAATACCCACGACAATGGTGTTTGAGGGGCCTATTTGGCAAGGGAAAGGAAAAAAAAATCTGCTGGTTTAAAATGTGGGTTATAGAAATAGGAATATTGCAGTGCCATCAGGGGATGAATTCTCATTTGAGAATGTTTGGGAACTTTGAATCGCAGTTGATCCAAACTCTTGTTGAGTGATTTGTTTTAAAAACAAGACAAATCTTATTTGTTCTTCTTTATTAGATATCTGTCACTATAATGCAGCTGTTTCCCAGTGCTTTATTTATAAATATGTCAGGGACAGATGGCATCTCTCTTTATATACTTAGATTCCATTCTCTTTTTGCCAAGAGCAGGGAAAAGGAATGTACAGATAATGTGAGTTGTACAGTCTAATTCTACTGTGTGTTTAGTTCGTTTTTCACTTTGTTTTCCAGGAACCAGAAGATGAAGTGTTTCTTGCAATTGCTAAGGCAATGGAGGAAATGGTGGAGGATCCTATAGAATGCTATTGGCTTGTCAGTTGCTTTGTGAATCAGCTTAACAGCAAGCACAAAGATTCATTACAACAACTAGTAAGGATAAAATACTTGTGTGTGTGTGTGTGTGAGAGAGAGAGAGAGAAAAACTGTAAGAGGGAGAGAAGTAAACAAGACCTGGGAAGCATGCTTTCTGAGCATTCTGGTAGGCACAATGAATAGAGACAGCTGGAGTGTCAGACCAGTACCTGTGGATTCTGTTCTGGCAGCAGTTCCATGTGGAAGGAGCAGAGCTTTTGGAATTGTGGCTGTATTATCTGATAGGTCACTTTGCCTAAAGTAACTAAATTGCCTAAAGAAAAAAATTGGTTTTGTTTGCTACATTGTAGTTCTCAATTAGTTTTTTTTTTTTTTAAGCTTGCGTTTAAGCTTGCATTGCATTTAGATGAGTTATTTCTTAGTCACTTTGGAGTTTTGTTTAAAACAAAGATGTAAAAAGCTTAAGAGCATTTAGACTCATGTCTGCTGCTTTTCTGGCTTGTCCTTCAGAGTCCAATACTGCTCACCCAGTACTGGGTGATAATGAGGCAAAGCACAACTTTTTCTAGAAGCTAGGTGCCTCAATTACATAGGGAGTATCCCTAAGATGTCATTGTAATACACACATTGTACCAAGGCTGATGGGTAAAGGAAGTGTTTTTGTCTTTGTCAACTATATTAACTCCTTATCTTACTATGACAAAAAGTCTAAAGACACTCCAGGATTTATGAAAACATGCATTGTCTTACATTAGAGCTTGAGCAAAATGATAACCATTCACATTTTTAAACCTATTTGTGTGTTTGTCTGTTGCCCCTTCTATACATGCTGTGCTTTTAAACAAGAAATACATGCCCAGATTCTTATTTATTGCACAGGGATTTAGTCTGAGAATTGATTTTCTTGGTTTTGGTGCACTGTGTGTAGGTTGTTAGGCTGTGTGCTAAGGCAATGAGCATCAAGATGGATGAAACTCAGTGTTACTTGTGAGGACAACAGTAATTAGTGCAGCCTGAATCTCTGCATTGCCTTAAGCTCTCCAACACCTGCATTAGGGAAGAGTGCATGTATGTTTTTGAAGTCCTGCTGGTGGTCAGCAATTTAAGGAACCTGGGGCTGTTTATTGAGT
Organism: Tympanuchus pallidicinctus; assembly: GCF_026119805.1. Taxonomy (NCBI): domain Eukaryota; kingdom Metazoa; phylum Chordata; class Aves; order Galliformes; family Phasianidae; genus Tympanuchus; species Tympanuchus pallidicinctus. Next base: position 7,530,003 of record NW_026294749.1, on the reverse strand, counting down.
GAGTTTATTTAACAAGTGAATTTCAGAAATCAACAATATTCGTATTTTGGAACACCCTGTTTTTAGTTAAAATAAGGCAAATTCATTACTTAAGCGTGTCTATGCTTACAGGATTTTGGATGTACTTCTTGTTTTATAGTATTCTATAAGAGTGTGCAGCAGGGAATTATCTAAACTTTTGCCCTTCCTTTCTCAGCCAAAAGTTCTGGAGCAATATTTAAACATTGAAGACAGTAGGCTTCTGATGCATCTGAAGGCATGTGCTGCGATGAGCAAGCTCCCTTATGATCTCTGGTTTAAGAAGTGTTTTGCAGGCTGTTTACCTGAGTCCAGTTTACAGAGGCAAGATTTTTTTTTTCCCTTTCTATTTGTAATTCCACAGTAATTTTAAATTGCTGTTACCACATGCATTTTACCTGTTGTGTAGTTATGGAGTTAGCTTCATTGCTGACTTGAAAATGACACAATTTTGTTTTGTTCTACTTGTTACTGATACAAGACAAGCTGTTTGTGATCTCTTCTAGCAAGGAAGTTGAATGTAGCAATTCATTCCCTAAGGCACTTCTCACCTCCTAGGATTTAGAACTTCTAATCCCCTATTAGTGATAGATAGCTGAAAGGAGTCAGTTCTCAGGCTTTCAAACTGAAATCCTTGCTTAGGGAGCAATGGTAATACTGTATCATTATCAGATGAAATAGATTTGGGTAATGTTTATTTGAACAAAACAATATTAGGGCATCACTAGGTTAGTGAAGTCCTTATTCTGCAGTTTGCAGTTTCAGCATTACCCTGTATGTGGTGTGCTTGTTGTTATATGGCAGGTTCTGCCTACCAAGCACCTGTAAGCAGTCTGTTCTGTGTTGTGGCTCTATGATGTGGAAGTTAAAAGCTTTTACTCTTGTTTTAGCTACAGAATCAGAGCATTGGAACTTCTGGTGGCACAACAGTTCTATTTACCAACAATTTGTATGACAACATGATAGATGTGCACTTTGCCTTTGCCAGTTTAGGTTTCTGCATTATTCAGTTGTAATCAAAATGGCCATATTTGCTAAGGAAATAACATACTTTGTGGGCAGCGTGTGACAGATGAACTTAATTAATGCTTGGAGATTCAGTTTGGATTAGAATCTGAAAGCCCGAATGCTTGTCTGAAATGCATCCAAATGGCAGTATTAGAACTGCTGAGAACTGCAAACAGCTCCCCGGTTCTCCTGTGAATTTTACTTAATTTTTCAAGTGACAGCTGGTTTGAGCGTGGTGTTTTATGATTTAATTTAACTTCTGATTTAATACTGTATTTCATAGAGAGGTTGCTTGCTTTGTCTAAGTTGTAGCCCTCTCTGCCAGGCAGCAAAACTGAAATTTCATCTTTTTTTTTTCTAAGATGCACAAGATTTGTGTACACTGTACAGAAGTTTTATCCAGTAATGGTGAGATGAAGTGTACATAATGCCAGCTGTGTTTCTGACAGGGGTTGTCATTTGGTGTACGTACTCTTACAGTGCACTCCTATGCTTAACCATAGCTAGAAATTGCACATCAATTTATTTTAAGTGGATTTGGAAAACTAATGTAGAGAGCTTTCATGTAGAAACTTCCTTTGAGCTTATGCAGTGTTTTTGCTCTGCTTGCCCTGATGAAACTGACAAAAATGTGACTTGAAAGGTTTGAAAAGTAGACACTGTATGACAGCAGCAAACATTCCATATTATGAATTAAGAAAGACTTTGCTTAAAGGGGTGATGGGAACCCTCATCTGGCCTTTGAAGCTCATTATGCCTGCATTGTGTTCTCATGGCACTCCAGGCTGAAGTGCAAGTTCTTCCAAGAGAAGAGGTCATGCCAAAATTGAATTGTCTTTTGAAGAAACACACCTGCAGATCCGAGTTTATAGATGGGCTGTAGGAGATGTATTCCAGTTACTGTATTCAGAGATTATAGAGAATGGTGTGTGATCTCTGTCTCCCGTGGTTTTATTTGAAAGGAGAAACACTTTTCACAAGCACCTGGATGGATAAAAGAAAAGGAATCCTCAGAAGGTCTTTCTGACACAGCTCTTAAATGTGAAGAACTGAAAATAATGCAGGAACGTTAAAGCTGCCATCTGACAGATGGTCTCACACTGGTTTTGGATAATCTTTCATCCCGTGTCTGTTGAGTTGGGCCTGAAATAGAGCTGCTGGATGAAGGGTTTCAAATTGTTGCAGGCTGTTTTAGTACTGTGAATCTCTCCCAGTAGTTGTAGAGGTTCTGTTGCTAAAGAATATGCGTTCTGTGAAGGCCTGGTCTTCTGGTTTTCTTAAAACTGTGAGGTCCAGGCCTGGCTCTTACAGGTGGTAGGAGTGCTTTGTAGTTCTGAGAGAGTCTGTGCACAGTGGAATGAGTTGCAACACTTAAATTTGGTACAAGGAACAACTATTAAACATTATGGCCTGTATCTTGCTGATAATTATATCTTCTAGAGAAATGACTTGGAATATTTTGCTACTTGAGATGTAGTGATTGAGGATTTCATTCTTCTGAGTGTTCATTTACCTGACTATTTGAAGAATCTCATTATTGAGCATGCTAGCAAATTGTTTCCTTTTTTTGCACTAGGAAAAATTCTCACCCTTACCACACCATATGGAATAGTTGTCACAGTTCAGGCTGTTAAAACATGATTTGCTTTTTGCACTTGAGCTTGTAAGCAGTTCCACTTCTAAACAAGGACATGCCATATTAATGCATTTGCTTGCCATCACTCAGTACAGACTGAGGAACTGATAAAATATCTTTCATTGACTGTGACCTGAATAATTGAATATACTTATTGCTAGTCAGGAAAACAATCTGAAAAAGGTAATTGTACAAACACTGTTCTAGCAGATATACAAGCAAATAAAGACTACAGTAATGCTTAGTGATTCCTTTATCATTTCTTTTTCCAGGGTTTGGGACAAAGTAATTAGTGGATCCTGCAAAATTCTCGTTTTTGTTGCTTTGGAGATATTGTTAACCTTTAAAATGAAGATAATCGCGCTGACCACTGCAGAAAAGATCACCCAGTTTTTGGAAAATGTAAGTGAAATGTAACATTATACTCTGTGCTGTGCAATTACCTCACATGGCCCATAAAACTGTCTTTTGGCCTCAGTCATTTGTTGTTTTAAACATACCAGAAGAAAGGATGAGAGGAATAGTTTCTGTCAGGAGGTAAGGCTTCCATAGAATGTAGGCTCTGGGTAATATGTTATTTATGTTTGTGCAGATTTGACACCATTCCTTCTGATAATAACATGGTTTTTTTTTTGTTTTTTTTTTCTTGTAAAAATAAGCATGGATGAAGTTGGATTAATTTTTCCAGAACCTCTTACCAGGACTGGTGTCTTGCACCCCTTCTGTTCCTTTTCTGGGCATGAACCTGTAGGCTCAGGGCATGCTTTTTGTTTTTTTGGCCTTGGGATCTTAAACCTAGCCCTGATCTTTCCCTTTGTGGAAAGACATGAGTGTGACAGCGGGGTTGTAGGAGCCTCATGTGACCTAGGGTAGCTGGATTGGACGTGTTTATGGTCGTGGATGGGCCAGTGTAAGTCCTGTCTGATGACAGATGAGGGGTGTAAAGTAAGAGAACCTTGGGTTCTCCTGTTTTGTAAATAAGTGTTGTGTCTAAAGCTTGGGGGCGCTTGTAGGATGTGAGGGATGCTAGGGCAGGGAGGTGGGATTGTAGTTTCTCTTTGTATAAAGAGATGAAACTTGAATTGGAGATTCAAAATCTATATTTAAAATGAAACAGTCCACATAAAATGCATTGACAAGGCATCTTAACTCAATCTTTTGTAGATTCCTCAAGATAACACTGATGCTATTGTCAGCAAAGCTGTAGATCTGTGGCGCACACACTGTGGGACTCCAGCACACTCTGTCTGACAACTTTCCCCACTTACGACAGCTTGGAAAAAAAAATCATTTAAAAAGTTTCCTCTTGCTGTTCTTCCCTCTTTGTGGTGTAATGTTCTTCCTTTCCTCTCCAATTTGAAGATGCTATTAAAGCATTTCACGGCATAGTGATCAATGTTTTTCAATAAATATGGATGGAGTGAAAATACTGAGTGGTGATATGATGATGCCTAGGGCATTTTAATCCAGCCAGCTACACTATTCTGATTGCACAGTGTGTTCTGTGGCTTTTGGGGAAGTAAATCTAACTCCTGGAGCAAGGTGAGTAGGCTGACTTGTAGAAAATACTTCTGTATGCCAGCTTATACTTGATAGAACTAGTTACTACTTGGAGGGGCTTTTAAGGTGAACGCGTAGTATCTCTTATTTTGCTGGAACTCAGTGGTGAACAAAGCACGTTCCTTTGCTGGAAATTTAAAAGTACTCTATCAAAACCATAGATTTGCAGGTAAATGCAAAAGAGGCATCACGAATTTGAGACAGAGAAAGACATCACAGTGACCAGGTGAGTCGTATTTTTCTGAAATATCTTAGAAGTGTTTTCTTCCTGTCTGCCAGTGAACTGTCATGGCTGTACTTTGTTTGTGCTCAGTGAAAAATGCTCTTGAGAGATGCTCAGTGGTTTGGCCAAATTAAGTATTACTCTGCAAATAATGAAGAGCTTTTCTTTCTCTTAAGTTTGTAGTCAATACTGCAATCTTAATGCTTGACAGAGGAGGAGGTATCTTTGGAGTGTCTGGATATAGTAGATATACTGATATACTGTATAGTAGATGTACTGAAGAATTATTATTTGAAAAGAAAACACTGCTATGTGTAAAGCAGGAGCTTTGGCCACCTGCTGGTTTCTTCATTTTATAATGGCAAAATAATGTGGCCAGCAAGTCCTCATCTCATTTAGGTTCATGATTTGAAGTGTTTCTAAGGGAGGTTGTGTCTGGGACGGGACCTGTCCTGTTCAGCTTCTTTATCAGTGATGTAGGACAAGCGATGGAGTGCTTATTCCATTTAACATCTGCAGGTGAAACCAGACTGAGCGTTGATTATCAGGTGATACAGCAGTGGCAGGACTGTAGGTGTAAGATGAAATGAGGGTTTTCAGGCTATAGGGAAATTTTTTTTCCCCCTGAGGACAGTCAAGCAGTAGATACAGATCATAGAAATTGTACAGTTTCCACTTTTGGGAGATTTCCAAGTTCCAACTGGTCGTGTTCCTGAGCAGTTTGGTCTTACCCCTTAGCAGGCCTTGCTTTGAGCAGCAGGTTAGATGAGAGACATGCAGAGTCCTTTCCAGCCTGATGTACCTTGTGATCTGTCCTATACTGAAGTGTAACTTTAGGCAAGTATGGAAGAAATCAGTGAAAGGAGTAATTATAATTCAGAATTACAGGCAAGTAATAAAATATACCACTGAGCATGACTCAGGGACTACATAGATACTTCATATTTACTGCATTTATTTGTTGTGGCTTGAATTTCTTGTTGCTTTATGCTTGTTTGGTTTAGTTTTCAGAATAAGTTAGATGCAGAAATGTAATTTATGATGCAAGTAAAAGCAGAGAGTGATTGGCCACATATGCAGGTTGCTGGAGAACTAATCTTGTAGAAGTGTAAAATTACATTTCCACACCTCATACAGACCACAGGATCATGTATAAGAATACCTTACTTAGTTATTTGACTCAGAGGTGCTTCTATGCCAAGTACATTTGCTGCTCCTCAAAGAGTGTATTTAGTTTGTACAGACTTCAGATGCTTTAGACATTTAAATTTGTTTCAAACTAGGTCAGGTTTACCTTCCAGCAGGTTAGCTGGGGAAGTGTGGAGCTCAGCTCAGGTTATAGGAAAGATTCTGGTGAGATGATCTGTGTGAGATTTTGAATGCTGCCCTTAGTGCTCCTGAAATGCCTGAGTCTGCCCCATTCAGAAAAAGCTTGTTTGTGGCTGCTTTGAAAGCCACTGCTGTGTCTGCATTGTAGTGTAGTGTAATCCATTCAGCTCACTTCAAAAAGAAGCTTGTTTTTCTAGAGTAGGTGTGAAAGCTGAATAATGCGGTTAAGAAAGAGTGTGTATGTTCTGTGAACAACAGCACTTCTTTCTGTACCATTCAGTGCACAAGTTTTTTAAATAAGCAGTGGTGGTGCAGTCAGAGAGTGCTTATTTGAACATTTTTCCCTTAGGATGCACAGCTTACCAAAAGTAAGTTATGTATGCATTATTCCAGCCTTTACACTGCAGATTACTAAAAAAAAACCACTCACACAAAAAACAAAAGCCAAGCACTGATGATGCGGAAGGTGTTGAGCAGTTTCAGTGCTGAAAGGGAATCAATAACTCATATTCTGTGAAGAGAGAAGCTCTGAATCAAGATTAAAAGTGCCACTCAGTGTTACTGCTTTCAGATTAGTCAGAACGTATTCCTCCAATCACTGTTGGACTGAAAGCTGAAAGTTTATTTTTAAACTTTCTGCTTTTAATTTGGAGAATCCTCCTCAATCAGTGAGTAACCCTGGAGCTGCTCTGACAGGCACAGAATTGGCACAGCATCACAGACTGGCTGAGGTTGGACAGGACTGCAGCAGGTCGTGATTTAGCGGAGGGTTGTTACAGTTAGGGTAGGTTGTGGTTGGACTTGTTGATCTTTAAGATCTTTTCCAACCTGAGCAAATCTATGATTCTATGCAAAGAAATAGCAGGATTATTTCTATAACCAAATACATTATTTATTCTGGACTATGCTGAAGAAAGGAAGCTCTCCAGAGAATGAATAATGGCTCATCTCCATGCTGCTTTCACTGATCTTAGTAGATGTTTGTGTATATCTTAATCTGCAGCTTTTACTTTGGATTTGTGAGGCGTATGGTTTATCCACAGAAAAACCCCACCAAACCTTACTGACTTCTTAAAAGGTTGAAAGTTTGAATGTGGCTTACTAATTTGTTTATAGTGACGTCGTAGTGATGTAATACTTCAGTTCTGAAGCCTGCTTTCTAAGAGAATGGGAGTAATGTTAGTTGTCACTGCTCCCATCGTGTAATGAGCAGATTTGAGTTCAAAGCAAGGGTCTTTATAGTCCCAGCTTAGAACAGAGTCTCCCTTTGGAAAGTGGGGAACAGTTGCTCTCACAGGGAGGTGAGGCACTGGCACAGGCTGCCCAGAGAAGCTGTTGGGTGCCCAATCCTTGGATGGTGACCACGTTGGATAAAGATTAGTCTAGTGGGAGGTGTCCTTGCCCGCTGCAGAGGGCTTGGAACTAAACAGTCTTTAAGGTCCCTTCCAACCAAACCATTCTCTCATTCTATGATATGCTGCTAACATTTGCTCTTTGTCCTTTTGCACTAAAGCACTGCTATAAATGCAGTTTCTAGATGTACATTTTTAGTGGACAATCCCAATTTGGTCACTTAGCTACTACAGATTATTGTTACAGTTTCCTTTCAGTTTCACATAGTTGTGCGCCCTACTGAAATCCCTAGCTAAGTAATTCAAGGCAAATGGTTAGCTTTCAAATTTGTTTTCACCCAGTGTCTTTACAGGATCATGCTGATGAGTCATCCGACAGTCATTTTCCTTCTTTCCTGAGAAGCTTGAAATTTATTTTTTTGTCTTTATTTACGTTGTTTCTGCTTGACTGACTGAGTATGCAACTGCTTACTGCCCACCTGTTTCTCCATACAGAACTAGCAGCTTAATTGTATTTTTTTTTTTCTTTTTCTTTCCCCAGAGACAATAGAAACAACACTGGAGCACTCACTTAGGAGAGTGAGAGCCCCTCCCTCTTCTTCCCATGCCAAATATCTTTGTGGACTTTGCTTTGATCCAGTTCTCCCCTCAAGCAGTGCCTTCCCTCCAGAGAGGTTGAGAGGAATGCCACATCTGTGCTCACCCATGTTGCATGCACCAGTTCTTGTTCAGTTACAGTCCAAATAACTGATGGAAATTCCAGATAAGAAAAGTAATGGCAGATGTCAGAGGATGGTGCTTTAAAAATGATCACAGAATGGTTTGGGTTGGAAGGGACCTGGAAGATCATCTGGTTTCAACCCCCTGCTATAGGCAGGGACACCTCCCACTGGACCAGGTTGCTCACAGCCCCATCCAGCCCGGCCTTGAATGCTTCCAGGGAAGGAACATCCATATTGTGTCTGGGCAACCAGTTCCAGTGTCTCACCACCCTCACAGTAAAGAATTCATCTCTAATATGTACTTGAAATGATGAGTAATTTGAACTCCAGTGAAGGGCTTGAAAACATGGAAAGAAATGGAGGAGAGTGTGGAGTTGTCTGAGATAATAACTCAGAGGTTGGTAAAGTAACAGTGATACATCAGGCATCTGTGGGTAGGAGATCAGCTGGTAAAAACTGGATTCGTGTTGCATGAGGGATGCTTTCACAATGTAGTTACCTTTACAAGATAGCTGCTTAGGCCTGAGTGTCCTGGTGGTTCTTAAGTTTGTTGTTATGGCTGGAAATCCCTGTGCTGAAGAAGAGCCCTACTGTTTTGTGTGCTATCCTGCCTCACCTTGAGCTGGACAGGGCAAATTGGTATCCAATAATGGATTTCACAAAAGCCAGTCCAAAACTCTGTATTTTCCTAGCTGAGCAGTGCAGTGAAATGCTCTCTGTTAGGCTTTTGGTACAAGAGAGTATGGGGGAATGGAGTTGCTTCTCTTTCATATGCTAATCGTTAATCCAGGTTATTGGTGGGGACCTCTGGGAAAGGAATCTGCCAGGCTAGGTGTCCTGTCCAGTGCTGTCTACTGCCTCTACTGCAGTAGTCTGCATTAGGAGAGGTGGAAATGCTCCTCACCTGGGGCTGCAAAGACAGCAGATTAACTGTGTGTGTTTGGAGCTAGCTTCTAGCTGCCACCAGTCAGGTTTGATGAATCCACTTGATGAATCTCCTTGATGAAACTTGGACAGTCATCAAATAGAAGCAATTATTGTATTTCATGTCACTGTAACAATAGATATCAGAAGAGAGACTGCAAGCTGCACCTTGCTGTTGGGTGTTTCTGTGGGCCTACCATCAGATGGCACATCTCTCAAAGTGGTTTGAAGCAGCTGATAAAGGTGAGCTGGATCCTGGAGGCTGTGTCTGATGGAGAGAGCTGACTTTTTTTTCAGCCCTTCTCTCGGTTTCCTGCCTGCAGGTGGCATTAGATAGCAATTTGATTGCAGGTAATGAGAGGACTTCACTGAATACACTTCTCTCTTTCCTGAGGCTAGTTTTACAAAAAGCTGAAGTGAAAATGTAAAAACACAGCCCTGGTGTAGGGATCCTTGTGGAAGAGGTTGGCTTCTCACATTCCTTGTACATTGCAGCCCTACCAATGTATATATATATTTAATGCCTGTATTTAATTCCTGTATGTAACTAAAACACGATCTGATCCTGCTTTGGAATCAGTAGGTAGTTGGGGGAAAGGAGATCTTTAGTCAAAACCGATGATTTAAAAAAAAACACTTACTCATCCACATCTCCCAGGATAGCTATGGACTTGTTGGCTTCTAGAATGGGAAATACACACAAACAACTGGAAGGAGGTGAATGAAAACATACCTGAATGGAAGCAAACAGAGAAGCCCAGTACCAGCCTTTTGATCATGGTATGTATCTGTGCCAGCAACGCATATCAGCAGAATTTGGTCAGTTAAAGTAATGCTTCCCAGCTATTGAAACTACTGGGATTTGGGAGAAATCAGAGGATGGAAAGGCCACATGAGTGTAGTGGGATGGGCAGGTATGGCTGCTTTGCTGAACAGCAGTAATGCTTGTACTACTAACAGGCATTTTCCTCTAATCACACTGGGATGTTTTTAGATCTCTATGTGTGTGCCTACTGCAGACTGCAGATTTGGTTCTTTCTTCATTAGCCTGGTGTCGGTACAGCTTTGGAGCCGAGCTGAATCATTGTCCCTTGTCCACATTCACTGAACTGAGAGGCTCAGCCAACGCAATTGCAATGGCCCGTAGACCTGCCCTGGTAAGGCCAGCTCCTCTGCCATGCAGGGACCAGGGGACTGATGCCTTCAGCTGTGCCAGTCACTGGGACACAGAATCACAGAATCACCCGGGTTGGAAGGGACCTCAAGGATCATGTAGTTCCAACCCCCCTGCCTAGCAGGGCCACTAAACGTACACATTCAGATCAGGGACAGTGTAAGAAAGCACACAGATACTTGAATTTTTTTTTTTAAATGATTTTTTTTTAAGAAACTGCATACATCAGGGACAAACAATAATTTAAATAGCATGCAGTTTCAGTATGTACAAAAACTAGGACATAGAGATCCAGCTTAATTTTTTTTCTAGTTATTTACATTGTTTTCATACAGCCATAATCTGTTAAATTACAATACTGGAAGAGCACATGATTGACAGCCACCACACTCACTCCTATACAAAGACAAACTATATACATACACTTGGATATCAACTGGCAAATGCAACTGGTGCAGGAGTAACTGGGACACATGGGAAAGCAGGTAGTGTGCCCGTCACCTCCTCTTTGCTTACAGAAGTTGTTCCAAGCTCAAGCAGGCTGAACACCTGGGAAAAATTATTTGTCACCTTTTTTCTTTCCTGATATATATATTTTTTTATCAGCGTAGTCATTTCCCATGGCTATTCAAAGTGATGGTATTTGCAGGCACGTTAGGGAGCCCCTGTCCACATAGAACTACGGGTTTTCCATCTTGCCCTTTTTTGTGTGAATGCAAGCGTTGATGTAACTAGGCAGGCTGGAAGTGCTCCCACTCTTGGTCTGTAGTGTTTCCACTGTGCAGATGGCACAGTAGAAACAGTGGATGGTGAGTTTGGTGGCCAGTTGCAGTGGTGATGAAGTGCTGTGGTTTTACATGTAAACCTTAGGCTGAAATGTATCTGTGGAATGGGCTTACTACCAAGCTTCAGCTGACATAAAATTGTTAATAAAAATCTATTATATTATTTTTTTCCTTATTCCTCTTTCAGTAACGTCTAGAGTGTGCACCTGGAACTGTCCAGACCAATTGTCTGAGCCCTATCCCAGGGAGCATCAAGCCTAAAACTATTTCAGCATGCAAGTACTTGACCAATGGTGCCTAGGGTGGAGAAAGGCCACAGCACCGACCTTCCCCCTTGATCCTGAGTCCTTTGCCAGGTCCCTGTAGTCCAGCCCTGGCAAGAATGTGGGTGGGAACTCAATGCCAATGTTGTGCTACCTTGTCATTGCTTTTTTCCAAATCACAGAACTTTCATCTAGAAGTTCTGCAGTTGCTGTTTCAATTCTTTCTTCCTTCCTGCTCAGTTTCCAGCTCATCTTTCAACAGGCCATAGGATAGGTCTTGTTACTTGTATATTTTAAGTATGAATAACCCACAATTCAGCAGATAATAAAAAAAAAAACTTGACTCTCATATATTATTACATCCATTATCAGCCCTGGAATACCAGTTTTTGTTCCGTGTTGACTTTTTCCATTCTCTAAATGTGATGTAGTTTATTGCTACTGCTAATCTCTTCCTAATATGAAAGAAAACAGGTTAAAACAATGGACTAGCTGTTCCCCAGCCTATGTGCAACTTCCCAAGAATGACAGAGTTGGGTCTGCCCATTGAGGACATGCTGTGATATTCAGGCACTGATAAGTTCTTGAAGAATGCCTTGTCATAGGATAACTTTGCAAAGTACCCCAAACTGCTGGAGCTAAAGCCAGGCGAGGTGCCAGTTCTGCAGTGCTTACTGATGTCTTAACACTTCATATTGCTGCTTCTTCCTCTTCCTTCTCCTTTTCAGTAACAGGCTATACTTATGAGTTGGGGGAAATCCAGCAGTTCTTCCACTGTTTCCTTGTGTCTGCTTGGACTGTTAGAAGTGAATATAATTAAAAAATAAAATAAAAGCATTGCCCTGGGGACAACGTGAATCCTGAGGCAGCCAGAGGTCAGCAGGAACTTGCCTTGGGCTCATTGGCCAAAGGCCTGGTGGCTGGTGACTGACCAGCATTTATTGGCACCTGGCTGTTATGCCCCTCAACCACTGCTGTAGGGCTCGTTTAGGCTACCGGCTGGCAGAGGTGGGTGCTGTCAGGGTCAGCAGCAGTACGAGATGTTGCCCACAGACTACCCATTCCCCTGTAGACGTTAGCACTGACAACAGCCTGCTACTTCTACCTCTTTTCTCTTCATTTTAATAATCAAATTAAAAAAATAAAATCTCCTTTCCTTCCCGCTAGCCTATTCCATCTTGCAATCTCTGTCACTGCTCTCCTTCCCATTCATACCAAACCTCTAGGCGCATGAAGCAATGGTGCTATAGGCACCATAGGCAGGGAAAAGGAGGGCTGGTTGCTCCTCAGCCATTCTGCAGAGCCCCTTCCTGCTGCTGTGCAGTTAAAAGCCCAGAGGCTTTTTTTTCCCCTTTCTTAAAGCCTGTGATGCAGTCTTGTTACATATATGTGTGAATAAATTCAACCACCATGATCCCCAGCTTTTCAAGAACATAACTGCAAAGCAGTATCTGTCTGGCTATCAGTGCTCTCAGATGCTGCCTCTTGTCTCCAGTGGAGCACATCTGTAAGATACTGACCACTAAGTGCAAATGGAGTGTGAGCATTGTTTGGGCAGGCTGAGTGCATTTCCATGGGCTATGTGCAGCTTCTTTTGCACCAGAGGAATGAAACTGAGGCCTGAGATGAGGCAGGAGTGCTGAGCATTATGCAGAAAATGCTCATGCAAGAGAGAGGCCTCTTGGCCCACGATCAGTGAAGGGTAAGCTTATCATGGAGGCGGAGTGGGAGCACAGAGGGATAGATAGATACTGGAAGACAGAAAGGGAAAAAGAAAAAATAACAGAAATAACAGTGCTTTAGTTAAACTCTGGCCTCTCTGCTCTAATCTTCTAAGCATAATAGCTATTATGGAAATAAAAAGGTGTCCTGAAGTAATAATCTGGAACTTACAGTAATGTTGCTATTGTGCTTTGGATCACTGACCCAAAACAGTGTAATAGCTTCTTGCGAGAGCTAGAAAGGACTCGTAGGCAATGCTTGCCCATGCTTACTGGCATTACACTTAGGTTAAGGACTTGAACTTAAAAGGTGTTGGCCTACATCCAGAAAAGCACTTAAATGTGTTCAGCTTCAATGAAGCCTGTGAGACCTGGTCTGGATTTCAGTGGGACTGTCTGCATGCTTGTTTAGCATTAAGCACACACTCAAGTAGGCAGGTAAGCCAGGCCCAGAGCATCCAGCTCTCTGTGCCCTACTGGGTCAGTTCATACGTTAAACCTCTACGGTAAAAACAAATAAAAATACAACAACAGGCCCCTGGATTTCTGTCCTTATGCTTCAGCTGCACGTACCAGTGAGGAGTCCCACCATCCATACCAATGCAACAGCCTTCCTTTGTTAGGCTAGTTGACACACCGTCATGCTTTTCTCAGTACACATTTAGGATCAGTTCTTTATACCTGGTATAGGGAGGATAACTGTCCCCCATCAGCCCCCAGTTTTCCCATGGTGTGCCCTCTGCAGCACAGGTGGCAATCCCAGCCCTTCTTGCTGCTGGAGGTGTGCTGGCCCTCACACAGTCATGAGGCTTGAGCATAAAAACAAGCTACAGCCTGAGAGAATACCATGCAGTGACCACGTAGGGAGTCCTTTTTTCTTCTTGGGAGCCAACTGTTGCCATATGCTTTTCCAGGGTAGGCAAGCAAGCAGCTTCAAGTCAGATGATGGTTGCAGATGAAACAGCCCACAGAATAGTTTTGCTTCTTCTCTGTCCTCGTAAGGTGCTTGCAGACCAAAAGGAGCGTTTGGTATAAGGAAGTGCTTTAGTGCCATAGGTGCAGGTCTACTGGAGACTTCACCCAGGCCCGTGGTTCCCTGGATACCATCTCAGGGCTCTCTCAGGTTGACGACAGAGGCTTGCCAGGGTGAAGGGTACCTGAAGGTGAACTAATGGATGCCCCACCAGCCGGGCTTGAACACGTATGGCAAATCCACATGCCAGGAAAGTCTTACACATAAATGCTGCATCTTGGCACGATTCCCACCAGGGGTATTTTCTGTAATTGAAGCTTGAGCCAGCAGGTCTGATGATGCTGCAGTACCCATCACATGTACATACAATTTTCTTTTATATTTTTAAATATTCATCTACTTTTTTTCTTTTTGTAGAAAGGCAGTTTGTAAGATTTACATTGTACATAACAGGGAAGTGAATAATACCAGCACTTATGGTTCCTTTTTGTTATGTTTTGAAGACAGCATAGTAGTTCAGGTAGAATTTAACTGCTACGGTCTGTGAAACCTAAAACGCAAGGGAGGGAAAAAGAAAGAGAGAAGTAGTAAGATAATATTTTCACATATATGGTACAAATTAAAAGGAAAAAAAAAAAAAAAAAAAAGACCTAATTGCTACAAAATTATGCAGCTGGATTCCTGCAGTACTGACATCACCATGTTGGCACTGCAGAATTAGAACAGAGATGGAAACTTCCTTGGTTCTCACCAGACTTGCAGCTCACAGGCATTAGCAGTTAGCACTCAGATCTATCAGAAGCTTCTCTGTGTTTCTGGTAGGTCTGAAGAGAGGAACAGGGCTGAAAAGGCCACCATTTCTGCAAGAGCTCATCAGCAGGAGGCTTGTTTCATCAGCTGTGCAAATGCATTTTTTTAGGGTTTGACTTTTTGAATGTGAGATTTTTTTGAACTAATTAATCTGTCCCACTAGGAAAGCAGCAGTGACACTCTCAGCCCAGCTTATGCCACTGCTTAATGACATGAATAGGTCATTACCTTGCTAATGATTTTATAATGGCGATTTATCTAAGTTTATTTAAGGGAATTACTCTCCTTTGTTTCAGCCTGCTCCCTTCAAGTGCGTATTTCCTGAGGCCATTTGCCAAACCAGCAAGTCCTGCTGAACTTCAAACACTTGTGCCAATTTCTATTGGAGCTGTGAGTTCGCCGGACCCAGGCCTGAATGGGTCAAAGCCATGTGGTAGCTGTCAAACATGAATGAGCATAACTCCAAGGGTAACCACTCACCCTAGCAATGGAAAAGAAGCAAAATACTGCTCTGAAACCTGTGAAAGGTAAGCAGGTAAAGAGGCCTCCCGGAAAAACTAAACTAGCCTGTAGTTTTGTGGGATGCTAAAATGCCTCAAGGAAGTCACTGCAGCTCAACTGCTTGTAGCAACATCTGCTCCTAAACAGCCTCATCCCTTGTAAGTTAGATGTGCTCAGTGAGCCAGGTGTTCCTGAAAGCCTCAGTCACTGGAGCTGACAGATCTGGCCAGATCTCATGGCTCAAAGGCAGCTGCTTGCTTGCCTTTAGCAGCACTTCATCATTACAAACCCCAGTGCATCATCATGGCACATGACAGGAAGTGCAAGGTGTATTGTTACAGCAAGGGATACACGCATTATAAATGTGGTGAATTTTAATAAAGAATTTATACATTAAAAAAAATCCCCTAGAGCAAAAATTATTTTTCCTTAAGTGTACAATCAAAGAATAGTAGGATGTTATAGTCGCAAAATAAACAAGAGAGTTAGGCAAAGCAGACTGCGATAACAAAAGAGAATAAACAGAAGGCTTACCCCTACCCTGGGCTCACTCACAAAACACCAGCAGAGCAGATCTCCAGCAGAGACCCTTCCCCACTGGCAGCCAGCTCTTAAACAGGTCTAGGAGAGGTGCAGCCAGGCTCCCCCCCTTCTGGCACACAGCTGAATTGCCTTCACCTGTGCTCCTGTGGCTGACTCAGTGCTCACCCCAGGTGGTCAATCAGAGGTTCAGGCCGTGACTCAGCAGCTCCCATACACTTAAGCTTTTCTGTATTTTTCTTCAAAACCTTAACTGCAACTGTTATGACCACCACCCATCTGATGAATACATCAGTGTGCTATCAGCTCTGTCTGGGCTGAAACCAGGACACAGGGAGGGCACAGTGCAGTGCTGACTCCAGTGATGGCAAATAATTGTGTGCATTCAGATACATTGGCTTAGCCAAGGTCCCGTGAACAGCAAAAAATACTCAGCTGTGTTTTCTGTTTTGATAAAGGAACTTGAGAATAAGCTTCAAGATTAAAAAAAAAAAACGTCAGGTTTTTTTCATGTATTTGTGGCTCCCTTTTCAGTCAACATATATACATTAGAACTGCAGATTTTCAAATGGAATGTATAGAGTTGTAATCACACATTCAGCTCAAATGAAAATCTGATCATGTCTCTTCACCAGACTTCTATAAACCCTCTCTTACCGGAGAAATAGCCCTCGCTTCACAACCAGACCTTATTCATGTCATTGCTCTTTGGCACTACGTACAGTTCTGAGTAAATATTCCCCTTCTGCATGGCCAATGCAAGATGTAGATGACAGAACTGAGAATGTGCACTCATTCATCCCTTTCTATGTACTTACTCAGTGAGAGTTCCCTGTCCTTCTCTTCAATGCTATTTACCCTTGATAGCAGCAGAGCTGACACCAGAGCATGATGATTTCAAACAAAAGGTTACACAGTGAATGGTGTGTGCCTACATACAGCCATGTAATAGGGCAGCACACGTTCATTAGTGTGTTTCTTTGACAGCCTGTAATTCTAAGTGGGGTCATGAGTTCACAGGGTGCTTGAGAAATGGTTGCTGTTTTCTATTTTGTGGAAAACAACAGTATTCATTGCTGTCCTTAAAATAATGAACTTACCTTGTTAGATGCCTACTTAATTCATGAACTTCCATTTCAGAGCTTTTAAATTCATTAAGCTCTTTACGAATGGCTGCCTGCAAAGGACAAATAAACTCATAAATGTATAAATGACAGAAATCAAAATAAGTTCACTTTGTTCTCAAAACAATATATTAGAAGTGAAATAAATAACATTATTAGAGAGAAAAAACAACAACACGTGAAAAGGAAAAGAGATAAATGTTCTAAATTGCATAAAGGGAAGAAATAAATGCTTCAGTGGGATGGATCAATTTGAAAATGCAGACAGTGCTGATACAAAAGCCAATTTCAGTTTATTAGGTAAACACTTTCATACACAAAATCCAAATTAGCATAAGTATGAGACAAAAATCATGCACCAGAGCTTCTCAAACCCTGTGCTCTGTTTCAGAGCTGGACCATGAGTAAACTTAGCGTTGGTAGATCTCACCAGAATTACATCTGAAATGTCTCTCCCCTTTATGCAGTCTTAAATTCCCTCTGGTTAAGCCACCTAATCTGGGGCTGAGCTTACTCAAGAGGGAAAGGGGCTGGCCTGGCTCCCTGCTCTTCTCTCTGCCTCAGGCCATGCCCCTTTGCTCCCATCCTCTGTTCTGACTCAATTGCTCCACATGCCAAACCCATCCAAATTCACCCTAAGTAAGTGGTTGGGTTAACTTCAGTAGGAAAACCTGTTACCTTCAGCTTCTGTGGTTTGTCCACGTGGGAAAAGAAAATGATGAGAAGGGGAATACTGAAGAAGAAAGGTTGACTTTGAGTGACTCAGCTTCTTGGTGGAAATGGCTCTCAGCTAAAATGGCCCTCACCCCATGCTGCAGGCTTCTGACAGTGCTGTGATATTTGTAGCATACAAGTGGGCCTCCCCATGAGCATATGGAACAGATATGCCAGGTGCCAGTGTGGCCAAGTGGTCCCATGAGCCCAAGGTGTGTGCCACTGCTGGGAACATCAGTGGCTGGAAATGGCCACCCCAATTATGGGTACTTGTGGCTGTCAAGAACGTTTTCTTGACTGAGTTTAAACCAGGATAAAGAGCTCAAGCCCACATCAGGGCTTCCACAGCAACCACTGATCTGGTCACCAATGACCTGTGCCTGGACAAGGCCTACATGACAGATCTTGTGAGTGTGCTCTACAGAACGAGCCTCTCGTGTTCTTCCTACATTGCTCTGCCTCTGTCTGTCAGAGCAGAGAGATGATTATGCACCAACTCAAGGGTCTACCTTCAGCAGACCATTTGCTGCTCAAGTGACTGTGAAGAAGGTCAACCTTCTTGCTACCTCCCATTGGGTTTGAAATCTATCACCTCCTGCATCTCTCGGCTGCTGGGGAGATGCAGAAGTGCCCTTCTTCCTCCAACAGTCAGATATGGGAAAGATGAAGCCAGGCTGAACAGAGTTCCCCATGTCCAGCACACAGAGAAAGATTTACTGAGAAACAGAAAAGCCCATTACTAAACTCTACTTTTGCAATAAATTTAGTCTGTGTTGACCAGTGAAGGCAGTTATTGAATCAGAACTTTTAGAAGAAAATAATAAAATAATCTGTTATAGGATGCTGTAGCTCGTCAGGTTCTGTGGCATTGCATTGGGTTCCAATTTGACCTTTTCTTTTTTTTTTTTTTTTCTCAACAGAAGATAGTGGTAGGGAAAAGAAGGTGATCTGAATGGCAGGAATTAGAACACTTCCCAGATGACCCAAACATGAATAATATGCCAGAAGGGGCATTGATACTGGGAGGACAATTATTCTTTTCTCCTGCTTTGCTGAAAAAAAGGTTTGTTTAGAGAAAAATGAGTCTTCTGATTTGTGTACTGACTCGCACATGTGTTATAAAGAAGGAAAAGTGACCTCAAAGTACTTCTCTTTCATACTGAACTCTTTAACAGGCTACGTTTCACAGAGATATTTGATAATTGTTCTTTCCACAGACACGGGGTGAGAAAAGACCTCTCTGGTCACTTTATTTTCCCTGATGAGGTATTTCCACACCTTCTATTCAGTGCAGAGGTCTTTCAAAGACAGAAGAACTGATTAGAAATTTATTCTTTCCCTCACTTACTGGGAGAATGTAACTCCCAATAGATAGATAAGACAAGACTTCAGTCAACTGATTTAGCCAATATGGTGATGTAAAATGGGAAAAGCAAATTTAATGCCCTATATTATGGTCTGGGGACCGTCCAGAAAAAGATTTTTTTTTTATCAGATCAGTTTATACTACATGAAAGTTCCTGAAAGCTAAGCTGAAAAGGGCCTCTACTGAGGAGAAAAGTAGTGGTTATAAAACTTCACAATTAAACAAATTAACTAAGTAAAACTGTCTGTCCTTTCCTCTATGAAGCAAACCAAGAGCACCACAGGTGATTGTCACAGCCAGAATTCCAGCTCCTTTAAACACTGGATATCATGGTGTGGCCTCCATCACTGCATCAGGCCGTCAGCAAAGACATATGCAGGGCTTAAATCCAGGTACCTGAATGTCTTCAAAATTACAAGGGCATCACAGAGTGAATTCAAGGCACAGCAGCCACCTACCAGGCTCAGAGTCTTCTCTTGTTACAACTGCCATAAAGCATTTAAATTCTTCTTCACCATCAGACCCTCAGGATGTGACTTTGACCATTTGACAGCGATTTAACCTCTCTGCCACCAGTGCTGACACCAGAGACTCTGCTTCATGGAGCCAGAACTGGATTTCAGAGGACAGTGCACTTATTACCAAATATACAGCTGTTTTTCATCTGCAGGGCTCATGAAGCCTCTGCTCAGTGGTTACAGTACTGTGTGGGAGGGAGCAGGTATCCTGAAGAATCACACCTGTCTCAACCCCTACAGAAAAGTAACCTGGCCTTGGTGGGATGGAGGTGCTTTTGCCAATCTGACCTGCTGGCATTCTTACAGCCAGGCCTGCTCAGTTCTGGCAGGTGCTGCTCTGTTAGGTCTGTCTTGTGGAAAATTGCTTGTGGGCATTCTCAGCTGGCAGAATTGTGCGGCAAGCCCCAAATCAGTGAACAAATAACACAGGGCTACCATCAAGGCTTTTCTTCCAAGGGTCTTACTCTTTTTAAATGATGTAACGCTGCTGTGTTTCCACACACACAGGAGCCTTCTTGCCAAAGGTGTGTAACTCAAACCAACAAACCTGGTGAACTGGGAAAAGAGCTCTGATGTTTCCTCCCTGGTGGCTGTGGGACCTGAGGGGTGCTGCTGACCATGACATGCTCTAGCTGTTCAGGTCATGGCTCTCCCCAGGTCACTCCACTTACTTTGTCGGCAGCCGTGAGTCGCGTCCAGGGTTTGTCTGCCCTCCTGTCATAGTCCTGCGCGTCGGCCACCTCCACGTAGTCGCTGAAGCGGATGAGGATCTTCCTCTCACGCAGCTCCTCTACCGTGGGCCTCTGACTCAGCTGCATGGTTGAAGAAGCGGTGGAAAAAGACATCAGAACTTCACTTCTTCCCTGCAGAGTGCTGCCTGGGGATCAGTTTTACTACAACCACCATTGTGACAATCAGAGAGTTCAAACATCACCAGGACTGTTGTTTTTACTGGACTTTCACAGACCTGCTACCTGGGAGATAGATACCTTGTTGCTTGCTATAGCACCTTGTTTGTCATGCCACCTTGCTGCTGGAGCAGAACACTGTTGTTTAGGAAGCAGCCATGGAAGAAGCCCCCGATCCCTGGCAGAAATTGGATGCAACGCAACAAAGGCAGCTGGCAAAGTGATGCTTCATGAGGAGATGAAGACCTTATAACCTCACAATCTCCCATATGATCCCTTGTCTTGAGCTGCTGTGGATGCTTTAGTGCTGCTAGGGAAGGGCTATGCACAGGAACAGGGTGGATCCTGCCTTGAGTTAGTTGCAAAAGGTGACAAACAACTTTCCTTACCATCCTGACATTCTGCAGTCCTGCCCTTATCCTCCAGACATGCTGGGCAGGATGATGACTATTGCTTGCTGAATGTTTCACTGAGTGCTGCAGCTCAATTTTATGCCACAGCATATTTGACTTCAACAGCTTACACTGCATACTACAAGCCAAATAACAAATTGCAAGGGTGGACTGTCAAGAAAGCCTCTTCACTGTTCCAAAGCCACTTCTTTCAAACTTCTCAGCAGAGAGAGCAGCCAGTCAATCTCTGGTATTCCATGTATGGAATGGCCACTTACATGGGCAAGGACAGGTATTGGCATTTTGGGATCAGTTCTCCTTGGATGCTCAGCTTGCTGGTTAATCTCAAGTGGAATTATATGACTGTTTCTGAAGAAGCCACAACAGGTGTGTGCATGTGGATGTGCATTAGCTGCTAATCCTCCATTAGTGAAACATCTGTAACAACGATATTATCAGGAAAAATAACCATAAACTGCTAACATTTAGCTAGACAGTATCTCATGCTATTACCACTCACTAGAAATAAGTGGGCTTTGCAATACCTCACTCTTGTGACCAGGGAAAAGTTAAGTACTTCATAAAATGCTTGAGACTCTTTTCTGCAAAGGAGTTCAGGCTCCTGGATCCAGATGTGCAGTTCCACCTACTTCCCAAATTAAGCATCTCAGTACCTTTCACTTCACCTCCCAGGGAGAATTAACATTCAAACCAGAGAGGATGCTGAGAGGAGGATGAAAAATCTGCGAGATCACAGGAAAGAAGCCCCACCTCCTTAGAGCAACAAATTGCCGGGGTAGGACTGCACCCCCATCCCATCCCACCTCTGCACTTAAATCCCTGTGTGACTCTCCTTGGATCATCCCTGGAGGATGCTTGCTTCTCTCTTCTCTTTTATAAGAAAGCGGTGCTACTGGAGGTGACAGTGGTGCTGCTCTGCTGATGCAGACAGTCCTCACCACTCACAAAGTGGGTTCAGACATCACTTGTAGAAAGGCTGCAAAGCTGAACTGATACCCCAGTGAGCTGCTTCAGGACAACAGGAACCCTGTTCTACCCGTCCTGGCTGCAGCTGCGACATTATTGCCCAGAGAAGAGAAAGAAATCACAGAAGGAGGTGCAACCAACCACACACCTCTACTGCCACGTCGTGCCTTTGCCTAGGGCAGCATCCATCAAGTTGTAGTTTGGTTCATGTACTGTCTCTCAAGTCATAAGCCTCAGAGAGGCTTCTCTCTGACCCACAACTCATCTGGAATGTGATTCCAAATCACTAGTTTTTCTAGCAGTCCTGCTACTGGGAGCTGGCAGCTTTGTTAGCACTGATGCACTGCTAACGAAACAACACAGCAGAATTTTTCTTTCAGTTTCTTTTTTTTTTAATCTATGCCCGGACAGTGGGGATAGAGAAGATCTTTATACTGAAATAATGATGCGACTACAGCCAAATATTGCAAAGATAAGAGTGTGAGACTCCATCTTTACTTCTATCATCTTTTTTTTTTTTACCCAGCAGCTTGAATAAAGGGTGAATCACCAATATTATCTGTACCATTTTCAGCTTTTAACATTTCAGGACACAGCACAGATGATACTTGGACTATTCTTTCAAATAAAATGTTTTGTGACATGGAGTATGGTGACATCAGCAAAAAATAAAATCTATCAGCTTAACTCTGTGTCTCTGAACGGCACCAAGTGAAAAAGGAATTCCTATAAACCTTGCAAGCTGGAAGAAGCCTTCCAGAAAACGACTGGCTCTATTTCGCAGCTTCTGTCAACTGTTACCAGCTGACTCTCATGTTTGTATCCATCTTAGAGATGAACAAGTTCTACAGAGGAGAGGGCAGATGACTGCTGATCCACTGCACCATGCTGTGCCAACCTGATGCCTGGCTGGTGTCAAGAATGCTACAGCATCACAAGCCCATTGTGAAACTTTGGTGTTAATGTGCTTTTTTCATTCTTAGGTGGCACCTAAATGTAACACAGACTAAAAGCTGGTTCTCTTCCTCTAAAACTGCATATTGTTTTTAGATACCCTGACTTTGCTTTGGAAACATACAACCACTGCAACACCACTGCAATGACAGGTATTGCACATCCCACTACAGTGGTGGTTTGTGTCCCCATCCCTACTGAGCAGCTGGGGCAAGTGAAGTTGAAAGACCAGCTCAGGGTGACCCAGGACCCCATGGCAGAGCTCTGAGCTGCCATGAGATGCACTATTCCTGTGCCAGTGCTCTGGCTGAAATACTGTCCTTATATCCAACAGCTAATGTACAGCCATAAATCTACATATATTTGCATACATAAGCACACATACACAAATATTCAATATATTAAGCCAAAGCACAGATCCAATCATAATAAATAGGGAGAAAAGGACAATTATTTTAAGACAGCAATAAAAGCTTCATTATTTGTACTGTTAACAAACTGCCCTGCCTCTTTCTCATACCATTACAGAGGCTTCTTGTGAACTGCTAAGCTCTTTCCATATGTCTGCGTTATGCAGGGCACCCTTAAATCTTAAGGGCAGCAGTAGCTGGCAGACAGCTTTGCAGAACACTCTGTAAGTGTCCATTCAGTGTCAGTTTGTGACAAGGGCACAGCTCACCTGAGATCTCACCTTGGTATTTATCTTAATGACCTGTGAGTTACGGTCTCTTGGATCAAAATTACTTCATGCTACACAATCCTTCATGGACCACATCTGAAATGAGCTCTGCTTCTTCTTACAGATAGGAAGAACCAAGAGTGTTTGAAAGTTACAGGAAAAGGACACATTCAAGGACATGATGCAATTGCTTGCAGCAAGAAGTGCTGCTCCAAGCACGGGAAAAGGGGTCTCTCTCTGTGCTCACCCTGTGACTCCCTATAAGTTCAGTCAGACCTTAGGGACACTGGGACATCTGGGAACTTTTCAGGGGCACCAGAGGGAGGTATTTAAGGCAGACGTTTTCTTAAAAAGATGGCATGAGGATTGGCATTTTTTACAAGTATGACAAAGAGTGGTTTTTTTTTTTCCTTACCACTGCTAAAATTAGCAGGATGTCCATGTGTGTCCACCTCGGCATATACATTCCTGTTCATCTATTTGTGAACATTTGTGAGTTGAGGGAGAATGCCAATTCAGTGGCAAGTCACCACGTTATTTTAGTGTGAATGTGAACAGAAACTGTTGTCATGGGAGGCCAAGTGTTCCTCTGGATGTTTTGTATCACAAGAGATAAATACTGGCACATTACAAGTTTTGATATTAAGCTAGTTTTCAAGGGAAGTTTTAACTCAAACCCCTTTGTTCTCAGCATGGGATATGAAGCAAGCTAAAGCACTGTCACCAAGTAAAGTTCAGGAAAAGCCAATCTTGTCAGTCTGATCTTGAGATTTAGCCAAATGTGAAATGCTGACTTTGCTCTACTTCAGACACAACAAAGCTTGTTACCCTGTCTCTTCACTGCTTGCTTTGTTACCTCATTAAAATGTTACAATCGTTATTTATGGAAGAAACCAAAGTGAAAAATGACAGACTCTAACTAGCAGTGCTAACAACCTCCTCACCTCTTTGCTCCTCACCTCTTGTGCTAAGACATAGGAGCAGGAGGTGACTTAAATGCCCCAAAGCTCTTTTCCCTCTTTGACTATAAATGCTGTTTATCCAAATTAGCAGCTAACCTTTACTGCTTTCTGACCTTTTTTCCCCCTTCCTTTCACCTCCCTCTGCTTTGCCACACAACTCATTATTTCAAACATCCCGTCCTGATGCAGGTGAGGGGAGGTCCATTATAGAAAATACTTATCAGCAAGACACTTCCTGGAGAGGCTCCAGCTTGCTTTCCCATGAATAGAGGCTTTAAGCTGTACTGGAGCAGGAATTTAACAGGAACAAAGACTTCAGACTATTGCATGGATTTTAAGAAACAGCCACATCTCTTCACTTTGGTTGTTTCTACTGCTACAAGAATTTTAGTCTTGCAGCCAGTGAAAGACTACTGGCAGTGGGGGGACAGGAAGCAGTGAACAGCTCTGGGGAACAGGGAGAATAATGCTATTTGAGAGAAGGCAGGAAAAGCAGAGCTTTGCCTCCTCTTTACAAGTAAATCTGTAATATCTTCCATTCATTCAGGCTACAACTCTATCTCTGCGGAAAACCTCAGGGGGAGTTCAGGCTCATGTTAATTGCCTTGGTGCTACACCAAATTCTCAACAGCAAGGAGAGGATAAATTCTTAGTTGTAGTTTCTGGAGGCCCAGATCTCCTCGTGAAAGGAAAGTGGATCCAACACTTCTCCCAGAGGATCTCTGCACATTCACAGTTCTGGAATGGGCTTGGTAGATGTCTGCAACCAGAACTCAGAAAAATCCCTGCTATTCATGTTCCTCAATTCAAACAGTAGAAGTGCAGGTGACCAAAGCTGCCAGTGGGACTCCACGGGAGAGAGCACGGGGCAGGACAGATGTGCAAAACCCACCCCTGGGCACTCAGGTGGGAGGCAAATATCTCTCCCTCATCTGGCAGGAGGGAAAAAAGTTACTGAGAAACTGCTTCAAGCACTATCTACCTACTTTTTACTCTCTGAGTGGCAGCTATTTCCTATCCCCAGTTAGTTAATTTGGAGTTAGATGAGTCTGAGAGCATGAAAAGTGCTTAAAAGTGCAGCTTGCTATAGGCTACCCAACTTCTTAGAGTTTTTTTAGAAACTGCCTGTCCATATGATGAATTCAAGTGGATATTTATTACTGCCTTTAATAAGACATCTAGACCTAGTAAGGTAATTTCAGTTATTACAGCATGTCATGTTACAACTCATCATCATTATACTGTAGCAAAGTGTGATTGCTGAAGGAATTTTAGGAACAGCTTTCTAATGGATGAGGAAATGAGTTGTACCCTTAGAGCTGGAATCATGCCATCGGAAATTCGGAACAGTAACAATTTCTACAGTGCAAAGTCAAAAGTCTTTTCAGTGGCTTCTCCAGAACTCCTCCTGATTACAACCAGACATGGATACAGGAAGGCAACATGGCATACTTTCCTTATGTTGAATTCACCCTGTGGGCACGTCTGCATGAGAACTCAGTGCAAATAGAGAGGTCTGCTGGGCAGTGCTCTCGACGTGCTCAATTAAATTTCTGCTTGATCTGAAGTTTAAAATCCATTGGTAATAAGACTTCAGTCCAAATCGACAGAAGGAGCCTGCCTCTCTGCTGCAAACACGACACATCTGGGACATGTTCATGAAAGACAGAGCTGGGGAATAACAATTCTTGCAGGATTCACTAGGCACTTGGCATTTCTAGTTGTCATCTAGCCATTAGCACACTTTATTCACTTCTTTACTCCAGACATTACTGAGCCTCTGTGATGGTACATTTGGCAGGTGAGAATGAAATTCCTTGTTAGACCAAGCCTGTGGTTAGAATCATCGAATCACTAAGTTTGGAAAAGACTGCTAGGATCATCTAGTCCTGGAACAATTTACATCAGTTTAACAAGTAAGCAAAATCAAACAATGCAAGTTATGTTGCTACCAACCTTACAAACATGCTAGGGGCAAAAGAAAATATTTGTTAAAGGAAAAAAAGAAAAAAGGCTAAAAACAGCATAGCCTGGAATGTTGGTATGGAACACTGAGCTGCCAAGGACCTGGACTGGCTTGTTCCTACTTAAAATAAGACAAAGGAAAAAAACCTTACAGAAATCTGCTGAGATTTCAGGGAGCAGTCATGTAGCCTGGGTGTTTTAGTTCAGGGTGTAGCTGTGGCCTCTATCTCTAATAGACAATTCATTTGCTATGTACTTCAGCAAGCCCCCACTTGTAAGGCAGCAGATTAGCTATGGGAAGCTTTGTTTTTTATCTACTACAGCTATTCATTAGATGGCATAAAACTTTGTACTGGATTGCTGTATATGTTTACATATACATATAGAAATTGACAGACTGGTAAAGCAGCACTTCTAGCCTTTGCAGTGAGCTGAAGTCCTACAAAATCTCTGCACTGCAGTTAGGTTCTATTCCTTCAGACAATGCTATAAGGGGATAAGAGCATCTCTACCATTGTTGGAAGGAATTAGCATCTTTAAAATAGTATTATAGCTCTCTGGGCCACATTCTTTGTTCCTGCAGACAAAGGCAGTATCACCCAGTTGGTGTCAGAGAACTCTGCTGATTTAATTGAGAATAAAGTCTGAGATTTTTAAGCATGAAAGAAAACAATCCAGCTCCCTGAACGTAAGCTTTGCATATATATTCACAGTCCTTTTCCTGTCATTATTTGCACCATAAAAGCTTGCAGTCACATATGCCAAAAAGACTAAGCCACCTAAAAGCCTATAGAAGAATGGTGCTGCTCCATAAACTTGTGAGTTTTTAGAGGACTTTCTCCTGCTCTGTAGGTGGGAAATAGAAGCCAGTGGTGAAATAAAGTTTACCTGCAATAACAGGACAGACTGCTGGCTATGTATATTGGGACATCTGTAGACATTTACACCAGCCGAGAATCTGAACATGTGTATCTGAAATTACTGTTCTTCAGTTTTAAGAGCAAATGACTTTTAAATGGGAGGAAAACCAAAACCAAACTGTCCTGTTTACTTCGTCCTTCCCTGCTGATCGAAGATTGTACGATTGTTTTCTGCACTACACACCATTTTCCAAGTGCTTCTCTCTATTTCGTTGGAATGCCTCAAGTGGCAATCTCCCCTTCCAGAAAAAGTTTATTTCCTAGTCTACTGCTTTTTAAGTTGGAACTTTCAAATGCAATCAACACTGTTTTAACTTTGCTCTCTCCTTGTAATAGCTTTGTAGGCTATTCCATTTACACAGGGCAGTTAGACTGATGCTAGGCTGTGCATCCTGCATAGTCCAAAGCTTCTCCTGTTATGAAGTCTAGACCTTACTTTGGCCAACTCCAAGATGTTACTGTTAATAGCCTGCACAGCACTTCCCTGCCCTGTCCATGGACTTAAACTCTGTACAGAGGTGATGTCTTTTTCTAAAGACTTCTTTCAAAACTGACTTCATTCCTTACTTTTGAAAATAGTGCTGTGGAAAAGAAAAAATACAAACAGTTGTGCAGTAGGAAGAAAGTTATGGTAATGCCATATTAGGATCAAAGCTGCTCCTCACCTTACGTGTTAATCTTCTCTTTATCTCTCGTTTTTCTTCCTGCTCCTCTTGCTCATTCCGGGCTGTAAGAGATACAAAGGAATGTCAAGCTGCAGACTTATCAAATATGCAAAGTGTGCAACAAATAAGCCTGTCTATCAGTATATTAATGTTTCAGGACCTCTATGATACACAGCATGCCCCCCTGGGACTGGTGAACCTGCCTGACCCATAGCTTCTCTGCTTCTTCACACACTTCATAAACATCTACACAACGTTCCTTTCCCTGTGCTGGTACTCTTCATGTGTGCCACTCTGCCAAAGGGCCAGGCAACGAGCCATTATCTCACTGCTGTGAGGGGTTCAGCTATGATATGGTTTGATTCTGAGGGGTCAACAGCTGAAAAAGAAACATGGGTATAATTTTTTATCCCCTCTGTGGAATGGAAATGGATAGAAAACTCAGAGTAGGGATGTTAGGCAACATCTGCAACTTCATACGACCTGAGCAGAGTGAAAAGAGAGCCTCCTTCCCTCCTTCATGAGCCTTCACAGCGTTGTACTGGAGTGCAAAAACACATCCCAGGAAATCCACTTTTAACAGTAAGCCAAAAAATCACATGCTACAAATTCTCACCAGGGTAAGCCTCAACCATTACCACTCGAGAGGGCAGTAAGATTTGACTACATTACCTTTTTTTTCAATTTAGGAACAGGCTCTCATGCATGTCTTGGCAATGAACTTTACTGAAAGTCAGTAAAATCACAGGTTTCTACGTACTCCACTACTCACTGCATCCTGCATAGTTCAAAGCTTCTTCTGTTATGAAGTCTAGACCTTACTTTGGCCAACTCCAAGATGTTACTGTTAGTAGCCTGCACAGCACTTCCCTGCCCTGTCCATGGACAGTTAGGATCTGCTTTAACTGCTTTGTTGATACCTGAATTGCTCCTTACTAGAATCAAGCCCAAAGGAAAGCAAATGCAACTCAGCTACAAGTACCCTGTGCCCATTGTGTGATCTGGTTTTCACTCAGACAGAACTAACTCAGGCACCAATAACTCAGTAGGGAAGCTACAGAAGACATCCAAGGCCATGTTGGGGTAGGAAGCTTGAACTACATCACTTAAATTTGGTCTAAAATAAATCCAAGGGGAGCAGGCACCTCTGGCAGAATGGTAGTAACAAAACAGGATTTTCGTTCAAGCCACTGTGTGGCAAAGTCACACAACGAGCAAGAAGAAGGGCTGGGTGCCAGTTTTTTGCTGTTCAGGACAACAGAGAGCCACTCCAAGGTGATTGCTCACTGACTTCATCAGGACTGGGAATTCTCCACCAAAGTGGATGAAGAGCCCACCAATAGTTTGTATGATGGTTTATAACACGCCCATTACCTTTAAATGCCATTTTCCCCAAAATACTGCTTGCATTGTCTGGAAGAAAGAATCTGATATTGGAGACAAAAGATTAGAAGACACCATGGGCTTACCAATAGGTTTTTAAATGGTAACTAGAATACCTATATTGTTGCATATACTTTTATCTTTCAGTGGTTTCTTTTCCTGCTGGGCTGGATTCTGGATTAGCAATTGGTCTTTCAGCAGTTTTTTTCTTCCCGTTGTGTCTCAAATTTGGAGAAGCCATGACTGCAAATAGCCACTCACAGAAGCACAGCCACTAATAAATCCTTTAAGATTAAGTCAGAGAGAACGCTAAATGGAGTCCACATGGTGCCTGGGCAGCACTGAAAGTATATGAGGAGTTATGTATAAACTGAGTCAAAGTGGTTCACTTTTGTACTCCGCATACAATGCCTTTCTTTTCTCCTCATTTCTCAGCCCATTTACCCACCTTCAGAGACAGCCAGGCAGGCTGAAAACCTTGGTCAGGAACAAGCTGGGAAGTAGGAATACATTCTCCTCTGAAAACAGAAAGTACTGTTTCTTTCATTTCTGTTAAACAGTGCTGATCTACAGAACTGTTGCTTTATTTTATGTTTTCAGGAGATGCTCTGTTTCTTCAGGGTTTACTGGGTCGCAGTTTTCAGGCCTAATTTCTGTGCTAGTGTGAAAAGTCCCCTGGCACATTCTGAGACCATCAGACCCCATCTACCCAAGTTTTTATGAGGAATTCATGCAAGCTTGATGTGCCAGACTGACAAGTGAAGTATTTGTATCCATCACAGAAGTTGTACTGGGGCATGCAGGCATCCTTCCTTGTAAACTAACATGGCCTGCAAGTACTAATTTCAAAAAGAGTAGTTTAGTCTTCACTCTACCCCTACAGGTCTGTACTTCTCTGCACTGTGTGCCTTTGATTTCATTAGGAGTCACTGCCTTGGGTACATGTCAGTGAAGGGCTGGTCAAGCACACGTCCCCCTGTTCTCAGTTTCTTTGCTGTGGCTGCTGTAATCTTACTGCTGCTACAAGCAAGTAATGGATTCTTGTAATTTACAAAGACAGTACTTTCATAAGCGTCCCTGCAGCATGAAGCTCGGAAGGGATCATTTCTCTTATAGGGAGTGGATGCACATCTGCATTTTGCCTCATTTCTTCCCATCACAACTGCAATAATGCAGTTACACATCACAGGAACAAAACGATACTCAGTACAACGACTGCATCAAGGAAATGTCAGCTTTAACTGCAGAGGAAATCCTATTTACTTCATCTGGGAGAATGCTGGGGTTTCTTTTTGGTGTGTGCTGTGAACTGGGCTTTTGCAAACAACTTGAGCTGTTTACACAGAGTTTGAAGTCTTAATTATTGCATCCCATGTCTCCTTCTCCATAGGCTTTACTGTATCTATCAAAATTCTCAGAAATCTAGGGAAAGGAAGAAAGTAATTCTGTACTGAACAGACACTATATTTACTTGTTTAAGACTAGAGTATTATTTTACGCATTTTTTAAGTTGTGTAACTATTTTTAAATGTTTGTCCTGTTGTGCTTCACCAAAAATTAAGATGCCATGGGAATACCACCTTAGCTTTTCCTGTGACTATGATGTTGTTTGTCTACCAGGACAGACATGGCTTGGGGCAGATGCGTGCTTAAGAATCAAGATAAAAAAATCAATTTAGGAAATAAAAGTATAGTTCTGGATTCACAGCAACATTTTCAGGCACATCTGTGTCATTTAGGAGCCTCTACTAAATTCAGAAGGAAACTGATGAGGCTCAGAGGATAATTCCCCTGAAAAACGAAACAACTCAGGTCTCTGTGTGGGAGAGATTAGGAAATCTCTGATAGGACCCCAGCTTTGGTCATGTCCCTTCTCTGCTTCTATCACTTCATCCAGAGCTGCTGCTTGAGATCCCCCTACCTTTGCACAGCCCCCGGCAGCCACCCACACCAGTGCCAGGGTGGTGTTTACTGGTCACATACCAGTGCCAGGTGCTGCATGGCACGCGCTGCTTCATGCTGGTAGCCAGAGCCAGGATGACAACATGAGCAGCTGACAGAATTGCCCTCTGTCCCCATTAGCCTGAGCTCATTGTTGGTCACGTTGCAGGTTCCCCCTCCTCCAGCTGTCCTGATAGCCTCTGTCCCAACGCAATCACAGAGGGATGTGCCACCAGTTCCCCATTTTCTGCCCCCTTGAAGACTGAACTCTGCCAGCTGCTGGCACAGGGATGAATAGTAGGAGTATGGCTATCACAGGCTAACACACAGAAATGGCTTTCCTGGCAGCCTTGGGCTCCCTGCACTCTCTTTGCTGTTTACTCTTTGCTCCTCTATTTGCACTGATAACGGTGTCTCTGTCTTCCCTTGTCTGCCATGCACGACAACATGAACAGATGAATAACACACTGGGAGTTTGATTCTGAAAAAATTTAATCAATCATTGCTGCTAATTTCCAGAGAATCTGTCTTTTGCTACCACACTTCTATGATTCTGTGCAAGTCTGTTGTTTGAACAACAATAGAAGATATACAATGGACCAACCTATGATGCTCTTTTAAGGTACCATTTAGGAATACTTTTGTCTGTGTTCATTTTCAAAATTTTCCTGGAATGAAGGATTTAACAACTTAAAAAAGAAAGAAACTGTTCATTCAGTTCCCTGTTTCTGAAGTACAACAATAATGAGATGAACAGATTTGTGTTCCTGTTAAAAATCAAACACTTCAGTGTGAGTAATGAAATGCATTTCTTTTTTCCCTATTCATTCACAAGATTACAAGGTTTGTGCTAGACTCAGTCCTGCTTCTCTTGGAA
Organism: Tympanuchus pallidicinctus; assembly: GCF_026119805.1. Lineage (NCBI taxonomy): Eukaryota > Metazoa > Chordata > Aves > Galliformes > Phasianidae > Tympanuchus > Tympanuchus pallidicinctus. The sequence continues at coordinate 7,498,109 of NW_026294749.1, read as the reverse complement.
CTGGTGACAACAGATCTAGTAACGTAACTTAGCACAGGCTCTCCAAATGGTAGACTGCCTCTTTAAAATATACTTTAATGATCTGAGGATCTACCAGTAAGCTTTTGGCTGATTTAAAGGAAGAGTTTCAGGGGAACATTTCACTGGAATTATCCCAAGAAACACAGGATTCTTTTTTGAATTAAATAAAGGCTCCACCTAAGTCTAGATTGCTGTGAAGGTTTTTAGCAAAACTCATCAAGCCATGCTCTAATGGCTTTACCAGCTTATAACGGGATGCTCGTATCCGTGTGAGAGCAGCACAGAAAGGCTTTTCAGAATGTTCCTCTGTTGGGAACAGGACTTGCAAAAAAGATGCAGGGTTGTTTTTTTTTTCATTCCCAAAGGCTGTTCATTCATGTGTATTTACTGACTACAATTTTAATGAATTATTTCTGCAGCTCTGAATGTTGCTGCAGACTTGCACACTTACTTGCATTTATGATGCACTTTGTTTTTATTCGTGATGCACATATGGAATAGCTGATGTTTTATAAAAAGAACCCACACAACATAAATCTAAACTAATGCAAACTAGCTGGCTTCAGATTCAATGTCAGTAGTATCAGGACTTACGTTTCAGAATGTTCCTCTGCTCCAATTCTTCAGCTGTCGGCCTCTGGCTCAGTCGTCTGCGAAAAAAGTCCAAGATCAGTTTCTGGACCATATCACATCCTCCTCAGCTCACTGTCTTTGAGAGTTTTTTTGAGGTGTGGAAGGCAGAGCAGAAAGTGCCAACGCTGCTCCATTATGCACTTGGTGTGCCTGGCCCATGCGTGACACAGACCATGCTTCACTTTCGCAGTTTCCTCTGTGTTCAGCCCATGAAAGACGAACTACGTTATGTCATCTTAGGCACAGCACTCCCACCCCTACCCCAGGCAGAGCTGCTGGGAGTTAAGCTACACAGATGTCTTTACTTAATTTCCTTCCTCCCATGCCTGCTTCCTGACTCGCACAAGCACTTCTAGCTGAGACCCTGCTAACCCTCTCCCTGCCCTCTTGTGAGCCTCCAGGCTTGTCCAAACAGCATCTGAACACAGGCAGCCTGCAGAAAAAACAAGGGACAGTTTGGCAGTGCTGAGGGCAGAACAATAGTGGCACTCCTCCTCCACAGCTCCACTCCCCTCCTCCTCTGGTGGCTTGTATTAAACCTTACAGTGAAGATCAGCATAACTTGCTTGTCAACCTGTAGGACAGATTCACAACCAATGCAATCTAATTACAAATGGGAGCCCTGAGAACAGAAACAATCTGAATATTCAGAATACAAAGCAAAGCAGAAAAGCACAAAGGGATCTTGGGGAAAACAAAGAGAACCACTACGATGACATCAGAAGTCAACACTGTTGGGCCTGCTCCTGCTCTCACCAGGCTCAATGGGAGTTTTGTCAGTGCTGCCAGTGACAGGACATCGCCTTCTCATCCCTCAGGCATAGTTATTCAGGGAGGTACCGATAGGGGCAGACTTCAGAGCAGGGGATCATGTCTGCACCAGATAGTTCAATCCCCTGCTTTGTTCAGCAGCCTCTGGACTGACCTCACCTGGTGCACAGGGCTGGAACGCACGGGATGGGCAGGAGCCTCACCTTCTGTATGAAGGCAAAAGTTTGGGTAACTGATTTTACACAGCCTGAATATTTCTGCTGTCAGAAAAGATTTCAGCTGTACTGCCTTTGGGGCCATTTTCCATCACTAAGTCAGATCATGGCCCTATTCCAGTGCAGAATTTGGAGTGACTGGTTTTGCCTCTTTGCCATGGCAGATCAATCATGTACCTCACTTGAAAAAGCATGGATAGGGACAGAAACTTGACATAATTCAGAAGTAAAGAACACCTACAAAGTACATTGAAGATGAAAGTACTGTTTGAATGCTTGCTATTACCATCTTTAAGATACAGTAGCTGTTGCTAATGGAATACTTCATCTCAGTATTAAGAAGAAATTAAAGCTATTATATTTCTATCAGCAGTTGAGAATCAAAGAGAATAAATAAATTGCCAAGTTTAGGTCCACTAAGAGTTTCTGCAGAAACTGAGTTATATGAAGCTTTTAATCCAACACACTGTGATGTTTCTCAAGAGGAAGCTTCACGTGAATGTTCAGGACAGACTCCATCCACCCAGTGTGCAGCGCTTCTATAGAACCAACACAATAAATGTAAGGAGACGTCAGTTTGAAAAGAAGGCTTCCAAAAAACTCCTCCTCTTCCAGAAAAAAAAGATGATTAAAAGACTCAGCTAACAGTTTTGTCAAGAATGGTTCACATTGGACCATTTCGAACAAAAGGCACAGGTTTTGTCTATCTACATGAATGATTTACATAAAAGACCACGTCTTCCATGTATTTATTTCTCAGTAGCTGCCATAAAGTAGATGAATTTAAACAAAGTTTGTACTTCACTTTGTCACTGCTTCTACTCTGAGGTGCGTGATTTCCTCCAAGTGTGCCCTACACATGTATCCCCATCTTCTGTGCAGCTCAGAGACCTACATACTATGCAGTTCTTCCCTAAGATGCCCAGTATGGGGTCCAGTGAAAACCAGTCAGAAACACCTGTGTTCCCCATCAAGAATCAAAGCATTTTACGGATGCCATAAAATACCTTTTTCAGGCTGCGATGTGCTCCTGCCTCAGTGATGACCACTGTTATAAAGGCATGAAGTCACGTGGCAAAAAAAACATGGTATTTTTGGTAGATGCAGTCTAGAGATCAAGAGCTCTTGATTTTCATGGACTGCTGCTACATTCCCATTTTCACCTCATTTTGGGTTGACTGGGCCTGCTCCCTCAGTGTTTGTTTCTCCGATGAGTGAAACAACCCCTTCCCCAGTCCTTCTCATCCAGGCTATCACAATTATTTTTCTTGTTCTCCTGCTCTTTTCATTTCATTTCTTTTGCTTCCACAGTGACTTCCATCCCCAAACTATCTTTGAACTCTACAAACTCCACTAACTCCTCAGAAAAGCCATCTTTCAGTTTTTACTTTTTCCCTCTTAACTTTTGGGTTTGCCATAGGTTGGGCAGCTGTTAACATTTTTGAACATCTCAGTTCTAGGTACTACCCTATAATTAAATAAATGTTGGCAGCTCTTGCTTTGTTATTGTGGCTGCAAAGATAGATTTTTTTTTCCCCACACCTAATTTCCATGTACCATCTTCAGTGCACTGTTGAGATCTTAGCAAACAGTAGATGTGATAACTCCACTCTTTGTCTTTCCTTCCTGTGTTGAGCAGAACAAAAATATTAACGAAGCCCACCTAGATTGCAGAGGCTGATTTCAGAGGTTTGATTGCTGGATTGCTGCTGTGCCTTCCTTCATTTAACATCACAGGGGCTGCATGAGGCTGTCAAGAGGCCAGAGGTCAGGAAACAAGTGTCTAATTAGCAGCACAATCAGAACAAACAGGAGAAAAAGGAGGTGAGAAATGATGTGGCAGACCTCCTGCAATAGCAAATAAAGGAACTGCTTATTAAAACTATCAGAATCAAGTGGGATGCAAGTTATTGATCAGAATGAGAACTGTGTTTTGCGGAGCTGCAGGAGTGTAGATATCTGACCAAGGGAAAGTCAGGCCTTAGAAAGCACCAGCCTTTCAACAGTTCATTCTGTACTTAAAGACCTTCATGTAAACATGCTTAACCATGTGTGAATATGCCATGCTTTTTGTTTTGCAATAAACATCAGGCATTCAAGAGGGCAGGGAGGCATGTTGCTCCTTGTACTCTGCAATGTGTTGTCTGTTTTACACTTCACACGTTTTTGTGGTATTGTTAATAGTGGTTTTATGAGTACACTGATAAAGATTTCCCTAACAAAAAATAAAAAAATAAAAAAATCAAACCTTCTTGAGATTTCTGTTGACATAAAGGAAGCCTTGTTAAGATTTCACTGAAAATATAATACTCAAATGAGATGTCAGTGAAAAATAAAAGTTTGCTCAGATCTATAAAAATAAACGATGACAAACTAATTTTCTGAATTAATTCCCTACAGGATCAAAACACACCACAGGCTTTGTGCTAGCACTATACAGTGCTCATTTCTTAGTAAAAACTTTGCTGTTTTTATTTCACTTCCATTTTTTTCTTTCTGCTTTGTTGAACTTGTTCTGGTCAGGGCTGAGCACGTCATGGTGGATGACCAAGAGTTTGGGGGCAAGAGGAACAATCGCTTGCAAAGTATATTGGCCTCAATTTAAAGTATTGGCTGGTGGGGACGCAGTCTCTTCAGGGAGTAAGAAGGAGGACAGACAGCATTTTCACTGATGGATGCCACTGCTTGGAGCCTCAGAATGGGAAGTTCCTGCTTAATGCAACAATGTGCAATAAAAGGAAATACTGGCTGTACACCTCCCCAGGCAACACCAAAAACTTAAGAGTTCACACAGTGATGCTTAGCCTGCTCTGCAGTGTAGTCATGCCCAGAGGGCTCTCAGGATAGTGGCCACCTATCTGCAGAGCCCTTGTCTGGTAATACTTCTGAAGCAAGGCACTCCTGACTGCCTAGGCTGCCCCCTGACTAACAGTCACGGTTTTTATCTCCACAGTCTCTTGCAGTGCTGTGCATGAGTTCAGAGAAAGACTTGGTTAATGTCATTCATGTATGGTGCTGGGTTGGCGGTTTTTAGATGTGTAGAATTCCTCTTTGTCTCTTTTCAGAGAGCAAGAACATGTAAAAGCTTACAACACGGTCATCTGTAAGTATAAGAACCAGATCCAGAACATGGCTTGCTGGAAAATGACACCTCATTTACTTGCCAGGCTTGTTAACTCCAACAGTTTGCAGATACAAGAGGCAGAATTCAGCAGCTCTCCAGTGCTTGAATGGTGACCTTTGAGCAGCAAACAGGTCACAGGTGGTCACAACACGACATGCAGAAGTATAGAGAGGTGCCCACAACGCCACCAACATATTCTGGAGCTCATCCATGCTCACAATCTGTTCCTATGGTATAAGTCACCATGACATAAAGTAACTTCTGAGTGCAAGGGGTTATATCTTCTGGAGTAGCTCTTAAATTAATTCTCTAGAAGCAAATCTTTTTACTTGAGTGCATCTGGGTTCATACCACCCTAGAGACTGCTCTAACAGAGGAGCTGGGCACATGAGAAGGAAGCTGCTACAAAGAACTACTTGTCGCATAGCTCTTTACTTGGCGTAAATGAGCACAACTGAAGCCAGCAGAGCTGTGCTGATTTAAATCAGCTATATAATTCAACATGAAGAAAATTCAATGGCAGTAAAGAGTCTTACTATTGCTTAATTTAGCATGCCTTTCTCAATAATAGCGCTGATAGCAAAGCAATATTGATGAAGGATAACTTACCAGGGGCTCTTTGTACTCCCATGACAAATGCAGAAAATTGGAAGATGAAAATGGATGTGAAGAAAAGCTTCTATTTGCTTGTGACAGTTAACTGTTAGCAAAGGGCGAGAAAAAAAATGACCTCCTTTCCTTATGCTGCTGCACAATGAGCAAAAAATATCTGTAAGCTCAGCAGCTCACCTTCTCTGAACTGTCAACCCAGATATTGTCAGCCAGACTTAAGAGTCCACAGAAAACTATCTTTCTCCTAACAGGATTTATAAAATGGGATTAACACAGTTTTATCCATCAGTGAATGAGCTGAAGGGATATTAAATAGAAAATCTCTATCCAAAGAGGAAAACGTAAGACTTCTACACCATTACGATTTCTGTGCTAGACTCCATTAAGATGTAGGGTAATTTGTGGGATACATTATCTCCTCCTTTAAGCTCTCCTCCTCGTGTGACAAGTCTCTAGGTATCAGTCATGGTAACACTCTTTATGAGTGTTTTTCTTGAGAAATTAAGGCAATAAAACCATAAGGAGCGTTTGCCACGACTCAGTTACCATGTAATGACTACTCCTCACTTCCCTGTTGACTCTAAGCATTCAGCCTCTTGGAGACTGTAGCGTTCCTGCAGCTAAAAAGAGGCCTGTGGTAAGAGCAGCCCACAGGGGGCAGAGACTCCTGGTCACCCCTAGAAGAAGCACCACTGAGAGAGTCTCAATGAGAACTATTTAGGAAATTTTGGTAGGATGTGCTTGCTTGCAGCAAAAACAAAACAAAACAAAACAAAGAAAAAAAAACCCTGCAAAATATCAGTTGGAGATCTAAGTACTTCCTGATGCTGCCTTCGCATCACAGTTTGTTCCCTGGGCTGCACCACCTGGTCCAGGATAGCTAGAGCAGTCCCATGCTCTGAAGGAGAGAGGTAGCACTTGGGCTTAGCACCTCCTCTGAGTGCACTGCAGGAAACACCAAGTGGTCCAGCACATGAAACAGCAGAACGACAGCTCCTGTAGCATGTTCAGAGACATGCATCTAGAAGGGCTGTGCAAGAAAATAACATTTTCAACAAAAAATGTTTCAGATTTTAACTTAGGCTTTAAGCAGCCTCCTTCTGCTCCTCAAATCATGCTTATTCCAGACTTTGTTTTGTGTTGAGAAACACAATCAGTAAATATTTTAAATCTCTACCTAGTCTAGATTGCTGTGAAGACTTTTAGGAAAACTTATCAGTACTTTTTTTCCTTATTCTAGCATCTGAATAGTGGAAAATAAAACCAAGTGGGCACTTTGTCTAAAACTTTTTTTCATTCTTTAGCCCTTGTGAATCATTCTAGACTCACTGCTCAATGTATTCTTTTCTGTTTAAGCTGATTGAGGAATTGATTTATTTTGGTTTTGTTTACTCTTGGGAAGATACAAGCTCCTCACAAAACAATAGGCTGTCCACATTAGATCAGATTAGGTCTCCTGGGGAAAGAGAATCATGTTCAAAATGTAGATTTCAACAGTGCACTGGGCTGACGTTAAGCTGAAATCTTGTCTATCGTATACAGAACACATTTCCATAAATACCTAAATAAAGCAGGATCATCTTGGTCTGTGAACTCTGCATGTTACGAACTTAAAGGAATGACTAGATAGTCCTATAGCTCTGAGCAGAAACAGAGTTATACGTCTAATAACGACACATCCAAGTCAACAATCTTTTGTAAGATCAGAGGAGTTTCCAGAGAATCTTCCTTTACAAAAGGGACTGTGGTATCACAACGCACAGACCTGCTTTTCACCAAGGAATTATCAGTTTCTTATTGTTTTCTCAAGATAAAGCCATGCATTTCCAAAAATTCAGCCTTCAGCTCCTTTTTCAGTGATACTAACTGCAAAATGGCTACTGATATCTTGAACGCTACTAGAGCGCACAAGACAGTCGCACAACTTGAGCTCTAAAATGGAGCTTCCTATGTTTCATTATCATATTGTTTCGTTATCATCAGACCTTTTAGCCAAATGCTAGCTGCTCACATAAAATACCACCATAAAAGTTTAATTTTGAAAAAGGGCACGGAGGAATTAAAACAGTTCTACCATATGAGCTTTGTAGCATTAGCTCTCAAATCTCTTATCCCTAACCCCAACAGCAGAAGTCCAACAACTGTAGTAGGAAACAAAGAATAATCTTTTTTAGAAGAGAGGACTTACTATGTATCTAATTCAAGAATGTATTTTTGGAACAATAAAAATTGGATATTTTTGAGTACTAAAAATGCAGAAGGCAAAAGAAAAAAAACGTTCAGAAGTGGTAGTGATTGTCCTCCTGTGAAGCTTTGAGAAAAGACATCAGCTTCTAAAAAAGCAGTCATACTCAACTGAAAGCTGATTTCACAAAGTGTAATTCACAGCACAAGGTCAATCCATTAATGACTTGAATGAATAAAACGGCACTGCAAAAATCAGTCTGATTTGAACAGATGTGCTTGTTGTCTATGGCATTATTGAGGCTACTTACTTTTAGAATCTTTTCTCTCTATAGTTCGTGGTTTTACGTCTGCGAACAAACATAACAAGTCTTTAAAGATGCATTTTTTAAAGGAAACATTTGGAGGCTAAATCTTAGAAACATTATTTTCCTTACTCCTCATAAGACATCAAATTTAATATTCTTTTTCTTCAAAGACCAGTGTTTGGAGGCTTCTCCTACTACTTTCTCAGTTTTGAAGTATAGCCTTTGTACTTGGAAAATCTGTAGAAAGCCAGATCCCATTAATACATTTGTAAAGGTGTCCTCCATTTTCTGTAGCTGAAGACCTAGGACTATCTTAAGGACCATTCAGCCAAACCACAGACCTGACAGAGTCCCAGATCCCTTCGCTCTCAACCAAACAAGTTGGATGGTGTTTTTAGAAACTTAGATTGAATAAATGTGGAGTCTCCCTCTTGTTTCCAGTCCTTGACTGCTTATTCTCATAAAAGTTACTCTTGAAAGTACACTCATCTCCACGGAAAAGCTTAAACAACAAAGTTCACTTCCACCTTCACGAGTCCCTCTGCCCTGGCTCCTGATGCTCAGGGAAGCTCATTCAAGCAAGGCTTGATACAGGAACAAAACAGTTATTCTTGTACAAAGCCTAGAGATGGGGATAGGAAGCAATTTTTTAGGCAGGAAGATCTGTGGGTTCAGTAAAGAGAACTGTAGAGGGAAGCTGAGATGAATACAGAAGCACAGCCTTATTTCTCCAAACTCCTCTAAAATCCACTGATCTTTCCCTCCTTTGGCAGTTCTCCTTTGAGACACCTACAGCTGTCACAGGCTTACATTTTGCCAATGCTGAGAAGTGGTTGCTGGCTCCAAGGAAGCACTAAGAGCTGAGGCACATAACAGAAGAACCATCTTTTTTACACATTTGATTTAGTTAGCATGAAAGTAAGACCTCCTGATGAGCTTTGTGTCCTACCATGTTGATGTGGTGAATACATACAGAACATGATGGTTGTGTCTTCAAAACCTGTGCATTAGTAGATATCTTACACTTATGGCACTGTAAGTATGTTACTTACTTAATTAGAAAAGCAAAAGCAACCTATCTTCTAATTTATATAGCCACTTGCACAACTGTAATCTTAAAAACACCAAGTCAGAATGAGCTAAAACATGTAAGCAAACAACACTGCTTGATAGTCCAAATAATCTGTGAATTTAGTGATGAAATTCAATTCAAAATACAAAAAGGTGTTGATTCTAATGAAGGAAATTTGTGTGGAAAGTTTTTTCCAATTTGCTGATGGTGGCCCAACACTTTTATGGCTAACTTAAAGTTTCCTCTGTTACTGCAGCAACTACAGACCTCTCTAAAATGGAAACAAACAGAAAACTTAGGCACTGTGTTGTTTTGTTAAAGTCCACTTTACCAGCATTAGCATGAAGAAAGGCAAGTAAACACTAATGCACAAATCAAATTCATCTCCAAAAACTTTGAGTATGGGAATGCAAAAAAAAAATCAACTTACTTTCTGAGAAAGGAATCACAATCTAAAACACTCAGTGACTCAGAAAATCTACCATACACGAATTCTAAAGAAACACTTTCATAACAGAAGTTGGCAGTACCAGTAATGCAGAACCATAACAATTCCGTTTCTGGAAGAAAGGATGCATAGGAAACAGCATGGCCCCCATATTTTGTCTTGTTATTGAAGTGGAAAATTCCTCAAACAATTTTGAGAGCTTTAAGAGCGATTAACTATATTGTGTCAGCGACATTTCAGTCTCCTAGACTATATAAAAGGCAGGCTAGCTTATAAAGAGCAGTGAATTATTGCAAAACGTTCACTTGGAGATCGAGAATTAGGCCTGGGTCAAACATTTATGACAAACAGTAAAATTGCCTAAAATTGCATTCCAGCAGGTCAGAAACTATGTACAAGATGAGGTCAAACTTGGTGAACAGTTTCAGCTGAGGAAACAGTTTACTAGACACTACTTGAAAGAGTTTAAAAAAGCATTAAAAATACATTGGATAAAATATTTGGTACCGGCCTGAAATTGTATTTTTCATTTTGTAATAAAAATTTAACTCCTCACTGTGCTATTTTTATTGTTTTCTCTCCCATATTTGTTACTTTGTTCCAGCCGAGTACCAAATGTGAAAAACTCCTTATTCAGCCAACTACAGTAGACAAAACTCTTCTTGCAGTAACTGTGACAGCAATTACAAGCACAGATTTAGTGAAGTAGCTTACAAGGCTTGCTCTTCCCAGCAGCAGCATTACCAGCTGCAGTGCAGATGTCTGGGTCATTCCTGTCCATTTAACAGTCACATCTACATCTGGGCTACCTGCTGATTAGACTGAATCTTTACATGTGTTTTACAACATTGATTTTTTTGTTCACTGCTTGCAAATTCAGTTCTTATCTTTACAGGTAACTACACGTTTCATCACCTTACCCAGAGATTTTCCTATCCTCTAAATTCCCACCTTGTTCAAGGACACAACCCCCTTCCAGATGGCATACATTTAACACCTTAACTACTACGGTCTATTTCTGCCCCTATGCACTGGCAAAACCCAGAAATATATATGTGTATATTTAAATGGCAGCATCTCCTGAAACATCAGTGAAAACAAACTGCACCCGAGGCAGAAGATACCAAGAATGGCTGCTTTAAAAAAAAAAGAGACATTCACCTGTCTACCCTTTAAAAATACACACTTTAGGAAACTGCATGGCTGTGATTTTGACAAGGTATCAGACACTATCTAATCAGACATATCACCATCTTTACATTTAAATCTGGTGGCCTAAAAGCATGATGACAAGTCATTTTTTTTTTCTTGGGAGAAGTCTTGTTCCATCTGCATTTTATTCTCTTGCAATTACTGAGATGCGTATAATTACCCTGAGGCTAAATTTGGACCACAAAGTGATAATCCTTTTTAGTTGCTTCATAAGTATTCCACAGTAAAACAAATGGAATGTTATAAAGAAGCTTATTACACTGAATAAGGAATTAGCAGCAGGGATCAATAATCTCCAAAGTAACACAGATCCTCTTCCCAGGCAGATACTCTTTACTTCAAAACAAACAGAATCAAACACAGGAACCAAAACACTTCCAGGGGGATGCAAGTGATATGCTGAATAGGCTGCAGTCTTTCTTCTTTTTATGCATAGTGCAACATCAGCTTTTACATTTTTCCCCTGAAGCTTCAAGGGATTGGTTCAATGCCCACCGAATCTCCAGCATCAGTTTTCCAACTAAGATCAGGTGTGTGTACACATATTACCCACCTTCCTGAGACACTCTATCAAAGTAAAAACCTGCTTGACCATCACATTATAGCTGCTGAGGGGAGAGCAGTGGCCTTCTTTCTTTCTTTTTTTTTTGTTTAATTAGAGCAAAGTTGAAGAAACAACCAGCTTACCTCCTCTTTATATAACGTGGGAGAGAAGCTCATTCCTGTCTTAAATAAGCCATTGGTTTTTTGAGCTCCTTACTGATCCAAATAGCTTATTCAGGCAGAAGGGCTAAAGAAGGTTATTATTTAGAGTGCTTTGTATGTCAGTTAAGCAAAGTATGCTTGTTGGTGGCTGCTGACAGGCCACAGCAGAGGGCTAGATTTCCCTGCAGGGCACGCTCAGATGACTAGAGATGCCAGAACTGATAAAATTCTGTCCTAGGCATCCGGTACTCTGTTTCCGTGTCACTGTCTTGCTTCCTGCATCCCCAGCTGAAGGCAAGGAGAGGGGGCTGAGAAGGAGAACTGGCACAGTTATCCAGATAAAATCCCTTCTGAACGTGTACTCATACACAAAATGCTAGTAAAACTGGAGACTGCACTTACTGCTGTAAAAGGCTGCAGATTGGTATTAAAACACACTGCCTAGGATGGTCTGTGCAAACAGACACAGTGTCTGCTTCCTAGTTTCGCTTGACTTCATTATTAAAATGTGCAGTCCCTCATGCATTGGCATTGAGCTCAGCCTCTGCTTCCAGCCTATGTGGGCCAAGGCCATGCAGACTTGCTTTTTGCTTTACAAGCATACTAAATTCACATCTGTACCTTATAGTTTATTGGGTGTTAAGCCCACTTTCATGACTGGAGGTTATCTTGTGCTAACAACTTTGCTCCTGCTCTGCATAGCCCAGCTAACAAATACCAGCTGCTAAGAAAGAGAGGGGAAAAATGTCTCACAATTACTACAGTGTCAGACTGGTTTGAACAGCGTTACTGGCAAAATGAGTATCAAATACATTTATCCGTCCTAATTCCTATTAGATACATTAGAACATTACTTTATTCTGCACTATTGAAGATCTTTGCTGTTCTAAAGGTAACAGACAGCAGCACTGCAGGCTGCCTGTGACATTTCTGAAAGCAACAATCTCCTTTTCCCAAACAGAGATAGAGCAATAAATTGCTGTTTGTTGTCTCTGGAACAGAAAGCTTGGAAGCAGATTACCTTTTCATTTCAAAATTCTGCTTTGGATAGTCAGAAAAGCTTAAAAAAAAAAAAAATAAATGTAAAACATACAAAGAATTTGAAAATCCCTTGGAAGTGAAACTGGGAATTTGCAATGGCAGGAAAGGACTGAGGGCATGGGGAAATGCAGGACCGAGGAAAATGTTTGTTAGAAGTCGAGCATCTGGAGTCGATTTCCATGCAAACACAATGTGTCTGTGAGAGGTTCTTGTTTAGAAACTGAGTTCTGGTCATTTTTTCCACGCAGCAAACTATAAGGACTTTGCTCTTCAGAGATAACCCAATACTCCCTTGTAACTGAAGTGAGCTGGAGACTTTTATTGTCTGCATGTAATAGTAAGACATTTGTCAGAGCTTGTGACCTGGCTAAATTGTCTGTGTTGGCACAGCCATTGTAGAATAACCTGAAGCAGAATAAAACATTGTGGGGAATTGTATTGGAATAGCTTCACGAGACATACTCACAGTAACCTTAGAGTGGGGGAGAGGGCAGAGACTAAAAATGTGGGAAGGTCTGAGACAGAATTTGACCACTGTGCACTGCCACAGGCACATGAAAATCAGGCAGCAATCCTGTACGCTTCAAAAGCCTAAGATGCTGCCAACACTCTGAAGACTTGTGCAGCTTTTTCTGATGCCTTATGTTATCATGTAATCACTGAATGGTTAGGGTTAAAGGGCCTGTTCTTGCAGGACCACCTAGAACAGGCTGCCTGGGACCAGGATCAGATGGCTTCTCACTCTTTTCCATGACCTGTGTCATTAGGTGCCTGCCTCATTAAAGCAGTGGTCCCACATTTTCCCTAGCCTTCCCTTTGTAAACTATGGCATGAATTTTGACATCTTTGAACAAATTCAACGTATCTTTTGACATCTTCCAACAGATTTGATTCCACTTGTGCTTTAACTTTCCTAAATTCTTCCCTGCATGATTGGACATTGTTTGTATACTCCTCCCAGCTCACCTGCCCCTGCCTCCACCTTCTGTATGCTTCTGTTTTGTGTTCAACTTTGGCCAGGAGCACCTCATTTATCCATGCAGGCTTCCTGGCATTTTTGCCGTTCCTGAGCTTTGAGGAAGTGATCCTTGAATATTAAGCAGGTTTCTTGGACCCCTCCTTCTCTTGAAAGTTCTGACGCTGGCCTTATTCTTAAAACATGAAATGTCAAGTTACAAAGGAACAGAACTCGGAGAAAGGCAAGACATAATGAAAGGCAGGTGGTACAATCAAATCTGAGGCAGTCAGGTTTGCAGCAATGAGTGAGGAAGCTGAGACAAGTGAGCTGGCATGCCTCTCATTCCTCCACTGATGACTTGCATTTCCTCGTGCTTTCTTTACATTTGCTCTAGAATCCTTTAGACAGAGGTCAGCTACTCTACAGTGCCTTGAACCAGAGGGTGGACGTGGATTTACTAGCACTAGTAAACTTTGAGGAGAAATAAGACACAATAAAGACTTAGAACAGAAGACTTAGTCAAGGGAAAGGGGAATAAAAGTACCCGTCGAAAATGTGCCATACATGGTGGATTTTGGAGGCAAAAATCAGACATTTTCACTGCTGTAGAGCATCCTTTCAGCTGTCATATTACATTAGAAAACATAATGGGGCCCTGAATGCAATAGAATTAGTGCAGTGTAAAATACTGGCAGCTGTTCTATCTGCAGTAGCATATTAGACTATTCACTGGGCTTCAAGAGAAGATGAAATTGATGGTGGAGTATCACATAACTTTACAGTATTATCTCAGAATATATGACTACCCGAAAAAGAAAAGTGTTAAGGAAGACCGCAAAGTGTCAGGAACAGGAAAGGGAAGGAGCTTCTGGGATGGTTTAGCCCCTGGGACATCAAGCACCTGTTTCTCTAAGAGGAGAAATGAAGGTTTTTGGAGCATCTGGAGAATGTTTTGATGAGAGCATTCAAGAAGGAACTGAACTCTTAGTCTTGAGAGTGATATGCAGATGAGATAAGTTGAACCTAGCTGTAAGCTTGGCTCCAAACAAACTGACTCCTGCCTGGCAGGCTGTCTCCTTTTATGGAGAAAGCCTGGATATGAGGATGGGGAATTCCTTACACTGGGGCAGAGAATGCTTTAGAAAAGGCAGAGATCACAATTCAGGTGATACCATTTCCCAGAGCAGCCAAATAGTCCAAATGCTCATTGCTTACACTGCTTTGGGCTTAGCTGGAGGTGGATGAGCCGATTGGGCCACAAAAAAACTTTCATGGCAGATGGCCCAGAACCTTTCCCTGCAGCTTCTACAAAGACCTCCTGAAGGCAGTATGTACTTGAAGTTTGCATCGCCTGGGATGCTCCCCAGCAGGGTCCGGGTGCAACTAAACTGCCACCTGCCAACCCACCAGACGATAAGGGTTCCTAAACATGCTGCCTCTGCATCTCCACTGGCCCTGTGCACATGAAGGAGAAGAGACACTCATTTGAGCAGAGTTCCCTGGCCCTGCTGAAGGAATGATCTGCCATCTTTGTAGCCTCTGCTGTTCGAGATCAGGGTCTGCTGCTTGCACAGCTTGCTTTTATATCAAAGACAGTTGATTACGGAGGAAAGATGATTTCTGTCATGATTACTGCAACAAAACGAATTGTGAAGACCTTTCCAGAGCACCAATAAACTCGGATACTCTGCAGGATAAATTGTCCAGCCTTACATTACAGACGCTTGCTCATTTAGCAAATACAATATATTGAATGCTTATTTTATTAATTACCGATTAGCCATCAGTGTTCTGCCTCCTGAATTCAGGGATGTCAGTGAAGAACCATGTGGCTGAATTTACCATGGTGCTAAAATATGCCTTTGCTGTAGTTTGCTGGTTTGCAAGCTATTCATCAGAAGGGTGAGCTATGAACGTTAAAGATAGCATACTTGGAGATACATTGATGTAGTCTACTGAAATTGAGAACACTTCCTCTTCTTTAATGTTATTAACATAAACAGTAATTTTACATGGTCAAGTCCGAGGTTAAAGGATTTACTTTAAACCCCACATATGGACTGCACAGTGGCTTTGAATTCCACTGCACTGAAATATGAGCATAATTCTCATCTGCACTTACCTTTAGAAGACCACTTGGAGATTTCCTGCACGTATGCAAAAAGCTCTTCATTTCCAAGTGATCCTTATGCTAATGCTATCTATTAGGGAAAGCACGCAAAGCTCAAACTTTGCACCAGGTGTAATGACAAGCTAATTAACTAATTAATTTTCTTGGCACTGGTCCCTTTATCCAGAAGATATTTAATCTCATATAAAACACATATGTATAACATTAAATTCTATTAACTATATGGTTAGTTGTTCAGAAAGTTAGCTCTGTTTACTCACATACAAAAAGCCGAGTATGGAATTCCCATGTTTCTGCACGGAGACATGACCGCGTGCCCAGCAATACAGCTTGTGCTCACAGTAATAACCACAGTACACATACATAAGCACATGTATATTTAAAAGCTTGTAAAAGCTTTTAAAAGATGTTTAAAAAAGCTTTTAAAAGATTGGAGTCTGGATGAAAAATTGGTTTTATGTGCCTAGCTCCTTAAAGTGGGTTACCAATGTTAATCTCCTGCACATGTATTGTCAAATAGGATATAACAAGGGGAGAAATACAAACAGTAACTCCAGAATCTGGGTATCGTTTCCTCTGTCCTCCCCTGGTCTTCCCAGTACATGAAAAACATTGGCATCAGGCTCTCAGGATGGGGGAGAAGCCAGGGAACCCCAGGAGAGGCAGAGAAATGCTTTTGATCAACATTAAGGAAAGAAGGGAGAGAGGGGTCGGAGTGTTCCTAGCTGCCGTAGCTGCTTACTGGGCACGTGGAAGAGGACAAAGCCTGGCTTTTCTCACAGGTGCTTGGTGGTGGAAGGCACCAGGCCACAGTGGAGCACATGCAACTCCCAGCTAGGCTGCCCCATTTTTGTTAGCATTAAACAGCAAAAGAAAAATAAAAATCTTTCTAAAGCCAGAACACAACATCTTGAAATTACTTCCTAGTTTGTTTCAATTTTTATTAATATTTGTCATACTTTCAGTCAAGAGAGCACTGTGTGGACTCTACATGGCCTTTTGTTTACTGGAGAAATAAAAGATGATTTCTATTACTGACATAAGCTATTTCCTTGTTACCGCCACAAGCTTTCATTATATTATATATACACTATATATCACCATGAATAATTTTGCCCAGCAGAGAAATGTGGCTTCCTCTGAGGTAAAAGCTGACAGTGATTTGACAACTAAAAGCAACACTACAATCAATTCAGGACAGGAAATGAAGGATACCACACCCCATAGAATCTGCAAAGGAAACAAAGGTAGACTAAATATACTTGTTGTCGGAATAAGTTAGATTTTGAATACAGACTGTCGGAAGAATTAGGGGGCTGAAGTGGATGGAAACTCTGAAGAGGAAATTGTAACTCCATAATGCGTTCTGGTTTAGATTCTGCAGAGAAAAGATGGGAGAAACAGCTGCTGCGATGGAAAAACAGGGACTTGTACTGCTTCTATGAGAGCAGGGATTAGGAGTAGTGAGAGATCCCAGGAATAACAAATACCTTCCTGGACTGGCAACAACTCTGACTGAAATGATAACTTCTGATGCTGAACAAATAATGTCCATTTTTCCCCAATGGTCACCTGGGTGCCTCTGGGGAGATCTTGCAGTCCAATGCTGCTTCCTCCTGCCTGTTGCCTACCATTAAGAGATGTCTCTCCTCAGCACGTCTTCTCCTCTATGGTAACATTAATAAACTGTGTCTGCACATTTGGTGCCCCACCTTATAATGTGAAGAGACATCTGCCCAAGGAGAAGCTACAAGCAGCCAGACTGTATCCAGTCTGCAGAACTTTGAATAAAAGGCCCTGGTTTCTGGTGGTGACAGGAATTCATCTCATCCTGATTTGGAGATGCAGCAAAAGAGAGGTCACACTGCCAAGGTCCATCAAGATCATGGGTCAATGACACCGTTTATCCCATAGGCAAGGGAGCATGTAAGGGTGATGTGTTTTGTGGTGACAGCATCACCTTCTCCTCTCCAGATTGCTCCACTGACCTTTTGCCATAGCAAATCATAATCACAAATTACTCAGATGAAGCAAATTCCTACTGTTTATGTTTGAACTCATACATCAAAACAACAGTAATATCAGTAATAACAGTAATCATTTGTGACGTTAGACTTGTGTTTTTCCATGATGGCTGCTACCTATGAAAACTGCTGACAGATAGAGACAAGTCTGAAACATACTCAGAAATGAGGATCCTTGCTTTACTGAGACAGAATTAAATGTCTAAAAAGATCCTGATATCTTGGTGTGTTTTTTTGAAAGCACATCAAACTTGCTGTCAATGAGAGTTTGTCAACTAGTAGATTTTTTCCAAAATTCATAGGTACATACATACATTTGGAGTCTTCAATATATCTTAAACATACTGATGTACACATGTAGGTCAGAAAGACTGTAGAAGACACAGCCTTGCCAGAGCATTTTAACTACAAGGCCACCTTTCCTTTCAGAGCAACACAGCTCACCAGGATAACAGTAACAGAAAACAGGGCTGACAAGGGTGTTGAGAGTTTATCTCATCCATAGCCCTGCACAGGACTGAGATCTGTTTGACTGTATTTACTCCTGGTGTTAAGTGTGCAATGCGCAAGTGTGTAATGGTAACTCATTTTCAATTTGTTGCCCATAGATAATCACCTGTTTTTGCTGCCTTTGTCTGGTGCTAAGGACAATTTAGATACCTTCTTGGTTCAGCTTCCTCACAAAGTTTAATAGAAGGGTGCATAACTACCATTTTCCCTGGCTACCAACACAGCTGAAACTCAGGCTCAGGCCTCTGCAGCTTTTTCCAGTCACTCCCATTCACGCATCTAGCTCTGTCGATCCTCCCCTCTAATCCAGGATTCAGATGAGCTTGTTTACCACAATCCCATTTTCCGTGTGATTTATCCCCAGCACCTGATGTGTGAAGAGGCAAGCAACACACAACACATGCTGCAGTTAGAGGTTAGGGATGAGCTCTTGCTTTAGGCACTTGTTTTTCTCTCATTAGTGAAAGCTAACAATAAATGTGAGAATTGTAGACGTCAGAGGTAATTAGGAAGAAATTATTTCATGTTACCCAACAAAAGGAGGCCTGTGAATAAAGCTTAATCCTACTGTCTGTCCACTCTTTCTATCCCTAAATGACTCTGAGATGAAGAGGAAACAAAATGCTATCCACAGCACTGGATGAACAGCCGTTAGGAGATTCAGCCCTAACAGGGGCCATCTAGTTTCCATCATCTGGCTGAAAAAAGCCTCCCCTCAATGGGACTGCAACACAGTCTAAATAATTAATTGCTTCAAAGAGCTGAGCCTCTTCACCACAGAATATTTTGATAAATAAAAAGATCTCTTTGGATTATTCATTCCCCCCAGGGTTCTGAAAGAACTGTTGTGCATTTCCAGAGGCCAGATACCTCACAGTCCAGCATCCAATGGAGCCGTGACTGTGGTGCTACGGAGTGGCCTGTGCCCTGCCATGGCCATGCACCACTACCAGTCTCAGCATTTCCTCCAAATGGCAACACATGACCTACTCTCAAAGCTCAGATCTTTTTTTGTGTGTGTGAAATAAGAGATCTCGCATCTGTTGATGTAAGAAACGAGTCAGGAGGCAAACTTAGAGCAGCCATGCCAGCACACCCCCAGCATGGGAGGCCAGGTAGGGGAGTCCTGCTCTGCCTGCTGACACCTGACACAGCCTATGGACAGGACAGAGCTGGTGAAAGCAAGCTGACAAGGGATGGGTGCAATCAATAGGTTAGGGACTGTTTTATGAATAATAAACGCTTAAGCTATTGAACTGGAACATCAGTCACATGTAATCTTTGTAAGAAATCTCTTTTGGACCATGTTCTAACAATCCATCTGAAGGAGAATGGCCACTAACACAGTGATAACATCACACTGCTTCTTATTGGGTTTGTTCACCTGAAAACCACAACTGGCCAAAGCTACTGGACTGTCTTCCATGAGCATTATGTTCAAGATGAAAAGAAATTTTGAAGACAAGAAAATGATCCAACTACCTCTGCAGATGAGCTCTTCCTTTAACACTGGTAACACCTCTGCCAACTTCACTGTGACTCTGAAAAAGCTATCCTTTACCCATACTGCCTGTTTTTTTTTTTTTACCTTTCTGTATGGTTCTTCTGTTTACAAACATTCCGCAATGCTCTTTCTCCTCAACACTCACCCTCACGCATAGAGACACAAAGATAACTGACAGCTGATGTGAGCAAGTGCAAAAACCTCACAGCAGCCACATGACACTTAAAATCAATGGCAATTTTTTTTATGTGTGTGGTAATTCACCAAGTCCATTTCACCTCAGGATTTGTTTCTAGGCAGTGTTTTTCAGCACACCTGGGGAAGACATAGTATTGATTGGGGAGTGTGGAGATTAGATTACTTTTCTGATCAAGATAGTAGGTAACCATCATCTGTCAAACTTGCCATTCCATAACAAAGATGTATGGCTTTTCACAGTACATTTTTAAGTCACAGACGTCTTCCAACTATTTCCAAAGCGTCAATGGGACTACAAACACATCTGGCAGGTATGTCTATATTTCATATGTACATATTTACAGCCAGATGCATAAAAAGACAGTCTCTCTGATCTATCTTCCTACTTCCTATTCTTTGTCTTCTGATACTTGCAATATGTTATTTATATTGCTTCAGATCGATATTTTCCACTTGCTGCTGTAGGGATAGCATCCCATCATGTATTAAAGAGTGAATAAATCTAAGGTTATACAATAAACAGCGCAGTGTGCTACTGCATATCTGTCAGTGTGGCTTGCCACTGACTGACTCACTGCCTTAAAGCCAAAAGAACATACACAGTAACACACTCACCAGGCTCAGGAATTGGATGTCCATCAATCAAAGCCATAGAAGAGGCAAAAGGTAATGTCAGGAAACTTCAAGAAGGTACTTTCTTATTTATTTGTTTCTAATTTAATTATTTTTGTTAATGTGCAGAAGGCTGTTTCCCTACGCCATCTCTCTGCTTTCACAGTCAAGGCGGTTAAATAAGACTCCAACAACTGACAGCTCCTGGCAGTAGCACAGCACAGAATGCAAAATCTTACTGGATTGCCTGAGGCATCTGCTGATGATCAGCAGCAGTCCCCTGACACTCTGCTCACCTGGATAGCCTTTAATCTTCCCTGTCTTGTGACTTGTAGTCAACCTGGTCCTGTGCCCTAAGGTGGGCAGGAGTGTACTGATGAGACAGACATGACACTGATGAGATAAAGGGTGTATTGAGAAACAACAAGGTCCCTTAACACCAATTCTGACTGTTAGGCAAAGCGAAGCATAACATTCTATACTATCAGATTTTTTGTATAATTGCTTGACCTTATTCCATGAGGGAAGCAATTCAGTAAGAGCAGATAAGGACAATGCCATGCATTCTTCAAAAGCAGTGGACCAAAATCTCAGCTTCAAGACTCTTGTATCTAACTGCTGATGAGCCTCTTTGCTACAATTGAGGGTTAAGAGACTGTTTTAGACAGCCTCCCTTATAGGATGAATGACAGATTGCCCACAGTCTAAAGACACATGTCTCAAGGTATGGCAGAGGGACCATCTTACCAGATCAAGGGAGCACAGAATCCTCAGCAAAGTTTGAAGCAGTGTATAACTATAAAGAAATATATAGACACATTTTCTCTAAAGGGCTTTTGTGCTTACTGAATAATACAACAACAGAAGAAGCTTGTGTGATCTCTTAAAATCACCACTATGATTTCTCAGGAAAAGAGAAATGCAGGGACTGGCACTGGAACACTTGTCTTGGTGGAAGAGGATAGTCACACAATTGCTGGAGACATGCAGCATTGCTGTGCTCTGTCTATCACTGCTGGACCTCCTCCTTGCCAGAGGCTCCTGACAGGCCATGTCTTTGTCACTGTACCAAGAATGCCTCCAAGATCAGTTCCAGTTCATATCTGTATCCTGATTTTGCAGTCATAGCCCAGAAATACATCAGTCCTCTCACTGATTTCCACTGAAAGCAAAGTTCAGTCTCTCCATCCTGCTCTAACCTGACTGGGGAACCAGTGGTTCTCTGAACGTTAGACAGCCAGAATGACAGTCAGAAGGCAGAAATCTGACTTCTCCCTCTGCTTGCTAGTCTTCTGGGCCTTGTTTTACCTTCTATTTTTCCTTCTAGCTTAAGGCCACTTACATGCACTTCTTGTGTAGCTTGTGAAGATATGCAAGCACCAGAGGGATGAAATGGAGGAGGAGACTGGGAGAACCTCAGCAGGCAGAGCAAAAATAAAACTATACCCACTTAAAGATTTATTTGTGCAGATGGTCTGCATTTCAGAATAGAAGTTAATGGAACTATAAGGGTTTTTAACAGCCAAGAACATGGTCTCTAGCATTTGCTTCCTATCCCCAAGTCATGTGGTTCTGCATCTTAATTCACTATTTTTGCTTCTGGTTGCATAGTTAAGTGTCACATTTTGGAGGAATCCATTCTGGTTTGTTTAGAAGAGATGGTCTTCTAATTAGTTGCTGCAATTGTTGAATAAGGATTGCCAGAAAACAGTCTGTGGCACAGGCACGTTTTGCAGTAAGATCAGTTTTTGCTTGGGCCTGCCTTTGCTGAGCCTTGGAACAGGATATACATCAGTGAAGCAATCACATGAGTCATAGAATTACAGAACTGTAGGGGTTGGAAGAGACCTTTAAAGACCATCAAGACCAGCCCCCTGCTAACGCAGGTTCCCTACAGTAGGTCACACAGTTAGGTGTCCAGATGGGTCTTGAATATCTCCAGAGAAAGACTCCACAAGCTCTCTGGGCAGCCTGCCCCATGCTCTGTCACTCTGACAGTAAACAGCTTCTTCCTTGTGTTAGTACAGAACTTCCCACATTACAGTTTCTGTCTGTTGCCTCTTGTTCTATTGCTGCACACCACTGCACCCCACCAACTTGACTCTTGCACTTCAGATACTTATAACAGTTACGAGATCTCTTCTCAGCCTTCTCTTCTACTGAGGAGTCCCACGTCTCCCAGCCTTTCCTCCTACAGGAGATGCCCCAGGCCACTGATCATCTTTGTCTGCCCTACTTTTTCTAGGAGGTGCCTGTCCTTTCTGAGCAGGGGAACCAGAACTGGACACAGTTCTCCAGAGGCTCGTCAGGGCAGAGTAGAAGAGGAGAATCACCTCCCTCGACCTGTTGGCCACACTCTTTAATGCACCCCCAGATGCCATTGGCCTTCTTGGCCACAGGGGCACACTGCTGGCTCATAGCCAACCTGTTACCCATCAGGACAGCCAGGTCTTTCTCTGCAAGCTGCTCTCCAGGAGGTCAGTCTTTAACATGTATTGATGTACGTGGTTATTCCTCCTCAGAAGCCTACACTTGCTCCTGCCAAATTTCATCAGTACACTCTGCCCAGTTCTTCAGTCTGTCCAGGTCTTGCTGAATGGCAGCACAGCCTTCTGGTGTGTCAGCCACTCCTCCCAGCTTTGTACCATCAGCATCCAGGTTACTGATGAAGATACAGAACAAGACTGGATCCAGCACAGATCCCTGGAGAACACCACTAATTACAGACCTCCAGCTGGACTCCATGCCACAAGTGAAGCATCAGTCTAGTAGGCTACAACAGTCCAAATCTGTCTCATAACTGAGCTAATACTCAGATGTGTAGTGGGCTATATTCTGCTCTAAGATACAGCCTCTGCAGCCTCATCTTTGCAACTGATCCAATACTTGCCAGGACACTATTCTACTAACTTGGGAAACAGTTACATGGTTAAGTCAGTTCAGGAGTCTCCCTACCAGCTGGCAGATGCAATAATAAAACCACAAATGTTTTCTGCAGCTACTGCTACTTTTAAATAAGATATGATCAAAAAAGCTCTGAGCCAAGTGGGTTCTTGGTGCAACTCTAACAAGGCTGGACTATACTTGGGATGATTTTGGTTCAATGCAGTATGCCAATGGTCAATCTCTCAATATGCCAGTCTGTAAGCTTCTTTTAAAATAACATTCTCTTTATAGTACTAAATTTTGATTTGCCAAATGGTACAGCTAATGAGCTCTTCTAAACTAAATACTGTGAGGAATTATGCATAAATACTGAAGTGTCCTAATCAGCCTCTTGCTGAAAATTATTTGATCCATTACAGACAACAATAACTATTTGCTGAAGTTTTTATTTTGCCTTTTCTACTTCTGTAAGTAGCACACGTAATTTCATTGGCTGGTTATTTTAAACTACAGAGGACCATTGGTAGAATAGCACAAATCCCTCTGAAATCCAAAATTGCCATCTGCAATTATATTCTGCATCTCACATCTTCTCTAAAGACTATAAATGCTTCACCACTTTAATTTTGCTTGGCATTTGCATTACTGTGGGACAATTACTAAGCAATGGCAAAAGACAGATGGAGTAATGAAGTCTGGACACAAAGAAATATTGCCCAAATTGAAATATTCCCTCTATTTCAATCTCATATTTGTCAGCCTGTATACATTGATACATCACATTTAGATATAAGGCACTGTTAAGACATGTACCCTTCTTTTTGATGCTGAGACATCTGTGTTTTTCTGCATATTAGAGATGAGGAAAGCGGTTTTTCTCCTTACATTTCTTGATTACTCAAAAAGATGAGATACTGAATGGTAAACTCTTGTCATTAAAAGGTCAGAGTGAAAAGTATGTTTTTCCAGATAAGGCTAGTGGAATTCTACCAATTTCAGTGATATTACACAGGTAACAAATGAGAATGAACCAGCAATAGCTCAGCTATTTTTTGTTTGTATATGCAGTTTTAATTATTGGAAGCACATGTGATTTCTAAGTTATGCTACAAGACAAACTCAAGCACTATACCTCAAACTCTGAACAAGCACAGATATTAGTACAAATGCACTTGGGGAAAAAAACAGTGACATTGTGAGAATAGGTGGCTTACACAGGAAGGGTTCTGGGTATTGCCAAAGTAAGCTTCCCCATGTTAAAAATACATATGCTGAAGAAACATACTTCATGTCAAAAAAAAGCATGCTTTGGAGACATAAGAGATCAAATATTTATAATAAAAAAATCACCTGGAGCACAGCGAGCTATAGTTGACATTTACAAGTTATATTATTTACCTTCATTAGACAGAGCAGTAAAACTTTTAAGAAACACAGATAATCTAGGTGCATAATCAAAGAATATTAGGATGCTATAATCACAAAATAAACAAGAGAGTTAGGCAAAGCAGACCATGAAAACAAAAGAGAGCAAATAGAAGGCTTACGCCTATCCTGAGCTCAGTCACAAAACACCAGCAGAGCAGATCTCCAGCAGAGACCCTTCCCCACTGGCAGCCAGCTCTTAAACAGGTCTAGGAGAGGTGCAGCCAGGCTCCCCCCCTTCTGGCACACAGCTGAATTGCCTTCACCTGTGCTCCTGTGGCTGACTCAGTGCTCGCCTCAGGTGGTCAATCAGAGGTTCAGGCTGTACCTCAGCAGTTGCCATACACGAGGCAAATGGGCAGCACAGAAAAAATGCTGTTTAATGTCATTGTAGGGTCAAGTGATGCAGCTCAAGATTCACTAAAGATAAAAATTTCAACTCCTCACACACCTCAAAGGGTTCAAAATTAATTACGTAAGAACAAGACTGGGATCTTGTTATCCTGTATTGCTCTTTTGGACCATCAGCTTCACATTCATTTAACAAGGTATTAAGCTGAACAAAGACCGGATTGAACAATTTTGGTGCCCATCAACAGTGCAGCACCATCTTTGGTCACCACTGCTGTAGCCCTTCACAAAAATACTGAAGAGTTAAGACAGGTTTTGGAGAAAGCTAAGTGTGATTCAGCACAAAGAAAGACTTTCAAAGATGGACTGGAACAATGCAGTTAGTTTATTCCAAAGAATGGATACATGAGTCCTGCATCCCTGCAATAAAACCAATGCTCCTCCACCCCATAAAAAAAAAGAAAAGAAAAAAAGAAAAAAAGCCAACAGAAAACTGGCTGGTCCTCCTTGTGGATTTCTTGGTTAAACCAGAAGGCAACCAATAGCACTCACTGGCTCTACATACAACCGAGCTGATAACATAACAGCGTTAGATCAACTGCAGAAATTATGGCCAGAGCACAGGAAGTTCATAGACATTCCTACCTGGCCTTGCTTTACTAATCCTTGATGGAAATGTTTCATTAATGGGTACCCCTCTATGTTCCATACAATACAGAAAAACAGAACAGCTGGTGAATAAAAGCTGTTATAAAGAAGAAAGAGTGTACGAAAGTAAATCTGTTCAAGCCTGACACAACAAAAAATACCGAAGGATGAAAGTATTTTGGATGAGAAGAAGACTTGCCTACTCAATGGCGACTCAGTCAGCTGAGCAAGTTATGCCTCTGTCCCTTGGTCAAAATAACAGATTATCAAATGGCACCTACAGCTACAATCCAAAATGTTATCAAAGATGAACTTATCCCAGCAGTGCACTGAAAACAACCACACCCATGTAGTTCATGCATGTACTTATATGACCAAAGATCCTGTACTATACACCTGGAAAATGAAACCTCTGTATGGAATGTTACAGCAGCTTCAATTCTTACAGCATTTTTCTTTTTTCCCACGGCTTTTCCTCTTGCATATTGTGAACAAACAGATCTCAGATGTTTGCAGAATACAGAAAAAAGGTGTGTCCCACCACATGTTTCCAAAAGCAAGAGCTAGAAAAACATCAATCTCCTACCTTGTTAACTTTGTCCCAATCTGCTGCCTAAGTTCAAGTCTCTCCTCATCAGTCTGCATAGGGAGGATGTTCTTTTCTTCCAACTCTCGCTTGGAAGGCCTGTTGCTGAGTTTGATTGCTAAAGAGTCCTTTCTGCAGACTTTCATTGCCAGGGAACCTGTGGGAGAGAGGAGAGGCGCTGCCAAAGGAGCTGTCATCATTACATTCCAGCATACAGCAGGCAAGGAAGTGGCAGGCAAGGGAGGGTGCTACATTCTTATTTATGCTGGTATGGACTGTGGGAAAAGGGGCATCAATTAACATCTGGTTTTCAGTTAGCCTCAATTCATGCCATAATACAGAAAGGATGATTTTTGTAGTTACACAGGAAAAAGAATATTGCTCCGCAGAGGGAAATAGAGAATAAAGGCCTGTTTCATAATTTCTAGAAGCATCTGTGGTGTTTTGGAATTCATAATGGAATGAATAATTAAACCTCTGAGAGGGCAGCAGAGCTACAGCATGTGGAAAGAGAGAGGCATCTCTCTATTGCAGTGTAACACCAAGACATCCAAGTTAGCATTAAAAAAAAAATCAAGTCTATGAGAAGTGGAATAGACCTTTAAGTAGCTTAATTAGCTGATTCTGCTTCTCAGGCACTGACAGTGGGAAAGACAGTGTGAAAATCAGTGGTCTTTCATGGCACAAGGTTGCTTCCCTTGGTTTGCACCCAAAGCAGACTGTGCAGGGCAGACTGTAAGCCCCTAAGAGGTTTTAGACTTTGTCAGGAAAATGCCAGATAACGCACTTCTGCTTTGCTTCTGCATTTAAGACAAAAGATTCTGATTTCACTTGCAAAGTAAGGTAAGATTCTGAGATGATGAAATATGCCTGTTTTAGAAACTTGTGTGTGCTTTAAAAATGGTGTGATTATACTGCTATTGGTTTTCAGGAGCAAAAAAATTGAATGGCCTGAAACTTCAGCTCAAACTGCAGGATGGCAAGATGTCCTTTGTGTCACCACAAAGTAAGGTACCTCATCTTCATGATGGCACACCAAGACAGCTGTTTTTCCCAGAGATCAGAAATGGGGCAAAAGTCCCTCCAAACTGCAGTTGCGATACAGCTGTCAATCTATTCATATTTGTCACTACTATGGACCATGTTAAACTGGAATAAAATCACACATAATCCAGCAGTGGCATTTTATATTCATTTTGTGCTGATACAAGCACCTCAACAGATTGTAAGTCAGTATAGAACTGCCTACAGCAGTTAGATAGTTATCACGGGGTATATAAATTTGATTCCCAGTTTGAGTAACAGTGATGCAAATATGAAATAACTCCAGAAAAATAAAAGAAGTTATCCTCATGCAAAAACATTGTATGGTAAAATCAGATTCATTTCCTCAGTTATGTAAGATCAAGTCAAGATTTCAGGTTTACAGATTAAAAAAACTAAAGAACAAAAACAGAACTGAAAAAAAAACCTGGGATCTAAACACAAACCAACTTACTCCCACACATACTCTCACACTGTTTGCAAAGTAAAATGCATCGGAGTGGAAAGCAGAACTGTGCTGCATTCCTGTGCAGAACAGAGCATCTGTATACCAATCATCTGCACAATCCTCTCTACCATCGTAATCTAAATTGCACACCACAGACTTTTTAAGTAGGTGTGCTCCTAGGAAGAAAAATAAGATTCTCCTCCCCCACTTTTTATTCATATCTTCCTGTATAGAAATTTCAAGACTATTTTCTCTATTATTTGGCCTGTATTTAGGAGTTTTATTCTCTGGTTTTATCCCTCTAAAAGCATGTGCAAACTTCTGATTTGGATGTGATTTAATACTGACAATGCTCATAAGATCTGATTATCTATCTGTAGCACTTCGTAACCCTGCTGAAATGATCTTGACTTAAGCCAAAGTCATTGCTTCTCTATAATGCTGACACTTGGAGTAGTGAATCTGAAAGTCAGTTTGAAAGTAAACTAAGATAAAACAAAAAAGGTCATTTGAATTCTGTATGAGAACTATCCAAAGGGATTAGGGTAATCAGTTTAAATTCATACTCAAAGCCATGGTCAAGAAAGAAAATTTGCAGGCCATGTGTTTCCTTTGCGTATTTCAGAGGAAAACTTCATTAAATGAGAAAGGAAAAATGGAATGCATCTAACTTGTAAATAACGAGTTATCCTCATCTTCGTCTTCCTCTTCCTCCTCTTCCTGTCTTGGGTAGAGACAGGAAGAATCTTCATAGTCAGCTTCATGAGGCACATTTTCTTTATTGTCATCGCATTCGATCACAACAGTTGGCACTTGTCTCATGTCTGGAAGGCCTCCAGGTCCTGTTTTTGTAACATTGTCACCTGTGTGTAAACCAGAGCTGTTGGGAAACAAAAACAAATAAATGAACTAAAAGGAAACAGTGCAATGGAAGACTGGGTTGCTTCACTTACTGCTTTTAGTAATGGTCTTACATCCCTTTTTGAGAAGAAACTAGAACAGAAATATCTACTGTTTAGCTCTGCTTATGTGCTGATTTCAGAGTCTTTCAACAAGGATCCCACTAATACAAGCAATGAAATAGGAACACGAAGAGTTGAAGACTGAAGTCAAACATCACTCATGTTGCTTTCCTATCGTGAAATGAGAATCAGAGATCTGTAGGCAAAAATGATCATAGAATCACAAAATCACAGAATCACAGAATGACCTGGGTTGAAAAAGACCACAGTGATCATAGTTTCAACCCCCTGCTATGTGCAGGGTCACCAACCACCAGACCAGGCTGCCCAGAGCCACATCCAGCCTTGGCCTTGAATGCCTCCAGAGATGGGGCATCCACAACCTCCTTGGGCAACCTGTTCCAGTGCTTCACCACCCTCTAAGTGAAAAACTTCCCCCGATGATGTTTGCTGAAGTTTATTCCTTACTGGGGAGAAACTGTTCTACCTCTCAAGTCTCAGCTGAGACAACAAGTGCATGAAAGGTGAGGAACACGTGCCTGTTGGACACTCTCTGTGTCAAATTCTCATTTTACTTTGCACAAGAATTCAAGAGTGAAAGCAAATGTGCTGACCAAGCTGCACTTGAAGCACTCAAATTTGGGAGTGACCATACTAAGTGCTAAGAAGCCTCAATTCTCTTCAGTACTACTCAGAGTACAAGAGGCATTCCACATCTTGGGGAAAAAAAAACCAACAAAAAAACCCCTCTTTAAATGATTTTCTGTGAAGTCAACTTGAAACATTTCTCTTTTTTTCTAATCTAAATTTAACATAGACTCTCAAGTGGCTGCCAAATAACATCCTAGAGAATGTTATAAAAACGTATTTTTGGGTACATAATGCTAGGACACAAAGAGCTTAGGGATTAAGGAGAATAAAAGGCTTCACATCCTGTGAGTAAACCATACCATGTTGTTATCACTGTGTTCAGCTTCTAAGGAATCATTTTATTAATTGCAACATTTATTATCACAGACTAAACAAGAATGCATAGTTTTACTGGATGCCTTGAAAAGAGGAACTCCATTTTCTTAGTAATATTCTATGTTTCACACCAAAATGCATGAAAAACTCACAAAAAGCTGGCTTGTGAATTTGTGTTAGACTTCAGTAGGTTCGATCTAAGATATTTTTAATGCAGCAGTAGTATTAGAACTCACCAGGTGAATTCTCTTAATGACACACAAATGTATTACAGCCTTTAAAAAATGAACTCCCAAGATAGTGCTACATTTTAAAAAAAATTCAATTTACTAATTTCATTTGAAAAATAATTTTGCTATATAACCTTTTTTTTTTTTTGTAGCTCCTTTAAGAGGAAAAGCAGGAAATTCAGAAGCCTGGATTTTCAAGAGAAACTAGAATAAAGAAATTCTGTTAATATTGCTAAAAGAATGGTGACCACAACCGCTGAATCATTAATTCACCTGATTTGAAAACAATATGTTCACAGAGAGTAAGTGCACGTTGGCTAAGCCCCTTCTGGAAACACAAATGAAAGCAGCAGAAAATAGTTCAGCACCCAGGAGCATTTGGTGCTTCATTGCTCCGTGAAGGATGGATGTAGGTTATGGACTCATCCATATGTGCATAGGGCAGCAGATATCAAAGTGGCTCACCAATGTAGGTTACCAAGCAGGTAGCAAACAGAAACAAGATTTACAAACCACCACACCTAATCTTTATTTGAACTACTGCTCTAGAAATAGAAGTCTTCTCATCTCATTGTAATTTTTGTGAATCGTCCATTTTCTAGCTAAAACTATTTTCTATTTTAAGTCCCTCATTTTTCCTAATGTTTTGTGTTTTTCTTGACTATACTCAGCCTTCTTCACATCATTTTGGCAAAGTCAGCTGTCGAAACAAAGCTTGTGAAATACATGCATTATTGCAGTATGCTTAAGAAAGATGTACCAAGGTCACTGTATATCTTTATTGAGTATAAACTCCTCTGGGTCATTAGCAAAAAAACCCCATAGTCAGGTGGTCTACACCACAATGTTTTTCAGCATTATTCTTTGAAAAGCACACTGTTGTTTTAAACTGTCCATTCTAAATCAGCTTCATCTTTTGCCATTAGAGTACAGAGCCATAGCTAAGCACGTACTTGTTTTAGAAAGATAAATGTATCTTAATGCATAGATTTGAATAATTCATAGCTGACTATGCACTTACTGTTGTATTATTCTTATGTGATTAAAATGGCAAAAATGTTACATTAGTACAGCTTCCAGTATTTCTAGTGAATCATGGAATCAT
This sequence comes from Tympanuchus pallidicinctus, assembly GCF_026119805.1. Taxonomy (NCBI): domain Eukaryota; kingdom Metazoa; phylum Chordata; class Aves; order Galliformes; family Phasianidae; genus Tympanuchus; species Tympanuchus pallidicinctus. The sequence goes on along the minus strand of NW_026294749.1, from coordinate 7,467,175 downwards.
AGAATGGCCTGGGTTGAAAAGGACCACAATGCTCATTGAGTTCCAACTCCCTGCTATGTGCAGGGTCACCAATCACCAGACCAGGCTGCCCAGAGCCACATCCAGCCTGGCCTTGAATGCCTACTGGGAAAAGATATTCATGAAAAATCAGAATTTAGGTGTATAAGTGGCTCATGTTACAGAAAAAAATGTAAATAGAAAAAAAAGTGAAATGCCTCCTGTAAATCTGCGGGAAAAAGCATATGCTTCTCCTCTATCATCATAGTCTCTTAGATTTGGAATAAAGAGTTTCAATCCTACCAGCATGTTCTGATCCATGGGACACTGTCCTGTACTCATCAGTTAAAACAAAAACTCAAATGACTGGTATATACATTGATACTGTTTGGGTATATGCGAGAGACAGAGAGAAGGAAGGCAGAGATATAAATATCATGTGTTTCTTACCTTAAGTAATACTGAAGTTTAGACAAAAAGCACTTATTTTGACAAGCTTTTTGGAAGATAAATGTTTTCTGAATCAAATACATTTTATATGATTTATAAGACACTGTAGGAATATTAAGTGCATTTCATTTTGTGAATGTATGGTCTGAAGCTGAACTCTATGTCCCAGAGGAAACGGTCTCACAAACTGTCTTTTGGACAGCACACTTTTCTGCTTCTCTGTCATGGATTCAATTCTAGTCCAGGGTGAGATACAGACACTTAACAGCTTCTCAGTGTATGCACTGAGTCAGTTCCTATTGTACAACAGTCCACAGAGTAATTGAAATCATTTCTTGTCTTGCCAGTCCGATGAAGAACTCTCTAGGCTTCAGGTCAAGAAGCTACTAAGTTGGAGTTAAAGGCATATTACGATGGTATAACAGGCTTTCTAAAGCTTCCCCTATTACTACCTTTTGCTGAGATCCTTTTGGGCATGGTCCTTCCTCTCAATTTCAATTCAGTCAGGAGGATCAAGCCTTTGGTGGATGCTAGTGGGAAATAATGGAGCTTCAGTATCTCTTAAAACGTGTCACAGACTGGTAAAAAATCATCAGAATAGGCGACCTTGAACACAGCAGGGGGGTTGAAACTAGATGATTGTTGTGGTCCTTTTCAGCCCAGGCCATACTATGACTCTGTGATTTATGCTGAGCATATATACTTTGGGTTGAAGCTGAAATCTATTTGCAGTAGGTAAAAATTACCAACAGACGTTGCAGAAAATAGACATGGAAATCACACCTCTTTCTGTTTCTTCTTAATCTATCAAAAATCTGGTAATTTATCAGGGAAAACGAAGGCACGCTGGCAGTGCAAATGATGTCTTAATAATCATATTACAACAAAGGATAGATTTCCCTTCTAGGAATAGTTTACAAATTGATGTTTTAAGTACCAGATTTTTTTTTGGCATCAGAAGTCTTAAGTGTGTAAATGAACCTAATGCTCTGTAGTGTCTGCAATAAAACTAAAAAAGATCTGGGAATTAACTGCAGTTTTAAGCAGCTAGAGGAAAAGAAGCTCAGTAGCTTTCTCAAGGTCAAACACAGCAAAATAACTTCTGGCTTTCTTTCTGGTACAGAGAGACAGCTCATTTTTCTTTGGCCAAAACTGTAGTGCATTGGCAAATCAAATATTGTTCTTCAGATGCTGCTAGGCTATCTGAATTCCAGAGACCCCATCTGCAAAAAAAAAAAAAACCAACAAAAAACCAACCAAACAAAAAACCCATCCAGATTGCTAGAAGGGGGTGTTTCACTCTTTCTTTCATCCTGTTCACACTCACAGTCCTGGTTGAAGGAAGGATTGTGAAGTATAAGATCAGTTTAGCAGACAAAATGTGGAACTGGTTTGTGTATCAATGGAATTTAACAGAGCTGAGATTCTACTCTATCAGGAACAAAAAACCAGACTCAGGGAAGAGAAAATAATTAATATAGGAAACAACTAAATAGAATGGAGAGCAGGATACTAATCTGTATTCATCTATGAGATTCTCCTTTATTAAAGAAAATAATCCCCCAAATCACCAGACTTGGAATCAATATTAAATGGAGTAGAAAGGCTATTATTCTATCATGTAGGACTGTTTCAAGATAAAGACTGATCAGCAAAAACAAATGCCTCAAGATTGTTGGCCCAAGAGCAGTGACCCAGTAGTGTCAGAAGGAACAGTAAAGCTCTGGATGTCACTATCTTATGCATGCAACAGAAGGGAGCACATTACTGAATTTTAAACAGAAGAAAGTAGATCTGGGATCTGTGCAGTTTTAAAAGGCTTTCAATATTTCTGGGCTGAAATGTCCAATGAGATATATTGAAATATGATTTCCACTGGGTTCCATCCAGAGTTTATGCAATTAAGGGAAAAGAAGTACTGAAAGAAGCATCAGAAAAAAGCAGTATTTGGTACAACTAATCTCCTAAATTAGATGTGTGTATCTTAAAAATCTGCACAGGCCACAGTCTTGCTTGGAAAAATAGTTTTAAGATTTTAACACCAAATGTCAGTTCCACAGACCCTTTTGTCTATCAATACTATGAAATAACAATTGCTGTAGTAAAGGAAACAGTCATTTCCTATTTTCTCTCCTGTGAAACATTAGAAACATTATTGATTTGTTTTGACAAGGAGAGTAACTGAAGTACTCAGTACTTTATTTCATGAATGAAATAACAGTTAATCACCCCAAAAGGCTATGAAAAACCAACTGCAATATCATGCACTAGGATTCATTTTAATTTTTAATGTGAAATATCAGTGCCACAACCTTTTTTACTCTCTTCTGCAGAGGGATGCAACTGCATCATGTTAAGGCATGAATCCTTGTTTATTACATTATTAACAAGCAGCACAGCTTTGAATTCAAATTAATAGTTAAAACCAAACAGCATAACCTTCTTTAAATCAGTTAAGCATACTTGCAGACATAAACTTGATGAATGCCTAGAAATTGGAGCATTTGTTGCTGTGGGGCAACAGATGCCACAGTGAAGTCATACTCTGAGAGATTTCACTGTGCCTTTTGCACACAATACTGTAGGGTCAGTATCCAACCTGCGCTGGGGATGGCATTAGCAGAGCTGCCACAAAGGAGCCTCTGGGAGACACTGCTATCCTCTGCACTCAGTGCACCATGCTCTGGGCTGATGCAGTGTGAGAGGTGGTCACTAGGCACAGGATGGTTTGTGGATACTCCTTCTAATCCTTCTGCTACAGTTCTTTTATTGATGGGAACAGGAATCTCTATCACTGTCCTTATAGTTTTCCCCTAGCAGAGAATTTTGTCAGGCTACAGAAGCTTTAGCCCCCTTGATCTAACTGCAGAGATCTCAGTATCCTGGAAGTGAAATAAGCTGACAGAGGAGGACAGCCTCTGTTCCTCTATTTTTAGAGGCAGCAAGGAGAATCTGCCATCTCTAATAGAAATCCTTTTAACTGTGCAATATAATGAAGGTAATGTTATCACAAAGAGATATGGGGGCAAGTCATTAGGCATTTTGTCCGTGAGACCAAATATTTTAGCTTCCTGTATAACAGAAGGATGATCTGATGTGCCTAGAACAAGCTGGTTACAAAGCTGCCCTTGTAACTATAAAGAACGTCATTTTTGGACTATCTCCTCTATTCTGCAACTTGCTCAATTTTCATCTAAAAGTCAAAATAATTTTTCCAAAGCTTGCTGATCTAGTTGTCTATGAGGACAGCTTGCATTTATGCAACATGCTTCACTTATTCAGACCACTTGAAACAGCATTCAGAGAGGCTCACAAGTGACAGTAATGAAAAGCAGCCCCAAGGTGGGTAAAGCTCTTCTGATTAAATGTACAACCTTCTTCCAGATGCAAATGCATAAGAAGGGAGCTGCTGTGGAAAGGGTTAAATACTTAATTTAAAGTAACTGAATTAATTTAAATAGTGCATTAAAGCCCTGCAAAGTGATTTGTACAAAGTTCTCATAGGTTGTTTTGAGCTAATTGGTAATACTAATCAGATGTCCTGGTTGAGTGGCACATTTGGTTTAATGTTCTTTTCTGAATCTTTTATTTCCTTTACTTGTTTTTTTTTTTTTTTTTTCTTTTTAAGCAATCCTCCACATAACTGGAGCTGTGCAGTTATATACTCTACAGTATATACTGCAAACCAGACACGTTCTCTTAGCATTTTCTACACTAGTAGTGTAACCTAGCATGGACAGGACAAGGGCTCAGGAAATTTGGTTTTTTTCACCTTTCTGCCACACAGTTCTTTAACCAGCCTGGAAAAGCTTGTCTCTGTTTCTCCAACAATGACTCTGCTCCAGAGGTGCTAGCCCCCAGAGAAGGGGCTTCCAGTACTACCAATATGACTCCGATGTTAATACTGACATTGAGGCTAGGAGGAAAACAGTGCACATTAATACATTTTTTTTAAAAGTTGATCCATTACCTTTCTAGTCTTTGCATGGTCATGGCTAGAGTTTTGTTCAGTTCCTCTATCATCCGGCACCCTGAAGGGTGTATGGGCAACGTGCTGGATCCAGAAGGCAGGTGCTGGCTGTGGCTGCCGTACTGGAGCTGGTGCTGGTGAGCTGCTAACTGGGATGGCAGGACAGTGTGATGGTGCTGAGTCAAAGGCTGCTGGGAGCTCTTCTGCGTGGAATAGGATGAGAGAGAGGAGAGGTCTGGCCCCCCTAAGGGCATGCAAATCATGACTTTCTTTGGAGGTAGTGGAGGCGACAGTTTAACTGGCATACAAGGCAGTTTCACAGGAGCGCCAGGATCTAGAACAGAAGAAAGAGAGGCCCTGGTGTTAATTTTCATGGCAGTGCCAGGGTGAGCAGGTACTGAGTTTGCTAATCAAAGCAGGTGTGTGCTTCCCCTCCCCCATGTGACAGACAGCTCTGCATGGCTTTCATTCAGCACTGTCTTTTTTTAAAGATCGGTTGTTTTGCAGCAGATCTGAGTCTCACAAAAACATCCCAAGGTTGCACATGCCCCTTAAGAAACACAGTAAGCAATGCTTAACAAGGCTTTGTGGCACACTTCAATACCTTAAAGCACTAATCCCCCAAACCAGCCCTGAGAAGTAAGCACAACCTCTCCTACTCAACAGGCACTGAAACGTGGAAAGCAGTTTGGAGTCTGAAGTGATGGGAGGACTCATCACCATCACTGCTGGAATGAAAGCTCAGGCATACCCGACCCTTCTCAGCTACTGCAATGCAATTACTACAAGTCACCTCTCTTACAGCTTTGTAAGGTGCAAAAAATCTGGTGTCAAAAACTACATTAAAGGGCAAAAGAGAAATGAGATAGGATTTGAATGTTAGATAGGAGTGACCTGGAAAGATAAAGGATACAGGAGGAGAAGATGGTAAAGGGTGGAAGATAGTTAGTTATTTTACAGAAGACTTGGCAGACGCTCTTCTAATTTTAACCTTTTTAACTCCAGACATATTCTTGAATATACATTATATAACATAGAATAACATAGAATATGTTATGTGTTATATTCTATGTTATAACACAGAATAACATAGTTGTTCTGTCAAGCAAAGATTCCCCTGGTTTCCACGGAAAGACAAAGGAAGCCCATAAACAAACACCTCTGCCTGGACTAGGCTGCAGGATGCAGATTTTTGGAGCTGCACAGTGAAAGGGTTTCAAAAGGGAGAAGAGGTAATGGGACAGCTTGGAGTTCCCAAAATGTGTGTGGGGAATGATCACAGAATATGCTAGCAGCAAAGAAAATGGTAGTAAATATATATATATTGTGAGCTGCAAGGCCAAGCCCTACATAGCATGGCATCCCACCCCAGACATTTGGCTCTGCAATGCTCTGCATGCTCTGTGGCTTCTTGTAGCTTCAGTTCATACCTCTTGCTGTAAAATGGTAAAGAAATTGAAGGATCAGAATCTTCTTATGGCCCAAGAAAGCTTGCCAGTAAGATGCTGCTTCCTCTAGTTTTAAATGACATCACTCTCCTGAGTAATATCTGATTTCTAAAGTCCTTTTCCAGATGGTTCTTTTTAGTGTTAACTACCCTTCTCCCTGATCTCTTTATCCTTCTCTCCTTATGGACTATGCTGGGCGTTGCTTGTACTAGTATCCATATCTATTAGCCAGGGTGCACAAGGTCAATACCAAGACTTATAAGATCTAATGCTTCTTGAAAACGCTTAAGGACAGTAAGGAGGAAGAAGACCATGCATAATGCCAAGCTCATTCATGGTATTGGACTTTGCTTAGTGCTACTGTAGATGCTTTACTGCACCCACAGTATCCACTTGAAACTGATGTTACTCTAGAACAAAGAAGCCCACACAAATAGCAAGCCTTCCCTTTCTTCAAGAGACCAGGGAAGAAAAGGGTGTGCAAAGATGAAACGGAGGCATGGACAGATAGTGGTCTTTTCAAATTGTGGAGTAGGATAGTTACAGATGCGAGAACCCAAGTGTTTCTGTTTTCAGTGCAGTATCATACCATAGAGTCATAGAATGGCTGAGGTTGGAGGGGACCTTAAAGATTACTCGGTTCCAACTCCTCCGAGATCTCCCCAGAGCATTCTGTTCACCAAGCTAAACAAGCCCAACTCCCTCAATCTTTCTTCATAGCAGAGATACTCCAGTCCTTCAGTCATCTTTGTGGCCCTCTTCTGTACCCACTCGTACAGCTCTGCATTCCTCCTGTACTGGGGGCCCCAGGCGTGGACACAGTTCTGCAAATGGGTCTTCACAAGCACAGAGTAGAGGGAGACAAAACACCTCCCTCTCCCTGCTGGCTACTCCTGTTTCAATGCAGCCCAGGATACTGTAGGTCTTCTGGGCTGTAAGTGCTGGCAGACTGCTGGCTCATGTCCAGCTCTTCGTTCATCAGAACCACTAGGTCCTTCTCCACACAGCTGTTCTCAGTGAGCTCTTCTCCCAGTCTGTGCTCTTATTTGGGATTGCCTCAATCCAAGTGCAACATCTTGCACTTGGCCTTGTTAAACCTCATTAGATTCTCACGTGTCCACTTTTTGAGTATGTGCAGGTCCTTCTGGATGTCATCCCGCCTTTCCGTTGTGTCAACTGCACCACATCAGCAAACTTGTGAAAGGTACACTCGAATCCACTGTCTGTCACTGATAAAGATGTTGACGAGCACTGGTCCCAGGACGGAAAGCTGGGGGACACCACTTGTGACTGGTCTCTACCTGACAACAACCCTCTGCCTATGACCATCCAACCGTATCTTTATCCACCAAATAGTCCAACCTTCAAACCCATATCTCTCTAATTTAGAGATGATGATGTGGTGTGGAACTACGTAAAGGCCTTGCACAAGTCCAGGTAGGTGACATCAGATCAGTTGCCCTTCCTTTCTCCACAGGTGCCATCACTCCAAAAAAAAGCCATTGATCAGGCACAATTTGCCCTTGGTGAATCCAAGTTGTCTGTCTCAGATCACCTCCACATCTCACGTATGTCTTAACATTTCTTCCAGGAAGATTTGCTCTATGGTATTCCCAGGCACAAACACGTGGCTCATTGGCCTTTAGTTCCCCGGGTCTTCCTTTCTCCCTTTCTTGAATATGGCACTGATATTTCCCTTTTTCTAGTCACCAAGACTTTGCCTGACAGCCACAAACTTCGCCTGACAGACATGATATCTGCTCAGTCTTGCCTCTCTTGAAGGCAAAAATTCCAATTCAAGACTGAAATCTAACTCAGGGGACTGCCAAATGACAGTCCTCTCCACTAAAGCAGATTGTCTACTGTACAGTAGAAAAAAAAGACTTTCAAGATTTTCTTTGCAAGCACAAGCAGGTCTCCAAGTTACTGCGTTTCTGTGTTTTTCTTATATACACATTAGTTGTGTGTATCTTCTTTTTGTATTCTCCATAAAAGAACACATCTTCAATAGAAGATAAGTAAGAAAAAGGAGTAAATTATATAGAGTCCTGAGAGCATAAGGCTCCTATGGGGTTTGTAGTAACAAAATCTGTTCATACATTTGTGCTCCAGGCAATTTCACTTTGGGAGCTCGTCCTGAATTACAAAAATTATCCTAAGATCTTCATTTTCACATTGAAAAGTGCAGATCTGTCAGTTTTGTATTTGTTTCTGTTGTATGCTCAATTAACATCTTCACCTGATAGTGTCTGTGCCATGATACACCATTATTTTTTTTACATGATATACAGAGTGAATTCAAAAGAGATTCCAACTGCAGATATCTCTTGCTTCCCCTCAGCCTCGTCTGCTCTGGGCTGAATGAATCAAACGACTTGAGATCATCCTTACACGCCTTGGCCTCTAAACCCTTCCTCATCTTTGTAGCTCTTACATGGACCCTGTAATAGTTTTACACCCTTCTCATACTGTGGCACCCACAACTGTACCCAGTGCTCAAGGTGAGGCCATACAGCACAGAGCACAGTGGCACAACCCCTACCCTTGCCCGGCTGGCAGTGCTGAGCCTGATGCACCCCAGGATATGGTTAGCATTTTGGGCTCCTAACGTCTAAATGCAGCCTTGAAAGTGAACCAGAGCCATTAACTCCACTCGTCTACTGTCTACCTTCAGGAGAATTATATGGGCCTGTTAAAAAAAAAAAAGGCTAAAAGGAGAATGACTGCAACAGAAGGAAAGTTTGATCCCTTCACACAGAAACGTATCAATACGTCTTCACTGTCATCAGTAACGGTGACAAGCCGTGCACTGAAAATTAAACAGAGTGGACTGATTAGCAAGTGTTCTGAACAAATGGTTCAGAACTTTGCTCAAACCCATGGGTTCCAGGCACACTACTAGAAATGCCACCACCACTGTGGATTAAAGGACAGAATGACTTGTCCATCGTGCCTAAATCCTGAAAGAGACTGCATTTTACAGTTCTTTCTTTTATTAATTTCACAATATTTGTGATGCATGAAGCAGAGATAAAAATGCTTATTGTCTCCAATATGGAATATCCATCAGACATTGACATTTGTAGATAAATAAGTAGCTGGGTAGGAGAAATATGAGCAAGGAATCTGTGATAACTGTCTTCTCTGCAGAAGATTACTACAGTTTTAAATCATTGCACAAAACACTAATGTGACAGAAGAGAAGCCAACTGTGTGAAGACAGGTGTGCAGGTCTGATTAATCTCCTTTGGATTAGATTCTTCATGCACAAAGTAATGAGAAATTTTACAAGATGTTGGTTCCCAATGGGGTTGTGACCACTCAAACCTGTACATGGTTAAGTAATAAGTGTGTCATAATTATGGAAGAGTTGTTTAGACATTAAAAGTTTTATGATAATCTAGAGACTCAATCCCAGCAGTTCAGTTAAATTTGGTCCCAGGTGATGATTTCAGTTCTTCTTTAATCTTCAATGAAATGCGGGGGCTGAAGCATTGTCCTAAACGCCCGAGCACTGCATGTGGATATTGGAAAATGAAAATTGAAAGAAATTCTGCTGATGAAGTTTCTATAATAATGATCATATTTGAAAGCCAGCAGGAGCTCAAGAGGAGGCCAACAGGAAATGCAGAGCAGTGGATCGACAGTATCAAAACAATTAAGAATTGCATTTTTCTGCTGGGTCTGTCCATCTTGTGCTAGAAAGGAATCAAATAACAATTAAGAGAGGCATGCTGCTTTGTTCCAACAGGGTAAAAATTAGAGAGAGGCTGTGATGGCATTTCCACACCCAGTACCGTGACAGGGATGCTCTGTGCTGATGCAGCACTACCAAGAGCATTGGGAGATGGTGTGGAGAAAAGTACCAAGCATCCTTCTGCAGCACCAGAGGCACCCCTGCAGTGACTGCTCTACAGTCTGCTCTTGGCCCGTCTCCATTCCCACATGGCTTCATCCCCTTCTTAAGGCTCTTAGGCCTTGAGAAGAGTCATGCCATGGCTGTGTGATTTGTATTTGTTACAGGCAATTATCTTCCTGTCATTTTAAAAACCAATTATTCATTTTTATTTTTCACAAAATCGTATGTGCTTTTACATGATTATTTTAGGCCTGCTCTTTTACATTGCATTTCTTATCATGGAAAAGACCAATCTTTGTATTAGCACATGCTTTCAGAGGTGAAGATTGTTTCTTTGACATTTCTAAAACCTGTATTACATTATTTGACAAACCCTGCAAGTCAGTCTTCAGACCGTTATTGAAGAACTCTGGGGCAAGTTCTCAGCAAGAAGCATATCAGACACAAAGGAAACTCTTATTTCCTCAAGTTTTGTGTTTATTCATTCTTCTTTTTTTTTTTAATCCTAACTATAGAATCACAGAATTTTTGAGTTGGGAAAGGACTCCTTAAAGTCCAACTCCCTTGCAATGAACACTGTGGGGACACTTATACTTACGTCAGGTTGCTCTGAGCCCTGTCCAGCCTGACCTTGAATGCCTCTGCTACTTCTCTGGACAACCTGTTCCAGTGCCTCACCACCTTCATTGTAAAACACTTCTTACTTATACCCAATCTAAACTGCCTTTCTTTTAGTTTGAAACCATTTCCCCTTGTCCTTTCACAACAGCCATTAAAGTGTCTCCTTCTTTCTTACAGCCCCTCTTTAGATATTGAAATGCTGCTCTCAGGTCTCCCCAGAGCCTTCTCTTCCCCAAGCTGAACAGCCCCAGCTCTCTCAGTCCGCATTTGCAGGGTAGATGTTCCACCCAGTCAATCATTTTTGTGGCTTTCCTCTGGATCACTTCAGCAGGTCCACATCTTTCCTGTACTGATGACTCCACATGCAGACCCAGAACTCCAGGTGAGGCTTCACCAGCACAGAATAGAGGGGTTTGATCACCTCCCTCAACCTGCTGGCCATGCTTCTTTTGATGCAGCCCTCTGTACTATGAGGGAACATTGCTGGCTCATGTCCAACATGCCATCTACCAGACTTTTTCAGCAGGGCTATGCTCTCTCCTTCCTTCCCCCAGCTTGTACTGATAGCAGGGGTTGCTGCAAACCAGGTGCAAGACCTCATATTTGGATTTCATGAGGTCCACTGCTTGAGTCTGGGCCCACTGCTCGGCCTGTCTGGGTCTCTCTGAATAGCATCCTGTCCCTCAGGCATGTTGACCGCACCACACATCTTGGTGTCATCTGCAAACCTACAGATGTCACTGTCATTGATGAAGAAGTTAAAGAGCATTGGTCCCAGATCTGACCCCAAAGGGACATCATTTTACTGATTTTATACCTTTAGTGATTTTATAACATCACGTTCCCATTTACATTTGTAAAAAACATATTTACATTAAATAGTTATGCATATGCACGTATTTGCATACATACAAACATGTTAAGACTGAACTTGAGGCATTTCTGTAACTTCTGACTGAAATGTGTTCCATCACAAGGTCACATTTTCCCTTGCACTCTTGTTGAACAGAGATAGCTAACAGGCCACTGTTCCTTCCTACCAGTCATGATCAGAATCTCTTAATCTTTCCTTCAATATTCTCAAAAAATACTTAATAGAGAAATGGGTGCGTAATGAGAACATCTTCACCTGGAATGCCAGGATTCAGAGTTTACCTGTTTTCCCATACACAAGCTGAGGATGTCTCTAGGGTTATTAGTAAAAGAATATCCTTAATTCTGCTTCTCACTGATGAGGGTGCTTCATTAGGACTGACTGCTCATTTCCAAAAATTATACGTGGCTAATATGATTACCACTGGAGAACACAAGGAGCTGAACAAACACATCCTTAGACCATGAATGTAAATGGATCCTTAAGAATAAGCTTAATGCTTTTATTTATAAAGTGTGTACAAATGAGGCTTTCTGTTCTAGCAGGAATGCCTTAACCAAATCTAAATCTCAGCTCTTTTCTCCTGCATGTACGTATGTACAACAGTCTGTCCATATGCACATACAAGAGGTCAGTTATGATCGAATGAGAGAGGAGTGAAGGTTACCATGAATTAAGAGAAGTCACAGTTATATTTCACTTTAATTGGAAAGTCATCACCATCAAGCAATTGATTTATGCTTAAGACCAATTCTACTTCACACAAAATTTCCAGCTGCAAAAAAAACCCCAAACCATCAGAAACACCCATCTGCAATGCTTCTGCTATCTTCCATGAAAGGAAGGCTTCTGAATGATGGCTACTTAGTACCAGAGGTTTTTCCTACACCTTATTTTTTTTACCTACACTATTCCTTTTTTATTTTTATTATTTTTAAATATTTTCTTCATGTTGGCCTCATTTTTGAGACGTTTTTTGTAATTAGAATGAAGTGGAGGGTAATAGGAAGCTGTCACTTTCCTCACCTGAAGCCATTAATACTGCTACCTGGCTACCATGCCCATTTGGTCTGTAGTATAAGGCAATTATGTGTAGATTTTGGCAGGCAAGAAAACAAAGAGATTCCACATAAAATGAAGAAAACTATACTGAACAAAAATGTGTAGCCATCCAAACAGGAACATGAAGAGACCACATACAGTTATGAGAGAAAACCAAAACATGTTCTTCCCTAATGAGATCTTTCCTGATATTTTTCTTAAGCTACATAAAACAAGGAAGACTGAATATTTTTCACATTAGCCCTGAAAAGGCTGGAGTAGCATTAACACCAGAAGAGCAACCCAGTGAGAACAACGGGAGCTGCCCCACTACACAGATGAACCATATCTCATCTTGAGCTTGGATTTCAAGGCACTACATCCTGGCAAGTGGCAAGTGGCAGACTGTTCAAAAGATACAGGCAAAGACTTAGGGAACCTTTTTTGTTCCATGTAAATGAAATAATTCTCTGTTTCAGTGGCCTAAATGACAGACAGGAGAGTGGAGTCCAGAGGAAGCAGGTGGCAGGAAGTGTGAACAGGGAGCCAAAATGGCAAGAAGCCATGGGATAGTACAGCCTGTGTAAGGACAGGGGGGCAAGTGAAAGAGAAACAGGGAAAAATGTAGGGTGTGTGCAGAGGGACCTGCCCAGATGGTGGTTGAGGGGGGAAGTGACAAAGAGTAATAGCAGAAAGCAAAATTCTCCCTCTCCTCTCAACCCCAATGCTCTTTATGATTAAAGGTATTTAAAGATATCTAGTGTTTTCTTGGTATTTCCTTTCCCATCAATGCACATCTGTAATTTTTGTGGTAATGGTACATCTTGATAAAAAAGAGTGAAGGAAATGCTGTGCTGGCATTAGATAATTATGTCTGAGAGGGGAAGAGTCCTGAAGCAACCCTGATGATGGTGCAGCCTGAAAATGCTCAGTGATACCTGCCCTAGTTACAACACACACATTACCAGTACACACAACAACACGGGTGAATATCTTTACAGGACACAGAGCACCTTGCTACAAGGGCAGGCTTTTCCTATAAGGGAAATGGTAGTGCTGAGGGTCTAGGAACACCAACTTACCAGTTAAGTGGCTGGCAATCCTGGCAATAGGTTTAGGAGGCAGGGCAGGGGGCTGTTTGAGGAGGGACAACTGTTTCACTGGGGTGTCCTCATGGTCTCCAGGGAAAGCAGCAGATTTTTTGGGGGGAAGTAGCAGGACTGGCTTAGCTGTAGGATCTTGGGACAGGAGGACTCCAGATTCATTGGATGTGGGGCTTTCTTCAGACACTGGAGGACACAACCACATCATAGACGCAACAACGTTACGAGCAAAGCAGTAGCGGATACAGCCATTGTAGAACGTGAAAAGCAGAGCAAGAATGCAGGTTAAGACTAATAGATTTCACTCAAACATTGTGTAACACAGAAAGAAGGAAAGAAAGAAAAAGAGAAAGAGTAACACGCATCTACACAACAGATGAATTTCCCATTACCTCTGACAGAAGTCAGCTCCCGTATGCCTGCCGTATACAAATGCAAATGTTTCAAATGTCACATCCTGGATGGTCTGTCACCACAGCTTGCTCAGGACCTTATATGTTAGCAGGGGGTCTTTAGATTAATACTATAACCGTAAAAGCACCTAACAAGGGCTATTCCATTTCAAAGAGGTCACACAGTTCACCTGATGGCAGATGGGCACTTTTGCTAGTCACTTTTCCTCATCTGACCTTCATCCATGACTCTCAGTGCTACACAGAATGAGTGCTTAACTTTGATGTACAGATTGTTGTCTCTCTTCATAGATTGAGGACGAAGCTTAGATAGCCTCACCTAGGGCAGCGCAGCTGGCTGCTAATTACTGAAAGTTGTGTGATGTAAATGTCACCCAACACCACATGGCGAGAAAAGGACAAGACATACCCCAGGGTTTAAAAATACTGTCAGACCACTTGAGCTCACTGGCACACCTGAGAAGTAGCAGGAGAGAAATCCACAGCAATAAGTTCACAAAATGCAGAGACTTTGCTTTACTTGCAGACTTTACTTGTGTAGAAGCAGCCGTTACTGCTGTGCTGAGAGAGCAAACTTTTTTTTATGGAGCACTCAATGATAATCTATTTGCCTTATCTCCTTCTCAACCAGAAGACCTTGGTCTTCAACAAGATGTTACCTGTCCCATCCATGATCTCTGTGGTTGGGAGCACCTCGTATGAGCAGGGTTCCCCAGGTGCTGAGCCTGACTCCAGTTCTGCCAGGGCTGGCAGGGATACCTGGCTGGAGCTCAGCACTTGTCCAGAGCCCAGAGGCTGCCCATTCTCCAAAGCTCCTTCTTCATTTGGTATGGAGAGCTCTCCATCTGTTAATATTTGGAAGAAAGCAAAATGATAACAGAAGACACATAAATAAGATGCTGAAAGAATTTAAAGTGAATCCTGCTAACAGTAATATATTGTTTGTGAGTGAGAAACCTGTACTAAGCCATTGTATGTTTGTAGAATCAGGGATAACAATCAAAACAATACGGTTCGGATCTCAAAAATACAACTTATGTTGAATAATTTTTGAATATATCTGACTGATGTTCTGTCTGCAACAGTTTCACACAAGTGTGACAGCATTTCATTTGCGTGACAGGGTTGTTATGTGATATGATACGTGATGTATGAATTATGTATTATGATATGTGGTCTAAGCTGGGTGGCTCCCAGTCACCTTTCATCTGATAGAGTGATAAAATCTGTTTTTCCCTCTGTCTCCACTTAAGCTGCAAACTGAAAAATGAGAATGGGCTGGAAGTGAAGCTATCAAGCTTTTTTCTTTAAAAAGACAAACACAACAATACATGATTTATATTTCAATAATAATAATAACAACAAATATTATTCTCTTCCACCATTTTTTAAACTCTTAGGGGCACAAACAAAATCACAGACATATGCTACTGTTTTATATACTAATAAAACTACTGTAGTCTTCCAGCATGACCAAGAGTATAAGTAAGGGAAAGAAAAATTTCTATAGTTGCCTGGTGAAGGTCTTGATATTAAGATAAGCAAATTACATTTTAGAAGTCTTTTTTTTTTTTTTTTTTTTTTTTTAAGTCCTTATTAATAACATCAATTTGAGCAAACATTTCTGGATCAGCAATTGTTAGTTTTTTTCCTATCAAATACCACTTCACATTAGAAATAATATAGAAAAGAAGGGTGGGATCAACTCATTCTCCACAGCATCAACCCACATGATTTTTATATCAGAACTTGTTATGCACAGCCCTCTGGTACCTAGAGGCAAAGACTAGACAGATATCTCAATTACAATTTTATGAAGTGTTCTGCCATTATGAGTAGAAGCCTGAAAATATAACCAGAATGTGACCTGTAAAGCAGAAAGCCCAGCAGGCAGATAAAGAGAGCCTGGTGTTACCACACATTCAAATCATCATTTTTTTAAATCAAATTCAGAATATCCAGTTCTAGTTGCTGATTTTGGGGCAACTGTGACTAGCCATATTATTGCTCACTGTACCAAACAGATGTGCATCATTCAAGTGAGCACACATTTTCCCCTCACAGGGATAAGATGTGCAGTGCATAACGTTTTGGAAAACAACAATGAAGAGATAAAAAAAAGTTAAGTTTCACTTACACGTCGAGACACTGCAATTAACAAGTCTGGAAAGAAATCAGATAATTCTCTGTCTTGTAAAGTCTCTGCACAACGTGTAAAGATGATCTATTGTTTATTTTGGTATTGTTAGAAATAGTGAGGTCTTGACATTCTTGGTTATCTTGCAGTGTTTTTGAAGAACTAGAGCTTTTACCGTGTACTGTTACATCACAGCAGCCTGAAACTCTACCTGTAGCTTTCAGAGCAACCAACTGAGCTGGCAAAAGGTGGCAACATTAATCAAAACCGAAGGTTTCAGCCAACTGTTCACAGCACAGCTTCGTTGTAGGTGCTTCGGTCATTCGATACAAACAACTTTATTTCCATAGACAGCAAAGATCTAACAACAGTTCAGCCAACATTTAAGCTGAATGTTTTTTTGACTTAGCTGTTTCAGTGGAAATACTATATATCCTGTTCTTGATTTGTTTCCCTTTTATAAACACACCCCTTCACGGTGGTCAGGATAAAGGCTGCTGTTATCTCAGATGCATGGTTTCATGAAAGACCGTAACTATTTACTGAGCAGATTATAACTGCTTTTTGAACCACAGTGATTATATCCAGCAGCATTTACTAATTTCAGCACAGGACTAAATTTAACCAGTATTCTTACCTAAGAGAAGGATTTTTTTCTTTAAGGATATCTACATATTTTAATGAATTGAGATGCCAATTGTAACATGTTGATCTTACAGTCTTAAATGCACTTTGCACTTCTCAAGGTATATTCAGCAAAGCAAAACATCAGATAAGGTTTTGACTTTCATTTTCCAACATAATAACAAGCATGACAGTTCTCTGTATTGACAGCATAACTTAGTTTAATCTTCCCTCCAAATATCTCTAATCTTCATCTAGACTCTAAAAATCATCTTCAGATTTGACTGAAAATATCAGATGACACAAAATCATGACTGAAACATATACCTGAATTTTGAGCTTGCTTAAAGCTACAAAGGGAGCTGCTAAAACACAGAAAACAGATCAAACACAGATAAAATCATCATTTGTAGAGTGAAGAATCTCTCAGTGTGAATTAATCCTGGATCAGAGGCGTGCTTGACAATCAGATATAAACGGCAAATTAATTGCTATTTTTAAAGCACTAAAAGCTATGTTAGTTAGCTGACATACAAATGAAAAGAATTCTAGTAATGCAATTGTGATATATACGGATGAATCAATTAGTCTTAAGGAACTGACTAAGAGTTTAAAGTTAATTTTGCACATTGATAACGTAATATTTTGTTCTCATGCTCGCTAAATCCTTTGCTGCATTTTCTCAGAGCCTGCTGTTTCTAACTGGAAAAAGATTTTCCTTAGACGCATGAGTCAGTTTGATCTGGAAGGGACCAAAATGAACAACATGAACTCTGCAGCAAAATGAGCACGCGAAGGATGCTGCCCTGCTGATCCTGCACCCTGCCATGGAAGAAGCAGAACCTCAGAGAAAATTCTCCAATGCAGAAAACTCAACCCAGACTTGTTGGTTCACCTTTGCATATGGAAAAAAACAATATGAGGTGAAGGCTCAGAAACGTGGAGATGTTATGCTCAAAAGAGGTGGACCCTGGGAGCTTATTGGGCCTAGCAGCTGAACTGCTCACCGAGCACCAGTCCTATCTACTGAAGGATGAGGGTTTGAACTCTCAGCTTAGTGTAATTCTTAGACTATCACACGTTCACGAGGCCAGATGGAATCTACTCCAGGGTACTGAAGGAGCTGGCAAAAACGCTTGACAAACAACATTTCATCATTTATCAACAGACCTCGTCAACTGGGAAGCTCCCAGATGACTGGAGAACTGTCAGTGGGACTCCCATTTACAAGAAGGGTTGTAAGGAGGATCTGGGGAATTATAGGCCTGTCAACCTGACCTTGGTATCAAGGAAGGTTATGAAGCAGATCATCTTGGCCAAGAAGGCCAAGAGCATACTGGTTTGTATCAGTATACAACAGCACCAGTCAGTAAGGGTCAGTAATGCCAATAGCACTAGTGAAGAAACTGTCCTCGTGTACTCAGCTCTGGTGAGGCTGTACCTTGATCTGTGTTCAGTATTGAACCCCTCACTACAAGAAAGACATCGAGATCCTGGAGTGTGCCCAGAGAAGGGCAGTGAAGCTGAGAAGGGTCTGGAACACAAGTCTTATGAGGAGCAGCTGAGGGAATGGGATTGCTCAGTCCGGAGAAGAGGAGGCTGAGGAGAGACCTTACAGCTCTATACAGCTACCTGAAAGAACATTGTAGAGAGGTGGAGGTTGGCCTCTTCTGTCAGCTAACTAGAGATAGGAGGAGAGGGAACAGCCTCAAATTGTGCTGTGGAGGTTCAGGCTGAATATTAGAAAAAAAATTATTTTCAGAAAGAGTGATAAAACATTGAAACAGGCTTCCCTGGGGAGCAATGCAGTCACCACCCCAGGATATGTTCAAGAAACATGTAGATGTGGCACAGCTTAGTGGATGAGATGAAAGGAGGACTTTTCCAGCCTTTATGATTCTGTGATTCTATGATTAAGCATGATTTGTACTCAGGAACTCACTCACCAGATTCACTTTTGGTACTTCTCAAAAATGACTTAGTGTGAAGCAGCCCAATTTACATGTGGACAGTGCCTAGGTGGTACAGACCAGTCTTTTTGTTGTTTCATTCCTTTGGAGCTCTGCCTGCCTTATCACCATATCTTTTGATTCTGAACACCTTGGAATAGAGAACTTCTCATATGACTGAAAAATGTCAAGCTCATGAGTTCCTTCCACGGATAAATGACCAAGGAAGTGAAAATGATACGGAGAATTCTACATCCCATGTTACTTTCCATTTTTAGTTGTCTTCTCAGTATTGGCCTGCTTTCAAGTAAGAACAGCTAGGAAATTATTCTTGATGGTGAAGGGTAGGAAGGTGAGGCACATCCATGCTGAGGTGATGCAACACTGAGTTCTGTTGTTTGTCATTTATCATTCACAGAACACTTTCAAATCCTGACAGGACATAGGTAATTTGAAATATGGGTTTTAAAACCTCATTTTGTTCAGATGGACAGTACAAAAATACGAAGATGAAGGTCACCTATGAGGAATCATTGCATTATTAGCTGTGAAGCAAACGATCAGTATACACATTCAGAAATTTCCCACTACAGGAAAATTTGTTTGTGTTCAGATTAAAGAAGAGGTATCAAAATACTACCAGTCCGTTTAATTCTTTGACTGGTATCATAGCACACTGGGCAACCCTACAGACAGTCGCTTTTGAAGTGGTTACAGTTTGATGTTAAAATCAAAGCTATTAATCTTTGTGTTTGAGCTCTTGGCTCTGCCAGTCCACAAACTATTAGAACAGAAAGCATCTAATGAGATACTTCTTCAGTGTGCTGTTTTTTCTAAAAGTACATTGTATTTGAAATAAATACAGACTTTGCCTATATTTTCAGAAGATTCGAGTTACAGAACCTATAAAAGAACAAAAAGTTATTTGGGCATGAGTCTGGACCTTGCCAAGAAATGAGCTCCCTGCACTTCAAGCAAGAGTGGTTTCACTTCAACAGTTTAAGTACGAGGGTCACCGAAATAATAAAATCATTTATTGTTTCCCAAAAATAGCAGCTGGAATGCAGTGACTCTTCTATGTGTGAACACTGTGACCTACTGTGCCCTGTTAGCTCTCACCTGCTGGATGACACAGTCACTTGAAAAGCCAGCAAATCCCAAAGCAAACCAGTCAGAGAGTCACTACACAACAGGAGAACAAACTGGCTGTCTAATTCTGGTTTTCTTCAGCATAGATGATAAAATAACACTAAGTACACTGCAGTTTCAGAATTTCAGTTCTTATGTCAGTCTATCTGTATGGTTTCCTTTAATCTGTTTAAGAAAGAAAAAGGCAAAATAATCACTCCTCAGCTTTGGTCTCCTCTTTGGAAAGGCAGAGATTTAGCACTGTGGTTCCACCTGTTGTCTGTGCAAGATGATTCTTGGCATAGAAAGCATAGAAACAACCATCAAATAAAGCTTTCTGCTATGAAGTGATGCGCTTCCACAAAGTATTGGAGATTAGCTGTCAGGAAGTACAAGGAAAATGTTATTTCTGTGTAAGGTTTGCAGTGAGATATAATACCCTTTATGAGAACTATGCTTGTCCTGCTATATCAATGAATAAAATGTTACTTTTCCTCTACACATTTTGCCTTACTTACATTCTTAAATCATATGTGATCACCACTGCTATACCTATACGCAACTATCTTCCCCTCTGCTCTGCTTCTTTCAAGGAAGGACTGCTTAAAAACTTCACAGCTTTCTGTGTTTGCAAACAGCAGGAAGTGAGGTGAAGATACTGAATTAGACATCTAACTGTGTTGAGTGACAGTTTCCTGTTTAGTTGCACCTGACAGTAAAAGTCTGATGCCTCTACATCTTGTACTGGAAATAGGAAAAGGCAGCACGTATTTCATACTAGGTCTTTCTGATATGAAAAGGTGAAAAATGACTACAAAGAGGAGATTTTTTGTTTGTTTGCATGATGAGGACCTCCAGACAACATAATGCCTACTTCACCAGGCGACAAAGAAGATTACAGACTACTGCAGCCCTTTGCAGGAGAGAAGGGAGAATTTCCCTGAGTTTCAAGGCAGAGAACAGGATCAAGTTGCACAGGAGAGATTTTATGAAGGTGAGTGTAGGGATGACCAGAAGCTGACTTCCAAGCTCCCCAGGGTGCTGAACCGGGAGCCTTGCTGGCAATGGAGAAACCTGGCTGCACATTCAATCCAAGTCACTGTCCAGAAAGTGCAAAAACCAAGGCATCAAAAAGGGAAAATCTTTGGCCAGTTGTGGTTTCTACTCTGCACTTGCATCTAGGATGACTTTCAAGACAACTAGCCATAGTAAGAGCTCAGGCATTCTCAAAGGATTAAAAAGCATCTAGAATAGGTAACAGATGAAAACCACAGAAAGTAATCACAAGCTGCACATTGATTTTGTTTGGATTAGTAAATTTTTACATCATCTCTTCTTTCCCAACAAGCTAGATCAAAGTAGATTTAAATGGTCCAGATTTTCTAACATAGATCCTACTTAGAAAAACTCTGGAAGTTTGTAACTTTGATTGACTTTTACCAGGTTTTGTTGTGGTATTGTTAAACACTTCTAGACTTGGAATTAATGAGGCATCAAAGTACATACCTAAGTTCTACCGAAATTAAAATACAACCTTGGCATGCCAACACAGTTTGCTTAATTAATTGCCTTAGTTACTAACAAGAGAAGCAGCAAACAAACAAAAGCTGGAGTTAAGTACTCACAAATATGTGATATCAATTATTTGTTATGCTACCTGTGTAAAATAATGGTGTTTTGCATAAGTAATACATCACCAACTCAACAAATGAATAATTCTGAATGGGGAAATATTATTATTATGCATTCTGGTTTGTTTCAAGTGTTCTATGTTCATCACACAATCCCAAACCTTAAAAACATTTCTCTTCTCCACAACCATTAATCCTACAGTGACTCAACCAGAGATAATAAATGCATGCAGAGACCCATTCCATCTCCCCTCAGTCCGGATGCCTTGCTGTTTTGCAGCAGGTGACTACAGTACAGTGTTGTGATTCATATTTTTACTGCTTTACTTTCTGATTAGCTTACAAGTTTATTTGCAAGATCCACCAAGAGATGTTTGGAGACCTTATTCTGTACGGCTCTGCCATTCCAGATGGTATTGCCAGTTCTTAATGTTATGACAAAGTGAGATCTGTCCATAAAACTACATGGGATGTCAATTTAACATTGTGAAAAGAAGAACGCTTACCTTTATCAAAGATTTCCTTTAGCACTCCTCGTTTTATAAGCTCCTCTCTGCTTTGCCTCATTGATATCTTTCTTTCCAAAGCTGAAAGCAAAGGAGAAGGGGGATTATTAACAGAAAAGAAAGGAAATGTTTCAAAACGCTTCTTCTCCATTTACAGTCAGTGGCAAGTGAGTCAAAAGCCCAAAGAAACTCCTTGGTTTTGAAGTAAGGCTCACATTGAGAGAAACATCTACAGACTGGCTCATTTGAGGGCATGTCTCAATTCCCATTTGGATACACGACCCAAGTGTTTCTTGCTAGTAAAGAGAGAACAAAAAAATAATGCAAATGTCTGTGAGGGAAAGGTAAAAAAGAAGGTAATGTGAAAGATCATGGAGAAAGACTGGATTGTGGATTGGCTGTGGATTGTCCTCTGGCCATGGAAGAGTACTGGCACCGCTGGTGCCCTGAAGACAAGAGTAATTTGCTACTAGCTCCAATGAGAGTAGAACAAGGCATTTGGGATAGTGCCAAAAATGAGCTGTTTAATGGAGTCTTCTCCCTGGAGGGGTGTTTTCCCCAAAATAAGTACAAACAAATGACACTCCATGACAGTAATTTAACACCAGAGCTCAACAGCCTGGGTCCTGTATTTGCTGCTTGGAGACTGTGGTCACCGGGGCAGCAAGATGACAGATAGAAATTTCATGTTTGTTTAGTTCAGCAGTAATTAAAACAATGTCCAATTAACCAAAACATCACAAAGGACATGGATTCAGGCAAACTGCTGAAAGGCAGCAAGCAAGGGGCACGAGAAGTGATGTGCAGGAGGGGCTGTGACTGTGTGCGCTCTCCGAGAAACAGGCTCATGCTTGCCAAAAAAGAGGCACAGTTAAGGGCGAACTGCTTCTGCCATATGCTCCCCTATCAGACACAGCGCAGATGCACGCACAGATGAACTGAGACTTTGCTTCTTCAGTCTGCCCAAGGCAGATTTAAAGCAAAAGGGGCTCCAAAACACTCTGCCCCTGAAAACACGAGGATGTAACCTTTTACGGCGCTGCTGGTTGCTCTCTGTTCCCAGAGGGACACAATATACTTGGTGAATTAGCTGTGCTTACACTGACACACTGCATTCATTGCAATTTATTTGCTGTCAGATACGAGTGGCTTAGCATGAACAAGGCAGTGCTGATTTATAAAGCATTCAATTCCATAATATCAATTTAGATCTCCCCATTTTTAAGATTGGCTTTGAACATGTATTCTTTAGGACTGAGAAAGCCAGCAGACACAATCTGTAGCTAATAAAACCCCTGCTTTCTTCTGAACACATCCTCTGAGCTTCAACATCAATCAGAATTATGGCAGTACAAGCCCCATTGGCCCACTGTGTGGCACAGTTTTATTTCTGAAGCTCTTACTGTAACATCCCAGTTTAAGAAGTGCTTTAGGCACCTCACTGCCTTTCAGCAGAACTTAGATTTCTAATATGCTTTTGACAGATAGACACCCCAGCAATCAGCCTGCGGAGTTGCCTTGTAGACTGGCCGTCCATCTGTCTTTTCCTTGCATCCAAACAGCCTTGTTCTGGTATGGCATTTAAAGCTTCTTCTCTAAGAACAGCCACCATCAGTCCCTCCAAAAAAAAAAAAAAAGTCAAAACAAGCTCCAGCTAATCTTTGAGCTTTCTCCCACCGTAGAGATCATTAAAATCCTGTCTTTAAAGACTAATTTGGCCTTACTGAACTCCTTTTCCAGTAAGTCTGAGAAACAGTAATTTTCCCCAAATGCAAACAGAGTAGAGCACTCAGCTTGTGTTGGTTGGAGGGCAATTAAGCAGGGCAAACCAGCAGCAAAGCAGCAGTTTCTGTTTGTAGGCCAGCAGCATTCTTCACAAAACAAAGAGAGAGGCAAATTCTGCTATTTCTGAACTTCACCAGAAATAGCAAAGTAACAGACTCACGCTTTACATACAAATCCGAGCACATGACTGCAGGAGTACAACCATATGTTGTATACAAGCAGATAGATTTCCATACAAGATGCTTGGTTTTCATATACCATACACAAATAAGCCAGGTGAGAATGGCCAACAAAAGGTACAGACCCCCTGGGGTGTGTAGATCAAGCCATCAAAGTCAACCACTGAGGACACAAACATGTCTGTCATTTTGCACAGGCACTGGCACCCACTGGCGTTCCTCATCCCACCCTTTTGCCTTGTGAACACTCAGCTAGTTATGCAGCACAATTACTGCTGACTTCGTAACCAGGCAATCCCATCACATTATAAAAGCAGCAGAAAGAAACCCAGTAATACTTCTGGGGTCTGAGTCCTAAAGTAAATACTATGCAGAAGCAGAGGAGCAACTTTCCCAAAACTGTCACAGAGCAACATACTCAAACATAGGGCAAGAATTCTCACAAACACAGATTATTTTGCAGTCTATCTAAATTTTCAGAAGACTAAATACATAGGTTCTTTCACACATCTCCTTTTAGTTGTAATCTGTTTCTAATCCAGAATGGCAAAAGGAAAATCAAACCCCCCATAACCCAAATCAAACCACGCCAGTTTGAAGCTTAGATGAAAGCAATCTTTTTTTCAGTTTCCAAATCCTTTCTAAGTAGGCATAGAACAGAAAGT